>NC_091007.1:6875000-7500000 GCF_041146395.1 Eulemur rufifrons | reverse complement strand
ACCGTTCAAGGAATATAATTGTGAACCTTATAATATAGACCTGCATGTCAATGAAACTACCAAGAATGCAGCCATAAATTTCTAGCAATAATTCCTAAGGCACCTCAAAAGCCCAGACCTGCTCTGAAGAAGAATAAAATCCATTAAAAAATGATTTTTATTATAATATATAAAAACCTTGAAAATGCTAAGCTGAGAAGTTATCTGCCTGATCGATTGTGTTCCACCCATAACAAAGATTTGGCAGTGTTATAATAAATGAGGTAGCCAGGTGCAAGCCTGTAGTCTCACCTACTGGGGAGGTTGAGGCAGGAGGATTGCTTGAGTCCAGGAGTTCGAGGCTACAGTGAGCTATGATCACAACAGTGCACTGTAGCCTGGGTGACAGAAAGAATGAGGTAGATTGACGTGTATATATGGAACAATCTCCAGATATATTGATAAGCAAAAAAAAAAAAAGAAAGAAAGAAAAATGTAGAATCCTTTGCTTAGTACACTAACATTTCTGTTATAAAAATGAAAGGCACATTTAGAAATATGCTTGTATCTACAGAGAATATCTTTGCAGAAAATGCAAGAAACAGAGTAGTTTTCTCTGAGGAGGAGAACCAGGAACCTGGGAGACAGGAGTAGAAGAAAGATTTAGTCTCACTAAATATTTTACCATGCACATGTTTATCTAATCAAAAATTGATTAGTTAGATTTGTAAACAAAATTAATAACTACATTACTTAAACAGAGTTCAAGAGACTAAGAGTCTTAGAAAATCCTATCATAAATCCTCAAATTTTTTTAAATTTCTCTCCCACCACAAAATCACGTGTATTTTATCCAAATTATTTTACATCGGGTTTGCAAAAATATGCATACATGTAAAGAACTTAAAAGTGCGACTTTTAACCACATCACTACTAGTTGGTATATTTTATCACTCTCCATTAATATGAATTTACAGATATATATTTATACTTATATTTGGTTCCTAAATTTTATTTATTCATTATTCTTCAAAACATTTGCATGAGTTAGTTAGTTTATCATTATCCACATTAGAAAAGAGAAAAGAAGATGTTGGACAATAAGTAAGTCAATTTCCTATTGAAATGAATGAAGTCAGGACAATGAAATGCATAACTGCAATCTAAAAATTGGGGGTTTTGTCAGTATCATTAAATTGCATAGCCTTGAAAATGAGCCAAACTTTCCAAATATCAGGCTCCCGGCAAATGCTCATTAAGCAACTCCTGCACAGAACACAGTGCAGGAAGCACATGAGGAAAAACGTTTGTAGCATGAGCTCTCTCCCTCTCTAAGAAATACGTCTATTGGGAGAAATGGGACGTGTGTACCCATGAAAATAATTATGTGCGATAGAGCTCCATGCAATTAGTTTCAAGTGAATAATCTGTCAAAAATGTAAGGAGAACTAAAAAATTTTCTGGTTGCAGTGCTTAGAAAAAGATTTTGTTGAAGAGAGAAGATTTAAGTCAACATTAAAGAATAAATGAATTTTTATTATCAAACAGATGATCCAAGTATTCATTATAATTCAAATAGGAAACAGGTTACATAAGTTTACTTTGGCCATGTTGTTTCACTCACCTAGTGACCTAATTAGCTCACTCACCATCAATCGTCATTTTGTAGCAAGGAATTGTTACAAAATCCCTTCCCTTCCCCTTCAGTCATCACTCTTCCCTTTTCCTGCTCTCACTCTTGTCCCCATTCTTTTCTCTTTCCCCCTCTCCCCACCCATCAGATAAATGAATCAACTGCAAAGTTGTTTTTTAAAAAAATGCAACAATGTTATTCTTGCACATTCTAGTGCAGGCTTTTGCATGGTTACAGGTATAGTCAAAAGTCCAAATGCATGTTCTGCAAGGCTTCCACATTTCATTATCTCAATAGGACTTCTTTCACCCTGAACTTCACACAGTGATGTCCACTTGAGTTCTTCCTAGTTCATCAAAGAGTGCACATTGAACCACGCCATGGAACAAGGACCTTTCCTTCATTTGCCTGCAAATGTTTTCAGAATTCCCCACTTCATTTAGGAACTTGCTATAACAAAGTCCATGTCCCCAAAACAGGCCTAACATAGAGGCACAAAGATGTCACTTGTCAAACTTACCTTGACTTTCACCCGTCCAAGGGGCCCGATTCAGGGAAAGACTATTGGTGTCGAGGGTGCTAGGGTGGCAGGCAGGACATCACAAATCCCTCCACCCTTTCGAAAAGTGTTTTGTTCTCCCCTTATTGCTGTAGTTCTGCATTCTACCTTCCCAGGGTGAACACTCTTCACTTCAACAGATTCATTCCAACACCAGTTCAGGGATCGTTTTCCACGATGCACAGCTATGTTGCATCAGGCCCCGTAGCAATTTTGCCCCAACCCAATCAGGTCAATTCACCACCAGATGCCCCTTACTCCTGCGTTGGTAGAGCGGCCTAGGGAGGCATAGGGTCCCCCTGTTGGAGAGAAACTTCTCTAGAAACGTCTTGGTGTCTTTATCCTGTCTTTCCTTGTGTATGCCAATAAGCATACAATAAGATTTGGGGATAGATATTAGGGTCAAGGGTGAGAAATACGGAATTTCTGCCCTGTCGATTTCATGGCGAAATTTCCAAAGAAGTGTTCTTATAAGAAACTCCCGCCAGTGGGAAGATGACAGTGCTCCTTTACTGCAGGATCATTTTTTCACTTCCAAATCCCAGTGTTGACAGCGACTGACCACAGCAAAAGCAGCATCCCAGACCACTGAGTTCACACTTGAGAAGGGAGAAGAGGGGCAGAGATTAGCAACCTCCAACAAAGAGAGGGTAGCACACGGGTTCTTGCCTTTTCAAGCATGGTGACCCTGTCTACTTGTACAATAGCCAATCAGGGTCTTGGGCTGTGACCAATTAATCAGTGACCCCTAAATTCAAGGAAGGAAACTGGGAGGGAGGAGAAGACTCAGAACTTTCCTCCCCTTTGTGCAACTGTTAGTTACCTTATAATATTTAGTATGTGTGTGAATAACTTCTCCCCAAGAACAAACACATGTTCCTTGGATTTCTTAGATTTGCCACACACCACCATGGCCTTCCTGATCACAAGCCTAAATATATTCATCATTTGGTATAAAGATAGATCATTCATGGGGCAGAGATTCATGCTCTAGTTCTGGCTCAACCAATAATTAGCTACTTGATCTCAGGTCACTGACTAGCTATTTGATCTCAGGCAACTTGGTCTATTCAGGCCTCGTTTTCCTCATCTATTAATGAGGAGATACAAGGTCAAAGGCCATTTTCATCCTCATAAATTCACTAAGCTTGGAAACATCCAAGACTTTCAGCTAAAAGTATAATAAAACAATTTATTTGTGTGTTGGATCATTTAAAACTGTCAACTGGTCTTTAAGGTGAACAGTCTTGGCTACGAGGAATAAAACAGTCTCTTTCCGTCATTTTACTCAGATAAAGTTAAAAATATTCAAAGTCTACACAGGGCAGTTTTGCGGGAATAATTTGAATTTACTTTCTTTCCTTTCTATTCTCTTTCAGAAATAAGCAAACCAAGTGGTGGGAAACACTGGTAATGTGAAACCAAGATCAATGCCAATAACAACATCGTGCTTGCGGCTGTAACCTTAAGTCACCCTCAAGCCACGTAAGTTCTCCTTGGCATGTGGCACATGAGAAACACGCATTTCATGCAAGGATGGAAATTCACAAAAGTGCACACGTATGAACTTCAGCACATCTGCCCTGGGTAAGGTTATTTGATACATTTAATCTGTTGTATTGATTTGGAGGAAGTTGCTTTTGACAAATGAACTTGTACAATGTGTTTGGAGAGGTTAGTTTGGGTAAGAAAGGGGAAAAGGTCTTTTCTAACTAAATGTCATACCAATAGGGAATAAATTATTTTATTTCCTCCTAAAGAATTATAGGTTATCAGGTTTAATCCATACTAAAAAGTACCTGGAGTCTATCTAAAATAGTTACCTCATTCAAAACCAAAAAATATTTATTCTACCCTAAACATCCATCCAGGAAAATTGACCAGCAAGCTGGGTATGTCGGGGGAATCACCCCCTTTCCTGTGAAGCCACCTTACCCCTGGCTGCCTTCTGCTGCCAGAGCCATTGCCTTTGACATCTCTGACAGATTTCCATCATTGCTGCAGGGACAAATCGTGACGTGTCATCCAGAGAGACTCAGGGAGGTACAAACTGACAGCGAGGAGAGAGCAAACATTGCCACACAGGCCCGGAAAGGCAACCAGCTCTGCGGGACTGGAGGAGTTCTAGCAGCTTCTCTGCGCTTTCAACAGCACGCATGCCACCAGCTCAGAGGTCCTGACTTGATTAGGAATGAAATCGTTCCCACCACTGCTCTGCTCCTTCGGGCCACAATCGCGTTGGAGGATGATTTTGAAATTTTACTTCCACAGCAAACTCTGCCTGGAGAAGGCAAATATGTGAGAGAGGGTGGCTTTGTGCAAAGTCCTGCAGACTTTTCAGTAAGAAAAATGGAGAGTGGAACCCGGGACTACCTCGGGGAGATGTGCAATGAAAGATACGGAAATAGCGTACGAGACGGCTCATCTCTGATGAGATTTCAGGAAAAATGACTAGAGAGTAACAAGAACATTAAAGATTTGGGTGAGGCAGCCCATCCCATCAGAGATGGCTGGGAAATCCAATTCTAAGAAAACAAAGGCTGTAACGTAGACATGGATCTCAAACTTTTAAAATGACGTAAAGCATTGTATGGTAGGAAAAACAGGTGTTTCGGGCAATAAGTCAGACTCATGTTCAACCCTTTCCTCCAAACTTTTGCAAACCTGGACAAGTCCCCTAAGCTCTCTGAGCCTCAGTTTGCCATCAGTCTACAAATTGATGGCCCTAATCCCTCCCTTTCAGGTCTCATGGGCATTGAAGGAAATGCTCCTACAGGCTCCCAATGACCTCGCAACAAAGAGCAGTGATTAACATCTTATTGTCATACTCACCTCGAGGAAGGTGGCATTTGCCTTGGCTGCTGCTCTGTGGTGACCTGAGCGAGCCTTTCGGATTTGGAGGAGGTCACCTGGCGCCTGGCACATGCAGAAACCACTCCCAGGGCCTAGGTGTCCTGGCGTGCTCTCCCGGTCTCGACATTCAAAATGTGATCCTGCCCTGATTCTGCACAGCCCGAAATGGTGTATTAGTTTCCTGCAAGGTGAGTCACGGTAACTCGAGAGCGTGGAGAAAACAGCATCCGACAGGAATTATGTAAACGACATTTCCTTCTCCACAACAGATTAGGAGGCGCGGTGCCACGGACGCATCCAAATTGACCGTTCGTGCTGAATGTCACGCACACGCTGGCGGCCGGGCCAAGCAGAGGATGCCATCCAGCCTGGTCCTTATTTACAAGATGGACCTGCCCCGGCCCCTGGAGGGGGGACATGGCCAGGGGTGTTATTCTCTGAGGGACTCTGTTGTTTTTTCTGTCAAGTCAGGGCCTGCTATTCTGAGACTTTCTCCCCTCGTATCTCACTGGAGCCTCTGGGGGATCTCTTCTCTGTCCCCGTCCTTGTGAAACTCGCCCTAGTGGGAATCAGAGTCGCTGCAGAGACTGACCGACAGACAAGACTCCCTGAAAAGCTGCCAAGCCAGGCCAGGGCTTTGGTAACAGGATAGGGGGGCTGGAAACAGAGCCTGAGCCGGGCCCAGCTCCGTCCACTGAGATGGGCCTCTGTCCAATCTACACGGATCTAAGAACAGCGGCCCCACAGCCAACCAGGAGCTCACTTCCAAGTGATCCTTCCCACGACCTCCACGGAGTCCCCCGGCACCGCCCTGCAGGGCCACCTTCCAGAGGCCGCACCCTGGGCTGAAAGCCCCCAGCCACCGACTTTGCGTCCTGCTGCCCCCCTTCCTAGGCTGGTTTTAGGAGAGGGGCTGGGGGGAGAACTGTGCTGCTGTCCACACTTGGTCCCCAGCCAGCCAGCAAAGAACTGTTGGCTTCTGAGGAATGTGTGGTCATCATAGGCCACTGCCTGCCCGGCCCCTTCACAGACAGGACTTTCTACAGCCATCTCTTGCAGCTATGACAATTCTCCACGGAGACACATTCTCCACGAATGACACATCTCCACGGAGGCTTTTAGTCATTGGAAAGGTGGCTTCCGTGTGATGACAGCAGCGCCCGCACGCCCATCTCCCACCACGCCCCACACGTGCTGCATCAAAGTCCCCTTGTCGCACTCCGGGAAAACGAGAACACACGCTCTTCCTCTTTCTGGTAATCATTTTCTTTTTCAAGGCAATTGTTATGCATTTAATCTTTACTTTTACAGATAATACCTTACACGAATTCTCATGCGGGATCGGTAATCAAATTTATAAGAGAATACACGAAGGCTTCATCAGAAGCTTTTATCCTGAGCTGAGATCGTAATTAAGTACTGTCACAGAAGTGAATGGTTTGAGTCTGATCTGGTAACGACTGTGCTCCCGGGCGGAAGTGAATTTATCTAACGCTGAATGGCTGTGTTTGTAAAGTAGGAAAGATAAGAGGGGTATCAGCTGCTGCAAGCAGATGCCACACTCCTAGGAGAAGCCCACTTTTCCCTGCTGGCATCCTTGTGGTACTTTCGGATGCTGAAATGATGCATTTACTGAGATTGCATAGGATCTCACCAAGATATAAATTGGAGTCAGCTATGAAAAGTCTCCTCGTCACCTACACATTTGTGGGTCCAGTTAGGAGAAACCACTGCGATTGTCTCTCCAGCCTGTTGTGTCTCTCTGTCCCCTGCCATGGGGCTCTGTGGCCACAAATGACCCCAGCACTCAGCAACAAGCCAGACAAGGAGAGACACAGACCAAGAAGGTGGTAGTTGTTAAGCTTCCTGATGATAAATCACTTGTTCTACCATCCCCGTTCTGACTTTGAATTTGCAACATCTTTATACCGGCAAGTCCCAGCTAGGTTAAGTTTAATTATTTATAGCTGCTGCTAGATTCAATTTTTATAAGATTCGAGCATATGTATCAGTATTCTACAGTCAATGAAGTGAATAAGGTAATATCAGGATGAATATAATGTAAAAGGACTTTATTATAGTTGAGAGAGAAAAGCATTCTCCATATTTAACCAAAGTCCACGGTCTGCTATGAACTACTGCGTCTCTGAACGCTCCTCTTCCCAGCACAGCTATGACACAACATGAAACAGAGTTAGAACAAGCACCTGGTAGCACAAGTGGAACATAGACTCCCAGCAAAGCAAAATGCAGAATTTTAAGTACAGCAAGACTGGTAATACCCTCCTGGGTCATAGTTACTGCCTGAAACGATGAAACCGATTCAACTAATTCGATCCGTACACCCCGATGTCTACATGAAGGCTTCTTGTCTTTTGTTCATTTATTAATGTGCTGCAAAACATTGCTATCGACTCTTTGACATTGTTTATAACAGTTATTGAACACTCCCAATTAAGTACTGTGTATATTCTATTATTTCTGAAAACAAATTTTTAAAAATGGGTTAGCATCATTGAGTTTGGAAGTTCTACTTTTTAAATGAGAGGGGGAAAGTGAGGACTTCTACTTACACAGCATTACTGATTCCCCAGGGTGAAGTTAGTTCGCTACCTGATTTGAAAATGTCATTTAAGTCGCTATGGTTTTATTTCTGTTTGTTTACTACTGATTTTTTTAAATAGCTACACTTAATATCTCTTTAATCAGTGACTAAGACCCAAGATCTAGTTGAAAGTAAAAGCCCTACTAACTAATTTGTTCTTTTTTTTTTTTTTTTTTTTGCATTGAGCATTTACTATGTATGGGACAAAAGTCAAAGCAGCGTTGGGGACTTGGCAGTGGAGGGAGTGGGGGGCGGTGGAAGGAGGTGGCAGCTGGAGCCCAGGAGACTTGAAATGGGACATTTGGGATTTGTAGCTCTTGCAGGACACGACTGTGGGATGAGGGGCCGAGGTGGTGTCTAGAATGAGATCTTTGGAGAGGAAGTCAAGGACCTGCATGACCAGTTCATGTACAGAGCCTGGATAGTTACGTCACCAAGCATGAGGTCAATGGATGTGTTGGAAAGCCCAACAGTGAGCCGGGGGGTGACTGTAACAGCGGCTGGTTGGGTTAACGTGACATTCAGATCCCAGCATGGTGGAAAAGAGGAAGGGAGAGAAGGGAGCGTCCCAACGGAAGTGGCAATGCAGAGAAGAACAAGGGGGTCACCTTCCCCACCCAGAGGCTCAACATCAGGAAGAGTATAAAACATAAAATGCTGCTTTTTGAGACAGTAGCAGGGAAATGAAGCATTCATCTAGGTAGCCAGAAATTTGGTACTTGAGACATCTCCTTTTTTTATTGCTATAGAAGAGTTGTACCCATATTTGGGGTACATGTGCTATTTGATACCTGTATACAATGCATAATGATCAAATCAGAGCAATCAGGATGCCCATCACCTCAAACATTCACCTTTTCTTTACATTGGGACATTATACTTCTCTTCCCACTCAGCAGAGCACCTTACTCACTTTGCATATTGGTGAAGATAGAAGAGAGTGATGGTTTTGAGGCAAAAAGACAAAATGTGTTACAGGTTGGCTTTGTGGAGAAGGGCATTATCCCAGCTCATCGCCAACGTGGGTGGCTGCTCTTACCGAGTGAGCTGTGCCTACTGTATTTGGCCGCAGAGACAGGAAATCTAGTGCGACAGACCTGAGCTTCCCATTCCCACTCCCTTTGGTCTTTGTCCCGAGGAAACACGATAGGCAGCTTGGAACAGTGCACTATTGTTCACATTATATGGGTGGGAAGATTAAGCTCTTAATTAATCAGGGAATGGGTAATTGATCATTGTTAAGTCCCTGCAAGTAGTCACGATTACATAGAACCCCATGAAATTGATAATTGTCTTTTTCTCCGAAAATGATCATGATTGTGCATGAGTCATTTTGTAATGAACGCTGAATCATTGTTCGCCCGCCTGGGAATGGTGATTAGTGGTTTGGTGGATTTTCTTCCCATTATTCGTATCAGCCTCCTTGGAGAGGGAGATTTCCAGATTTAAATACACCTGGAAGAGTAAAGGAACAATAGAGAAAAACAACAACAACAAAAAGAAGACCCAACTTTTCAAAGAAAAGTGATTTGAATTCAATGCCCAGGGAAACCTGGTTGAACATTTCCTTTAAGGATAAGAATTCAGAATCCCAATACTAAGCCTTGCTCTCAACTCTTCCCCCACTGGCACCATCTTTGTGGGGGAGGAAAGAAAGGATGGAGAGGAAGGGAAGTGATTACAAGTGTAAGTACAGACTAACTGCCAACAAGATTTTAAAATGCACCTCCATTTCCTAGCTTTAATGGTCTCAAGTTAAGGATTAACTCTCTCCAGGTTCTTCAAGTTACTGTTTTCCAAAAGAAAATCTTCTCTCTTGGCTATGTCGAGTCAAAGAAAGAATCAATGGGGTTCTTTCAAGTCACGGCATCCATGGTGCATCTTCAGCCGAGAAGTTCCTGCCCTGCCAAACCTGCCGTCACCCTGGTGCTAAGAGCATCCGTATAAATAAACATGAATGGATGCATGCAAGTAGCTGTATTTTGCAAACACCAAAAATACTTCCTAGGAACGTCATAGCGTGAACTACAGAAATGCGAGGTTTGCCAGGAGAATCTTCAGCAAGAGGTTATGTAAATTGTCAGTAGTGGACGTGGTCGTTAACACACAGAGCCTTGATCAGCCACTGTACAAATGTTTATCCAGACAGATCTAGTAGGAGAATTATTTATCCCGCCAACTGCGCTTGCCTGTTTGGTCAGGCAGTGATTACCTCGGATTGTGTGAGCAACTCGAGAGCTGCTCAGATTTCTCTGACCTGTTGAACTAGAACCCAGGCTAACTGCGCATGGCACGTCCACGGAACACAAAAGGGTCTGTGCAGGTGTGCCCAGCAACCCAGATACGAGGCAATCAAGATTTACAGAGCAGATGCGGTAAGGCAATTATTCACAATAATGCGATGACAAAGAATTGTGTGCTTTATTAGAAACCGACTCACCACAACATTTATCTGAATAACAACATCTCCTAAAGCAATTTAAAAATTCGCTTTTATTGAGAAGATCTTACTGATCATTGTGCAAAATGAAGCATCCTTGTAAATAAGATCAGTATGCCTTCACCCCTAGTCCCACCTCACCCACTGGCATCAGGAAAAATAAGTTGTTTATTATTTTTTTTTTTTTATTTTAGAGAGAGACAAGGTGTTACTGTTGCCCAGGTTGCAGTGCAGTAGCATCATCATAACTCACTGCAACATCAAACTCCTGGCCTCAAGTGATCCTCCCAAACAGCCTCCCAAACAGTTGGGGCTACAGACATGTGCCAGCACGCCCAGCTAAGTTTTTCTATTTTTTGTAGAGATGGAGTCTTGCTATGCTGCCCAGGCTGGTCTTGAGCACCTGGAACTCCTGGCCTCAAGTGATCTTCCCAGCTTGGTCTCCCAAAGTGCTGGGATTACAGGCATGAGCTATCGTAGTTGGCCATGAAAAATAAGTTTCATGGCCAACTAAATTTCCTTGTCCCTCCTTTCTGTGAGCATATAAGAATTCTTCATTCATACAAATCCTTACCTGGTTAAGACTATGTAATCTTTTCACACAGGGTCTGTTCAAACACACATTTTGAAAGAGGAGAACATTTGGTTTAGGCGTCCTTTCTACCTGTCTTCTTTTATTCTCTTTCCTGTGGTCCTTTGGTCACTCCCTGTCATCTCTCACGGCTCTCCCGATGCCGCCTCCCAACCGACAGGACCGCCCACGTGAGTCTGCCCCTCCCAGCCCCGCAGGACCCATGCTGGCTCACCAACACCTGTCAGTCCTCTGCTTACCCTCCAGCCCCAGAGTCTTTAAGTCTCATTTTGGAAAAAAATCCATGCCTGAGTATTAACGGAGAATAATTTTTCATAGCATTATTTCTTTCATGTAATATATTTGCACTTAAATTTGACTTCAAGCCAAAGAATTAGAAACCCAAGTCACCCTGCACAAATGTCTTCTGTCTTTCTTTTCCCAGGACAGAGGAAGCATCTCCCAGCAGTAACCTAGAAGGTCACTTCTTGGGAGTCGTGAGATCCGAAGAATCTGAAGCTGCCAGGCACGTTTCATGAGCCACGTGTAATGACTTTATGATCCAGCCTCCCCTGATAAGCACTTCACTGTGATAGAATAAAGATTTACGTAGTCTTCTTTATCAGACTCATGGCTCCAGCTGGACGAATAAAGACTGACTCTGCAAGAAGCCGCCACCCCAAGAATGCTCTCCCCAAAACAGATTCTCATATCCAACATGAGGGTGGAATACCAGAGGGTTAAAGTTCAGAATAATTCCAGGGAGATATATGGGTTCAGGGGAACAGTGCTCTCTTTTCTCCAGGACTACGAGCTGCAAGAGAAATGGAAAGCATTCCCACGTGAAAGAAAACATACTCCTTAAGTTCATGACATAAGTAATGCCTTGAAAATGGGTCCTCATTAATAGGTGTTAAATTGAATGTCCAGTGGATACTAAAATGGGGTCATGGGAGGTGACTTAGTCCATTCCAGCTGCTATAACGAAATACCTTAGACTGGGTGACAGAGAAACAACAGAAATTTATTGTTCTGGAGGCTGTGAAGTCCAAGATCAAGGTGGATTTGGTGACTAGTGGAGGTTTTCTGCTTCAGAGATGGCACCTTCTTGCTGTGCCCTCACGTTGCAGAAGGGACAAACAGCCTCTGTTGTAAGGTCACCAAGCCCATTCATGAAAGACCTAGTCACCTCCCAAAGGCTGCACCTCTTCCTACTTTTACATTGGAGATTAGGTTTCAACATACGTATCTCGGGGGCACACAACATTCAGATTAGAGCAGGACAGCTGATTCTTCTTTCTTCCTGATTTTCTTTTCAGGAGGTGGAACACCACCAGTTGACACTTCTCTCTAAATCTTTGCTCACTTTGTTCCTGGGAAGGGTGGTACCATTTACCTGAAAATTAAATTAGGAGTAAACAACTTGGTACACTTGGTTCTGCATCTTAAGGAGAAAAATCTGTGCCCAGAGACCCAGTGTTACCTGTGTTCAGTGACACAGTTGTCCTGAGGCTCACTCTTAGGGGTTGAATTGAAGTCCTAACCCCCACTACCTCAGAACGTGGCCTTATTTGCAAATAATAGAGCCTTTGGAGGTGTAATCATTTAGATGAAGTCCTAAGAGGGGGCTCTAAATACAACATGATTGGCATGCTTAGGAGAAGGAAATTTGGGCACATCACTCAGATGAACAGGCAGAAGGTCATGTGACAACAGAAGCAGAGGCTTCAGTGATGTGGCTACAAGCCAAGGATAGCCACCACCAGGGGCAAGGAAGAGACAAAGAAGGAAGTATTGTCCCCTACCGGTGAGATAGGGAAGAAGACACTGCCGATACCTCGATCGCGTACTTCTAGCCTTCCGAACTGTGAGACGATAAATTTCTGTGTTTTGAGCCATCGAGTTAGTGCTACTTTATCATGGCATCTTTAGCAAACGACCACACTCAGCCTCCATGGAGGGCTGCTCTGGCCAACGCTACCTGAGTGGGGGGTAGGGAGGCCTCCCTCTGGGCCCAGTACTAGCAAGCCCACTTGGCTGTCAGACCTAAAGCCACATCCTGCAACTTTGCTCTTTTTAACTTGGTATTTTGGCCTCCATCACCCCTCCTAATTTAAATTTTCAAATTCTTTCAATCCCCAGCACAGTTGAAGACTGACCTTTATGGTGAACCCTTCAAAAACACCATTCTTACACAGCTAAATAAGGTATACCACAAATCTCCACACTGGAGAAAATCTCTTTGGAGACAAAAATTATTTTTCAAGAGCACATTTCTTGTCGTCATGTAACTTCCCTAGCTATTCCGTACGTTTTCCCAGCAACGCTGCTAAATGAAAAGTTGTTGAAAGAAATAGAGTTAATGAACTCAAGAAGCTGCTGAAATAAACAATGCCGACCACAACTGTCACGCTGTGACATAAAACCCAATATTTAGATTATATTAATGTCTAGTGTTATAATTGGCCTTAGGATAGAAAGGACTGAGAGTTTCGAAGTGAGCAGCCAATGGTCAGTGTGTGGTGAATGCCACAGGTAGAATTGCAGTGCTGGGGGGACTGTCCCCACTCCTACAATTTCATATGATGCCTACATTTAGAGATGAAGATGGGGGATCCCCAAAGTAGCAGAGAGCAGAGCTCATTTTCTGATTCAAAGTCTAGTTATACGAAGTTGTCATAGTGAACGTGCTCAATTAACTTCCAAGGACAGCATTTCCATTTTCCATGGCATGTCACTTGTTTGCAAACATTTGTTTCCTAGATCTTCCTGCAGCCTCAGGAAATGAGAAGCAGATTGTTCAGGGTCCTTATTGGGCCAAAGCATCAGGACAGGGCCAAGGAGAGGTACCAGGAACCAGCAGCCCAGCTTCTCCAGTGACCACCATGAAAGAAATCGGTGGGGAAACATGAGTCCATTTCTGTTCACTGATTTTTAAGTCAACCTCTTTCTCCTCTTTCATCAGAGGTGTCCTCCTTAGCAAACTGGGTAAAGCCATAGTTCATTGTTCATAGTTCTGTTCACGATGGTGCACTGCATTTCCCCACCTCTGACTTTGAAAGCAAGCTCTCCAGCACTTTCCATCTGGCCACAGAGCAGGTGAAGAGTGAGCAGCTGGAGGACAATTCTATTCATCTCGGAAGCTGCTCTTCTGCCGACGGAATGACTCCGAGGCTTCTAGGGAGGTGTAGCAAATGCATTTCCCTACTTTTCTATTTCCATCATAAATAATTATTGGCAGCACAACATACACACTGTATTTCACTTTCAGAGCCTTAGATGATTCACAAGTCAGCTAAAAGCATACCTTCTGTGTTTTGCACACTTCAGCTTTTTAAAGTAGACATCTTCCCAAGCAAACAATTGTTTGTTTAACTACAGGCATGCCTCATTTTCATTACTCTTCACGGATATTGTGCTCTTTAAAAATCGAAGGTTTGTGCCAACTTTCTGTCGAGCAATTCTATCCACACCGTTTTTCCAACAGCATGTGCTCATTTCGTATCTGTGTCACATTGTGGTAATTCTCTCCATATTTTAAACTTTTTCATTATTATTGCATCTTTTTATGGTGATCTGTGATTAATGATCTTTGACATTATGATCATACTTGTTTTGCCCAAACAAGGTGGCAAAGTTAATCAGTAAGTGTGTTCGGTCTGCTCCCAACCAGCTGTTCACCTGTCTTTATCCCTCTCCTTGGGCCTCCTTGTTCCTTGAGATACAAGAATGTTGAAATTCGGCCAGTTAAAAACTTTACAATGGTCTCTAAGTGTCCAAGTGAAAGGAAGAGTCAAGCGCCTCTCACTTTAAATCAAATGCCAGAAATGAATAAGCTTAGTGAGGAAGACATGTTGAAAGCTGAGATGGGCTGAAAGCTGGGCTTCTTGAGCCAAATAGTCAGCCAAGTTGTGAACACAAAAGAAAAGTTCTTGAAGGAAATTAAAAGCGCTACTCCAGTGAGTAGCTGACATGAAGAAAGTTTGAGTGGTCTGGATAGAAAATCAAATTAGCTGTGACATTCCCTTAAGCCAAAGCCTAATCCAGAGCAAGGCTCTAACTCTCTGCAATTCTATAAAGGCTGAGAGAGGTGAGGAAGCTGCAGAAGAAAAGTTGGAAGCTGCCTAAGGTTGGTTCACGAGGTTGAAGGAAAAAAGCCTTCTTCATAACATAAAAATGCAAGTGAAGCAGCAATTGCTAATGGAGAAGTTGTCCAGAAGATCTTGCTAAGATCATTGATGAAAATAGCTACACTAAGCAACATATTTTCAATGGAGACCAACCAGCCTTCTCTTGGAAAAAGAAGTCATCTAGGACTTTCATAGCTAGAGAGGAGAAGTCAATGCCTGGCTTCAAAGCTTCACAAGTCAGACTGACTCTCATACTAAGGGCTAAAGCAGCTGGTGACTTTAAGTTGAAGCCAATGCTCATTTACCATTCCCAAAATCTTAGGGCCCTTAAGAATTATGCAACATCTACTCTGCCTGTGCTCTAGATATGCAACAACAAAACCTGGAAACAGTACATCTGTTCACACCATGGTTTACTGAATATTTTAGGCACACTGTTAAAACCTGCTCAGAAACAAAAGAGTCCTTTAAAACTATTACTGTTCATTGACAATGCACCTGGTCACCCAAGAGCTCTGATGGAAATGTACAAGGAGATGCATTTGTGCCTGCTAACACAACATCCATTCTGCAGCCCATGGATCAAGGAGTCATTTTGACTTTCAAGTCTTATTATTTAAGAAATACATTCACAAGGCTACAATTGCCATAGTGATTCCTCTGATGGATCTGGGCAAAGTAAAGTGAACACCTTCTGGAAAGGAGTCACCATTCTAGATGCCATGGAGATCATTTGTGATTCATGAGAGGAGGTCAAAATATCAATGTGAACAGGAGTTTGGAAGAAGTTGATTCCAGCCCTCATAGTTGACTGTCAGGGCTTCAAGACTTCATTAGAGGAAGTAACTGCAGATGTGGTGGAAATAGCAAGAGAATTCAATTTAGAAGCGGAGCCTGAAGATGTGACTGAATTGCTGTAATCTCATCATAAAACTTTAATGGATGAGAAGTTGCTTCTTATGGACGAGCAAAGACAGTGGTTTCTTGAGATGGAAACTATTCCTGATGAAGATGCTGTGAACATTGTTGAAATGACAATAAAGGATTTAGAATATTACATAAACTGAGTTGATAAAGCAATGGCAGGGTTTGAGAGGACTGACTCCAATTTTGGAAGAAGTTCTACTGTAGGTGAAATACGATCAAACAGCATTGCATGCTACAGAGAAATTTTTCATGAAAGGAAGAGTCCATCAATGCAGCAAACTTCACCACTGTCTTATTTTAAGAAACGGCCACAGTCACCCCAACCCTGGGAACCACCACCCTGATCAGTCAAACAACCATCAACATCGAGGCAAGACTCTCCACCAGCAAAAAGATGACAACTCAATGAAAGAGACATGAAAGTCCAGCTAAGGAAGGACTGTGTACTCTGCCTTCTTGGGCATCTTCAGCTTGAAATACCTGGCAAGTAGTCTATTCTTAAGAGCTATTTTATATTTTATTTTCCTCTATGTGACTTTCATATTCCTGCCCAGGGAGTGAGTATCTCTCTTATTCAATCACAGGGAATGCAGCATATAAATATTTTAAGTTTTAATTAATTGTATTTTCATTATGCTTGCCCTGAGGCTTACCTAGGCTAAGAGGAATATGTATTAAATCTGAAATAGAAAAACCATGATTTCCATTAGCTCCTAAGTGGGATCAGTTTTGGTTTTAGATGGAAGAAGCTAATTTATTGTGACTTCCGTGGCACAGATAGCCTCTACAGGGCTTATTGTAATGGCATTCCGGGCTCCTGGCCCCAAATTAGCAAATAGGTTCCCAACAAAAGGGCGCACGCACACACACATACACAGAGAGTTAATGCCTGTCTTTACTCCACTATTTCTTTAGCTCTTGAAGGCTTCCTGGTCTTTTAAAATGCCACTTGAAGGTATTAAGTCTTATCAGTTCATATCTTTGTTATCAGCCAATGAACACCTTGGTTGACAGCCAGCTGAGAGTGAGAGCTTGCCAGGAATGTGACCTGGATAGGTGCTGGGCCTGGGGGAGGGAAGGGGGTTTGTTAGGAGGGAGAAGGGAAGTGCAACAGAAGCACAGGGAGGAGTCCAGTGAGGACCTGGGGCAGGCTGCTGCTGGCCTTGCTGCCACTAGACATGTGTTGCTCGGTGCTGGAGTTCAGCTTCCCGAAGAGAATCACCTCCACCTGCGGAGCTGAGCTGAAGGAAGAAGAGATCCACCTCTCCCATCCCTTCTCCATCTCTGCTCAGCCAGAGGCAGAGCTAAGGAAGGTAACACAGACTCTGCCGCAGTCACCGGACAAACGGTTCCTCACACTTCCCAGACGATTTGTGTCAATAGTCTCATCCATGCTGACACTGCAAAAATCTGTATCATCAACATAAACTAGCCAACAGTGGGGTAATATTTACTGCCCCTCAAACACCATTCAGAGTGCTTTGTGCACGTCACCTGACTTAATCCCCACTGCAGCTGTGTGAGTAGGGGACAAACTACAGTTGACAGTGAACAACACGGGTTTGAACTGTGCAGGTCCACTTAGACATGGATTTTCTTCGGCCTCTGCCACCCCCCACACAACAAGACCAACCCTGCTCTTCCTCCTCCTCCTCAGCCTATTCAACGTGAAGACGATGAGGATGAAGACCTTTTTGATGATCCACTTCCGCTTAATGAGTAATGAATATATTTTCTCTTCCTTATGATTTTCTTAATATCATTTTCTTTTCTCTAGCTCACTTTATTGTAAGAATACAATATCTAATACATAGAACATACAAAATGCATGTTAATCGACTATTGATGTTATTGGTCAACAGTAGGCAATTAGTAATTAAGTTTTTAGGGAATTAAAAGTTATATGTGGATTTTCAACCATGAGGGGTTTGGTGCTCCCAAACTTCGCATCGTTCAAGAGTCAACTGTGTATGATTCACCCTTCTCTGCAGATTAGAACTGAGGTTAAACAAAGTAAAGCAACTCACGCACGAGCACACAGCTAGTAAATGGGAGAAATCCTACTAAATACGATTCATACTCAAATTTGTCTAACTCCGGAACCTAGGATTTTAACCACTGTACCTTTTAACTTTTTTATGTTTATGAAGCACTTTTTAAAAAGCAATGATTTGACTTACTATCAAAACATTCTGGGAAAGACAGAGGCTGGGCATGCTCTACTATTTCCATTCTAGAAATTAAAAAGCAAGGACATAAGTTAGTGGCCCTGGGTACTCAGTCAATAGCAGAACGTGGACAGAAACATGTCCCCTACATCCCATTCGAGACCTCTTGTAGGAAGAACAAATCTTTCTTTATCTCCATCGATAATGCAAGTCATATTTTCACCCTATTTGCTTTCATTTTAGCTTTTGTTCTACACAGCCATCCCTCGGTGTCTGCAAGGGGTTGCTCCCAAGACCCCTGCAGATACCAAACCTGCAGATGCTCAAGTTCTGATATAAAATGGCACGATATTTGCACATAACCTGTGTGCATCCTTCTGTATACTTTATATCATCTCTAGATTACTTATACTACCTGATACAACATAAATACTACACAAAGAGTTGTTGTACTGTATCATTTAGAGAATAATGACCCCAAAAAGTCTGTACCTGTTCAGTACAGACTCAACCATCCTTTTTTTGAAAAAATATTTTTTATTCACAGTGTGTTGAATCCACAGATGTGGAACCCAAGTACACAGAGGGCCAACTATACCTACCATTGGGAATATGTCTTTGACAGAGGTAAACCGACATATCAAAACTCCATCTGTTCCATCTGTTTATGAATCCAACTCTATGTTTTTGAATACCATTTAGATAAAAATTATTACATTAGGAAGTTCTAACCAGAGGAAACCACACCAGCAGTGATTATCCCAAGCGCTCCTGAGAAAAGCCATGGTCGTTTAGTCTCAGGACAGTCCCCTGAAGAAGTGGAAGAGAGGGCCCTCAAAGGGGATGCCAACAAAGCCTTCTAGAAGTTTTAACAAGCAGTCCTAGTTTTTTATTGACTTAAAGGGAAATGGAGTCAGAGAGAAATGCCAATAAAATCGTAGGTGAGTCAAAGGTTTGTTTTTGTTTCTATGGATTAGTTCTCACACATTTCCTGTTACTAGACTTAATTTTGGTAATGTGTAATTATAACCACAAACCTACCATTAAGCAGTGAGCCCTAAAGTCTATTTCCTGATGAACTTGAGAAAGGTCAGAGGTTAACTGGGCCATGCCTAGTTAAAATGTCATAAGCTCAAAGGTGCAGCTTCTCACCTTCGCATAGGGCCTTACAACATTATCAGAACCAGGGACGGCTCAGCGGTTTAGTAAAAGGTAGACACACGAATGTCTTAGTTTCAGAGAAACCCATCTAATTTTGTCCTAACTGTGCTACACTAAATAAACTACTCAAACTTCCTGAAACCTTAAGAAAGCACAAAAGGCCCTTAGTCTTGGAGTCTGGGCCTCACCAATATGACCCTACATCCCTGGCCTTGCTACAAAGAACAGAAGCCACTGAAATTTACACTCATCATCAATTATAGAGAATCAGATCTGTCACCAGGCTCCAGAGCTGGCTTTTCCTGGGGAAAATGAATAGCATATATTAACAAAAAGTCTAAAGGGGATTTAGAAGGAGGGGTCAGGGGGAGAGGGGACTCCAGAAAAGAGTTACAAAAGGTCCTGTGTGCAACCACAGATTTGCACTGAAAAGTGAGTTGCAAATCAGACTTAGCTTTGCTGCCTGGAAATCCAATCAATGCATCTCAAGGGTGCAAAAGAACCATTCTTCTGAAACACAATTATTGATTTCCATTTAGGATTTCAGTGAGAAATGGTGAGGATTGATCATTGCTAGCTGAGAAGAGATGGAGAGAACAATTCAACATCTAGATATTTTCTTTCCAACATTTGCTGTCTTGAATCAGCAAAACCTATGGGCAAATGCCAACCAAATCATAATAGGCAAATAACTGCTAGGATAGTGCATTTATTTATAAATAATTTACAAGTAAGGTAAACCGGGACAACTGCTATACAGACTTCAAATCTTATTTCTATTTTCAATTAAGTTCTTAAGTTCTTTATTTCAGCTATAATAAAAAAAAAAAAAAAAAAAAAAAAAAAACTTGTTCCAAAAGCATGAACCCACTGAGAACTTTCAAACCTTTCTAGAATCAGTGTAACACATTCCTGGAACCCACATTCCAAGGACCAGAGAAGAACATGTCAACAGAAAAGACTTGTGAACTAATTTCTCACAGGGACAAACTAAGAAATGTCTTTGACAGAAGACACCTACAGGTAAAGGAAGATTTTCTTATGTTACTGGCATATTCCCTGACTACTCATTCAGAGCTTTGGAAATAATCTTTCAAACAGAATATCTTACTTTCCTTACGGAAAGAGAGTCTGATATTTTAAATTATTTGTATCATCTAGTCTTAAAAAAAATTCCACTTTAACTAAACAAGTTCTAGAATGCTTGACTGGGGCGTGAGGAAGTCATGATATTTTTCATGTTTGGGAAGATAAACAAAAAGGTACCCCCAAAATTTTTTCTTAATTTATATCTTCACATGTTTTTACTCTAAGGATATAAATCCCTTACTCCAAGGAGCAGTAGAGTGTTTGAAATGCTGCCTTTGTATCTGATTTGCCAGAGTGAGTTCTTCTAAGAAGGAATCATGTTCAGCCAGATTCTTTAGGAAAAGGAAACGTTATTAGCAGAGATGGCTTCACCATCATTGGGATCCTCCCTTCCACGGCTGGCAGCACATTCCCAAGGGCATACGCTTTTGTGTCACTTGCAGAATTCAGGTATTTGAACTGCAATCGAGACTTATGTCTCTTTCCATGACAACCCCCTTCTGTCACACTTACTGTAGTGTCAGGCAGAGTTTCAGGGGCCATGGGCATTGTTGGATTCTGGTTAAAGAGATGAGGGTATATTTAATTGGAATCTAGAGGGACATATTTATACAGTTTGTAGTAACTTCCATGTATAGGTGTTGCTGGCCACTGAGGGTAGGAATGGCTTCCAGAAATCATCCTGCCATCCACCCTGCGGCCTCACCTGGCATCGTGCATGACACAAGCATCAGGGCCAGAAGTTTCACTATTGTGAGAACAAGTCCTGTGACATTCAGTGACAGAGAAGAAAATGTTTGAAACGGATGGACGCAGAAGATAGTCTGTGGAAAACCCTTCAAACCATCTAACGTATAAAATTATAAATCGAGGAAATGTTGAAGGAAAAGTATTTTAATAGCATGTCATGGATTAGTCTAAAAAGGATACTGTTTTCTGCATGTTGTCATTTTTGTGGAATTTGTCAGCTTTTGTAAGCTTGTGATTTGATGTGATTTTTTAAAAATTCTAAATAAGCATTCAATTTCATACCTAATTATATTCATAATTTATAGAGGGCCCTCCAAAATTGTATAAGCTTCTGGCCTCCCCCAAATCTGGATCCATTTCTGGTGGTTAAAAGTTGGATTCAAAACACTGAGAAAGAGTAATTAAGATTTAAGTTTGCTTGTCCATCTTCAGTTCACAAGGTTTTGCCTTTTCCCCAAAGAAATACAAGTTAAGATTCAGCCAAACATCATTTATTTTATTAAAATTTATGTAATCACTGTTTTCTTAAAATGTTATCCAAAGACCAAGGAATGAGACCAAAATTTTGAATACAGCAAAACTTGCCAAGTTTAATGACCTCTTAATGGTATGAGAGTTTCCATGATTTTATATTTCTAATTGCTTTTTTATTCTTGTTTGGACAAAGCACTGTAAAACAACAACAAAAAATACTATTAATGATAATGATAGTCTTTTTTTGTTAAATGAAGACGCCAGAGTTGTCATTATATAACAACTGAAACAATTAATTCCGTAAAGCACTCTCTCCACTTGGAAACCATCCCAAAGCAGGAGTCACAGGATCTCACAGAGTCCATCTAGAGTACACGTGGAGGAAATTAATTCTATCCATACAAAGAGGAAGAAAATGGCTGTGAAACCCAGAAATAATGAGAAACCACTCAATTCTGTATATTCTTCCAACAGAAAATGGAAACTGCTTCAGTAAATGGTGGTCATCTGACTTGTAGAAACATTTTACTACTTAACACCATGCTTTTACATGACCTGGCCATTCCAACTGGAAATCTGTCTTAGAACACTCCATTTAACAATGCCTTCAGATGACTTACTCGCCCTCAACTCTCAAATAGCTGCTCATTTTGTCTTTCCAACAAGTATCCCTTCACGTTTTAGAGGAATCCTTTGAAGTAGGTTGGCCTTTCTTCGTAAAATGTCTTTAATTCTGTTTTGCTTTGTTTCTTACGATAAAGTAATGACTTGCCTACTCAACAGAGGTACAGACTACTCATTATGTCCATTTTCAAATTCACCTGTGCGTTTCCTGCAAAGTACATTGCAACATAAAGCTGACCAGAGCCTGGCCTAAGACCTTCCCCATCCACACTCTGCTCTCAGGGCCCGTGGTGAAGCTCCCTTTGCTGCTTGGGATGGAATCTGACCACCACCCAACAAAATCTGCTCCAAGACAGGGGGCATTTGGTGAATGTTTTCTCTGACTGCTGTTTGGTGGCCATAGGTATTTGGATACCAGGAGGTGTCAGAATTTACTAACAGGCAGAATGTTCATTACATGGGTTTTTATCTTCTCTTGACTCACCTGCCTATTTCTTTTTTTCTTTCTTTTTTAAATACAGAAGAAATCAGTGACTCTGATTTCTCCAAATTATGAATCATTTACTTTCCAAAAATGACTCACTTATGGCATATGGAGCCATTTCACCCAGGATATTTGGTAGTGGGCACAGAGGCAGCAAGACATTAGGACTGGATGAGACCTGAGAGACCACCCATTTCTGTGCTTGCATTTTACTTGAGGCCCCGGGGGATAGGATTTGCCAAGAACCAGCTAATAGCAGTGAATTCCAAGACTTATAATTGCCAATTTGTTGGTTTTCCCATTATACTTAGCAACTCTTGCAGGTTTTAAAAAAAAATAATTTTTAAAAATTATATGGTTATTATATACAACCAACTATATTTAATAATTATATAGTTTAAAGGAAAATCTTATTTCTACTTTTTTTGACTTATGTGCCCTTTAAGAGATAGGTAATCTAACTGTATCTCTCCAGCCTAGCCCCAAAGTATCTTCCGTTCTCACCTCCCACCCTTTTTCTTTTATAAATCCTGTGCTGCAGCCTAACTGGCTTACTCATCACCCCCAGGTTATCTGGGTGCCTTCTGGTCTTCGGGCTTTCACTCAAGCTATGAATCCTCCCCTGATACCTTTTCTCCTCCTCTATGGACCAGGCAACTGGTTATCCCCTGATAATCCTTCCAAAGTCAACCCAATTCCTGCCTCCCAAGTCTGGTGGTGGTCCCAAAGGTGTAGAGACACCGGTTCCCCTGAGTCTCTCTTGGCATGATTCCCTTAACACTGCATCTAACACCATGTGGAAATCTTCCACTGCCACTTCAGCTATTATTATACCACTTGTATTTTTATTTGACTTTTTGCATATTTATGTCTTAATTTCTCAACTAAATTGGAAAACTCTTAAAGGCAGAGCTCTTTTGGTATAATCCTCTGTACTCTCTAGAAAAATATTTAGTACAATTCCTTACTTAAAGCAGGTACTTAATAAATATTAATCTAATCCAATTTGTAGGATGGATGGATGGTAAGTCAATGAACACATATCCATGTGTAAATCATTGAGTTTAGGTCTATGAATTCCAAAGCAATGTTGTGATCTGTGGTGTATCCAAACAGAATTCTACTTAATCTAATTTCCCCACCCTGATGCTGATTCTAGATTCTAGATTCTAGATTCCACTCATTTATGGTATATATATTTAACTATGTCTAGAGGGATTTTTTTACTCAGAATGTTATGAAGATAATAAAATAAGTGACTGAGAATGGTTGAAAGTGCAGTCTATAAGAAGAATCCTGACAATTTACTAAGCACACTTTTATATAATGACCTCAAAGGAAATACAGTTGTTCTGATATGAGTCTCCAGTTCCTCCTGACTAAGAAACTGCAGATAATCCTCCCCAACAAGGCTAAGGGTATCATTCTGTCTGTGTGACTTTTCTGAAGGCCTCACATTTCCACAACTAGCATATTGGGTTTCCTACAAAGACCGTTGTAATTAAGTGTTTTCTACAAAGACTATAGTAATTAAGTGTTAGTCTTTGTTCATGTGCTTACTTTAGGAAGAGTGGTAAATGCTAAATCCTCACCTACTTTACCCACTACAGGAGATTCTATACATGCAGCTCAAAGCTGACTGTGGCTGGTTGAGACTGCAGGTACTTCTCCAAGCCGAGTGATCCGCATCTGTGATCTTCTTCGTGGCTGCAGTATCTCCATGGATCAGATCTCTCTTGCCTGCTTACCATGGAAGAAAGGCCTGAACACAAAAACTCAAAATGCTTGAATAAAATTTTCTCATTCACTGTGAAGAAAACTCCTCTAATAGGAGTGTTTTCATATCCAAAGAGTCCCTTAAAGACTTTTTTTAAAGCCTCCAAGGTAAACAAGCTCCATGAGAAATTCAGCATCAGTTCAAATTATAAATTAAAAGTCTCCAAATAAGCTCTTTATAATATAAGAAATACACACTTCATTATAGGAAAAATGAATAAAGTTACATCTTTATAAATGTGTCCTTCTCATTTCCTCATATTGAAACATGAACTGTATCCTGAGAGTCTTTTCCAATGTCTTGGGTGCATATCTTTTGTGGTACCCAACATTTTATACATAGTTTGTAGTTATTTGTGACATCACATAACTCTACTGGGTTTCCCTCAGGGACCATTTCTGTGTCAGATTTATCTTAGTGTCTTATACGTTGACCAGCACTGAGCTTTGCACATTGCAGATACTCAAAAACTATTGCTTGGATAGATAAGTGAATCAATGCTTTCTTATACTTGGCAAGGCCAGAAGAAAGCAAATATTTTGGTGCCAGAAGTAGGATGTCCAACAATCATTGTCACCCTCCTTGTCTAATTTCTGCAAAGGAGAGGTACACATCTGAACAAGTTAAGCATGCACAAAATGTGCCAGAACCCAGCAGCAGGCTAAGAACACCCAACCGATGAGTCTACGTCTACTTTAGAGAACAGAGTTCTGGGAGTAACTTTCCTCTATTCATTCAGTCACTCACTCATCCAATAAACATTTGTTGAGGACATAAAAAGTATCAGGCACTGTGCAAGATACTGAACAAATAAAGCACAGACTTTGTTTTCAAGAAGTTTACAGTCTATTGGAAAAGAGAGACATGCTGAAAATAATTCCAATTCAAGTGACAGATCAAAAAAGACCAACTGCTAAGGGATTCCAATAGAAGAAACAATAAAAAAAAAATTGAGTTTTTCTTGATGTAGAGAAACAGGATAGGCTTCCAAGAGGAGATAGTATTTGAGCAAAATTTTGAAGAAGTAAAAGTATGCCTAATGGAAAAGTCAGGATGAAGGAATAGCCCATGTGCACTTTGCAGGAAGGTTAGGATAAGAATGACAGGATCGGGAAGGAAATCCAGTTATTGGGGCTGGAATGGGATAGGAGCGGGTAGAGGGATGAGAGCAGAAGATGAAGCGCCAAGAAATAAGTTGGGGCCAAATTGTGATGAATACACAACAGCAACATTCGAAAGTTTTGGAAGCTGCCAAAAAAAGAAATTATTTAAGGGCAAGAAAAACTCAATGAAAGGAAGAAAAAAATATGAAAATAATAAACAAGAAGGACCGATTAAAGAGAGGCAGCCTATCTTAAGTGTATCAGCTATGTTTCTTCAGTTGCTTAAGTTTCTGAGAACCAGCTCTGGTTAATGTAAGCCCAGAGGGAAGCTACTGGCCGGATCCAAGGAGCTCACTGTGTGTGTCATCCAAGCAAGGCTAGGGATCCAGGCTGGGACAGAGAAGAATGCTTGCCCGGGTCAGGGAAGCAAGGACTGCGCAACAGTCTCATCCTAACACCATCACGGAAGAAAATGAACTCCAGCCATAGTCGGACTTTTTATCACTCTGCTCAAAATTCAAATTCCAGGGGGAGGACTCACATTCCTTGGCTAGGAGAGGGCAGGACTCCCAGATAACAGTCCCACCAGACTGCACCCAATGAGGGAAGCACAATTCCCCAAAAAGAAATAAAGCCAGGGTCAATGACGGGCAGCCAAAAACCCAAAGACAGAGATAAAAAGTTCACTGCAATAAGCAACACTCCGCAAGGGGAAACCAGCACAGGAAGAGAGGAAATATTCAAAGAGTTGGGAAGAAAATATTCCCAGACTGAATCTGAACATCTGTAGTTCACAACAAGTAGCATTAACGAAAAGAGTGCAACACCCAGATATATCTCGGCAAAATGTTGCTCTGCACAACGGAAAAAATGAAGGCATGTATTGTTCCCCTTATACTCAGAGAGATGGAGCAAGAGGGAGGGAGCGGTGCCTACAATCTGAACTGAACTTAAGTGAGGCAAACTGAAAGAGGCCCTGCCCATTCTTTGGGTATCTAGTGCTCATGGCCAAAGCAGACCACCATGGAGTTGGGAAGGACAGTGATGGGTACCACATCTATGTACAGGACACAATCTGGAGGCCGGAGAATGACAAGGAAGTCCTGACAACAGCTTCAATGACAATCTGAAACACTGCCTTCCCCAGGAGCAGGGAAACCTTGTACATGTTGCCTTTGAGAAAATAGTTCTCTGAGTTAATTTTGAGAGATTTTAAAAGGTCTTCTCTCTGCAAATTATTATCCATCCTTGGAAAGAGTGAATGTGTGCTGCCCAAGAGTTACTCACAGACCAAAAGGCCCCGTGAGCAAGGAGGAAGCACATCTTCATGGAGGTCCCATATCAGCTGATAGAGACCGTGGGAGGAAATAACCTGTGGGGGACAAAGTACACCTATTTGACTTAACTATTTGACTATTTGACTTAACTCAGAAGTGAAAGCAGATGGGGTCTACTGTGCTCAAGTCCCCTGTGTTAGCCAGACCTCAGAAGCCATGCTTTGGGAAATGTACGGGTCCTGCAAACTGCCCCAGGGAACGTGGGCCACACATGTAAAAATTCATCCATCTACCGTCAAGATGTGTTTACTATATGCAAATTGTGCCTCAATTTAAAAATGGCTGCCCCTGCTAGGGCATGTGCACTTTAACAGCCTGCGATGCACACTGGGAAGGGCGGAAGAAAGAGATCTTGCGAGAGTGGAGGACGGGGATGCAAGGAGAGAAGCCAGGCCCGGAAGTGGCGTAAAGGGGTACCAATCGTTCATCGGCCTTTCTTGATTGTTGTTCCCTGAGCCTCTATGGAATAATATACCCGACTTCCTGCTGATGAGTTTTTTTCCTATCTTACAATAGCCTCCAGTTCTTTTCAAACCCTTAGTTTAAAAACAGATGGTGGTATTGTGGGGAATCGAGAAGGTGACAGCAAGGAGAGGTTGGCCTTCCCCACATGCTGCTGAGGCCGCGAAGGCGGCAGAGGGGCCTCCCAGGGACAGGTGGACTCCAGGACAAAGGAGGAGCTGACAGAAGCGGAGGAACAGCCGCCACTGAAGAAAGAGGCTACAACGCCGAGGAGAGTGGAGGAGAATTGTGTTTACCTAAAATCCACTGCACAGAGGGTGTCAGATTCAGACTCTGCCAAAGAACAATCAGGCTTGTGTCCCCCAGGACTTACTGAACAATTAGAGGAATAGGCTGGGAATGTTTCCTGGGAATATATGTTAGTGCCTTTCCATCAGGGGGTTTGTCTTACGTTGGCTTCTAAAGTGGAACCCCTTACCCATGCCAGCTCGTATAGCACCTGCGTACAATTGCAAAGACTCTCCCTCTCCAAGTCATTGTAAACTAAATGATGTTAAATTAACTTTTATTCTAACTGGAATTACTGTAAGTCTGAAAAAAAAAAAAAAAAACAGAAGCAATAGGTCTTCAAAATTCTAATTCACTTTCAGAGACCTCCCTGCCCTGATGCTCCAGAGCCTATGTTCTCTGCATCGTTAAGTTACACTGTTACTTCAAGAATCAATTTCAAATGCTACCTTTTTAGTGAAACCATGACCAATTGCACTAGGTCAGAGTCATGTATCCCGGCTTGGACTTCTGGTAGCTATATGTTTGTCCTGCTCAGGAGAGATGAAGTATATTGTACCCCATGTTGCCATTTATATTTTCACACAATGCTTCCACACCCAAGTTATAAATACTTTGAGGATGGGAGCTGCCTCCTTTGTTCTCAGGATGGGTGTTAGCGCATGATTGTAACTCAGCAAATTGTGGTGACTACTCCACGTTTACCAGACTGCCTTGGTCTGCTTCTGAAATTTCAAGGCATGTGCATTTTAGATCTTTTACCAAACCAAAACTTTCCAGAGGACAGGACTACTGTCATACCCTGCTTGGTAGTCGATGCTATCCATAAAAATCTGTTGCCCGGCTGGTTGATCCACTGCTACAGCCATCTTCAGCCTCTATCCATTTTGGTTGTCCTAAGGATGTCCCGGTTCATGGTAGAACGTGATTTGAGCAGACTCATGCCCTCTATTTTCTTATTTTGGACCTCTAACGGGTCTAAGATCAAACACATTCACTACAAAACCAGTTGGTCACGGTCTGACTGGGGGCCTGAAGGAACATGTGCAGCTGTAGGTTTCTGTATTAGAAACCAGCACCCTGAATTGTCTAATTACAAATAGCTCAAACCTACGCCTTTTGTACTTCAATTAGCATTTTAAGCCAATGAAAAAACGTAAGTATACTAGTTCTAACCAGTATTGGGGGGAATAAAAGATGCAAATATTTGAAGGGAATAACTTTAGACTTCAACTATGGATACTGTGAACTCAATTCCCTAATTACATATATAATAAATCATTTTCCCCTCAGCAAGAAAACTAATTAATGAGCAAAACACAGGCAGACTATCACCACCCCTTAACAGATGCTTACTTATAATTGTCAGGATACCAGAAAAGATCATTTTCAAAAGAAATGAATTCCAATTTCTTCCATTTCCGGTCTTCCTGCTCTGGTTAACAATTGCTATACTTAAAGCCAAAACTCCCCTGAAGGTGCATAATCAGTGCACTGGCAGCTTGGAAGCCCAGGTACCAGTTAATAATTCAGGAGCAGTAAGCTATCAAGTTGTTCTCGTGTGCTTTCTCCGCAGAAATTTTTTTTGGGGGGGGTGGGGAAAAGGCAAGGATTTCTTGGAGCGATTTTCTTCATTTTGAGGAAGAAATGCCAAATCCAGAGTCAGGGAGGGAATTCAGAGACACACTGCAGACCTTGCAAAACAGAGAGGCCTTCCTTTTAAGGCTTTTACTTCTCTTTTTTATTGACTAGTCAGCCTCAAAAAAAAAAAAAAAAAAAAAAGGGTCATGTTATGCCTCTTGAATTCATTCCTTAATTTGAATGATAAATACTTCTTGCACCTGCCTAGACTCTTAACTGCTCTCAAGAGACTGAAAAAAACTAATTCCTTCCAACCTTCCAGGCCACTCTACCTGAGGGTGATCTTGGGGAGCTGTAAGCCCCGCCGCCACCCCAGACCCCATGCCTGTGCAGTTTAGCTCCTCTGCAAGGATTCTCAACTCCTCATCCATGCTCTCGTTTGAGCTCCTTCTGTTAGTGGACTCTGCAGTATCGTTTAGCTATTCACGCGTTTTATGTCCTGGCTTCATAACCGCACTGAGAATCCCAGGTGTTATACAACTGGATCTATGAGTCATCATCTGTTTCTTCAGCCTAGGTCCTAAGAAACTGGCATTTCTTCTTCAATGGACAGAGGTCTCTCCTTGACAATTCCTAGCTAATGGGATTCTGTGCAACTAACAAGAGCACATAGATGCTCGTGGGGTGTTCTAGCCATGGATAGGAATCGAAATCTCAGTATCATAAAAAGAACACACTCCTAAGGGTAGGAAATGTGACCTCAGACCCTTCTAAAAGTTCCTTGCCTAAGTCTTTGTTCCAGCCAATATTCTCTGGGCACTCAGTTAATACGAAACAGAAATGGCCCCTAATTGACTTGTTAAAACAAATTTTTTTTATTAATAAAAGTAACTAGAAGAAAGACCACAGATAAATCTAAAGGAAGCAGATGGGGGGAAATAATAAAAATCTATATAGAAATCAATTTTAAAAGACAACAAAAAATCAATAATGAGAATTAATATAAGCAAAGGTTGGTTCTTCAGGAAAAAAGCCTCAAAATGGATAAATAACTGGCAAAACTGATCAAGCAAAAGAGAGAAAACACAAAATTAAACGATGCTAGGAAACAGGCACAATAGAAACAGACGAAAGAAGGATGCAGATTTATACATAGGCCAGGGAAGACTATAAGTGTCAATACCAGAGTGTTCACAGCAGAGAAAATAAATCAATTTGACTACTCTAGAGAGAGTAGTGAGAAATAACACCGTGAACATAAGTAAGAAATTATATACTTTGTGGATATCAAATTAAATACATTAGGGAAAAAAAGACAAAAGCTTTTGCAAAGATTACTCATCTGGAAAAAAAAAGAAAAACACTAAAATATATCTTAAAATATGGTAAATATAGTGTCCTCAGTCTATATATATACTACCCACAAAATGCTTTCTATAAATGGAACAAGCTCAATTCTTAAATCCTAGTAAATTTTACGTGGCATTTGCCACATATGATTTCTGTGGAAGGAAAGTGATGTTCAGTTAGAACCACAACCCACACTGAAGCGGTATGTAGAAATTACATCAGCATTCATGGCCCATGGTGAAGTGTGACTGTAGAAAGTCCACACTGCATATCCAACTAGATCAAGATTTTCCAAATAAGCCATTGCTTTTGAAGAAGAACCAATTCTAGTCTGTTATGATTACTGGATGTTAACATCCATCTATCAAAACCACCAAGTGCAAGAAGAAAGTCAAATCAGCAGTTCATTCATTACCATAATTAGTAACAAGTTGAGCTGCCTAACGCGGAAATCCACTCATCCCTGAGAAGCAAGCTAGCCTTTCAACAGCCCCATGGCTCTCTCCCATCCCGGTTCATCTTGTCTGATGGAGACAATACTGCTTCCAACTGCATGACATTTACAGCATACCCAAAATCATTACAAATGATGTCAATTTTTATCCTTGATAGAGATGGTTCCATTTCTTTAATTCAGCTGGTTATTTGTTGAGTGTATCTTCTGTACAACACTTTGGGGGTCTCTATAGGGGAACAAATGATCTGTGATTGTGATATAGCTCCACCATTTTAGGTCCCAGTCTGGTGAGAAAAACTGTCCCATAAATAAATGCTCAGATACAAGGTAGATGGTGAGATGTCTGGCGAAGGAAGTTCAGTCATGTTGAGAAGACCTGGGAGGGACCGGGCGGGGGCTGGGGGTTGGAATTGAAGAACTGGATCTAACAGGTGACAGGGCAGAAATGATGATATTCGAAGAAGAGAAGACCAGTTGGACATAATATTACATTATTTATGTCCAAAAAGAAGGAAAGAGAAAAAGACCTTGCCAAGTTATGATTTAGTTTTGCAGGTAATAAGCGGAGTTCTGGTTGATCCAAGTTACAATTTTGATCTAAATGGACAAAAATGGCTCATCAGACGAAAGAAAGTGGAAAAAGCATAGGAGCAACAGTGAGCAGATCTATAGGGTTAGATTCTGAGTTCAGAGGTGAAGAAGGTAAGAACTGAAGGGACAGCCCTAGAAAGTGGAACGATCTGGATGCCAAGCAGAGAAGATGAACTTCGGTCTCTGAGCGTCGGGCAGTCATTCAAAGGTTTTTAAGAGAAGTGAGGGGAGCAATGCCATCAGATGGGGTTTGCGCGGATCTCTCTGCTGGCTGGGCGACCAGAGAGACTGGCAGGGAGCCCAGGTCTTCAGCAGTAATCCAGGAAGATGGCACCCAAACCGGAGCAAGGACAGAGAAGACAGACTCAGGAAGTAACGGGGGACAGATTTCACAGGTGGAAAATCCTCTTCGGAATTCCAACCCAGTCCCTGCTTCACGAAGAGCCATTTTTGTCCATTTAGATCAAAATCATAACTTGGATCAACCAGAACTCCACTTATTACCTGCAAAACTAAATCATAGCTAGGCAAGGTCTTTTTCTCTTTCTTTTCTTTTTGGACATAAATAATGTAATAGTACCAAATTTTCTTTCTCTTGGGTAGAGAATTCTCCCAACCTAGATGAGCACATCATCTCAAAGTTAGGAGGCATCACTTGCTTTGAACAAACCCCACACTGTACAACTGAGTACAGATATTTTACATGAAAGTCTTTGATGACACAATTCTAGTGCAAGACTAGAAACCCATTCTCCAAAGTTCAAAAATTGAGCTTGAACATAAGCTCCTAGGTTTCTAAAGGTAGAAAGCAGCAGGCATAAAAATCTCAAAGCTCACATCTCTGATAAATTCAAAAGGCTAATGAGTATTGAATCCTTTACCTCTGTTTCCTCCGGTCAGCTTTCTATATTCCTAGCGTGCACAAAGTGCTAGGGGAGCTCCCAACTTTGTCACCGATGCACTCGTGGCAGGAACAGTAATGCAATATGATTATAATTCAGACTTACTGGTGTGCAAAATTTATTTAAAGATTTTTATCAAAGAGACTCGCAGCATATTGAGTATCTTTGGAGCACTTCCCAATATTAGGTATTTTACGATTCTTTCTGTGGATCCCTCTCACAATGACCAGGTGGAAAAGGGTCTGTGACTGTATTCCCATTTCACAAATAAAAACAAGTCCCATATGATAAGGCAGATTAGCAGCTCTCTGCTTGGAGATTTGAAAGAAATGATCACTCTTCAATGAACACAAAATTTATGTCTCTCTATTGTTATGGGCTAAATCATGTCCCCCACCCAAATCCATATGTTGAAGTCCTAACCTTCAGTATCTCAGAATGTGACTTTAAAGAGGGAAGTGAATTAAAATGAGGTCATTAGAATGGGCCCTAACCCAATATGACTGGTGTCTTTGTAAGAAGAAGAAATTTGGACACAAATAAGTGGAGAGGGAAGATCATGTGAAGACACGGGATGAAAACAGCCAGCTACAAGCCCAGGAGAAAGGCCTCAAAAGGAACCAATTCTGCCAACACCTTGATCTTGGACTTCTAACCTCCAGAACTGTGAGAAAATACATTTCTGTTGTTTAAGCCACCCAGTCTGTGGTCCTTTGCTAATCTAGCCCTTGCAAACATTTATATACATATAATATAAATTATAAAAATATTATATATAGTATTTTAAATTTTATATAATATATAAATAAAATAATGATTTATACGTATTACACATTAGCAAATTTATATGTATATGATTTTATGATGTATGTCAATAGACCATACAGACATAATTTGCTGAAACGGAAAGAAAAGAGCAATAATAAGTGGTTTAATTTTTTCTCTACTCTGTCTTGGAAGGGCACAGAATTGGAAGATGTTGGTTTGTCACCAGCCAGCCATGTGATCCTAGGAAAATCACTTAATCTCTCTAAGTTTCCATTTTCTTATAGGTTGACTAAGGAACCGTTAAACTAGATGAGTATTTTTCAAACTATGTTGAGCAGAGTCCTGGGGTTTCAGAAAGGTGTCCCAGGAACTGCCTGGAACAGCAAGAGCAGTTGCCCCTCTCCCTCTTTATTCTTTGCTATTTTGCATAAAAACATGAGAATTTATCCTTAATGAGAGAGCTTGAAAGAGAAAAACACCACTAGATGATCTTGAAAGCTGTTCCAGCCCTTATGATCTGCATAATTCTATTAACCAGCAGAAGCATCTCTACTCATTAGTTCTGTGTTTGTATAATACCCAAGTACCCATAACAAAAATGCAAATTTGTCAACTAACTTTAGGAATATTTATCATAATGTCACACAGGGTTTCTCAACCTCGTTGCTATTGAAATTCTGGCCTAGATCATTCTTTGGTGTGGGAGGCTGTCCTGTGTCTTATGGAACATTCAGCAGCAACCCTGCCTCTACTTTCTAGATGCTGGGTGCACCAGCACCACCATCTGACTTGTGACACCTGAACCTATCCCCGATTACTCCCGCCATGTTTCCCTGCCTCCAAGCCCATCCTTCAGTCTATTCTCCATGTCAGAGACATGCCTTTCCAAAGGTGATTAGATCTCCTTGCTGTGAAAAAACTTTCCATGACTCTTGATCCCATTTAGGGGAAGGATTACTAGTCTCTTCCATTACATATAAGCCCTTCAGGGATCCGGCCCTGGCTACATTTCCAACCTCAAATCTCACCACTCCTCAACACAGACCTTGCTGTACTAACACCCTTCATGTAAAATTCTGCAAGTTCCCCCAAATGGATCATACTCTCTCATGCCTCTCTGTGCCTTGCTCACATTGTTTCCTCTGCCCAGAGGGTCTTTCTCTCGCCAATGTCCACTCACCCTTCAAGGCTGGGATTAAACATTCTTTTCTACAAAAAAAAAAAAAAATCTCATACCACTCACCAAGGCTGAGTCACCTGCCCCACCTTTATAACTCTCTTGCACTTGTTCTTCCATCGGCTGTGGCTCTCATCCTAAGGCATTTTAATGGCCAGTTTGCTTGTCTCTGAGTGTCCCCAGTGCGGAGGTTGTGTCATGTGCACCTCCATATCCCAACAGATAGCACAACATTTGGCACATGTCAGTTGCTGAGTTGTCTTTGACAAATGACTGATGTGATGACAATAGATGAGTCACAGATTATCTGGCTGCCTCCAGCCTAACTATACTTCTCCTAACTAGATTACTCCGTAACGTTTTTTTCCCTAGGATATTTCTAGATGATTAACTAGTTTATTCTGTTTTCCTGAGCACCATGGCTAATTAAGCTGATGTTTTTCCGGAAACATTCTTTTCCCTGTAAGTACCAACTAAGTGCTCCATGGACCCAGGCAATGCTTGCTTTTGTCACCTGTGTCCACTGGAACCAGCAGAGTGTCTGGAACATCACAGGTCTTCAATGAATATTTATTGAATGAATGAATGGGCCCCACCCTCCACTGCCCAATTTTACTCTTCATGAAATGTCTTAGGCTTTGTAAGTATCCTGTGAAAAGAAGCAGGTAAAACTTATTATAAAATGCAGAATCATGCTTACATTTGGCTCAAGAAAAGCATCAGTGGCAAAGCCAAAAATAAGAGGCATTTATTTAATTCCCACACACTGAGGAAGGGGGGGAAATGCCTTTAAAAATAAATCCTGTGAACACTTTAATTTTCTGCCACAGTCAGAAAATGCACCAATGAACTGGGATACCATGGGAGAAAGAATGTGTTCATCTCTAGAATTCTAGTAACATCTGCATCATGTTAAAACTTGGGTCATGGTTTTGTTGTGATGGGCTAAACTAAACTGTTGCAACTGAGATTAATTGACCATTTTCTCTAACAAAGTGCTCTCAGTACTACTAAAGCTGGTGCAAAAAAAAAAAAAAAAAACCACGTGGTTGGAGTTCCACAAGGAAATTCTTACTGCAGATGGGCAGAATTGTAATCAAGTTCTGAACTGGCATAAACTTTATCATAATGTTCTCTACAATTCCAAAAAGATAAAAGGTTCATTTTATAGGTAAATAAGCACTGTATTTTTTTACCCTGGGAATTTTCCAAATGGCTATTAATGAACCCAAAGCATTTTCCATTGTTATTAAATTGACTGATATGAGTTGTGCAGCAATAGGTCAATGCAGAATTAAGTCTGAAAACCAACTTTTCATGGAGGAGTAAGGAAATCCATGCAAACACTGCTCACCTTATGTCAACAACAAAAGCAATGGAGTTTCCCACCATCCAAGTTCACCAATGATTAGACCAGAAAGACCATCCCTATTAGGGTCAGTTCAATGTGTATTGGAATTCTCATAGGCAAATGTCTAATTCTAGGATATGTTCATGTTCAAAAGACACAGTAAATGCAGATGTCTCTCAATCTGACAGATGGCCTCCCAGCATGGTAAGAATGAGAAAAATTGAATTGTACCAAATTTACCTCCAAAAGGCATTTCTTTACAGCAAAAAAGTGAGTGGCAAAATAAACCATTTCAGTCCAAGCAGCTATTTCCACAGAGAACAAAATAACCCCTCACGCACAGTAGACATACAATCCATTGTGAGTTGGTAAATAGAAAATGTGATTTTTTTACATATAACATGGAAATATCAAATTATTCCTGGTAAATAATATTTTGAAAATTGACAAAAGTCTCTGAGTCGTTTCAGCTCCATTTCCAGTATGTATTTTCTTATAATGGCAATAGAAAAAATTTCAGCAGTAAGCCAAAAGGAAAGACTTGAATACAATGATCAGAATATACAAAACAGCGGCTCATGGGAAGCAGTCAGTGGTAAAGGGCTAGAGTACTGTGGCGTCAGCCTAGCTCACAGCAACCTCTAACTCCTGGGCTCAAGTGATCCTCCTGCCTCAGCCTCCCAAGTAGCTGGGACTACAGGCATGTGCCACCATGCCCGGCTAATTTTTTTTCTATATATATTTTTAGTTGTCCATATAATTTTTTTCTATTTTTAGTAGAGACAGAGTCTTGCTCTTGCTCAGACTGGTCTTGAACTCCTGACCTCCAGCGATCCACCCGCCTCAGCCTCCCAGAGTGCTAGGATTACAGGCGTGAGCCACCATACCTGGCCCAGGTGTCATTTTCTATGTTGATTCACAGGACTTCTTTAAACCAGGCTATAGAAAAATGAATCTGATTAGCTCAGATTTCTTTTCTGAGTCTATACTGAGTGGGGAGGAGTCATCCACAATGACCACTGCAGGGAAAACACTGCCTCCCCACGCAGGCTCTCAATGAGGAGACCCCAAAGCCCTGGGATAGGACAGCTCTCCAATGGAAGGACATGAGTCCTTGAATCACTGTGTGTCAGGAATGTCCCTGCTATCCATGAACAGCTACATGGGACCATTATGTGAGTGAGAAACTTCTAGTATATTGAGTTCCTGAATCTTGGGTAGTTATTTGTTGCAGCAACTAATGATAGGATGTTTATGAAGGATTTTTGAGGCAACACAAATTTGTTGAGAACAACTGAACTCATACTCAGGGATCCAGGTAACATAAAATGCTCTCTATGTCAACTGTAGTCATCGTACCCCAATTAATTTACAGTGAGTATTGATTTGTGTCTTCACTTCTCCTCAGGATAGAGCCTGTGAAATCTCCCCAGCATGGTCAAGGACTAAGTCCATGTCCCAAGATCTCTCTGGAACATCTACTCCTTGATTCAAGGAGCCAACTACTCCTCAAATCAAGGGGCTCCCTGTGTGTTCAATTGCTGCATTTTGTGTATAGATTTCTACCAAAATCCCTGCTCTCCTCTCATACCCTTGCAAAATTCTGACCACCAGCCCATATTGCTGCATCTGACTGCCTCTCTAACAGGAGGATGTAACAGGGATGTGTTGTGTTCCTTCTGTCTAATCAGACTCTGCCCTGTAGAAGTTGGAAAGGGTCAGAGAGGGGACCAGGGCATGGATGGTTAACATCATTCATAGAGAAGACTGGCTTTCTGCTCAAAGTCGGAAACTAAAACTTCTCCAATTTTTGCAGCATTGACCTGTTTAACACTACCAACCAGCCCTCCTACAGCAGCCATTTGAGATATTTCGTAGTGATTCACACCCTGGCGGGCATTGCCTCGTTTATGAGTGAATAAAAAAGGAATCTTTTTTTATACTCTAGGATATATGCAGATTAAAACTGAGTAAGGCCAAAATGTGGATTTTGGGTAATTCATTGTGGAGAACACACTTCTTAAAAATCGAATGAAAACATTCAAGGACATTTTTCCTCGGTCTTAGTGAGATATCATCCAAAAAGAGTCGGGAAAAAGAATGGTTCTTAACCTTTCAAAAGCATTGGGATGAATGAAAATTCTTCAAAGCAAAATGAGTACATTATTGCCTCCTTTATTCTATTCCTGTATCAAGACCGAGGGCTGGAGAGAAGTGGAAAGGGAGAGGGTGTTGGAATGCACCAATTTTTATCCAATTGAGAAAAGCAAAAGAATGAGAGTTTTAGGAGTTTAGGTAATGACACAAGAGAAAAAAACTGAGCACACCAAAGTTGAAGGTGATAACTCAAGAGTAAGATGTCCATCCAGAGATGAGACAGAATGAATAAATCAAAAAGTCAACTTTACTTTCTCTCATCTGTTCAAGCAGAAGCTTGGATTCAGAGCTAGACACAAACACCTTTTTTCGGAGTCTACAAAAATCTATCTTATGCCCAAATCCTGACTCTCACCATGATTTGCCACAAACTGTTTATTTCTTCAGCAACAAAATACAGAAACAAGACATATCTACAAGGCACAGGTTTTCTACCAGGCTATCATTATTCAACAAGTTCATACTTCTCTCCTAGGTTGAATTAGAAGATGACAGTTGTAACAATTTGTAAAAATTTCCAGAACATGGGGGATTTAGAAGGGGAAGGGCAGAGAACTTCTGTTTGCTTTGGTTCTGAAAGGAATAACCCGAACAGAGGAAGAAATTAATTTGTAGCAAAAATATAAGTTCACCAGAAGAACAAATTCATTTATCTAAAGCACTCACTCTCCACGGAAGTTCCCCTAATTTGCCATAATTGTCTCACTTAAGGATTTAAAGAGTATGTCATCATGAGATGCCAGAGGGGACCGTGCAAGGTTTCTGTGTCACCCACCTAATTTTACAGGTAAGAAACGAAAGGTCCAGAGTCAGCCCATACCTTTCCCAAGATGAAATCAGGGATTCCAAAGCCTCTGACCAAGATTTCTGACTTGAAGGCTTTCCGCTGCAGTGAACTGTGCACTCGTGGAAGATGCTCCTCAGTCAGAAAAATATGCCCACTTGTCATCTGTAGGACACTTTTGAACTAGTGGATTTTAACTGAGGGAAAGAATAAACAAGGTCATGGGCATTCCAACAAGTTCAAAAGCTGTTTGCTTTTTCTGGTTAAAGTCTTACTGTTGGTCCACTTTTCAGGAATTTAATTAGTGCATCTACCTTTGAAAACACAGTTCTGTTCTCTTAAGCAAAATAATGCAAATGTGCACCCAGGTGCATTTTTAAGTTATGAACTAAAACATATTCTGCTTGTCTTTCACAAGAATTTGTGAAGTCTGAACCACTTTCTTCGGAGACCATCCAAATGCAATACATGGGAGTTATACACTAACTGCATTGTGTCTCTAATTCCAACAGCAACTTTATATGCACAAAACCTGTGATCCATGGCATAAAACTTCGCCTTTAATTTTCTACTTCTATGTAATTATTAAACATGTAGCCTTGCAACATGTAAGTGTTGTGTGAGTGGAAAGGGGAAAAAAAAAAACACGGAAATTCTGCAAAACTCATGGGGAAGAAAAAAAAGAGAAAAGGTTTATTTTAATAGCTTTCACATATTGGAATTTGCTGCATTTTCTGAACAAATATTTATTAAAACATAATCAAGACTATTTCAAACTTCCTGCTTCCTCTTTCACATTCTTTTCAAATGTCTTCATCGTCAGTTTCACATGACATTCATTTTTCCACCTTAGCTCTTATTTTAACGGCCATTGAATGTACATAAAGTAAAATGAGATTATTAGCAAATTTTTATGTTTTGTGAGTTAAAAATAATCGCTATTCCAAAGTGAGAAAGGAAATTAAGCAGACAAGTGAATCAGAGGGCAAGAGAAATGAGTAATGCAAACGGGAAAAAGGAAGTAATGGGAAAAACACAGTCTTTCAGTATGAGCAAAGGAATTTGCTAAAGAAAACTACAGTCCTAATCCTAGAAAGGACAAGGTTATAGAGAGGTTTCCTTGGCCATTTTTAAACGTTCACGTGAGCTAAAATGTAATGCAAATATTGAAATGATTGTTGCGGATGTGTCAGGTGACCTTGATACAATACCTATGTCAATTTTAGTCTTTTGTTGTTCCAGAACAGTTACTTCCACTTTTTACCTGTGTAGGTGAATTGAGGCATTTCAGCAACACATGCATGGTGCTATACTGGGAGTTTTAATGTGAGTAAAACTTTTTAGAATACCTTTTTCAAAAAAAAAGAAATTAAATGGCTTCAATAGGGGTTTTGCCAGAAATAAACCCTCAAATTTAAAAAAAAAATAGATAAATAATAATCAGTATTTCAATAAAAGCTGTAAAATGCAAGCATTTTCTGGATTTCATTATGGAAACATTGTAAAGCAAGGCAAAGAAACTCTGGGCAAATCACATCATTATTCAGATCGCTCTAGCAATTAGTTTAAGAAAGTGGAAAAAAATCTATAATAAGAACAGAGGCTGACAAATGTAAGATTTACAGAAGATACTATTAATGTTAGTAGCAGGCTGGGCCAGGCGCAGAGGCTAATGCCTGTAATCCTAGCACTCTGGGAGGCCGAGGCAGGAGGATCGCTTGATGTCAGGAGTTTGAGACCAGCCTGGGCAAGAGTGAGACTCCATCTCTACAAAAAATAGAAAAAATTAGCCAGGCATGGTGGTGCACACCTGTAATCCCAGCTACTCAGGAGGCTGAGGCAGGAGGATCACTTGAGCCCAGGAGTTAGAGGATGCAGTGAGCTATGATGATGCCACTGCACTCTACCCAGGGCAACAGAGCAAAACTCTGTCTCAAAAAAAAAAAAAAAAATCAGCCTAAATCAGCATCTCTTTCTAATCCAGAAAGAATTCTCGATTAATAATACACCAGTGGTTTTACAGAGACTTCAGGGCTTTGTTTGTTTAAAGCACTGCAATTCTTTCCCAACTTCTGTCAAAAATATGTCACCTTGTCCCTGTATTGACTTCTCTACTACTTTTGCCTTTTTCTCTGCATCCATCAAAAGAATATTATTATTAAATAGGGAAGAAGAAATTAATGGACACCGAGAATGAGAGAGACAGAGAAAGAAAGAAGAGAAGGAAACCCTGAAACTAAGTAATTCTATATAACGAATCTTCAACCTTCAATTTAATTTACTCAGCTTTTATGCCAGTGGGTGACCCATCAGATCCTATGCAGTCACTTTAAAAGGACCATTTTGTGACCAATGCATTAACAGGTGATCTGAGTGGCAATGTCAGTTGGCCCTGAGAAATATCTACTAAGCTAAAAAGAGTCCTGGGCTTATGTACTGATGAGTCCATAAGGAATATTCCGTTCCACTTGGCAACATAAAATGGAAAAACAAGATTATTAAAGAGGTCAGCATTCAAACAAATGAACATCAAGAATTTTGACTTTTCTCATCAACCATTTAACTTAGTCCCTCCCTTCAGAAATTCAGAAATTTTAAATGAAATAAGCAGCCAAATTTGCCCTTGGGGACATTGCTTCCTAAGGGGTACTTTGGTACCAACTACACACAAAATATTTTTTTGCATCAGGATATTAACAAACCCTACCCCAGGATCCTCCTGTGTCTCTAGGTTTAATGTTCTTCATGTTTAATTTTTAAATTGACCCAGTTTATTGAGTACTCATACCCAGCCTTTCCTCCTTCTTTTTGAAGATTATTTCTAGCTTTCCTCTCTCATTACCTCTCCCAGTGGTTCCCAACCAGGGTAGTTTTGCACCCCAGGGGACACTTGGCAATGTCTGGGGACACTTTGGATTGTCACTGTGAGGGAGAGTGCTACTGGCATCTGGCAGGTAGAGGCCAGGGATGCTGCTCTGCATCCTACAAGCCATGACTGCCCTACAACAGAGAATTGTCTGGTCCAAATGTCAGTAGTGCCAAGCTTGGGAAACCCTGATCTATATGGTGTTGTTCATCCAGACTTTGAGACCACAACCCACCTTGGCTCTCCCAGCAGCTCCTCAAATGCAGACCAGACCTACACCTTCCTTTCATCAGCATGTAGGTGGAATTTAAAGTCGTGAGATTGGATTAATTCTTCTGGGAAATGAGAGTAGGTAATAACTTTTTTTTTAAATTATTTGAAGAGGTCCAAGGACTGTGTTCGGGGCCATTCGAATGTGTAGTGGTTGAAGAGAGAAGAAAGAACCAGCAAAGGAGGCTAAGAGAGAGAGGCTGGAGGGCTGGGAGGAGAACCAGAGCAGGGGTATCCTGGAAGCCCCGTGCAGACAGGGGTAGAGACAGCTATCAGCTGGACTGATGCCTGGTAAGTCAGGCAAGGTGAGGACAGATAAATGGCGAATGGAGACCACCTCACGGATCCCATGAATGACTTTGAGATAAGAGTGGGTCCCTGAGGCAGCAGGGACAGAAGCCTGGTTTGAAAGTATTCCAGAGAGAATCCAGGTGAAAATTGGGAGGAACATAGACAACTCTTTTAAGAAGAATGTCCTGCTAAATGCTTCTGTTCCCTAGAGCTCTCTTTGCTTACCCTTTTGTTACATCAGAGGATGCTTTCTCTCCACCAGTTATTTCACATGTTTCTCCCATAGATGCGCTTGGAGTTGGCCTGACACTTCAAGACATTCTTTCCCAATGACAGCAAAGGACAAGGGGGAGCTCCTTCTGTGTGGCTCACCCATCAGCCAGCAGTGGGAACACACACACCCGCATTCGGACTCAGTCTGCAACAAAATGCCGTGTCTGCCTCTTTACCTAGCAGATGTGGTGTGTTTTTCCCCCCTAATGTTAAAACCAGGCTCAAGAATGGTCCAAAATAAGCAATGGGCTGTCATTAGATATTTCCTTTATGCCACAAAAAGAATTCACACACCAGACCTATACGGTCAAGAATCCAGAAACATCTCACGTTCAACCAAACAGCCAGTTGCTGCTCATGAGGGCCGTTCAGCACCTTCGGGTCACTCGTGAATTCCTTTAGTTATTCAGGAACTGAACTGCTTTGAGACCTCTGGGTCTCCGTGACAGCACAGAGCCAAGTATTACGTTACAAGTGTGAAAATTAATCATAACAATTAGGCAGGGAAGGGAAGTGTCAAGTTCAGAGTTCCTGCAGCAGAGTTAGCTTACCACACACGGATTATGCAGAATATTGTTGGAGTCAACTTAGTTCAGGCCAGACTAAGACCTCAAATGCCTACATTTTTTATTTCCGTGGAAGTTTTTAAACCCTGAACTGCTTATTCTCCAAACAACAACAAAAATACTGTTTTCATCTGCAGTTTGGTCACCCAGATCCCTTTCCTTTGCATTTCTTAATGAAGATAATCTTACAGTGGTCACTTTTAATTAGGCAAAAATAGACACCGAGCCCAAAATACGCCGATTCCAAAATGTTGCTAAGCCCTTCTCAACATGGACAATGCTTTTTACCTAAGCACATTCTCTTCTTTCACTTCTAGAAAGGGCCAAGCTGTGCGACCAGGTGCTAAAGGATTTAGGAAGTGCAACAGAAGTTCAGCAAAGGAAGAAGTCCCAGGGGCACAGTAGTGTGAAAGGTTTTGTAGAATTCAGGCCTTGAGTGAGACTCCGAGAGAGAAGTGGGCTGTGGAGAGGTGGTGGGGGAGGGGAGGACATTGTGGTTGGAGGAACAGTATACATGGAGGCACGAGACTTAAGCAATTACGTAAAAAAAAAATGCAAGGTGCTGCCCCAGACTCTGTGAGATAAACAAAGAGAATAGAATCTGTCCTTAAGGAGCATGGAAGCTAATTGGAAAATATGCATGGAATGAGTTAGCCATATATTCCAGAATGAGTGGTGTCCATGCAACGCATTTCAATGACAGCGTTGCCAGGAGCAGAGATGTGACGTGAGGGCAGCTGAGGACTGAGAGATCAGCACATGGGCGTCTGGTGAGGAGCAGAGTGGAAGAGGCAGGTGGGGCTAAGGGAAAGGGAGCCTTAAAGCCAGCCAGGGCTTGAATTTGATAAAGTGAGTCACAAGGAATCCGTGTGCGTTCTTGGTCCAACAGTCAGCACAGAGGAAGCAGAGCTTTTGTACTATAGTGTAACACTTAAAAGTTCACACAATTACTTCAGTTCCATTATTTCATCTTGTCCCCACAACCATCCTGGAAGGAAGATAGAGCAAATATTGAACCAATTTAAAGGGAAGGAAATCAAGTCTCAGGTGTATGAAGAACGCAAGCACTAGTGTTCTTGATGTCAAGTCCAATGTTCTTTCTGCTCTTGCTTACGTCTGTGAGGCGCATTCGATTCACTTAGCTTCTATAGAGGACCTGTCTGTCTGGCCTGTTCACATACACAAATGGTCCCCAACTTACGATTTTTTGGCTTTACAGTGGGTTTATTAGGGTATTAAATGTATTTTCAACCTATGATATTTTCTCCTTAGGATGTGTTTATTGGGCAGTAACCCCATCATAAGTCAAGGAGCGCCTATATTATCCCAGGGTTCTAGTAGCACTCAGAAAGTATTATTCAGAAGTGATGCAATGGGGACTGGGTTGGTGGGTCAGTCATTGATCACAATGAAGAAAAATGAAGAGAAAAGGGATCGATGCAACAGAAGAACCAATAAGAACCAAAGACTGAGAATTAGGCACTTTTGCCTCATGGGCCCCTTTCTCCACAAACATAAAGAAAGAAAGAAAAATATTCAGACTCAATGAAGATGTTGGTGAAAGAAAAAAAGGAAAAGAAAGAAAGAAAGGGAAAGACGGTATATTTTATTCCTATTAATACATTGGTATAAAGATAAATGTATTAATATTATATATTAGAAAAAAGTTTTACCTAAATTTTTAATTCATAATTTAAAAGACATTAAAACACTTTCATGGGCCCCTAAAACTATCATAGACCCTAGGCATTGTGCTTACAATGCTTGATGGAAAAATCCATCCTAGCTGAGGGGATAGAAGGAAGATAAGAATTTTAAATGACTGCAAAATTTCTAACAAGAGAATCTAGAAGGATGATAGCACCTCTAAGAGAAGTGAAGCAGTTAAGAAGAGAAACTTATTTGAAGAGGAAGATAAATAATTTCGATTTTGGACTTGCAGAACTTGTAGTGACTAAAGAAATCCAGATGGGGATGGCCAGCAATTAATTTGACTGTAGCATCTAGGTTAAGCATATTTGAAAATCAATAGCATGAAGGTGTTGATGAAAACCAGGGAAGTGAATGATCTCCCCCAACAAAGGGGAGTATAGAAGGAGGGACTGTGGAAATGGTAGTTCCTTGTTGATCATGTGATTGGGATTATGGCTATACTTTATTTTCAAAATGGAATCCTAATTAGAAATGGCACAATTATGAAAGTGAAAATGAATACAGCATCCACATCCTTTTTATTCTTTCTTCCTATGTCTTCACCTCCCCAAATACCCAAATACACACACACACACACACATACACACACGCACACACGTACACACATGCACACACACACACCTCCAAGCAAAGGCATTTGCTGAATGAAAATACACAGGTTCAAGATCGAAGGAAACAATCTGGCTACTAAGTAACCAAAGACAAGCACAGCAAACTTCCAAAGCAAAAACTACAGAAAGTGCTTTTAATGGTCAAGACATGAGCAGATGAAAATACGGAGCCTTTTTTTTTTTTTTTCAACTCAAGAAAAATTTCCCTTGTTGGATAAACTACTAGCTCCAATGTGTGCAGTCCAAATCATCATAATCATTGTCCCTGATTTTGTTGAGGTAGGTGTAGCTACTGGCAGTCATACTTACAATTTCTTATGAAATGTTTGTTTTCTGTACTAACGTTTCCTTAAATTACCGCTGATGAGAATTGCAACACATTTCCCCTGAGGCTGTAGATGCTAGGTATTTTGGTGCAATTGCAGTAACCCACTCAGAAAACAGATGGATTTGTGAATGATTGATGGATGAACAGGGAGGTAGTTGTTTAAGGTCAGTCATCTGAATCGTGTCCTGGGAGAGTTCCCATGGAGTTACATAGGATGAAAATCTGAGCCAATGTTCACATGCCTGATTACTGAAGTAAGAACAGCTGCATTTATTTCAACATTCTCAGCTTCACACATACATACATGCCAGTGAAGCTCAGACGTTAAAATGTAAGAGGAAAATCATAAGTAGGATAATAAGAAAGTAGAACTGAAAAAAAAAATCCTGGAAAATTAAGCCCATGCTTCAGCTAAGTTGGAAGATAAATATGAATAAATTACTCAGATACAGCACAGAGGAAAATAAGGAGAATTGTGAGAAATTATGAGATGTAGAGGAAAGAATGAGAAACTCTAACATGCATCTAATTGGAATCTTAGCAAGAGAGAGTAAATGTGTAGAGAAAATATTTAAAGAGGTCATAGCTGAAATTTTTCCAGAATCAATTAAAGTCATGAATCCACAAAGGAAACACAAACTACAATGAACAGGTAAACACAAAGAAAACAATAATTCTTCATAGTGAAATTGAGGAACAATTTTAAGAGAGAGGGTGAAAAGATCTTAGAAGCACCCAAAGAGAAAACTTAGATCACCAAGAAAGAGAGAGGAAAAAAAAAGAAAAACAGACAGACTGCAGACATCTCAGCAGCAATAATGGAATACAAATAAGAGTGGAATATCTTCAAAAAGTTGAGACATTTTCAGGCAACACAAAATGATTATTAATCCAAACCCTCTTTCAAGAAAAAATATAATAATGAAAACATTTTAGGATTTTTTTAAAAATCTGAAAAAAATTCTAATAGAAGAACATTAGAAAGAAGAATAATGATTCCAGAAGGAAAGTCTGGAATATGAGAAATGGTGAACAAATAAATTGATAAACATGGATAAAACTACATGTAAGAAAACACAAACAATAAAAAAACAACATTGAATCTCAGTGACTCAGGAGGCTGAGGTCAGAGGATTGAGGCCAGGAGTCTGGGACTGGCCTGGCAATGTAGGAGACCCTGTAGCTAAAAACAATAAGAAAAATTAGCCAGGCATGGTGGCACATACCTGTAGTCCCAGCTACTTGGGAGGCTGATGCAGGAGGATCCCTTGAGCCCAGGAGTTCGAGGCTGCAGTGAGCTATAATTGCACCACTGCACTCCAGGCTGAGTGACAGAGCCAGAAAAAAAGCAAAAGATTGATAACATCTAATTGGTGAGGTTTACAAAATAAAAGATAAATCTAAAAGACTGGGCAGCAAGAGCAGATGGGCATGAAGGGGTAACTGCAGCTTGGCTATAAGTCCTTGTATTTTTCCAGAAGAGCATGAAAATCATTGCTTCCTTTTTTACACTTAATAAGAATATACCCAAAGGAAACCAACAAAGAATACAAATAAACTTTAATTTGCTTATATTTGGAGATGAAATGAAATGGTTGGGGGCAATACAAAAGGCAGCAGGAAAGAAGTAGGTGGAGGAAGCATAGAAAACGCTTGTGGCAGGGAGTAAATAAAGTGGTAGATGTAAATCCAATGACGGACAAAACTCGCCAGTCAAGGGACATGGGACAATCACAACTCTTTGGACAAATGAGGTCTTGTCATGGGAAGAAAAAGAAAGCAAGATCCAGAGGGCCAATAGCCTATTACTAAAAATTAACGTGTGAATCACTAATGTAGGTGCTACAACTGTGCAAACAAGAGAGATCGGAGGGCAGTGACACGGTGACATGGTGGCAGCGGACAAGACCTGGTTTGAAGCCCCATCCTCCTGCTCATTGCCTGTGTGGTCCTGGGCAAACAGTTAACCTGAACTTTATTTTCTAAAGCAGTAGAATTGAGATAATAGTGGTATCTACTTCATAGTTACTGTGGAGCACATGAAATGATACATGCAAAGCGCTTAGTGTGGTGCCCAACATTAGGACGGACACTGAGAAACTATTGTTAGTGTGATCTTGGGGCGACTACAGCAGTCGCCTACCAACGGAAGTGGTGAAAAGTTCAAGTATTCCAGACTCATAACTGAACTGGGAAAATACTGGGAAAGACAGGTAATTGCTGCATATTTGCATAAAGATAAGCAGATAATTCAGAACGCAGCGTGGCGTGTTCTACAAATGTTGGATTTTTTGTGCCAAAGAAAAATTCAATGGTGGAAACCCTTGAATTTGAGGAGTGGGCGGGCAGAATTAGGAAAAATGAAACAATAAGAAGGACAGAAAATAGAAAAGCATGAGCAAAGCCTAAGAGACAAACTGAAGATGAGATGCAACTGGCTAGGGTGGGACACAGGTGGGCTGTCTGGGGAGCGCACCAGTCCCCTCAGCTCTCATTTCCTCCTCACCTCTGTGGTTCCTCCAGGATGTCTTGCTGGAAGTCAAAGATCACCATGAGAAAACATCTGTATCTGAAAACAGCTGTGTGCATGTTCATCTCATTAAGAATACTTTTTCAGAGTTTGGACATTAATGTTGTGTGTCACCAGCAATGTCATGAGAAGTCCAGAGAGAAAAATGTGGTCTGTGCAATTGGTCGCCCTCAGGCAATAAAGCTTCTGTTTCAGACGGTATCAAAACACTGCAAAATCCAAGGAGGCAGGGCCCGTTGCCAGAGCGGATGCCTGAACTCTCATTGTTGCTGGCTTCACAACTCTCACACACAGGCACACACACAAGCACACACATGCACAGACAGGTACAATGCATGCACACACATGTACAAACATGCACACATACACACGCACATGCAAACACACACTACACATGCACAAGCACACCTATTAGCAAACTAATTATTTGAACATAGCATAGCAATTAACAACAACCGAATGTCCTTATGTTTCATTTTATTTTAATTCTACATTTATATTCCTTGCACTCTTTCCAATGTTTGAATCATAAAAACAAGCCCTATCAATGTTAAATTTATTTTAGGAATAATTAAATATATTCTTAAGGGCTTATATTATTCAAATAGTATTCTATGCTTGAATCTGTCCTGAGTAATGAATTCATTTATGTACCTTGAGAATACAGTGATTGTAATTTAATAACTATAAAATTCTGTCTCTAAACATACAGTGAAATGTTCTATTACATTATTATATTATACTCATGGTCAAATTATAGCTGTATAATAAAAAACATATTTCTGTGTAGGCCATTGAATACTATTAAATTTGAATAGGAAATCTTTGGCACAAAAAAATCCAACACTCCGGAACACACCACAACAGCTTTCTGAATTATCTGCTTATCTTTCTGCCAATATATAGCAATTCCCTGTCTTTTTGAGTATTTTTCCAATACAATTATGAGTCTGAAATACTTGAATTTTTCACCATTTCCCTTGGTAGTACAGCAGAAAGCAGCACTACATACAGATTTTACTATAAGTTACTCTGGGAACTTTGTGGGGAAGAACTTGCTCAAAATTTTGTGTGTGTGAGATTTGGAGGTGTGTGTAGGGGGGTGGGTGTAGGTGTATGTTGGTGTGTGTGCACATATGTTTTGGGGTATGCATGTGCATGTGTGTGTTTGGGGTGTGCTGATGTGTGCATGTGCATATGTGTGTTGGTGTGAGTGCATGTGTGTGTGCTGGTGTGTGTTTGTACATTGGGAGTGTGTTTTGGAGTGTGTGTTGGTCTGTGTGTGTTGGGGGTATTGGGGGCTGTGTTAGGGGTGTGTGTGCATGCATATGTGTGTGGTGTTGGTGTGTGACGTGTGTGTTGGCATGTATGTTAATATGTTTGTGTGTTTTGGGGGTGTTGTGTGTTGGTGTTCACATTTTTCTGTATTGGGATATGTGTGTGTTGAGGGTTATGTTGGGGGTGTTGAAGGATGTTGGTGTGTGTTGGGGTGTGGGTGTGTGTCGGGGCGTGTGGGTGTGTGTTGTGTGTGCAAGCAGTGCGTATGTGTGTGTTCGTGTGTGTGCAATGGGAAGTGGGTAATCCAATCAGTCAGCTAGCTCAAAGATGTGTACTGTCTTGGCAATTTGCGTTTAGGTTTCTACACTAAGTAATATAATTTATAAAGTACATATAATAAGATTGTATCTTTTGTCAAAAGTGTTTCAAAGAAAGGAGGTCTATATTGAATCAACAAATCTAAAATGTTATGAGAAAAGAGAAATGGCTCGACAAAAACAGAATGAAGTCCAAGATTTAACATAAATCATCATACTTTGAGGTTAAAAAAAAATACCTTCAAGAAATCCCCTTTTATGACTGGCAAGACCCAGGAAGTGACGGTGTTCACACCCTGAACACAGCCACTGCTGTCACTAAAAAGTTAGCATGAAGCTGTTTTGCAATGGCTGTACAGGGATGATATGCAAGGGCAGGAGAATACGCCCAGAGCTCTGCCTGGCGTAGGCTGATCAACCATCAAAGATATTGTGTCCAATTTTTGTCTCCACATTTTAAGAAAAATACAAAGACATAACTGAGGGCTTGGAGAAGACTGAACTTACCAAAGACGCAGAAAATAGGGCCTCAGTGAGAAATCACAGGATGGTCAGATAGAAGGAATGAGTTCTAGAATTTCTCAGCACAGTAAGGAAATTATAGTTAGCAACGGTTTATTGCATACCTCAAAAGAGCTAGAAGAGAAGATTTGGAATGTTCCCAACGCAAAGAAAAGATAATGTTTGAGGTGATGGATATCCCAATTACCCTGCTTTGATCATTACACATTGTCTGCAGGTGTCAAAATAGCCCATGTACCCCCAAAATATGTGCAGTTATGACATGTCAATTTTAGAAAGAAAGAAAAGGAAAAAATGCAGATGGTGTTTTTTCACCTGGATATAGAAAGCAGAAGGAATTTGATTTCACTCTCAAAGCGTAGAGAAGTCAATTCCACCGGGCACCTTCCTTAGAGGGGAGAAGCTGGGGCATAAATCTGCGCACTGATGGTGGCAGGTGCTGGTTATTGGTTCTGAGGAGGGGACAGGGACATCCTGATAGAGAACTCCTTACCAGGTCGGGATTCCTGCAGAAAACCTTAAGCTCAGGTGTTAGTCTGCCGGTGGGAATGGTTTTACCGAGGCATCCGGCATCATACTACAGAAGTCAGCGCTGTGGCACAAGCTCGTGGGTTCCAAGGCACATGGCCTAGGATCGCATCTCAGCTCTGCTGCTTAGTAATGGAGGAAATTTGGATGAGTTATCTCACCCCTCTGTGCCTCCATTTCCTCATCGATCATGTGAGGACAATAATCATAGGTCTCTCCTAGGATTGCCGTGAGAATGAACAAGACCGTGGGTGGAGCCCACTCACGCAGAGCGTGGTAAATGGTAAACCCTCCGTCGGGTATGGTATGACTTCACTCCATGGTCAACTGCAGATAGGTGGCAAAATGGCAAAATAAGATCTAGGGGCTTTCCAGGAACATGCTGTATCTCTGTTTAATCAACTATTTAAACGATTAATAATAAGGGTGATTCCTCATCAGCGGTGGTGGCATGATGTGAGCCCTGCATCAGACATCAGAAGGCACAGGTTCAAGTTCTGGGTCCATCAGGCACCACGGAGGCAGTGAGCCAAGCACACCCTCTCTTGGGGTCCGGGTTTCCTCATCTCTGCTCTATTTATCTCAGGATTGTTGTGATAATCAAATAAAAATATATCTTCGGCATCCAGCAGGTGCCAATCACTATGCCTCAGCCCAGAGCGACTGTGGAGGGGACCAGTGCCCAGGGAGGAGCAGCAGGAGCCCGTGGGCACAGCGCAGGGACAGAAGTCAGCACCGGGTGCCGCAGGCTCTGCAGTGAGCTGTGTGAGTGCCAGTGTTGATGTGCATACACTATTCCTAGCACATGGCTGCAAAGTAGGGGGCAAAGAAGAGACTTTGAAAGGTGCTTTAAGGCTCAAAGTGGGATGTCTCTCAGGTAAGCAGACTAAGCACTTAATCAGTGAGCTCAAATTCACCTGTGAAACCAATGCAATCAGAAAGGGGTACACAGATGCAAAACAACTGAGGCTCTTACAACCCTGGTAAATGTCAGGCTTGGTGCCGATGCTGTGGGCTTCTCTATACGTAACCTAGTACTTTTCTTCTAAATTTCTTTTGGTGTAGTTTCAGTTCCTCCTTCCAGTTTTGTCCCCACCCTCCATGTAACTGGCCAGCGGGTCACACTGCGTAAATGGTTCACTCTCACGCAAAGCCTCGTGCTTGACACATACAAATCTAGAGATTCGTACAGGATATGAATCAAATTCACCTAGAATGTATTTGACATCCTTGAGGCAACACATGTTTCTCCCTCAGAAGAGAATTAGTATAGCAATAAGAAAGGAAGTTTGCAGTGTATTGGAAAATTTATCCAATTAAACAGTTATCAAATTAAGCAGTGAAACCCACCAGATAGAGCAAATAGTATCATTCCCTTGAGGCTTTCAGAAGCAAAGGAAATGATTACTTTTTAGCAACAGCTTTGTTACTGCTATAATAATCATTTCAATCTTGCTCAAAAATTATTTAGGTCTTTGACTGCACACACACTTGTATTCTAAGATTCCAGGAAATTTAATATACCCTTTTGGATTATGGAGAAGTCTCACACAGGTCTAGTCCTGGAAAGTTATTTACTATGACAGTATATAAATGTTTTAAAACACTCGGTTGCCAAGTATCAGTCAGCATTATGGACAACTTAAACAAAGAAAGTCATGACTACTGGGTTCCCCAGTTTCTACTCTGACCTGGAGAAAATGGGATGGGGAAAAATCAGACCGTTCCAGCTCAAAAGAAAGCCTTTCTGCTTCCGGTGACTGGCTGCCTTCCCAATTATTAATGAAGAAAGACTCCTTTTTTCCATTTTCTAATGATGTCCACAGTCGAAGTGCAAACTGACTACAGCTGAGTATTTGAGTGGAATATTTCAAGGACATTTATCATAAGTGGATACAGCAAGGCTAGACTCCTGTTTCAGCTTCAAGGTTTAAATGTCAAACACCTGGAGACATAATTACTCAACCTTAAAATCATTCTATGAGTTCATTGCTGTGGTTCAGGGAAAGTTAAACTAGTACGTTAAGTTCAAGACACTGTTTGGGCTCGGAGGGAGAGAGGGTACCGAGGGAAGCCGGAGGGCAAGCAGGGAGGAGCCCACGACTAAGATTTTAACCCAAGAGCCCACTTGCCCCATTACACTATTGAAAGAAGTTCACATGCTGAAAAGCCAAGTTAGCATATAACTCAGATGGGAAGAATGAAGGATTCCCTATGTGTTCCGGGAATCAGAGGTACGAGAGATTGAAAATGTCCTTACTGATGGTAAAGTCATCTAAAATTTTGCCATGAAGAATTTCCTAGTGGGGCAGGGATTTTAATATTAAGATAGCAGCTTCTTTGATTCTTATTTAAGCCAACTACTATTGCTAACATCTGAGACGTAATTGTTTAGACCTAAAGGAACATTCTCTAGAAGAAATAGAACAGAACTGACGCAGAACAGAACTGACTTCTGTCCATTATTTCAAATGCATAGGAAAGGTAAAAATATTTTTCCCGTGATTTCTTTACCCTGTCATTCCCATCTACTGTTCTTTTAGTCAAAGTCTGAATACAAGTGGAAAAGCAAAATAATAGTCGGATTCAGGATGGCCCAGTGAATTCCATATACTTTCAGAAACGCCTGCCTTAAGGATGTTTCGGAATTTCAACGGGCAAGACTCACACACCCCTTGATAGACTCCTCTCAACTGACCGAATTCCATGGTGTTTTAATGCCCACAAGATACACTATTCCATTTCGGTTGGGCACGTGGAAGGGACTGTTGCTGTACTTGTGCAAAAGGGCTAGCTAGAAAACTAGCTACTCCCAGGAACTCATAGCAATCAGAGTTGGCTATGAACGCTGTCTTGTTGTGCCTTGCACACGATATGGAACTGACAAGAGTGGCTACATAAAGAAGGAGGGAAAGGTTCAAACCTGAAGCTGTGTCACACAGAAATGGTGGTGAAAAGTCCAATTGCAAGCATTCCAAAACTTATGATTTTGCCTAAGAGCATGGAAATGCTGAATTCTGATATACTCTATGTATTCAAAATACTTGTAATTCCTGTTGCTTACACACACACACACACACACACACCCCTAACCAAATATTTATTTTCTTTTCCAGAACATCCAGTGGAAGCCCAATTTGAGATTCTTCCCAGGAAGAAAGAAGAGAACTTTGTCGATTCCTTCACTGTAACTGAACACTAAACAAAGTATAATAATTCAAAGTAACTTTTAACCTAATAAAAATCTCCATATTTATTTTATGAATATAAACTGCCGCATGCCCCAGTTATAAAGGATTATAAATTAGAACGGGAGGAGACAGGACGTGCAAACCGCAGCTGTGTTAGGAAGCAAGTCACAACCGTCCCTGAAGTTAAAGACCCAGTTGGAAGCTAAAATCAGTTTGTCTACAATACAAAGAAGATCTTAGAATAATCTTGCCACTTGTTGAAGTTTTGGCTTATATAACTTTTTACCTTCTAGAGCAGTCTTCCTCCTCCTGACCCGCTGCTGAAGCACATAGACTCCATTTCAATCGATTTTCACCCAAACTGCATGTGATTAAGGGGAACCCTAGGGATAGGTGTGAAATCTGTGAAAGGAGCAGTCCCCATCAAATAAGCCCACCTGCAAAATTCATAGAGCGATTTCACATAAGAGAAAAGCTTAAGGGTCAGAAAATTAGCTGGAACTTATTCTAGTTAAAGTCATTGGTCAATTTACCAAAGCAGGAAATTTCCACAAAATATTATTCGCTTCACCTCCCAAAAGTGAGAGCTCAAAATTGCAGGTTCCTGTAAGGAGATTCAAAGCAAAATGTTAATAATTGTCCTTTTGTGACTACACTTAAATCACTCCAAAACACTGGCCCTAAGCCTTTCTGCATGATTATTCATTCAAAAAACATGGTCCAAGGGCCGTTTGCTAGGTGCTGGAAAGATGTGGATGTTTGAAGGTGGCCCCTTCCATCAAAGACTTCACTATCTGAGAAGAAAGATGGATATAGAACTAATTTTAGAACAAAGTGATATAAAACAGTATGAACAAAAATGTTATATGAGTACCAAAGAAAAAACATTTTTAGGTTCAGAGAATTCCCTAGTCAAAATTCTTACAGTAGGAGTCCAATGAATATCTGTTGAATAAATAAATAAATGAATGGATCTTGCAGGTGAGAAAGCAAGTCTCAGAGAGGCCAAGCAGTTTTCCCGGAGTCACACAGCTAGTCAGCAGCGGGGAAGGACTAGACTAGAACCTGTATCCTCTCATTTGTAGCCATTTTTGCACCTTGCCACTCTCCAAAGGCGAGCGCTGGGAAATCTTCCAGCCAAGGAGAGACCATCTGTTTATTTTCCTGCCTTGCTGAATGCACAACTTTAGATGTGTTCAAATCCTTGCTCCAGCGCTTCCAACATCTGGAAAAACAAAAGACAAAACCCAAAAAGGAGGCTGGGCGCGGTGGCTCATGCCTGTAATCCTCACACTCTGGGAGGCCAAGGCAGGAGGATCATTTGAGCTCAGGAGTTCAAGACCAGCCTGAGCAAGAGCAAGACCCCATCTCTACTAAAAATAGAAAACTTAGCCAAGCGCTGTGCATGTAACTCTGTAGTCCCAGCTACTCGGGAGGCTGAGGCAGGAGGATCGCTTGAGCCCAGGAGTTTGAGGTTGCTGTGAGCTATCATGATGCCACTGCACCTCTACCCAGGGCAAAAGAGTGAGACTCCATCTCAAAAAATAAGTAAATAAGTAAATGAAGTCTATCATAGTATTCTCAGCTTCTTCAAATTATCCTAAGAATTACTAGAATATTCATGCTCACTAAAAGAATTTTCCTGTATTGTAAGCTTTAGAAGCTCAAAGAATAGGCTTCAAAGTTAGAGAGAAAGAAGCCTACTGTGTGAATAAATTTTACAGGCTGCTTAAAATCATTGCAAGGACTATAAAATGGATACCACTGGGTTTCTTAGCAGCGCAGTTGCAAGCCTGCAAACCCAAGCAGTCTTCCAAACCCAGACAAGACGACAGAAAAAAAACTCAATGTGCATCAGTGGAACTTAAGAAGTTTTCCCATCTCACTTCTAGTTCAATATTTGTATATACTCCTTTTCCAGAGAAGGTTTGGAAAAAAAAAAAAAAAAAAAGTTCCCAGAGTTTAAAATGTCACCATTTGATTGATTAGAGTGGCTTTCTCAGCTTAACCGGTAGGTTGCTTCAAATGATTCTTCGTCCATTAATACAGTAAAACACATGTTAAAGATTACAAATTGTTTAACAAGTTTTAACAAACAAGTCCCCTGGTGGTCTTGAAATTTCTGAGAAGCAGATAGAAAAGGTACAATTTTATAGATTCCCCTTCGTATCTGCACAAAGCTGCAGAGGTCTAAAGTAGGCATTAGTGCAAATAAGGGACATTGTCAGACAATAAAGAGACACAATTGCCTCCGTTAGCACAACAATTAATTTTGTTTGCGGAGTACCAGTCAGTCTATTTGTTACCGGGAATGTGCTAATTATTCTTGCTAATTACATGCAAAACATTCATTATCACCTATAAGTGGAGCCGGACCCCTCAGGTTTCAGTGACAAATTAATTACTGTGTTTTCCTTCTGAATGTATTTCCAGTCCCTTCCTGGTATTATCTGAGAAATAAATTGTTTAGCGGCCCGGTTGTCTGTCGGAGCCACTCATTAAAAGGAAAAGTAGGCACACAGAGCTGTATCGGTTTCCATTCCTGTTCTATTGGGGTGGTGGTTCCTGAAAGTCTTCAACCCCAATCATGGATTTACGAATCCTGAAGCCTCTCGTAAAACACATGCAGCTGAGTGTCATTAGACACCCAGTGCACATTTGTGACGATAGCCAGTCCCTGAAGCTCAGGGAAGAGGCAAACTGTGTGGGTCCCTCCTGCGGATGGAAAAAGGACCCTTCGCCTGATACACACACCTGCATTCTTCAATCTTGCCTTGCAAAATTACAGGGGGTGACATTTTGTCATCTGGTTCAAATGTGGGGTAATTGGGTTTTATACTTCCTCTCTTCCCACAGTTTGGAATCTAATCGATCAAAAAGCAAATCCTGAGACGCCAACTTACTGTTACAGCCCTTCCACTTTAGGAACAAGCCCAACAGGACAGAGGCATACATTTTTTACTATAAATGTGGATTGCATTGGAAAGACTGGGATCTGGACATATGTCGTTTTGCCTTGACCCTAGATTGCCTGGAGTTCCCTATGTGTCTGCCAGTTCTCCATGGGAAAGGAAATAGTCTTCCTCTTTCGCTCTTTCTTCGCCTTACATTTGTTCCCCATCGTGGCAACCAACTAAAAGCCTTATGGAATGAAAGTGTGGATCTGCAGGGCTTTAGCCCCACACAACTGTGCATCCCGAATCAACAATTCAGGACTGGCTTTTATTCGCTCCTCTTCCCACCATGTAAACTCACTTCCTGAGGAGTCTGTAAATAGAAAGCATTCCAGGTGAGAAGCCTGCACCTGAAAGGGAGATGGGAGAAGGGTGTGGCAGTGCCGCGCCCAGGCCCCCAGAAGCCCATCTAAGACCCGAGCTTGGTGCATCACTCCCTAGAAAGCTGGTGCCTGCTTTAATCTGTAATGGGCCCAGATTGGATCAGAGCCTGCACCAGGCGCAGGAAAACCTTGCCCCACTTTCATTCATCATGCTCATTAATCTACTACGCGGCCAGTGCTGTAGTGGCACATTTTGCAAAGCATAAGGCTCGCACGGTTCTGCATGTCTGTATCCTTTGTTCCTCCTAACGCTTCCTCCCCATTGGTTCCTTCGTGTTTGCTTTGGCTCTTGTCAGGGCGCACGTGCCTTTTGTCTGTCGACATTTGGTCTATTTCTATAGTAGCTCTGTAACACAAATGCAAACAGTAGTTCTCGATCATAAATAAAACGGGAAAGAAGTTTCCAGTCATTTAGCCTTTTCACCGTTTTTAATTTAGAGCAGTATGGGGAAGCAGGAAATACAGGAAGCTAAATAATCCCCTGCTTGAGGTGCACATAAATTTCACACTGTCTGAATAACCCATTGTAGTTGATTTTTACCAGAATTTGGGTTTACGGGCACATGGCTTTCATGTTTTACCTACGAAGGGGCTTTGCATTTTTGTTTTTAGTGTCACACACATTTTTCTTTAATTTCCTTAAGTTTGTAATCATCTTGGCTGAAATGTGTATGTTTAAATAGCTGAAGTAAAGCTTTGTACATCTTAAGACCATGGTACCAGACAGTGCCTGCGACAGTGAAATCACAGGCATATTTCTGCCTGATTTCTACTGTCATGAAAAGGAGAAGGCCACTCCACCAGGGCACAGAGCTGAATCTCACCTCCGTGGCAGGTGCCATCTGTCTCAACCTCCCTGTCTTCACATCCCAGCCCCTGTCTCATGTCACCTGTCCTATCCAGCCACCACCACCATGTCCACACCTTCCTCCTGCTTCTCCCACCTTCCCCTCTCCCATCCCTTGTTTTCACTCATTGAACAGTGCTTGACTATTTAGGCACCATTAAAAACTTTTACCTCCATTGTAATTTAATTGTCTCGTTGCCTATTATTTCAAGGTTTTGCTAATATTATCAAATCATTCAGGCTACAGTTGTAGTGTGTTATTTCAGCCACTTTCCTACCATTCCTAGGTCATCAAGAGATCTCTAGGCCGGGCGCGGTGGCTCACGCCTGTAATCCCAGCACTCTGGGAGGCTGAGGCGGGTGGATCGCTGGAGGTCAGGAGTTCGAGACCAGCCTGAGCAAGAGCGAGACCCCGTCTCTACTAAAAATAGAAAGAAATTATATGGACAACTAAAATATATATATACAAAAAATTAGCCGGGCATGGTGGCGCATGCCTGTAGTCCCAGCTACTCGGGAGGCTGAGGCAGTAGGATCGCTTGAGCCCAGGAGTTTGAGGTTGCTGTGAGCTAGGCTGACGCCACAGCACTCACTCTAGCCCAGGCAACAGAGTGAGACTCTGTCTCAAAAAAAAAAAAAAAAGAGATCTCTACAGATCATTTTAAACCCAGAGGGATGGATGTCTCATGGTGGGAATGGCTAAGAGTGTGGCAGTGTGGGGATGGAATTATTTTGGTGGCAGCAGGAGGCACTTGACAATCCACACTAAACCATACTAGGTGTGCGACCACTCAGCCAGCTGAAACAGTAAGTCCTGCCTGCTGCTTGCTGTCTTTGAGTCCTTCGGGGTGAAAGACCTCCCTCAGGAATACTATGAAGGAACTGTCTACGCTTACTCCGAGGTATTCAACCAAATGTCTCACCAAGCGTCACTGTCTTAAAATTGTATTCTTTGAAAATAGAAAGTGACTTCTGTGTTATCCTGAGGATAATTATCTAGCATGGGAACCTGGAATGTCAGGGTGGAGAAAATTCCAGATGCTCGACCAGTCCCCTGGCAGGGATGGTTCCGAGCATGTCCATTTGCGCTTGGTCCAGGGTCCAGCACTTACTAATTCCGTGACAAGTGTTAGTTTCTACATGAGTTAAATATGAGCCCATCACAGGGTGGTGAGGATTAAAGGAGAAAAACCACCTGACATGAACCCACCTGGTGGCCTGGTAACTCCAGATGTAATTAAATATCGTTCTCACCCTCTTTGCGTGTTCTACAGGCAATGCATACAGTTGCCTCACCCAGCTCCTCGGAATTAAAGAAATAAGCAAGCCAATTTGAGTCTTCACAAAACTGAAGATCTTTTTTTGCATTTAGCTTACCCTTTCAAAAAAAAAAAAAAAAACCGTGCACAAGAAACTTTAAGAAAAAGACAGTTTTATGAATTTTTGGTATTAATCATCCCATCGTGATACAGAGCCTGGAGCCCATGAAAGAATTTTGGGACATGCAGTAGGAGTGGAAAAAGAGGAGGGGGCCACTTTTGAGGATGGTGCGAGAGCACCCTGCTCCTGACGGCCAAGGTGTGAATACGGCATCCAAAAACTATCAGTTCTTTTCTTCCCCTGGAGCTAAATTAACCCTGAAATTCTCCTTCTCCTGGCTAAGTTCACAGTTCCAGATTTCACATGTCTCCCATCACAAATGAAAAGTACACAATGTATCCTTCAACAGCACCCCGCTTTTCTCCCAACACAAATGAAAAGTACACAATGTATCCTACAACAGCACCCCACTTTTCATCAACGATCAGATAATGCTGACTCCACTCCAGCCTTGGGGGGCGTCTGGCACACCGCTGGCGTGAACCACCAAGCCGGAATGAGAGCTTCTCCAGAGTAACTCGCCCCTGCACTCTGACAACCCAGCGACTTTCCGACTTTCGGACTGTTATGCTGCTCACAAAGCCATCCTCTCTAAGACACACAATTCTATTCCATTTGGTAACTTTCAAGTCAGTTGAATGAGAACGTCACAGAAAGAGTAACCCTGATGAACAATCTTTCTGAGAAATAATGTCAGAATTGGATTTCTGCCTCTTCCTCAACCAAAATCGTATAGCAGAAAGACCATAATATAATCAGTGTTCCTTTAATAATATTTATTACCAAAAAGAGAGAATAATTGATGACATCTGCATGCACTTTTTTCTCTAGGACTTAACGATGCAACAGTGTTTTTTTTAGACACGTTATAATTGTATTTACTTATGGGATGCAAAGTTGCTGTTTTGTGTACACATGTATACATTGTATAACAATCAAGTCAGGGTAATTAGCAAATCCATCCCCTCTTGCATTTATCATTTCCTGGTGGTGAGAACATTCAAAAACCCCTCTTATAGCTATTTTGAAATATACAATACATTATTGTTGACTGTATCCACCTCTGTTGTTAACTTGTTTCTCCTTTCTAATTGTAACTTTGTACTCACTGACCAGCCTCCTCCCCATCCTCCCCTCCCACTTCTCCTCCCCAGTCTCTGATAATCACTCTTCTACTCTCTACTTCCATGAGATCAACTTTTTTTAGTGTCCACCTATGAGTGAGATCATAACAGAAGATTTTTCATCATTGCACCTATAGCCAAATAATAGATCACAAAAAGAAAAAAAAAAACGCCATTCAAATTCATTTCAAAAGAAATACCTATGAATCAAGTAACTCTCTCCCACATCCTGGAGAGTGCTCAGCATAGAACAGGCAATGAGATCTAGGAGAATGGAGTTGAAAGGCATCAGTTTGGAGGCCTCTCTAAAATCACACCCGCTGTCATCTGCCCTGGTGTTTGCCATGAAGTCGGGTGACCACGATGGGATGCTCACAGTAAAGATGAAATCCCCAGGGAACTGGATGAGGAAGTCTGTTCCCTCCAGAGTGGAGTGTTCAAACTTCACAAGAATTCAGTCAAATCAGTTTATTTAATCAGTAAAACAGACATAAATGTATCTTAAGTATCTGAATCTGGAAGGACAAGAGAGATTTCTAGATAATACATCTTCCCCATAGATTCCTTAACAGGGGGACGTGCCCCTGCTGTGGCCTGGTCCCAATGTCACTGGCTGACAGCCCAAAGACTAATCTGGGCAGAAATGTAATTTATTTGTCCTGGACAGTGTGTAGACTTCTATGAACAAATATTTAAGCATTTGGAGAGTTCACATAAAAATCTACATTTCCAATTTGTTTTTAAATGTCAGAAGCTCTGACAATATCAGGTCACACTCCCATGTGGCCATAATCAGCTGGACGGAGCACAGGCTGCTCTCTTTAGCAGAGGTTTAGACTCTTGAGGGCTCCACCAACCCTCACCACTTTCTAAGATTTTTCTGTCTGGCTCACTGGACTCCTATGTTATCTGCCTGACCCATATTGGCATGAGAGTTTCTGATCTTGAGCTGTGAACAAAGAATAAATATATTTATCATTTATGGATAATTTGGTATGCTTTATTTATTCATTCATTTATTTGTATAAATTTATGGGGTACAACTGCAATTTTGTCACATGCATAGATTACATTCGTGATCAAGTCAGAGCTTTAGGGTATCCATCACCCCTGGATTATATACATTGTACCCATTAAGGGTTTTTTTTGGTTGTTGTGTTTTGTTTTGTTTTGGAGACAAGGTCTTGTGCTGTCACCCAAGCTAGAGTATAGTGGCATCATCACAGCTCACTACAACCTCAAACCCCTGGGCTCAAGTGATCCTCCTTCCTCAGCCTCCCCAGTAGCTAGGACTACAGGTATGCACCACCACAGCCCAGCTAATTTTTTTAAATTTTTTGTAGAGATGGGCTCTTGCTATTGCCCAGGCTGGTCTTGAACTCCTAACCTCATGCAATCCTCCTGCCTTGGCCTCCTAGAGTGCTGGGATTACAGCTATTCTGTATTCTTTGAAGGTCACACTGATCCTGAAGAAAATGTTGGCAGGAAAAAAAAAAATGGAAAGACTTTTTGCCCAGTGAGATCTAATGAGAAGAAAGGATCTCTAAAACTGTGAAAGGTTGTTAAAGGTAAAGTCTTGGGGGAAGGAGAGTGGTCACCTAAGACAAGGAAACCAAAAGCACAGATTGGACCACAAGGGCTGAGCAGCACCAGGAATTCCAGCCAGGAGGGGTATGGACGGGCCTGGTAAGTGTCTAATCTGTATGTGGATAATTCTTTTCCTGGATGGAGTGAGGGGTTGCAGTGAAACCAAACCATTCCCATTCCTGATGAGACACTTACCATGTTTGTGGTTTCTTTGCTGTAATCCATAAGCACATTACTTCTTAAAGCAATGTGCAGCCAAAAAAAAAAAAAAAAGATCTCATTCTTACAGAAGGTTTTGAAGTCAGTCTGTTGCTGAGACTTACAATGCACTACACTAAACACTAGACCATCAGAGACCACTCACAGACACAAGCAGGCACACCACACGCTGCCGAAAACCAAGGTAATTAAAACAATCGCCTGAAACATGAAGGAGTCTTATTCACCAGGAAACAAGGGAGATATTTAGCAATCAGACAAATCAGGACAAAGAGGAAAAAATGATTAGAGAGAAAACCCTTTCACGACCAATTTGATGTTGGTACCAGACTTTAATGAAGCTACAGCCCACGGCGGCGGCAGCAAACCCAAACCGTGGTTTGCAACAGATAGCTTGCCCGCAAATCCTGTGTTAAACAACACTTAAAATGGTCTCACTGTTGGCCCAAAGAGTCACAAAAAAGCACAGTTAAAAGAAACCTTGAAGATCACTTTGATTTAAAAAAAAAAAAAATCCCCATTTTATAGATGAGGAAACTGAGGCTCCAGGGTTAGCTCCCTTGGCCCTTCCTAGCTAGTTAGTATAGAGCCAAGACTAAAACCACCTTCCCCACCTCTGGCAGTCTTCCAATTTCTGAAACAATGCGTAGCATTGTCACTGAAGGAAACTTTACAATGTTTTAAATAAAAAATAATATTTCCTTAGAGAAGAACACCTAAATAAGTGAAAAAGGAGGTAGCACGGGCTTATTCCTTATTAGTTGATAAGAAGGAATCTTCTGAAAGATGTATATCATTTGTACTTCACATCTTCCACTGTTATTCTTTATCTCAGGATAAAAAAAAAAGATGTTTCAAATATTTAGCAAATGAAGCTAATTATTCAAAAACAGCTGAATCTCTGATAGAATGCCTAAGAGAATTCATTTTTTTTTCCTTTGTTTCCAATGTGAATCCCAAGAAGATAAAACAGCAGACAGGTTTGGAGAAAGGAAAAAAAAATCCTACCTTTATTTCCAGCCCTGCACTTGACTCAGGAAATAAGTTAATAATTAAGCGAGTTTCATTTTTAAAAAGTCAATGTAATCATGCTTTCTTCCAAATGTATGCTTTACTTGGGAGTAGAGATGTCACGCTATTTGAAGAACTGTTTGCTTGAGCTCAGAATTACCCCAGGGCAATGTATTATTGATAAATCCATTTTCTTGTATAATCATCGCTTCACATTTACAACATTTCACAGGATTCCATCTGTAAACTTCACATGGTTTTCCCAGCGCAAGGGCGCTACAGTGCATGTTGCCCAGAAAAAGCAACCTTATTCTTTTGGGTTAACTTTTGTATTCGAAGTTCCAAAGTGATGTGACAAGACTTTCTCACAGAGAACACACAATTGAGGTTACTTGTAGCTATAAGGCCTGCAACATTTTAAAACTCATATGCTTATCTGCATACATTTGCATGTATTTAAAGCACCTCCATTCAGAAGTATAAAGGTCCACTTTATAGAGATGGCTACGGAGGCTATGACTGAGTGACAATACAAAGGCTTATTTAAACGTCATTGGTCTCCACACTCATTTATTTTCTGATGACAAGGAATCAGCTAAGCACTTTTATCTTTAATACGCTTCAGTAAAGCACTATTGTGCTTTTCTTCTTCTTTTTTTATTGTGGAGGGTTGGTTGGTTGGTTTTTGGCTTGTTTTTGCTTTTTTGTTGTGTGTGTATTTGGGGTTTATTTGCACAGTGGGGGGGGGGGGAGAAAAAGCCCATGCCAGCTACCATGAGGTGAGAAAAAGGCATGGTATAGTATTGCAAGATACTCAGGAATCTCTCAAGTGTTTGAATAAACACATACCATGCCAATTAAAAAAAAAAAAAAAAAAGAACTGGTTTAGCAAAAAGACAAACACAGTCTTCTGGGCCTGTGCTATAGTCAGGCATGTCCCGGAACATTCCTGGAGCCTGGGACGGCCCTAACACTTCCTTTCAGCCTAATGGGTCCTGAGCCGCATCCTTTGTCTGCTGGTTAACTGCTCTGTTCATACACCAAACCACTAATTGCATGTTCCTTATAGTTACCCTACATTACTGTAAGAATTAATGAGACACAATTACAGCTCCCAGAAATCTCAGGCCTGGCCAACTGCACAGCACTCCAAGTGAATTAGAACTCTCGAAGAGAAAAGAAGGGGGAAAAAACTAGTCGATTGTTCACAGGAAGCAGAATGTTTTGTGTTTAAAAATTTTTGTATTTATTTGAAGTTGTTTCATAATTAGACCCAGGGGGTGAAGGTAAGGGGGAAAGAGAGAACAAAGGACTTGGGAACTCAGCTTTCACGGAGAAATCATGGTGGCTGCAAAGAAACATATATAATACAGATGTAGGAAAAACTTAGGAAACAGAATGAACATAATATCAACGCTATGAATAGGACAAAAAACCCAATGACAAATCAGCATGATTGCACGTGGAAACACACTATTAGAGTATTCTTATAGTCTAATTCCCCCACATAGATACTATTTTGCCCAATGTAAGCAAACTTTCCATTTGCATTGCTACTCTTCAACTCATGGAATTTGATATTCCTTAGAATCCATGGCTCATTTGCCAAGATTCGTGGAAGAATTGCAAATGACCAGAGAGGGGTTAGCTCTTTGACTACATGGCAGGAAGAAAGGAATAATTTTCCCTCTGCCAAATCTTTTCAAATTGAAAAAAAAAAATGATTTTGAGTGTGGAAATAATTCCAGGACATTTTAAATTGCAATTATTCTAAAACTTTTTGTTAGATTTGCCGGTCTTGGTTTTCTTTGCAGATGGTGACTTGCTCTCATGCATTTCTGTTACGATTACTTTATTGACAGTCAGATTAAAAAGTACTATTTTAATCCAATTTTCACCAAAAATAAGGGGGTTTTATATATTTACATACATAAATGTGGCTAGAGGATAGAGAGATGGCAGATAGAGAGATGATAGCTAGAGAAAGAGATTGAGAGATTAAGAGAAAGAGGGAGTGAGAGAGAGAAAGAGGGTAACTAGCCCAACAGACACATAGATAGAAATTAGGATCAAGTTCCCAATGGAACAGACTGAATCTTCTTCAAACCTCAACTCACCTAAGAATTGTACTTTGGGCCGGGCGTGGTGGCTCATGCCTGTAATCCTAGCACTCTGGGAGGCCAAGGTGGGAGGATAGCTTGAGCTCAGGAGTTCAAGACCAGCCTGAGCAAGAGCGAGACCCCGTCTCTACTAAAAAGAGAAAAAAAATAGCCAGGCATGATGGCGCATGCCTGTAGTCCCAGCTACTCGGGAGGCTGAGGCAGGAGGTTCGCTTGAGCCCAGGAGTTTGAGGTTGCTGTGAGTGAGGCTCACGCCATAGCACTCTAACCTGAGCGACAGAGAAAGACTCTGTCTCAAAAACAAACAAACAAGCAAACAAAAAACTGTACTTTGGATATTAGTCTGGCATGGAGGGAAGGGTGAAAAGAATGTCATCTCTTCAGGGACAAGTCTGAAGACATCATACACATATAAACGAAACATTTCCAGCTGTGTGAGAGAGTGGGAGTAGTCAGGAGTATGGAAAACCTACAGGGCCCTTTTCAAGACAGACAAGCCCCCACGGAGGGGACAGAATGTTTGTGGGGGCTTGAACAGCTCTGTGGAGCCCCTGAGAAGCACTGACATACACACGTGACATTTCTTAACATGTGTCAGAAGGCAGACGAGAAAGTCTCTGTCTCTTTGTTTCCGTTAGAAATCTTGCTATGGAAAGTGAAAGGACAGCCAAAGTGAGTGATGCCCTGGAGCTCCGTAGACAAATGACTGTCAGGGCTCTGGGAGGAGTGGCCTCTCCACTCGTCTACCTGCAGTATCTCCTGCCTGCCTGGTGGAATCCTCTCACCCTCCCCTGCCTGGCAAATCTTATCCAGGCCTCAAGGCCAGCTCCTTCACACACCTACCTCCCAACCTCATCCTCCCATCAAAGGAAATTTTTCTCTCTTCTGACATCCCAAGGCACATATTGCTTGTACCAACTTGTACCTAACATTTGTCACTTAATCATGTGTGGTATCAACTTTTGTACGAATAAATGCCTGGATCTCTGTCTAGGCTGCACATTCCTTGAGGGAAGATGAGATAACTTCTTCCCCTCCTTCTACTGATGCCCTCCACCGCCAGGGAACTCAGCAGGGCCTTATGTACCTGGCGGAGCTTAATAAATATCTTAGGAATAAATGAATCCATGAACAAATGAATCAATATAGAAAAAGGTCATCAGAGTTAACAAGTAGGTAAGAAGGGGGAATGATTTAGCATGCAGAGTGGTTTGGGAACAGATGTGGAGAGGTTTAAGCCTAAGGGTATAGCCTAAGACAAGACCCAGGGTCTTCCTCTTCTCTCATTTGTTAGACTATGCTTCAGGGGGAGGGGCTTGTGAAAGACGTTAAGGGCAGATGGGGCTCCCTCTGGAGCTGCAGAAGTACAGGAGCCATCGCAAGGAGGAAACCACCAAGGGAAGGAATTAGCTGGATAGTCAGGAGTGGGGAGAGGGGAGGTGTAAGAACTGAGGTTGGGATTTAGAGCAAACAGCTTGGGTATTGATACAGAAATGCAGGAAGTGGCCAATGCAAACATCCAAGTAGACTGTGTATCTTAGTATCTAGGTTAAGAACAGACAAGGTGGGCTGGGCACAGTGGCTCACGCCTGTAATCCTAGCACTTTGGGAGGCCAAGTCGGAAGGATTGTTTGAGTCCAGGAGTTCGAGACCAGCCTAAGCAAAAGCAAGACCCTGTCTCTACTAAACAAAAAAATTAGCCAAACATCATGGTGTGCGCCTGTAGTCCCAGCTACTTGGGGGGCTGAGGCAGGAGGATCGCTTGAGCCCAGGAGTTCAAGGCTGCAGTAAGCTTTGATCATGTCACTGCACTCCAGCCTGGGAGACAGCAGAGGAAGGCCCTGTCTCAAAAAAAAAAACAAAAAAAACAAACAAACAAACAAAAAAAAAAAAAACGGAAAAAAGAAAAGAAAAGAATGGATGAAGTGGAGAAAGACAAAGGAAGGCGAACCCAAAGGAGGAGGTTTCTTCTTCCAAAAACACACATATCCTGAAGGAGGCTGACACCACGAACATGGAGATGGAGGAGTGCACAGCTGCCAGTGAACTTGAACGGGAGCACAAAGGGGAGGGTAGAACACACTCCCTTTGCTCTTTGGGGCAGAGGAACATAGACCCCTACATACACTGGGACTTTGATCAGATTCAATGAGTTTTCAAACAACTGCAGCTGTTATCAATGCCACAACTAAATTATTCATAAGAAACTAAAGTACAGGTTAGCTAAGACAATAGCCTACCTCGGTTTTCTCTCAAAACACTCATATGTAAATAGTTATTCAATCTGGTCAGGAAATAATAATCTTAAATCTGAAATTTAAAGGCATTTCAATGAAAAACGGGAAAGACAAACTGTATACAGTTGTCCCTCCGTGTCCGTGGGGGATCAGTTCCAAGACCCCATGCGAATCCCAAACTTTGCAGGTGTTCGAGTCTCTGATACAAAATGGCCTAGTATTTACATGTAATCTACACACGTCTTCCCACAGACTTTAAATCGTCTCTCAGTTACTTATAATACCTAATACAATGGAAGTGTTATGTGAATAGTTGTTATCTTGCATTGTTTAGGGATTAATGACGAGAAAAAGACCTATAAATGTTTAGCACGGATGCAAATTTTTTTTCTGATTATTTTCTAGCCTCAGTTGGTTAAATCCAGAAGGGTGAAACTCATGGATACGGAGAGCTGATTTTATATTCTTTCCCGCCACACACATAGGGAAGTGCAACAATTAGGAACAAGTGAGTACAGAAAGAGGAAAAAATTCTTTTTAAAAGAAAAGTGATAAAACTATTTAAAGCTAAATATTTAGGGGTTTTTTGTGGTAGTATAAAGATTGTCAAAATAAATTTTCACTTTTCATCCAGATGTTTAGCATACTGTCAACACCATCAGAATTATCGATTTTATAACTTTGGGGCTGTCGTGTTGGGTGACATGTCAACTGTCAGGTAAATTAAGCTTTGTGAAGTTATGATTTGCAGCTACACTCACTCACCCCAGGCATTTGCAAAATGGTGTCTACCAAAACCCAGAACAAAACCAAATACATTGCTTTATCTGGTTAATTTTAAAAGTCAAGTAGCTTTACTTCTTTAAAGTAAAGAAGTATTTAAGAAACAGGTTAACTATAAAATCATGTTTAAACTAGCAAGACAGTGAAGTATCTAACTAACTAGAAATTGCATGCACTAAAATATTTGTTTTAATTAAAACAGGCACATAAAAATCCTCAACCTCACTAATAATATTATATTACATTTATGTAATATATATTATTATAATACCAATATGGAGAGCTTAAAAATAAGATTTTTCTAGCCCATCAAATTGATTTAAGAAGATAGACAATAACTAGGTTTGTCCAACAAATGGGTAAGCAGAAGTTTAAATTGGTGTAAGCCTTTTGGAGGTTGATTAGTCACTAGCTATTAAAAATGAAAACATGCATATTCCTTAAATCAGCAATTCTGCTTACAGAATTTTTTCCAAGGAAATGCTTTCTGTGTGCACAAAGACATTCTTTTCATCCTTGTTTCCTTGAAAGAATTTTCACTCTTTAGTGAAAAAATTAGACACAACACAGATATTCAACCATAAACAATTGGTAATATAAACTATGCTAAATTGGTAGCATAAACAATGAAATAATATGCAATATATTTTTAATGAGCTTCTTATCTATTATCTTCATAGACTAACCAAAAAAAAAAAAAACACAAGTTATTATAAACAAAAAAGAGCCAAAATGTTTATGATGTACTAATATGCATCAATAATAATTATAATTATAACTATTACCACATACATGAGAAAATCTGGGAGAATATATATAAGTTAACAGTAGCTATCATGAAGGAATGGCAGTGGTCAGAAAACAATACAACAACCTATTAATTTCTCTGCTACACATTAATGTGCTCTTTTGAATTTTTTTAATAACAAGTATATATTACAAAGAGTAAAAGCTTTAACTCTTTTGAAAGTCCTTCCCTGTCAAGAGCAGCAATTCTCCTACTAAGGAACACAGGAATTTTTTTGTTCCTGAACAACATACTAAATAACATGACAAACACACCCACGTGAATTAGTCAGCCACCTTCTCAAACTCTGGAGGTTTAATCAGTTAATTTACACATCTGTCATTAGTCAATTCCATCATACTTCATATTCAAAAAAATGTTCCAGAAGAGATTTGTAGCCATACCCAAAGAAGATGGAAATAATTTTAGAATTTTTAAATTAACATTAATTACTCCTGAAGTCATCCAGACTCTTTTTAGGTAACATACTCATGGAATTTTAAAGTACTTCTGTGACACACATGTTTTTATATTTTAAAAAGTTTATGGTGAACCCATTTCATTTGCGAAATTAATTTCAAAATTTAAATAAATATCAATGCACAGACGTGCTGTCACCACGCAAAGCTCTTTCAACCCCAAAATATATAAAATCAGAATGCTTGTGTCATATATAAGTGAATCCATACTCTGCTAAATGCCCCATAATGGAATCAAATGTCAGCAGTAGTACCTGTTGTTACATGTTCTTGAAACAGTCACTTGGCACCTCCCCACCTCAGCACAATGTATATTTTTATTTGGGTTTATATTTTGTACATTTGTTTTTATATACAGATATGTTCACAATGTACGTTAGCTGCTTTTTAAAATAAACTCTCCAAGAATGAAATCATAGGGGAGACTTCCGGTTTCCGGTCTGGCACTGCGGAGCTGCAAAGCCCCACTCTGCCCTGACAGCCAGTAAAAAGCTGAACCAACTGAAAAATCATCACTTCTTAGATTCCCTCAGAGACGTGAAGTCACAGGGAAAAATACTGGCCCCAAAATTGGAGAGTCAGAAAGGCAGATGAAGAGAATCACAGTTCCCCAGAGGAAAAATCTACAAGCAAAAACCTCCCCGGGAGCAAGTGTTGGGTAGGAAAAATTTGAACTGTCATTGATGGATTGCTGGAGACTCAGTTTGGACAAGTCTCAGGGACTGAAACTGCAAAGAGACCCAGTCATATGGGGAAATCTCTTGTGAGTTTTACATCCAGAACTTCTCCAGGTCTTCATGGTAAATACCAAGAAAAAAATCTCCTCCTGTTTCCAGCAGGGAGACAGGAAGAGGAATGATTTTGAAATATGCCAGAGCATTGTTCCTCTTTAAAAGTCCTGTCCTCGGGAGAAACCATTTTACCAAAGCCTAACTTGCTGGAGTTTTACTAGAGCCTAACCTACAGAAATACCCAACTCCAGCCCTCTCCTGCCATCCTGTCCCAGGTAAAGGGGAGAGGGGTTGAAAAGCCCTGGTGGTGAAGCTTACAGTCTAGAGGTGTAGGTTGACCAAAGACTGAAACCTAATCACAGGACTATTGCCCCACACCTTACTACCACATTACCAAAGATTTATTTATCATGGTTCCTTTTAGCCAGTACATAATGTCTGCCTTTCAACAAAAAATTACAAGGCATACAAAAAGACAAGATACATAGTTTGAAGAGAGAGACTAAAAAAGCATCAGTACCAGAATCAGATATGGATGATGGAATTATCAGACCAGGAATTTTATAAAACTATGATTACTATGGTGTGGGGTCTAATGGGAAAAGTAGACAACATCCAAGAGCAGACCCAGATAATGTAAGCAGAGGGATGGAAATTCTATCAAAAAGAAATGCTAGAGATCAACAACACTAGAAGAGAAATGAAGAATGCCTTTGACGGGCTGTAGATTGGACACAGCTGAGAAAAGACCTCTCCATGTGAAGATATAATGGAAAATCCCAAAACTGAAAAGCAAAGAGAAAAAAATGACTGAAACAAACAAACAAAGAAACCAGGACACAGTATCTAAAACCTGTGAGACAACTACAAGAGGAATAACACACACAACGGGAATACCAGAAGGAGAAGAAATCGAGAAAGAACTGGGAACAATAGTTAAAGCAACAATGACTGAGAATTCCCCCAAAATTAATGTCAAACAGCAAACCACAGAGTCAGGAAGCTCAGAGAACACTAAAGCAAGATAAAAGAAAAGAAAAAAAAAAAAATACTCACTACACCTAGGCATATTAAATCAGAAATTTAAGGCTGTTCCCCTTTTAATACAGCGGCTACTTAAAAAAAAAAAATGGCTGGTTGTGTTGAGGAATCTCTTGAGTAATAACTTTTTCTACACAAAGTGTTCAAGTTAAGCAAGTCGGAGACCATTGAAGACAAGATTTTTCTCGTTTCTACTAATGGGTAACTAGTTTCTTTCTTATAGGCTAAGTGGGAGACAAAAATAGGAGTTTAAAATGAAGCTTTGCTAGTTCTACTTCATCAGGGGGAGTTCAAGCCTCTCCCTATGGCTCTTGTACTTCAGAGAATGTCTGTTTACGGTTCTGCCTATCAGAAAAGAAAAGTTGTAAAGGTTGTAAAATCAGCCGCTCCATCTTGCACATAGTCCCTGGCTCCTGGCACAGGACCAGCAAGACTACATGACTCTTGCTTCTTCCCCGGAGGTCTCTCTACAATGACAGTACCCTGAGAGCAGGAGTGACATCTTACTCCCATTGTAACCTGAGCAGCTGGGACAGTACCTGCCGTAGAACAATCCACTGGGTTGAATGTGTGGATGAATTCTTAGCAACATCGCTGCACCGAGATTCATCGCCATTTTTAAAATTTTGAATAATTTCATTAACATTCCCTTTTTAATCAAAAGATTTGTATGAGAATTAATCAATATAGTCAACATAAGACTTTTCCAAAATAAACCACAACCCCTTAGAAAAGGACAGGTGTATTTACCACAAGTATGAGAGCATCAGTGCATGATTATCTAATAAAACCAAGTAAAGACATGAACAGGACCCTGTTGGTAAACAGATCTATAAAGTATCTAGAGGCTTGAAAAAGAATTCTTTTTTTTTTTTTTTTTTTTCTGTAGGCATTATTAAAACTCCATCAATTTCAGGTCTTCCAAAAGGGAGAAATAACACATTACAACCAAATTCTGATGATTTTTTAAAAACACTCCCATTCTTATTGAAAACTGTAGGTTTTTTTTTTTTTTTTTTTTTTTTGAATCTAAGTGTGTGAGACCTCCTACCGGTTTCAAACCTGAAACTGTGGCAGCCCTTGTGAGCCCGGAGGTCCCTGAAAGCAGAGCCCAGGACAAAGGCTAGTGTGCAGGTAGCTTAATTGGGAAGTGATCCCAGGGTGCGGCAGGGAAGGATTAGGGAGGATGAAACGAGGCCAGGGGACAGGTGCTGTAGGGATGTGTCACTGAATTGGCCACCGCTGCAGGCAACCGGTGCTAGTTCCCACCAGGACCTTCTAAGGAGCCTTATTGAGATGCAAGTCAGGACTGCCTGCCAGGGAGAGGGAAAGGGAAGACATTTATGCGTTGGCTTTTGCCCCTGTTGGTCAAGGGTGACCCCTCAGGCAATAACTTCCAATTAACATCCCCCCCACACACACACACTCACTCTCTCTCTCTCTTTCTGCTAGCTTATGCTTGAGCGTTGAGTCAGTTCCCGTAGTTGGGTATTCCACCCGGAGAAGCTCCAAGACAGAGAGGGATAGAAGCTTGTCGTGAGCTAAGGTGACAACACTGTCACATTCCACCTGCACAAAACTGGTTGGAGCCTCCACAAAATGAGTCACTGCAGGGGCAGCTGGAATGGAATGGGACTGTGATGATGGTGCACCCGACACACGCAGGGGCTATGCCCTCACCCCCAGTGTTTGAAATGTATTTAATCCACACTGATTGGATGACACATTATACTGCTTATGTTTAACAAACTGTTGAATATAATAGTCTATCAAGATATCCAAGATATAATCTAGTACTTGTTAATGGGTGGTTGTATGCATGTGTACGTGCAGGTGTCCACAGACGGATGGCGGAGTAACTACGAATCTAACCAAAATGAGGTTATTGATGAGTGGTTGGATGGAGTGGTTATGGATGACTGTGTGTGTGCACATAAATACATATACGTGTATTTATCAACATTTTATAAACATTATATATGGATGTTTACAATTATTCTATAAATAATTGATATATCATTCTATAAGAATAAACAAGAATAAAAGCTCTTTTTAAAATACATCATTGTGGCTGGGTGTAGTGGCTCATGCTTGTAATCCCAGCACTTTGGGAGGCTGAGGTGGGAGGATCACCCGAGGCCAGGAGTTCGAAATTAGCCTGGGCAACATACCAAGACCTTGTCTTTACAAAATATATATAAAAAAAAAATTAGCCAGGTGTGGTGGCACCTGTAGTCCCAGCTACTGGGGAAGCTGAGGCACGGGGATCACTTGAGCCTGGGAGTTTGAGGCTGCAGAGAGCTATGATTGCACCACTGCACTCCAGCCTGGGCAAGAGAGCAAGACCCTGTCTCAAAAAAAACAAAAAAAGAAAAGAAAAGATTGTTCTACCCCAGATTATATATTAAGAAACTGAGGTATTGAGAGGCTCAGTAAAGAGTAAAAAGCTACACAGCAACATGAGCAAAAAAAGTCAGGATTGAAACTCTCAGTATCTAAATCCCTAGTCAGGCCCTTAGCCACAAATTCAAAATGCTATACTCTTTAATTATCTGGAAAATTAAAAATTGCTTGAGTCAGTCAAAACAGCGTTGAACTCTACCTTTAGTTAATACTCTTTCCCTCACTTGTATATATTAAAAACAACTTCAATTCAAATGAAACAGAGAAAACGTTAAAAGCTTTTCTTACTGTCAGAGTTATATAAATGTAAGCATGGGAAAGAGCCCTTCAGTTGGTTTAATCTAAACAAACAAAAAAAAAAAAATATTAAGAATTCAGCCTTGTTTTACTTTTTCCCCAGAAGATAGACTCATAATTAAACTTTTCACCTTTCCAAATTACTAACTCTATATCCTACACAGTGGGTGGTTTTCTTTCCAGACATTCTGGCTTGGAACAATGTAGAAAGCACGAGTCCCTGAATGGAATTTATAGCTAAATTTAACCAGGCATATTTTAATAAGATTAGCATATCTTTGTCTTTCAACACTAAGTACCTTACAATTAACTGAATTTAGACAGCATATTGTTTCATCGCAAGTGAGATTTGAAGCCTTAATTTCCATATTTATTGATGTTGTGTGTGGAAGGAAGTCTCAGTAAAAATTCCTGTGTCTGCCCTAGAGAGATTTCAAGAACAAGAATGCGTTAGCCTTTGCAGGAAGCTCATGTAGACATTAAATCTCACCTTGTCCACGCGGACTTCGAAACAAAGTCATCATGGCTTCCACTGGGGGATGAAAAGAATCAACTGGGAATGTCTCCATGCTATGGCTACAGGTACTCTGTTTAGACAACAAGGCACTCAAAGGGCTTGAGTGAGAACATCACTTAGCGGCCACTAAGGCCAGTCCTTCAAGAAACACCTATGAAAGAACATTCTCAGAATCTATCATCACCCTTGTTATAATCAGGTGACCAGATGAGCTCTCTCGAGGGTAAACAAATCAATGCATCTTTTTTCAATGAATTCAAAATTAGCCAAAGATCTTAAAAAGCATTTCCACGATGTAACCACAAGAACACCATTTTTAGTAAGGTATAAAAGTCAGTCACGAGGGGCAGGAGAGATGGCCCTTTCTCATCTTCAACGTTTCCATCTTGGAAAGTGTGTTTGAAAGAAGTCATCCTGTTAAAAGTGCACAGACATAGGCATTACCCACCGAGAACTACCTTGAAGCAGAGAAAATTAATTTGGCAAATTGCTCATTCCTCACTAGAAGCTGTGAACACAGCAGTGGGTCACTGAAGGGACAGGCTGTGTTGACTGAAGGTAATGAGCGGAAGATGAAGCTTTTCCAGGTATGGGGACCATCTCCTTCATGGGGCTACAACCATGTGGATATATAGAAATCTCCCTCCGCCCTCCCGGAAGCTAATTAGCAGCAATGCGGCATGTAAATAAACCCAGGAGGAGGTAAATAGAAGAGAATTTGAGAGAGTCATCACACAGAACAGCTGTGTGTCAATAATACAGTATATAAGATAATGAAAGGGGTTTGGAGAAGAAAGTCAGAATCAATATTTCCTACATGTGTGGGTCTCTACTCTTTTGATGTCATATTATTTGATGAAATGGGCTTCTAGGTATGAAATCTGTGCCTACCAAAATCACACAGATAAACCATCTTTGCTCAATGGAAATTTGCACCCCTTTTTCCTCTCAAAAACAAATATGTCACAATTAATTGAAACTTTTAGAGATAGAGTTGACATAAACATTAAACTGTGTTCATTTATTTGGACTAAAAACGTGGCTACAGAATAATCTCATTCACTTTCAGGAAAACTGGGGGAACTCAAAGCTAAACATATGTAGAAGTTTCACTGTAACATCCAAATATTTAAAAATAAATGGATTTAATAGTAAGGAAAGTTTTATGTATATAATAATATCTCACTGATAGGTGGGAAACATTTTGACAAATTATACCTTCTTGACTTTACTTGTCCAGGATTTTTTTTTTTTTTGTCAGATCCATTGCTTTGCTTTCAGCTGCTGCCAATAGCTAATAGTCATCTTATAATTAGTTTGTGAAATACGCTTTAATAGTTTTCTGACTTTTAGCCAACTGTTTCATCCAAGGTACTGCATTATCCACTAAATTCGAAGAAAAGTTTAAATGTTAACACCAAAATATTTCACAGCTGCATTGGTTGCAATGTGATTTCACCCAATTATTAGTACGCCAGCACTCACAAAGGGCACACGATACCCTTAAAAATATAATCTAAATAAGAACCCACACACATCCCTGAATCAAGAAAATTTATGGAAATCGCCACATGCCCACATCCATATTTTATCTAGTCCTATGGAAGGACTCGGTGATCTCGTAACTAATTCATATGTCCGCCATATGCAATTTCCACCATTGATTCTTTCATGATGCCAAACTAAAAAACTAAGAGGCTAATGTTTCCTCAGAGAGGAGCAGTCCCTGAAAATAAATGTAAAACGATGATATGAGTGAAAGTGTAAAAGAGTGGCACACACCTGTTTTATCCTTGTGGGAAAATCGATCCTTCTTAGATATCTAATGAATATCGGGGGGGGGGGTGTATTTTTTCTCCAGTAAAACTGCACATTTATAGACACATTAAAAACAGAGTAGGATAGAAAAAGAGCAAAAATGTTACAACCTGCAAGTTGACACTTTCGTGAAAAACTACATGTTCATAAGCTTCAAAAGTTTTTACATAAAACTTTGTATATATTTTCTTACAGTGGTTCTAAATTTTCCCTTCAAAATAACAAATTGATACTTTTTGTAAGCAGATTATTAGGCACAAATATAAAGAATCAACAACAGAAAATAATATCACATATTTATTACTAATATTCAGTGGTTTATGAAATAAATAATTACAACTGGTATGAGTTTTTATTCTTCATTTCTGTTTGTTTCTATTCTAATTGGTCAATAAAATGAAGTGTTTCTTGCCCTGCTTTCTGTAAGCTACACAGGCATGCCAGAAAGAGATAACTTTGGTATTTTGTCTGGCATTACTCCTTTCCCACAGAGCCACAAAACATTGGTACAGACAGATAATTAAATGGTCTGTCATTCCCTGTAGATGGTGGACTAACTTTATATACTACACTACAGAAACATCAGAGATTTTATAAGATAAAGATTTTGACTGGAATGAACAGGAAATGGCAAAATCTTAATCTGTGCTTGTGTCAGCCTCAAAATTATAATTCACTAAGATTCTGAATGTTTCATAAAAGAGTAATTACCAACTACCTTCAGACTATGTTGAAATGGTTCAGGGAAGATGATACCATAACATTTTGCATGGTATTTGCAGAAAGGACCCTGAAACTGCACAAACAGGAATTATGTCAGTTGGTTCCGTGGGCGCCATAATGACTGGGCTAAACGCTGTATTTTGAAGACGATGAATTCCAGAAGTTTATCCTTCCTTGGATCTAGTGTCCTAGCCTTGAAACACTCCGACCAAGCAGCACACGTGACTGCAAGGGAGGAGCAGAGGAGGGAACGTCTCCATACCCGAACACAATGCCATCTCCACAGTGAGGGAACAGCAAGACTGGAACCCAATGCATGAGACTCATACCAAGTTCCCCTCTTTTTAAGATTTAAAGTTAAATCTTATACATTTTTAAATAAGTATGCATTCTTATAAAAATGTATGCATTTTTATAAAAAATACAAATGACACCCAAAAACTCGGGTCAAAATTCCTTATTAGGCATCATTCCAACCCATGCCTCTTCACAGAGGTAGCTTTTGTTAATCAACCTAGTGTGTGCACTTCTGAATATTTTGTTATGCATATGCAGGACTTAATGTTCATGTACCTGTAGGAATTTAGTTTTTGTGTAGGTATGGAGAGTTATAAGGTAGTGTGTGGTTCAGCAACTGATTTTTTTCATTGAAAAATACTTCTTTTTAGGGCCATCTACATAAATCTATCACAGTCTCTTAAACTGCTTTATGGTATTCAATAGCACGATGTTTTTGTGTTACCATTCCCCAACTAATATATATTACAGTAGTTTCCAATTTTCTTCTATTGTAAAAAGAGACATGGAGATAAACATCCTTGTATATATCCAATATACAATATGTTACACATGCAAGTCACTCTCTAACATAGACATCAAAAAAGTATTTATTTTATTAATATATTATGGTAGATGACAATGTCCAAAAAATTATCTCCATTTCTGCATGCATACTCTTTGCAATGTGACTTTCATCTCCTCCCAACAAGAAAAGCAGTCTTCTGGGCTTGGCCATGTAACCTGCTTTGGCCCATGGGACATTAACAAACATACTACAAGCAGAGGCCTGAAAAGCGCTGGTGCATTGCTTGCCTCTCTTGCTGCTCTTTGGAAAGCTGCGATCGCTGCATGAAGAAGCCTGAACTAGCATAAGAGAGGCTGGGAGCCCATGTGGAGCAGAGACAAGATTCCAGCTGAGGCCCTGCCCACCCACCCCCACAAACCAGCCAGCCTGCCAAACTGCCAGACAAGTGAATAAAGCCATCCCAGACCACCCAGCCTCAGCTGAGCTGGCCCAGCCCAGAAGAACTGCCCAATCAATTCACAAAGATGTAAGAAATAACAAGTGTTTATTGTCTCTAAACTACTAGATTTTGGAGTGATCTATTACACAGCAAAAGCTAACTATTAAAACAGAGAGAGTCAAATTAGCTACTCCATTTTATACTCATTTTTCATTTCCTTGATATCATGTCATCAAAAAAATCATCAGGTAATTGCCTTTCATGTGAAAAAAATATATAACCAGCCAATAAATATATAAAAACAAAAAAAAAATGTTCTCTCCTGTTTCTACACAATGATTAACTACTTTGCCCTTTCCTGACCACCTTTTCTTGTCTAGCCTGTCTGAAGCTGCAGATCAGCAGCTTGGAGAAGTGCCTTGGCAGGCACTTCGGCTACCCTAGGAGGTGACAGCCCAGAGCTTACCATGCAGGGTAGCTTCCGATACCTCAGGTATGTACCTGCCAAAGGCTGGCAAACCTTCAGATGAGGCCCCTGCCTGCACGTAAAGATATTGATTAGACTTTGTCAAGTCAAATACGGATGTTAAAAACTTAAAGGTTATTGAAAAAGAATAAAAATAAAATGTGTAGTTTCCAATCCAGTAAAAGAGACTAAAGAAAACTGATTCATCTAATAAAAAGCAGGAAAGGAGGAGGAAATATTCCAGAAAAAAAAAAGGTATGTCAAAGAGAATGCAGAATAAAGCATTAAAATAATTTTTATGTTTTTATCTGTAAATGAAGCATAAAATATTTCATCAATTCTAAGGTGCACATTTGTTTGCATTTTAACATCTCCAAAATCACAATACATGTTTCGAGGGATGGTATATCAACATTGCTGTCAGCCCTGCAGTATTTGTGGTGTGGATGTCAGGGACGATGCACACACAAACATCAAAAGTGCCAGCGTTAAAAACCTACATGAGTGTTGACATCTCAGAAGAAAACCCTGAAAACAACAGTGGAGTGGTATTTTAACTCTTAAGAACCAAACAGTGGTGGGGAGGGAGTGAGAAGGTGATGAATCAAACAGGTTTAACAACATTCCCAAAGTTGGACTCAAAAAGAAGTCTATTCTACATCACTTTAAAGCTAGCTTAAGAGCCAATTCTAATGGCCCTTAGTTTTTTTTTGAGAAGTGCCGCATCACCAATGCTCTTGATGGTACAGAAAGTGGTAGGGCCTGGAAAAGCATGAATATTGGTGACCCTGAATCAAAAACTGATTCAGATGAGTTAGACTCTCAATGTGACAGTTTTTAGAAATAAATTTATTTCACTTATATGTATTTGTATGGTCAATATATGATTTTTAAAATATGTCTAATTAATTCTAAAAGGTCCCTTTTAATAAGTTCAAAGTAAGCATTATATCACTGTTTAATTATAGACATTTTTTTCTTTCTTAGTGGTACCCAAAACAATGTTGCATCTTACAATCAATGGTATCTTAGATTTGATGAAATACAGTTTAAGGTAATCGTAATAAATATAAAGAAACCAAATTTCCCAAATAAAATACAGAGACTTACAAATTGTATTTTGAAAATCTAGGTATATGTTGTTAACAAGAGAGTCATCTTAAGCAGAATGACACAGAAAAATTTAAAGTAAGATAACGTGGGGGTAAATATCTGAAAAATACTAACAATAACAACAGCACAACCTCATATAAATATATAACCATCAATAAAATTAATTTTAAGTGGTGAGGGAAAGGAATTATTAAGGATAAAAAGGGTGATTGCCTAATAATAAAAGGAACAATTCATCAGGAAGATATAACAATTTTGAATCTTTATATACCTAGCAACATAGCCTCAAATCAACAACAAACGAAACCAGCCAACCAACAAACAAAAAATAAGATTTACTGGAAAGAACCTAGAAATATGCAATTTTAGTAGGGAATTTTAACTTACATTTCTCAATAATTGACTCAACGGTCACATATAGAACACACAATAGTTACAGAAGTCGCATTCTTGTCAACCACATGTGGAACATTTACAAAAACTGACAATGGACTATGCCACTAAACAAGTCTCAAAAAAAAAAAATCTACCTCATTTGGAACATGTTCTCTGATGGAAATGCAATAAAAATTAGACTTTAAATAATTCATGGTTCAATACAGAAATTATAATAAAAATCAGAAAGATTAAATGAAACCAAAAACATATTCCTTGAAAAGACTGATAAAATACACAAACTTCTGGTAAAATAATTCAAGGAAAATAATTAGAAATAATGAGGAAAGGAAACAAAACCAGAGATATGACAGAGTTTTCACAGACCTTTTGACAAAGTGGTCCTGAAATTCTTGGAGGGGAAATGGATAAGAAAGAACGATATAATTTGGACAAGGAAGCTCGAGGTGTCCTCATCTATCAGAAACTAAGATTTCTAAAACCTCAGTAATTAAAATATGTGTTATAGTGCAGAAATAGTAGATAGATAAATATAACTGAATGGACCCTAGAAACAAACATAGCTACATGTAAGACCTAGAGGTGACATTATAAATGAAGAGAAAGAATGGACTATTCAACAACTGTGCTACTCTCTTAATTAGCAATACATATGGGAAGAAATAAAATTAGCTACCAACTTCACACAAATCACAAAAATAAATTCTGTATGGTTTAAAACCTAAATATGACAAGAAAATTTTTCTAAATCCAAAATTTTAGAAAAAAAATATTGCAGAATAACTTTACAACATGTGAGGGGAAGATATCTTAAATAAGACCAAAAAAAAGAACCCATTAAGGAAAATTTGAGCAGATTAAAAATTTTAAGATTTTTACTAAAGATAAAATAAAATGATATGCCATAAACTCAGAGAAATAGTTTCAAAGCAAATGGATAAATGTCCAAGATATTTTTAGAACTAACCCAAATCAAAACACAAAAGACAAAACAACCCTGCAGAAAAATATGAACAAAGGATAAGAAGAGGTAACTTGTGGAAAGGGTAATCCAATTGGTCCAAAAGCATATAAAAATGTGTTTAGTGTCATTAGCGATCAGAAACACAGATTAAAACAATGAGCTTCTTTCATGAACTCATCTGACAGGTAGAGTCTAATCTCCTAAGTGTTGGTGAGGCTGTTGGAAATCAGAAACTCACGCACGTTTTCTGTGAGCACAATTACTTGGTTCAGCCGCTTTGAAGAGCAATGTGGCAATACTTAGCATATTTGAAAATGAGTATGGACTACACATCACTATTCAATTTCCAGATAGCTACCTTAGAGAAACTCCAGAACACATACTCAAGGGGATACAATCAAAGATATTCACTGCAGCACCAAGTGTACCAGTGAAAACGTGGAAACCACCAAAACTACTCATCACTAGTAGAGTAGACAATAAAATGTGGTTTAATCAAACAATGGAATACTACGATCAGCATAAAAATTTTAACCAAATCAATACTAAGCAAGCTGTTGAGTTGATAAAGCTATCTATAAAAGGAGAGATATAATACCACTTATAAAATATTTAAAAATAATTGGTGAGCGCGGTGGCTCATGCCTGTAATTCTAGCACTCTGGGAGGCCGAGGTGGGAGGATCGCTTGAGCTCAGGAGTTGGAGACCAGCCTGAGCAAGAGTGGACCCCGTCTCTACAAAAAATAGAAAGATTAGCCTCGTGTGGTGGTGTGCACCTGTAGTCCCAGCTACACGGGAGGCTGAGGCAGGAGGATCACTTGAACGCAGGAGTTTGAGGTTGCAGTGAGCTGTGGTGAGATGACTGCACTCTAGTTGGGGTGACAGAGCAAGACTCTGTCTCACAAAAAAAAAAAGAGAGAGAGAAAGAGAGATGCAGATAGAGACAGAAATGAATATAGCCATGTGGCAGAGTGTTGGTTGCCTACCCAATGTCCATCCCTACTTTCCTTCTTTCTTTCTTATAAACCTTAATTTCATTGAGGTATTCACCCTCTTCCCCATGGTCAGGTGCTTCAGAGCAAGATGAACTATTAATAATTCCTAGCTCCAGGGATGGGGTGACCTGATTTCTTTAAGCCAATTGTGGTAATCCCATTCCTCTTGCCAGTGGTTGGTTTAGGAGCGGGAATTCAGCCTAACTCAGCCAATAACATTTGCCAGGAGACTTCTGGGGAGATGCCAGAATGCTACAGCACATCTTGTGACTCTGAGGTCACCACTGCCAACACCCCTGAGGAGAGCAGGGCAGAGAAATAGAAAGAACCTGAACCCTTGATGATATTTTTGAAAATCTGCATCAACCAACCTGGGAAGTTACCCTGCTTCTGTACTTCTTGTTGTATGAGTTACAATTTCCATCTTGTATGAGCCAGTTTGAGTTGGGTTAACTGTTACTAGTCGCTGAAACATCCAAAATTATTTTAAAAAAAAAAATGGTCAAGCCCAGAGCCTGGCACATAAAAGACACGCTGTAAGTGGTAGCTAAGATTATTATTCTACTCCAATCTTACTCATCCCATCTTTGCTCTCACTATCCTCCAATACATTAACAATGTAACACAGATCAAACTACTTTCCATCCTTATTCTGGTCACTCTTATTCTTGAGCAAAGTGACTATTCCCTATAGTTACTATTAGCATAGAATCCAAACTTCATTTTTCTAAGTACAGTTTTTATTGCTCACTTGGGGAATTTAGGAACAAGGCTCACATTCATCATTCTGCAATTATGAATTATAGGTTAGGATTCAGTCTGTTTAGTTATATCTACATTTTTTACTCTAATCAAAAAAAAACCAGGATGTATAATTCCAATAGATTACCTTCCAGCAGAAACCTTGGTATTTTATTACCACGAGGCAACCAGGCTCCAATAGAATGCTAATGGAAAATGAATCCTTTCAGATTTTTTGACAGATAAAACATCAGGTGAAACTTTCTGGCTTCTGAATTTTAAGACTGGAGGACGAGACCCATGAGACCACAAAATGAAGAAGCAATGCCAAGTCCATACAGAGATAGACATATTTATTGAAACAGGAACCCAGAGACCACATGGATCTCAATGGAAAACATAATGACTTAATAATCAACAGGGTAACAGACCAACAAGGAAAAACATGAATCCTTCCTTTTCAGCCCCCAAAGTAGCCGAAAGTCTTAACACCAACATACCCAAGGAAAGATTCTCCACCATGAGTGACAGTTGCTTACAAAGGCAGAGACTCTCAAATGAGAGTGGAATCAAATGCGTAATTGTAAAAACCCACCTAGGTGAATCTGGCTCGCCTTAGGTAGGATAAGGGAATCTCATGGTAGGAGATCCTGTACGAACAAGTCCAGCAATCACATTCTACTAAATGCTTGTAGGCAAGACTTAGTTAGCAAGGAGCCTCCCACACTAGCATCTAAGAAGAAAGACAATTACCAAGATCAAAACAGAAACAGTGCTCCAACAACTGGCTCACTGTGCCACAGATATTTTCCTGAGAACAGAGAATAATGTAAAAACAGAAAGTAAAATGGACACAAAGTGCTAGAGGAAATATAAAGAACAAATACACTGTACCTTCACAGGGGCATATTCTTTAGACACTGGTTTGTTTGGAGGCATTGGCTGCAGGGAATTGGACATAGCCACAGACTGAACCCCCATATGATTCCCCTGAATTCTATGTTCTCTGTAGGTTATGGGAAACTTATTTATTACTCAACCCTATGAGGTTCTGCAAAACACACAGGTGAGAAATAAATTTTCATCTCTGGCAGTCCTTAATAGCTATGCTTCTTAGCTGTTTAGTAAGGTGTTCCTGCAAGTAATTACCCCGCAGGGAGTTTGTGGGAAGACAGGCACTTGAGCAAACACTACAAACCACCTAGCTTGTTCTGCCAGACAAAGCCATTCTCTAACCTGGCCTTGCCTAGAGGCCCTACAGGCAATTGGATTTCTTAAAGCAGAAATATACTCTGAAGCAAAACACATTGCTCTAGTAAAATAAACTGGAACCTTATTAACAGCTCCCACCTGCATGAGGTTATGGGGAAAAGAGGAGGAGACAAGACTTAAGTTTTGATGATAATTAACACACAAAGAGTGTAAGAATCTTCAGTGACCATGAAACTATAAAGCATCTGACCTTGGACAACAGAAGTTAGACCCAAACAGATGCTGGTCTCTTACCATGTGTTGTAAACAGTCTTGCATTGGAGCAGACACCCTTGCACTCCAAGTTGAAAACATTGTAACAGATATTGAACTCTATAGATTCCAAATGTAACCTATTCAAAGGTACAAATTGTATCAACTGATTGAATACAAATTACAATGTTTCTGTTCTAGGAAAATGCTTGTTCTCAGGAGAACAGCAAACCCAAAGGCAAGTTCACCTTTTTGATTTGTAAATGCTCTATCACATGCCTAGAACCCTCCTCCTCTCCTCAAATTAACAAACTCCTGTTCGTTCTTCAAAATCTCCATGAAGTCCTTTCCCAGCTATTTTAGGAACATTTACTTGCTCCCTAACATGATTTCTGTGTGCTTTGTAAATGTCTACCAAACAGCGTTTTATAGTTGTTTATCTGTGGCTGTCCCACGCGAGTTCCCTGTAAAAGAGACAAAGTCTTATCCATCTTTATAGCCCTAACACTTAACATAGGGCCTGGCACTTAGTTGGTGTGGCAATTTCAAGCTGCAGACCCAAGACTGTTTGACATTTCTTCCATTTTGAGGTAGGTCCATGTTCCTGCCTTTGAATCTGAGCAGATTTGTAGGGCTTCAACAAGTAGAGTACCACAGAAGTGATACTGTGTGGCCAGGCTAGGAACACACCTATAATCTCACCAACTTGGGAGGCTGAGCAGGAGGATTGCTTGAGCCCAGGAGTTTGAGGCTGCAGTGAGCTATGATCGCACCACAGGACTCTAGTCTGGGAGACAGAGCAAAGATTCCTTCTCTTTAAAAAAAAAAAAAAAAATGATGCTGTGTGAATATGAGGCTAAGTCATAAAGACAATCATGAAATTTTCACCTGGTTCTCTTAAGATGCTCACTTTGAGGAATGACCCATCATGCAAGGAGTCACTCCAGTTGACAGCCAGCATCTATGGGCAGCCACAGGAGTGTGCACCAGCTTGGTTGTTCAGCCTCATCAAGGCTTCCAATGACTACAGTCCTGTGGACATCTAGCTGCAACCTCACGAGAGCCCCCAAACAAAATCCAAGCCAGATCAGCCTAGCAAAGCCCTTCCTAACTTTCTGATCCTCAAACTCACAAGCAAAATTTTAAAAGGTTGGTTTAAGGCACTAAGTGTGGGGATCATTGTTGTGCAGCAATGAGAACCACAACAGTTGGTACTAAATAAATATTTATTGAATTTATGAATGAGACACATAAAAGAGACCTTCCTACCATTAAGAAAAAGTGAAAGGTCAGGATAATTACCCCTCCCCTAAAAAACAGCTGCTTTACATACAATGAAAATACCATTATTTACCCAGCAAAGTTAATAAAACGTTCTGGTTTCTTTTAGCAAACCCATCATTACTAATACACTAATTGGCTTCCTAAATCTCTCCTTTCTACATTAAAAGATTGACAAATAGCCATTTAATTTTATAGTAAATGTAAAATGCTATTCTTATATTCTCTCAGTTAAAAGTAAATTTTTCATGATTTTTACGTAAGTGGTTTTAACCTCACGAATCAGTAAGATCTCCCAAATAGCTGATAACATGATTTTTGAAAGTCTGAACTTTTGGCTGCTTATTTTTTCATGCAAGCTTAATACACTTAGCAAAAATTTCCACATTCCACATCATAAAACCTTTCATCTTGTTTCAAAAGAAAAAAAAAAAAAATTTTTAAGCCAATTAAGAGCCAGAATCAACTATCTTCAGCTTCAATGTTCAAATGTCAGTTTGCTTTTACCTAATTCTAGCAAATTTATATAGTGTAATTCTAAACTTCACTATTTGACATTTCCCCGAGGAAGAAAGGCAGGAGAAACTTTTCACCATCTGTGTTGCTTTTGGAAACTGGCTCCTCCCATCCATGATCTGGGCAATGCAGCGCCCCTGGTGGTCTTGAAGGGGGCTTTCTGTGCTCAGATCAGAATAACTCCAGGAATTATGTGCAGCTTAATATTCTAGAAGAGCCCTCTATGAACAAGGCACCAACTAAAGAGATAGGTGACTTTCTACATTCAACATACCACAAACAAGAATTCCGATTTGCAGGAAAGGGGAACAGAATCGATAAAAAAAAAAAAAAAGACCAAGGAAAGGTCGAGTCTGCATTTTTGAATAGTCCATTTTCTGCTGAATCATCTAATATTTCTGAAGCCTTTGATTTTCGAATTCCTATGGAGTTAGTTTTTCTGAAACAAAAGTGGGAAGGAAGTGTTGTTTCTTTTTCAGTATAAAGATGTTCTAACCAGACTTCAATTCAAAAAAAAAAAAGAAGAAGAAGAAAAGAAGAAGAAGATGTGAGGTACAACTATAGCCTGGTGGATATGCCTAGAAACATAAACACAAAAAACACAGAACTTGCCCAAAACGGGGTGGAGGTGTTTCTGCCTGTCTACCTGAAATGTGGTTCATAACGAGGTTGCTAAACTAAGCTGGAGACAGCAGAGAGAGGAAGACAGAGATCCCACTGGCTCAAGCAGTCTATTATACAAATACTGCTAGTTATTTTTGTTTTGTGACAATTGTTTTTAAACAGATCACCTCCAACTACCACCACCAGCAGCCTCCCCCCTCCAAATCCTGAACTGGCCTCAAATGTACCTTTAATTCTGTTTCTCTGTCCCCATGTCCCCAGCAACTTCTGTTCTCTAGCTTGCTCTACTTGTTGCAGTATGAAACCTGACAAATAGCAAAAAATATTGAAAAAAATTAAAAAAGAGAGGGAGAGAGAGGGAGGGAGGGAGGGAGAGGAGGAGGGAGTGGGAGGAGGAGGAGAGAGAAGGGAGGAGAGGAGGGAGAGCAGTGAGAGAGAGAGAAAGAGAGAGAGAAGAGGAAGAGGAAGAGGAGGAGGAGAGAGGAAGGGAGGGGAGGAGGGAGAGGAGGGGGAGAGAGAGAGTGTATTTTGCCACCCTCCTGGCTAACTGAAATGCTTGTTCCCGAGATTACAGTAATTACAGCCCCAGCATGAGTTCCATACAAGCGCTAAATGAAACAGCACATCAATTAAAAAATAAACACTCCATTCTAGGAGAAAGACAACCCCCTGGGACGCCCTAACAAGCGTAAATGAACCTGCCAGGCCGCCGGCCCTCGCCCGCCCGCGCCACCCCCCCCCCCCCCCCCCCGCCGCCCGGTTCAGGAGGATGCGGAGCGGGCGGGGGGCGCTCGCGGGCCGCGTCCCCGGCGGGGCTGGTGGCAGCGCGGTCCGGCTGCAGCCCGGTGCGGAGCGTGGATACGTGTCCCCCATCCGCGCCAGGGTGCAGCCCGCCCCCCACGCTGGAAACGGAGGCTCTGGCAAAAGCATGTGAACTTCCGATCGATGAACGTCTGGTTTCAAAGTACAAGGCGAAGAGAGAGAATCCAACAGCAAGAGTTTGCAGTCTGTCCTATTTCTAAGTTTTTGTTTGGTTTGGATTTTTGAAGGGGAAATGGAATGATGTGTCCTAAGAGAGCACTGCGTCCCAACGCTTTACATAGGTATGCCATCTCAACTAATTGGCAAAACCCCCTTTTAGATCGGGGCTCTGATCGCCCCACTCTCCAGGGAAGGAAACAGGCTCCCTTGGGTCCCGCAGCGCGGGCGGGCGGGAGTCCCGGGCGGCCACTTGTCCCCCGCGCCCCGCGGCTGGGCTCCCGGGCACCTCCCCCGGGTACCTCCCCCGGGCCAGCCCCATCGTTTAGGGTGAGCCGCGGTCGCTCCACTCCCCCCGCCCCATATCTCCAAACCTCAAAAACTACCATTCTGAGAACTCCAAGAAAGACACCCCTCCCCTGGTCCCCCGCAGCGCCGGGCCACGACAGACCCCAGCGCACTCGCCTGCCGTGGGGTCTCGGCGCCGCCCAGCCCGCGGAGATGCGCGGGACCCCCACGCCCGTAGGACCCCGCATTCGTGGAGGGCAGTAGGCAGGGGACTGACTGGTTTATATGGGCCGGGGAGGTGGCGCTACGTGAAACCCCGTCCCAGCCCCCAAGTACGGACTCGGGGAACTGGAACCGAGACCTCAAACGCACTGAGCGCCGCGGGGACCGTGGTGGCAAATGCTCTTTCTCCGCGGTCAATCCCAAGGTTATCCAAACTCCCCATCCACAGAAAGCGCGCTGGGCGGCGCGGACGCTCGGGGACGGCCTTAAGGACGACGGGGCCTGGACCGCGCGTAGACCCCGCCCCGCTGCCCCGCGATTGGCGCGCGGAGCCGGGGGCGGAGACCGAGTCCGCGCCGTATAAATATTCATGAGCCAGCCGCGAGGCGCCAGCGGGGCTGGAGCCGGGAAGTTGGACGAAGAGCGCTGCTCCCGCCGAGGAGGCGGCGGAGGCTGGGCGCGGGCCGCGCCACTCAGGTGTCCGCTCCGCCTTCTAGCCTGGATCTGCCCGTGTCCAGCGAGAAGGGGACTGCTTGCACCGCGTGCGACTGCGGCCGGAGCACGGCGCGGACTTTCACCGGAGGCGGGTCTGTCTGTCCCGGCGGAGGACGGACTGACGGACAGACATCGGAGAGCGAGGGCGGCGGTCTCGGCAGAGGCGGGTCCAGAACTCCAGCAGCAGCCTTGCGGCCTTGGGGGCGGGTATGAGCCCCCGGGGGCACAGAGGGGGCCGCCAGGGCTGACCCGGCGCGGCCAGCAGCCCGGCCCAGCCATCTTGACTGCGCACCGCGGCCCGAGAGGAAACTTGCTTCACCGCCGCCCTCTGTGCCCGGCAAAGTCACCGCCGCCGGGCACTGCGCGGAGAAGTGGCCGGGCGCGCGGGAGAGGAGGCGAGCGAGTGCGAGACGATGAGCCGAGGGCCGGCCACTCCGCTCCGCTAGGGCTGAGCGCGCCCGGGAGTGAGAAGAACAGACCCCCCGGGACTGTGGCGCGCGCCCGCAGCCACCTTCAAATCCCTGGAGCGGCGGAAAGGAGGTGCGGAAGGCCGCTGCCCAGGCTGCGGACGCGCCCCGAGAAGGGGCTAGATTATCGGCAGAACCCCCCATTCCCGGGAGAGGCAGGAGGGAGACCCGGCAGGTCCCCACTCTCCCCCTCTCCGGCTCAGTCGTTGGGTCCCCCTGCGCCCCTCTGCGCGCCGCCTGCAGGGCGAAAGCACGGGTCCGAGGCGCGCAGCATGGAGTGGGGTTACCTGTTGGAAGTGACCTCGCTGCTGGCCGCCTTGGCGCTGCTGCAGCGCTCGAGCGGCGCGGCGGCCGCCTCGGCCAAGGAGCTGGCGTGCCAAGAGATCACCGTGCCGCTGTGCAAGGGCATCGGCTACAACTACACCTACATGCCCAACCAGTTCAACCACGACACGCAGGACGAGGCGGGCCTGGAGGTGCACCAGTTCTGGCCGCTGGTGGAGATCCAGTGCTCGCCTGACCTCAAGTTCTTCCTGTGCAGCATGTACACGCCCATCTGCCTGGAGGACTACAAGAAGCCGCTGCCGCCCTGCCGCTCGGTGTGCGAGCGCGCCAAGGCCGGCTGCGCGCCGCTCATGCGCCAGTACGGCTTCGCCTGGCCCGACCGCATGCGCTGCGACCGGCTGCCGGAGCAGGGCAACCCCGACACGCTGTGCATGGACTACAACCGCACCGACCTCACCACGGCCGCGCCCAGCCCGCCGCGCCGCCTGCCGCCGCCGCCGCCCGGTGAGCAGCCGCCCTCTGGCAGCGGCCACGGCCGCCCTCCGGGGGCCAGACCCCCGCACCGCGGCGGGGGCAGCGGCGGCAGGGGCGGTGGCGGCGGGGACGCGGCGGCGCCCCCAACTCGTGGCGGCGGCGGCGGCGGCGGGAAGGCGCGGCCCCCTGGCGGCGGCGCGGCTCCCTGCGAGCCAGGGTGCCAGTGCCGCGCGCCCATGGTGAGCGTGTCCAGCGAGCGGCACCCGCTCTACAACCGCGTCAAGACGGGCCAGATCGCCAACTGCGCGCTGCCCTGCCACAACCCTTTCTTCAGCCAGGACGAGCGCGCCTTCACCGTCTTCTGGATCGGCCTGTGGTCGGTGCTCTGCTTCGTGTCCACCTTCGCCACCGTCTCCACGTTCCTCATCGACATGGAGCGCTTCAAGTACCCCGAGCGGCCCATCATCTTCCTCTCCGCCTGCTACCTCTTCGTGTCCGTCGGCTATCTGGTGCGCCTGGTGGCGGGCCACGAGAAGGTGGCGTGCAGCGGCGGCGCGCCGGGCGCCGGGGCCGCTGGGGGCGCGGGCGGCGCGGCGGCGGCGGCGGCGGGCGCGGGCGCGGCGGGCGCGGGCGCGGGCGGCCCCGGGGGGCGCGGCGAGTACGAGGAGCTGGGCGCAGTGGAGCAACACGTGCGCTACGAGACCACCGGCCCCGCGCTGTGCACGGTGGTCTTCCTGCTCGTCTACTTCTTCGGCATGGCCAGCTCCATCTGGTGGGTGATCCTGTCGCTCACGTGGTTCCTGGCGGCCGGCATGAAGTGGGGCAACGAGGCCATCGCTGGCTACTCGCAGTACTTCCACTTGGCTGCGTGGCTCGTGCCCAGCGTCAAGTCCATCGCCGTGCTGGCGCTCAGCTCGGTGGACGGCGACCCGGTGGCGGGCATCTGCTACGTGGGCAACCAGAGCCTCGACAACCTGCGCGGCTTCGTGCTGGCACCGCTCGTCATCTACCTCTTCATCGGCACCATGTTTCTGCTGGCCGGCTTCGTGTCGCTCTTCCGCATCCGCTCGGTCATCAAGCAGCAGGGCGGCCCCACCAAGACGCACAAGCTGGAGAAGCTCATGATCCGCCTGGGCCTCTTCACGGTGCTCTACACCGTGCCCGCCGCTGTCGTGGTCGCCTGCCTCTTCTACGAGCAGCACAACCGCCCGCGCTGGGAGGCCACGCACAACTGCCCGTGCCTGCGGGACCTGCAGCCCGACCAGGCGCGCAGGCCCGACTACGCGGTCTTCATGCTCAAGTACTTCATGTGCCTCGTGGTGGGCATCACCTCGGGCGTGTGGGTCTGGTCGGGCAAGACGCTCGAGTCCTGGCGCTCCCTGTGCACCCGCTGCTGCTGGGCCAGCAAGGGCGCCGCGGTGGGTGGGGGCGCGGGCGCCACGGCCGCGGGGGGAGGCGGCGGGCCGGGGGGCGGGGGCAGCGCGGGGCCTGGCGGGGGCGGGGGGCCGGGCGGCGGCGGGGGCTCCCTCTACAGCGACGTCAGCACCGGCCTGACGTGGCGGTCTGGCACGGCCAGCTCCGTGTCCTATCCAAAGCAGATGCCATTGTCCCAGGTCTGAGCGGAGGGGAGGGGGCGCCCAGAAGAGGTGGGGAGCGGGGCGAGGAGACAAGTGCAGCGAAGGGACACTTGACGGGCTGAGGTTCCCACCCCTTCACAGTGTTGATTGCTATTAGCATGATAATGAACTCTTAATGGTATCCATTAGCTGGGACTTAAATGACTCGCTTAGAACAAAGTACCTGGCATTGAAGCCTCCCAGACCCAGCCCCTTCCCTCCATTGATGCGCGGGGAGCTCCTCCCGCCAGGCGTTAATTTCTGTCGGCCAGAGGGGGTGGACTCTGCCGCTTCCAGAACCCGAGGTTTGGAGCACTCGCTGGTTGCGCTTTGCTGAGCTTCTAGCCAGATCTACACATGTCACCTGAGGGACCTCTTTTTCCCCCTCGACTCTCCTACGTAAACTCTTACTCCTAACATACCCTGGAGGAGGGACGACCGCGACCTAATGGGATTGCATGGTTTGGGTATTCTTAATGACCAGGCAAATGCCTTAAATAAACAAACTAGAAATGTCTTAATTACACACCCCAAGTAAATACGGGTTTCTTACATTAGAGGATGTATTTATATAATTATTTGTTAAATTGTAAAAATGTGTAAAATATGTATATATTCAAAGATATACAATGTGTACATTTTTTGTAAAAAGTCTAGAGGCTACCCCCTGTAAGAACAGATATAAGTATTCTATTTTGTCAATAAAATGACTTTTGATAAATGATTTAAACATTGCCCTCTCCCCCGCCTCTTCTAAGCTGTTACCTTCAAAGTGCTTGTTTAGGACAAATGGGGGGAAAAAATGGACATTATTCTGGTTTGTCATTCTGTACCCTGACTTTAGGCATGGAGAAACTGACCTGTTAAACTCTAGTTCTTAAGTTGTTAGCTAAGTAAATATCATTGTTGAACTGAAATCAAAACTGAGCTTTTTGCACCTTCCCAAAAGACAGTGTCTCATGGGAGCTCTTTTCTGATCCATGGATAACAACTCTCACCTTAGTGTATGTAAATGGAACTTTTGCAAGGCAGCAATCCTACTTAGGCCTTGTTATTTATCCTGTATATTATCACTAAAGGTTTCAAAACCCCACATTAATTTCTCGCGTCCGTGATTTTCAAAGCACCTGGGTTTCCAGGGACCGAACACACTGCTGGAGGGTAGAGGTGGATGTTTTAAACCACAGATCAGCCCTTACAGTATAAGTCACTTGACAATCTGGTAGTAGAGCAGGGGCTCTTTAATGGATTAAACTAACGGGTTAACATCTTAATAACCTTCAGTGCTTGTGTATACCAAATGTGCTTCTTTTCCTAGAGAAAAAGCTATTGTTCCTCTGTCAAGACTAAGCTAATTTATTTGAGCAGAAGGCTGTTGAATTAGCAGAAGAATGCTTTGGCAATTGTTGAACTTTTTACCTGTCTGCCTAGTGGCTCAGCACATCATTCCTTTAAGAGGGGCTAAATGAATAGGGTTAATCTGTAGGGAACTTGGTCTTTTGAGTTTGCAAAACTTTGATCTTTTCTCCTCTCCAAATGTGCTGTATAGTCTGAAGTTTCTTTCCCTGCGGCCCGGCTTCTCTTGGTGCAGACCAATTGGCCACCGCGGAGCCTTAAAGTTCTTCCTTTAAAGGGATGTGGGACTTTTACTTTAAAAAGGAGAGAGAGCGAGGGAGAGGAAGACTTGTAACAGTTAGTGAAGACCAGAAGCCCAAGTGCGCTCAGCCTTTTAAACAGCTTTTCCTGGCATTGTTAGCCAGCCTGCAGGCAGCTAGGCATGGGTTGAAGCATTATAGAAAAGCGCTCTGAATGCCCTACAGGTGGTCTGCGCACATAATCCCCCAATTTAAAGCGTTTTCCTTTGCTGGACAATTGCATTACAAAACTCCCTTCTTTTTCACCCCTAATTGAACCAATGAACTATTATAAACTACAAGTTTTTCTTTAAAAAATAAAATAAAATAAAAAACCTTCGGTGCCTAAATTCTATTGACTAAATTCTGGCAAGTTTTCTGAACTGAACCTTTTAAAAGCACCGGAAGTAAAAAGTGCTTCAACAGACATTTCTCTTTTGGGGATATTTTTATTCCTTTATGCTTGTTATTTTCTGACAGATTAGCAATAATTTAAAAGTAATTGGTAAGGTTGTGTGTTCATCCTGAAAAGATAGCCCCAGGTCCCTTATTAAGCTGTCAATCAAGATAAGAAATGGGCAGCTACCCTGCTAATGACAGGGCATCAATCATTGTGGGCTGGGAGGGCGTTTGTTCTGCACATCCTGCTAAAATGTTTGTCATCTTTACTTTTCCTAATACCTTTAGTGGTTAAAAATATTTTTGTTTTAGAAGAGGCAGACACTATTTCCTGAACTGGTTCTTCTTATGTAAGAAGGCTTTAAGAGGAGTTTGGGGTAGTAACATTTTGCAAATACTTTCCAGAGTCATTCTTGGTGTTAATTGGATTTTTAAAATCAGACGTGCAGTAAGAACACCTGCTTTAGCTATCATGCCAGTTTTATTTTTTAAAGTCAGAGGCATTGTAAACTCTTCGTCTCCCCAGCAGTTTTATTCAATAAAGAATTACTATTTTGTAACTTAGCGGTAGCAGTAAGCGGCCTGCAACTAACCCATGTGGGGACTCACGGAGTGCACATAAGCCAGCCATAAACTTTCCATATTCAGTTATAAAGTAGAATTTTGAGGGCAGATCCCACAGTCTTTGCCACATTATGTGGGATGGGGACAGAGCTAAAAGCCACTAGTTAGCCTAATAGTTTTCTAATGTAGCAGTATTCTCATTATGGACACATTTTCAACTATATGACACAGTGGAGAATGTTCAACCTTGAAGCTTTTTACCTCATTAATTCTTCAATATATCCTTATAAAAATGCTGTATTTGATAACTTTTCCAAGATGGCTATATGCAAGCTCAATCTAGCTGAGCTTATTAAACAAACAGAACAGGTTTCAGTAAAAAAAACCTGCACCCATAATCCCTAGAGAGTAATTTTAGAGCATGGTATTAAAACACAGTGCGGGTTCTTTGCTTTTAAAGCTAACAGTTAAGTCACAAATTTACCAATACCCAAATGGTAGCTACTAATGGAATAAAAAACCCAAAATTGATTTTAGGGATGGAGGAAGGAAAGAAGGATCTCCATGTGGCCATTTGCATTAGACAAATGAACACTACCCATTTGTGCTATACAGATGTCTTTAATTGCTATATAAAACAAGTGTTCGTTTTTGAAAATCTTGTCAAATTATTGGGGTGGGGGGATTGATGTGGTTACTGTGTGGCTAGAAGATCAATGTAAAGTCTAATACAATGAAAACCATCAGTAAAGCCGAAGCACATTAAAATTGCTTGTGGGAGACGTTATGTGAAATACTTTCTTTTTGCTTTATAATAAATGCAATTTGAAAGTACCATAAAACAGAAGGGGGGAAAGTTTGTAAGAAAGTGTAAGGACCAAACCACGTCACATTGCAATTTCGTAACCTGCGAGGACCACGTTTGCAGGTGCCTGTAATACTTCAACGTTTGGGCAAAGGAAGTCAGACTGTCTTCCCAAAACAAAATCAGGAGCAGTTGCGGCACACGGGATGCAATTTAAAGTGTAGGCGCAAACACATTCTGTTGAGACTCAAAACAAATCATGTGTCTGTCAGCTTGCCACATCTGGTACTATACTGCCACCTGGCAGTACCACAAGGTTCCAGAGCCAGGAGTCTGCACAGCTTTGTTCATTCAATTCATTCGTTCGACACTGAGCACCAGAGTGCTGGCCCTGTCACTTGCACAGTCCCCACCCAGAGACCCTGTGCATATTTTGTACTCGTATAGTTTTGAATTCTTTCTCTTAAGGACCCTAAAATGTCATCAGTTTAAGGCCCCACAAGACATCCCTGCCACACAGTAAGATTTCTTTGTATTAACCTCAATTGAATTAAATCCTCAATATAACCGTTATCCTAAAAATGTAATTAAGCTGTGTTGACATCCAAGGGCGTATCTTTTTCTTTTTTTTTTTTTTTTTTGAGACAGAGTCTCACTCTGTTGCCCGGGCTAGAGTGCCATGGTGTCAGCCTAGCTCACAGCAACCTCAAACACCTGGGCTCAAGCGATCCTCCTGTCTCAGCCTCCCAAGTAGCTGGGACTACAGGCATGCGCCACCATGCCCGGCTAATTTTTTCTATATATATATTTTAGTTGGCCAGATAATCTCTTTCTATTTTTAGTAGAGACGGGGTCTCGCTCTTGCTCAGGCTGATCTCGAACTCCTGACCTCGAGCGATCCACCCGCCTCGGCCTCCCAGAGTGCTAGGATTACAGGCGTGAGCCACCGCACCCAGCCTCTTTTTTAAAATTATCTTCTGGGTGACTTTGAACAGGATGCTTGCCAAAGATCCACCACACCAAAACTTTTGAAGGAAGAAAGAATGAATAATAAAGGATACTGTGAGGGGGCATGTGGTTGGCTTGCTTAATGTGCTCCTTGACAATTTCCCACGGAGAAGTCCATGTGGCGAGGCCAGGGGACACTCCCCAATGCTGCATGCGAGTGCTGTTGGGGCGGGCAGGATGCAGGCGGCCCCACCTTGTCTAGCCAGGTGTTCATGGAAACACACCAAGGAATAGAAACTTCCCTGGAAAACACGGTCAGCCAAAGGGAGGAAAGGGGGAAACATCTGCTTTGGAGGAAGATCACATAGCACAGCGATGTGGAAAGACCAGGCTTCCAAAGAAGGATGAGGGAAGAGACAGCCTCGTGAAGTCCATGTATGAAGATGTCTTGTCCCTGAGGACCAGAATGGCTCGTGGGGGTGGGAGGGAAGGAAGAGACACTAGCCAAGGACCAAATAAGATCTTAGAGGTCACCTACCAGGATCACGAATTTGCAGAGTCATGGGGAACCTTACTGTCCCATAGACAAGTAACAGAGGCACGACCCAGCAGCTATGGAAACACAGCATCTCAGATCTCTCCTACCAAATCAGAAGCTGCATTTCAGCAAGATCCCCAAGTTTCATGTGCACAGTAAAATGTAGGAAGGTCTAGAGTGCAGTCTCTCATTTTGCAGGTCAGGAAATCAAAGCCCAAGATGACTGTACTTGCTGCAGATACCGCAGTCAGGAGCATGGCTGGACCAAAAAGCCACCAAGCCTACCTGTTACTCCTATGTCTGTAGGGCTTTTACAGCTGTCCCGCTGTTCTGTGCAAACTCCTAAGACCGCCGCGATGCACATTCAGAGTGGGAACAGCAACTTACCAGGGCTGTGTTTACCTGATTGCAGAATCATAGCAGAGTCTCTCCGTGGTTTGGTGGTGGCCTACACAAGCTTATCAAGCCTGGGGGACAACCATTATTCACAGTGGACAAAAGCATCTTATTACCTTATGTATCACTCAGGTGAAGCATACACTAATTTAACTTAGAGAACCAATTTCCAATATTTTCCTTCCTAACAAACCCTTTTCTAATTAACTAACACCCTAACAGTAGCCGTCACCTCTGCCTATGTGTCAGAAGCACTCAGGGGTGTTTTTTAAAATTATCAATGCCCACACTGCACCTCAGACCAATGGAATCACAATTTCTGGGGCTGTCTTCTGAGATTTCAAAGTTTTCTGAAACTACCCAGGTAATTCTCATGTACCGCCAGGGGCCAGGGTTGAAAACCAGTGGATGTAACTGAATGTGATGTTGGGATCTAAAGTGAAAATATATATATATATGGAAATGGAAATTAGCTAAGCAAATCTAGCCATCATCAACCAACTTGACTACTTTAAATAGAAGTGGTTATTTTTTCCTTCTTGTCACGTTGAACACCGTAAATATTAAATATTTGGGAGAGGACACTAGTGCCCTCACCTGGTCCAAAGGGAGAACTTCATGCTTTGTTGTTTTGAATCAAAGATCTCATTTCATAGTTTTAGATAACCCTGCTTTTTCGCCTGTAAAGAAATAACGGAGAATTGTGTACATAGGGTATGGTTCTATTAACTAGAAATTAAACCCAACCTGTCAGCCTAGGAGGCATCAATTATGTTGATATCTTAGTAAAGATATTAAAATGTCCTCTTTTTGTTCAGTACGTGTTTATTTACTGAGACAGATTCAGCTGGAAAGGAAAGCTCAGCCTGCAGGGACCTAAGCCAGGCATGACTTTCGAAGACCAAGTGCAAGGTCGTATTGTGGTCCAGGAAGCAGGGGCTGAACCAATGGTGAGTCAGCTGGGATCCTGAGTGTGTGTAGACATGTGTCTCTTCACCTCACTCTCTTTAAAAGAAAACTGATGCTATCTTACCTAATGCAGCAACTTCACTGAAGTTGTAGAACGATAGGATAACGTTACTAGAGAAATCTGCTCTTTCTCTGGGTACCATGAAAGAAGTAACAAGTCCTTAGCCAAAGCCCCAGAAAGTGAGATCCACTTTCCCAAGTACCCCTGAGGTTTTCCTGACTCTATGTAACAGGTATGATTCTAGATTTTAACTGTTACACCTCATCATATTTCTGCAAGAAAAATCCTAAATAAAGGATCATAAGTCAAACCCAAGAAAGGGATGCAAACTTTGCTTGATACCGCAAAAGAATATCTCTTGGCCATACTCAGTGGGAACAAAAAGAAGCTAATAACTTAATCCTTCTGAAAAATATCTCACAATAAACGCTGTTTTTTACTTGACCGAGAATTTTCTGGATTTTTTTGATAGTAGCCATCCTAATGATTGTGAAGTGCTATCTCATTGTGATTTTGATGTCTATTTCTCTGATGATTAGTGACGTTGAGCATGTTTTCATATGCTTTTTGGCCATTCACATGTCATCTTTGTAGAAATGCCTATTCAAGTTCTTTGTTCATTTTTTAAGCAAGTTATTTGACTTGTTTTTTTGTCATTGAGTTGTAGGAGTTCTTTATATACTCTGGATATTAACCCCTTATCAGATATATGATTTGCAAATATTTCTCCCATTCTGTGGGTTGCCTTTTCACTCTATAAAATTTTGATTGTATCTTTTGATGCACAAAAGTTTTTAAGTTTAATGTAGCGGCATTTGTCTATTTGTGCTTTGGTTGTCTGTGCTTTAAATAATCCAACATCATGAAACTTTTCCCCCATGAGCATTTTCTTTTCCATGAGCATTTTTAAGGCAAAAATGGGCAAGGTGGTAGTGACAGTAAATAAACAGATCATTTTTAGAAGACATAGATGGCAGAGACCGTGCGTGCCTATTGATTTGGGGTAAAGATATTGAAGTGTTCCCGGGCCTTTTCTAATAACCCTCCAGATCCCTTACTTCATACAGGACACCTGCCTATATAGGAAAAAAGGTCATTATTGGTCCTGCCCAGAATCCAGGCCAAGCCCAACATTTCACTTTGGAAATGGCTCTCTGTAAGAGAATAAATCCCAGGGCATGATCCTGATTTGGATGCTGACTGTGTTCTCACCCCGGGGAAGGAGTATTACACCACCTCTAAAGCCAATTTCAGAGAGCCCATGTTATCTCATTACCTAATAAATACCAACTGATGCAGATCATTTATTTTCTCTTAGAAACCGTAATTATTACCTTAAAATCTATCTACTCTTAAAAAGCATAAAACATTTATTTAAATCTTAAAGCAGCCGGACTTTATTCAAATTTGGCTAGTGCAAATTCTGAAGTCAGTATTAGAAGGGGTTTGGTAGAATCAAACAAAAGGTGTCATTTTCACAGAATCGTATCATTTCTGATCCTGAAGGAAATTGTCAGTCCATCTAGGTTGGTGTTTTTGATCTTGGTTGTCCAATAGAATTGCCATGTAAGAAATGCTGATGCCAGTCTCCCACCGCCACCCCCAGAGGTCCTGACTCAGTGGGACTGAGAGCCATTCAGCTCGTTCAACCCCACATCCTTGGAAATAAAGGTATAAGCAGTTGACCTGTGCCACCTTCCCTCTGCACTTAATCACATCCTTTTGCTATGTAAGGGAACATAGGCACAAACTACAGGGATTAGAGATTAGGATGTGGACATCTTTGGAGGGGGTGGGGCATCATTTTGCCTACCACACTGGGATTAGAAGAATAACATGTAGCAGTAGACACTTTGTTTGTAAACATGAACATATAAGTGTTCATTTAAAGCAAAAAATTCTATTGTTTTTTTAAATGTGAGCTGTTCTAAAAAGCTATCCATTTGTATTTGTTGAGCACCTACAAAAATCTGGGAATTACGTTATTTTTATTTTTATTTATTTATTTATTAATTTGAGACAGAGACTCACTCTGTTGCCCTGGCTAGAGCACAGCGGAATCAGCCTGGCTCACAGCAACCTCAAACTCCTGGGCTCAAGCAATCCTCCTGCCTCAGCCTCCCAAGTAGCTGGGACTACAGGCAGCATCTCCGCTGACCACCATACTTTGGGAGGGAATTATACGTATCAGATTCAGCTGTAGACACTTTCTTCATCCAAAATTAACTGATCCGTGGGGAAAATGAATTCACAGTAAAACTAAGCAGCAAGAGTGGACAAGCAAGAAAAAATAGAGAGGAAAGATTATGAAAAGAAAATTTCAGATGAGGCAAAAAATGTTCGAAACCAGAGTCACAAAGAAATGCTGTCACCACATTCGCAATATTTCATCCCTACACAGTTTCCATATTTTAGGCTTGTAATTCTATATGCTGGAAAACTTTTTCATAATTTTTATGCTGGAAAGTTGGACTTCATATGAAGGAAATGACTAAGTCTGAAATACTCTAGGTTTAAAATGACTCACATACTCTTAAGATTAACAGAACCTTACCGTGTATTATGATTTTGTATATTTGCACTTCAGAATTCCCAAAGGATTTAGCAGTCTGAGACCAAAGATCGGATTTTTCCAAATCACACAGAAGCTTTTAAATCCAAGTTTAGCCCAATGAAAGGATAAATGTGGTGAATTCCGTGAATCTTTCCAACGCAATCATGTTGTGCCAACACAATCATGTTGTGCCAGCTCAAGAAGGATTCGTGCAAGACTAACACAGATGTTTCCAAGTTCCATAAAGGAAGAGTAGGTCCGAAGCAAGTCAATAACTCAGTTTTCTAGGTCCCTAAAGTTACTGCTTTAGCTTTACTGTAAGCTGTTCTTTAACTGGTGTGAGAAGTGTCAAGTCAACAACAAAAGGTGATAATTCCATTGGGATTATCAGCCCTGTTATTTTGCTAGCACAACCAAGACTCTACCAAAACAACTGGATGCCATTCTGCCCCTATTTCATGGGATTCCCCAGACCTAAATTTTGCCTCTAAATCTACTAACAGATCAGAGCCTAATCTGGAGACACCCTCCTGAACTTGGGATGGGAACCAATTTGAAAAGTAGGGGAGGCGTGTCTCTGGGGTCACCGGAGACCTCCTTCTGTGTCTCCTCTTTGGTGACTTTCGCATTTCTTTTTCAGGTACTAAAGCTCTATTCTGTAGCCCTTTATTTACAAAGAGAGTGTTATTCTCTTTGCTAACCAATCCCATCAAGACCCCAAGGAAGAGGATACAGAAAAGAGTACATGTCCTATTCGTACCAGGATTTCTGTGATGTATAGAAAATATAATATAGAGAATATGCTTTCTGGCTCAACAGTACATAAGAAATAAAAATTCTTTAAGAAACATTGGTGTTAGAAATACATCCAGAGTTATTAGCAAGGTCCACTGGGGAGAGAGACCTGCACAGAGGAGTTTTCCAGCACCCACTTGTCCTGCTAAAAAGGAGGCTGTACCTTGGACTGACCCACAGGACTCTCTGTTGAACCTTTGGTGGTGCCATTGGGAGATACGAAGTTGCTGACATATCATTTAGTCCTGACCGTGGCCCTTTAGGCCTCCCTGATCCATGTACACACAAAGGCAAGCCGCCACTCCCCAGATGTTCAAAGCCACCAGGTTCCACTCTGTCCCCTGCCCTCATGCTGCTGACCTAGCCTCACTGCGATTTCAAAGTCGGGGCCCTGCGACTCTGCCTGTCACCCTCCGGAGCACCAGGACCTGCCTGTCCTGCTGCTCCCTGCCAGGGCTCCCTCCTCTGTCTCACAGCCTCTCTTTCACAAAGTTGGTCACTCTGACTCCCATCTTTTCTCCTTTTCTCCCTCTTGCCTCTTTGGAGCCAACCATTTCTCCCCTCCATCCCCAGGAAGTCCAGGGCATGTGCTCATTTCGTCTTCCTCCTCCTCCTTTTCTCACCATCATTTCTCTGATCTGCCCTGCTCCACACAGTGTAATTGACTAATTCAGGGAGGCTCTCCCACCAAGGCATTTGGAGGGTCAAAGGTATTCCCAGCTTGAAGACTTCATTCAAAAGCTCAGTCGCTGATGAGTAATTTCAAATATCAACCATAGGTGGACCCTACCCACCTAGAAAAAAGAAATCCAAGAATTCTAGAAATATCATTTCACACCGCCACTGCCTGTCCCAGCTGTCACCTTTTATTACAGCTCTGTCTCAAGCCAGACCTTTGCAGCCTGCAGCTGATCGTGTGAAAAGTCAGGGGAAAGGACAACCAAACACCTGTGGGCAAAAATAAAGAAAATAAATTAGAATTAAGGGGCTACCTCCAAACCTCACAGGGGTGAATCATTATCTTGTTAAATGACCTCTTTCCCAGGCGGCCAGATCGCCCACAACTCTTCCATTATCTCCTAATTTCTCACCCTCTCTGTTATTAAAGTAACTTCATAGAGTTCCCAGATCTACTGCCCAGAATTCTGAGATCCTGACTTTTCTGGCCAGAGATAAACAAGAAAGGAGGGGAGTGAAAAGGATGAGTGATAACTCACGACCATGGTCACCGGCACCACCAGAAGTCAATTAACATTTCGCTTCGGTGCTTGTAAACATCACATCTTAAATATGGCCCAAGAGAGGCCCCTGCTGGTAAGACAGGGTGCAGGAGGACAGGACCGTGCACATCGTCCTCCTTAAGCACGTGTTGAATCGTCACAGATGCCCAAAGAGACCTGTTTGCAGTGATCTGTCAAGCATTGATCCTTTTGCAGCCTGGGAAGCACCTCAGGGTGACACATGGCCATGCCCCTCTCAGGGGACTTCCACATCCACCATCTCTTCTGAACTCCCCAGCAAGCCCATGAAGAAAGGCAGCCGTGACGTGCCAATTTCAGTCCTGAGAAGATTAAGGTTCACAGGAGTTGGGGGTGTTGAGTGGCACTCAAACTCTTCCTGCCTCAGCTGTTCATGTAATACGTCAGTTTTTGTGGGTTTGTTTTTTGTTCGTTTGTTTGTCTGTTTTTAGTTTCATAGAAAGAAACAGGAGCAAAACACTAAATTCTAGGGGCAGGGTCATGCCAGGTAGGCACACTCCTTATAATCACTCAATCTTTCTTTCTTTTTTTTTTTGAGACAGGGTCTTGCTTGGTAGCCCAGGCTGGAGTGCAGCGGTGTGATCACAGCTCACTGCAACCTCAAACTCCAGTAGCTGAGACTACAGGCAGCAGCCACCAAGCCCAACTTTTTTTTTTTTTTTTTTTTTTTGTAGAAACCAGGTCTTGCTATGTTGCTCAGGCTGGTCTTGAACTCTCAGACTCAAGCGATCCTCCTGCCTTGGCCTCCCAAAGTGCTGGGATTACAGGTGTGAGCCACCGCACCTGGCCTCCCACTAAATCTTTTAAACGCATCATGTACTCCAGAGAGGGAGGAAACTCTTTTTATCAGAATCTAGTTTTTCCATTCAACTTTTAATTTCCTGAACTCTCCATGAAACTCACTCCATCCAGGTTCAAATAATGAGAACATTTAGTCTCTCGGGTCACAGTACAGGGATGGAACTTACTAGAAATTTCCCCGAGGAAGATGTGTGCTCTATGACTGACAGAAAGAAGGGAACAGAGCTATACATATATCCAAAAGGCAGTGGGAGAGAAGGGATTTGTTTCGTTTCTAGGAAACATGTGTCCCACAGCACAACCAAAATACAGCTGGCAGGATTTACCAGACTGCTGCTCACCCAGCCCCCGGAGTTGGAATGTCGAAGTTCTTGGAGGGAGAGGCATGTACATTACAGGAGATCTTCAGCAAGTCTGTGCCTGAGAAACCCAGATGTCCTCTCTCCTCGTCTATAAAGCACCACCCTCCTGATCGCCTCTTCCCTGAAACCAAAATTACACGCAGAGAATTTGAAATAGGTTCTCACAGCACATTGCAACATCCTACCAAAAAAGAGCCGCATTTATTAATTCCATAAATAATACTTTTCTTGGCTGAGCACAAACTGCTTTATAAGCATAATCTCATTGATCCTCATAATCTTTCTTGCATTTTTTTCTCTCTGCAGGTAGCCAGCTATACGTGTTGGGTCAGAGTTTGGATTCCACCAGTGGGTTCCGTCATGGCTGGACCGCCTTAGAATCCACCTGCAGAGAAGAGAAAGGGATTTCTGAATTCAAGTCCCAGGAAAGTTAGACCTAGACAGTATCTAGCAAGCCTTTTGTACTATGCAAAATCCAAAGAGCTAAACTAAAGCATGTGCACACATACACTTAGACCACTTAAGATCCTTTTTTTATTTAAAATGATTATAATTAAGAGAACAGTCCTGAAATACAAGAGATTTGGGCTCTGAGCCCAATTTAGTCTGTTCTCGTCATCCTTGTCACCTCCTTTTCTTCTCTCCAGCCCTAATATTTACAAGGACCTGAGCCAATGGCTCCACTTAGCTTCCCCTCCTCTGAGACCAGGTGACTAAATTTATTAAATGCCTCTTACGGGGCAGGTGACCCCCACAGCACATCGACAGAGTCCTCCACTTGCAGAGCACTAAGGAATCGTCTAGCCAGCCTGCCTCGTCACACAGAGGGGGAAACTGAGGCCCAGAGGAGAGAAGTGACCTGCCAAGTACTGGTGGACGTGGGATAAGAACCCACATCTTCCCCCACCCCAGGCTCATGACTCTGCCCTCCTCTCCCAGCGCCCGTTGCTCTGAGGAGCATTTGCAGTTTTCCATGGAATAAATATCAAGGCTCTGATTCTCTCGTGGTGGCATTTGAACATCAGCAGAGAGGCCAGAATATCCCTTCCCAGGGCCACCTGAATGATATCACACTGGTTTGTAAACCTAAAGTCGAGGGCAGACCCCAGTGGTGGAAGGAGCCTCGCTCTGCTCTGTTCCCTCTGGGGGGCGGCCGAGAGGGAGCCCCAGCCCCGCCCCGCCCGCCACCTTCTCCTCCCAGCTATTGTCCTGGCTCCTGCGTGGCTCAAACCACCAATATTTGTTGATGTCATCTTTTCTCATTCCTCAACAAAAATAGGCACATTCATTCAAATAGCTTTATGCCAAAACCAATGTTGTATTTTTTTTTTAAGTTTTAATCAATTGTTTTGACATCCTGTAGCTATATCGAGCAGGCTGGTACTCTCTTTCCATCCTGGCAGATATTTCATTGTCAAGGTCTCCTTTAGCACAATTAAAAGTGTCCATCTTTTTCATGAGTGTGTTGCTTCATCCTTTTTTTTTTTTTTTTTTTTTTAATCTGCTGGAGGGAAGGATGGTTCTTCTTTCTCAGCCATTCCATGTTTGGGGACCAGAGGATAATCGTCAATTCTAGAACTACACCCAGATGGCTCCTTCTCCTCTTTTGACAAAGGTGAGCTGGTTTACCCTGCCCCGTAGCAGGTCTTTCTGCCTTCTTGTACCCTCCCGCCCGCCCGAGCTAGGGCGGCACCAAAGCTCTAACTCAGAGTCACGCCTTCGCTTCGGCAGCTCCTAGATCCAAATGAGATTAACCCCAAGTACAGAGACGCATGGCTGAGAAGCCCAGCCCAAGACCTGGGGCAGTTGTCTGTTTCTAGTGTACACACAAAAGGCATGAACACGATGCTCAGAGTGTCTCTCGTCTGCTCCACTGGAAAATGAAGACGGTCAGGGCAATCTGAGTCGTGTCACTCTCTAAAGGACACAGACAAAGCCTGGACTAAACACCTGTGACAAATCTGTGGCCACTCAACAGCAAAAGTACTCCCTGCACACAGTGAGGACAGCCACCCAGCAAACACACACAAGGGACAACTCAGCCAGCCACATCCTGTGCCCCTTACACACACACAATGACAATAGAAGATGCCCCCCGAAACCCTAACACAATGAACTATGAAGGGTGATACTACAATGCAATCAGCATTCGTTTTATTAAGGGGTTTAGAGAAGGAATATCTCTCTATTAATGGCATGCATAACAGATGTTTCTTTCATCCATGCAGAAAAACAAAAACAAAACCAAAACCTCATAATTATTCACCAGAAAATAGGAAAACATTAATGAGCTCTATGAATGTAAGAGATCACGCTTTACATTAAGCACATGACAAAGAATATGACAACAGAACCACCCAGAGTGTCGCCTATAGAACAGCCTCACCATGATCAGTAAGCAGACACTCTCCAATTAATCGTTTTAGTTTCACTGGAGCGTTTGAATGTCACATGCTTTTTTTCAACAAAAAGTGTTACCTAAACTAAATCCGTATGGAGAGTGTATCAGAGTCTCTCCTGTGAAGTCCATTTGTCCCCAGGCCAGCTGGCCTTTGTGGCTGTTAATGTTCTCGGGAACGTAGTTGAGTGATAAGATTTTACAGGTGCCAAGGTGAGTGTGCGTCCTGTCTACACCCGCGTTTCCATTTGCAACAACAGCACAGCTGTGCACACTCAGTGTTGCTTGGCGCTCTTTTTTTCACACCCACTCGGATTTTTTGGTCCTCAGGTGGGGGGCACTGCCAGAGCTGGCCAGCCGGGTGGGGAGCTGGAGCTGGCTGCATGAGTAGCGCCCCGCCAGGCCACTCCCAGGGACAGAGCCTTTGCCCCTGGGGTCCTGGGTGGCCTCTCTGTGGGGCATGCCCCCAGGCTCTTTGCAAGCCAGGGACAGCTTGTCGCTGACTGAGGACATTACCTCATTCTCGTCTTCATCCGGAAGCTGCATCAGCCCCGGTGCACCGGGCTCACCGTTGGCACCCTCCCCTGGGGACCACGTGCCAGGGCGAGCGGGCGCCCCCTTTTCCTCCCACCCGCCCTTCTGGCGTCCTGAAGCATGGCTGGGAGGAGGTGACCCGGCTTCACACTCCTCCCTGACCGAGGGGCCCTTCGCCCCCCGGCTGGGGCCTCGGCCCCTGCGCGTCCTGCGCCGCACGCTGCACACCAGGTCGGCGACACCGAGCAGGAAGGACAGCGCGCTGACCGCCCAGATGAAGAGCATCATGATGGACTTTTCCGTAGGCCGAGACACGTAACAATCCACCACGCTGGTGCAAGGGGAGTGGGTGCAAGAGAATCTCTTTGGGACCAAGAATCCGAAGAAGAGGTAATGCAAGGCCCCAAAAGCTGCCTCCAGCAGGGTCCGCAGGAGCAGGTGGACGATGTAGCCGGAAGAGAAGTCGGGCACGCGCAGGTGGCACCGCTCCCTGCAGGGCCTTGGGCTGCGTCCCTCCCCAGGGCCCGGGTCACAGGGGTCCAGGCCCCCGAGCGCTCCATCCGACTCGCAGGGCCCCCGGGCGGCAAGCACGGCTCCTTGGTGGACGACATAGACGCTGAACACGGCGTAGGGGAGCAGGACAGACACGCTCTGGATCACCCAGAACCGCAGGTGCGACACAGGGGAGAAGATGTCGTAGCAAACGTTGGCGCATCCCGGCTGCAGAGTATTGCAGACAAACCTCTCCTGCTCGTCCTGGTAGATGGGGTACCCCGCCAAGACGACCACCGCTATCCTCAGCAAGAGCATCAGGATAAGCCAGATCTTTCCTAGGAAAGAAGCAGTGGGAATGGCCTCGTCACCACCGTATCAACGTATGTCGTCCCTGTGACAACTTTTAATTATTTACTGGCTCTGAGATTGGACAGCTGAGACGTCATTAAGTATGTATTTAGTCCCAGCAAGAGAACCAGCCAGTTAATGCATTTGGCAAATATTTATTGAGCACTGAAGCTACTTGGGTTTTTTGTTTTGTTTTTTTGTTTGTTTTGTTTTGTTTTGGGTGAGAACTTTTTTTATTTGGGATAATTGTAAGAGCAGTCCTGATGCTCTCTTGGAATCAAGAAAAAAATACATAAACGAAAGGAGACATCATAAAATGTGACCACAGACTATGAAAGTTCATTTTTCTTCATTATTAACATTCAAAATGAATGAAAATCTAGAGTGGCCCAAAACATACAGGAACATACATTAAAATGATTATTGATGTCACATTACCATATGTGATATTGAACCTACTTGTTTATAAAATGCTTAGAGATGAGCAGATTTTTCAAAAGCGTAACATACTAAAAATGTTTTAATCTGACTCCACTGGTTCAGATTTTTGGTAATATCTCCTGGACTGAAAGATCCAGAAAGAAACTTTGGCTGAGCAGATGAGTGATTTACATAAGATCTTCCTCTCCTTAGGAGAATAAGCTTTTTAAAGGATTTTAGCATACCCCTGTAACTATACAGCCAATCCACACTATTAATTTCATTTAGTCTTCTTTACTTATGATAATGGCCCACCAAGATCTCTGTTTAATCACAGGGCTTTTATTTAATGTTGGTCTCTGGTCCTTGAAATTGAATTTTTTTAAGAACATTCAATTTTTCAGATTTTTTAATAATTCAGAATTCCTTTCCCCTTCTTCCAGTTACTATGAATTAATGAGGCTTTTCTTTCTTCAATTTATCATGAATGAATGAGATCAATCTAGCAAACCAAAATAACTTCAAAGCCCTATTTTCATGTCAGGGGCCAACTATTTTGGAACATGCTTAAAATACAACCAAAAGAAGTTGTAAATATCGCGTTTTGTGACGAGACAGAGAAAACATCATCTGACACGAGAAAAACAAAACTCTATTATAAATGCAGGCTGTCCGGCTCAAAGAATAATATCATTATGTGTTAAAAATCATTGACTTGGACATTTAACACCAAGTTGATTTTGTTGAAATTCTACAAAATAAAAAAATGAAAAAGAGAAGTATCACCACATCTCATATATTAGTCCTTTCTCCTCAATCCATTTTTCTGCGACACCCATGTCGCTCTGAAAATTAGCCTCATCTGTATCAAACAGAAATCTTGATTATTTTCTTTATTAAAAAGATAAAGAGATTTGGTTTTAAAGTGCGTTCGAGAAATGAGTAACCTTTACAAATTAAGCTTCAAGGATCAAACCTAAAAAGAGGAACGAGAAGAAAGCTGTCATCCAGGCATGACTTTCTTAGGAAATTTCACTGTTTTGCTCCTTTTCCTGGCAATGTGGCCACAGAAGGGTTACACAAAAACACCCCCCTTCCACCTGCTCCAGTCTTCAGCCTCCACACTCGCATGTCAGTGACAAGAGACCCTGTGAGGGGACAAGGCTCACACCCAAGGCTTCCTTACGTGATGGAGCAACCGTGGGGACATTAGAGGAAACTTAAAGCCACAGCTCTCTTCCTCCCGGCCAGACACGGGGGGTGGGACAGGCAAATTGAAGACAAGGAAATACCTTGACCTTTTAAGAAGGACTCGATTCGAATACGGCAACGAAAACAAAAACAGAACAGGAGTTTGGAGGTTGTCCTGATACTCACCCACAATGGTCACGTTGCAGTTTAATGTGACGATGAGGAACCCCAGAAAGTCCCAGCTTTCCATGCTTCTGGAATGTCACAGTCTTGAGGCTGCCAGAGACTGGTGGAGGCCTGTGTTCTCCAAAGGAGGTGGGAGATCCTTGCAGGAATAAATGGATTTTAACTACAAAAGACTTAACGCTGAGAGTCGGAGATTCAAAAGCAAAGCTTTGAGCCCAGGAGCAGGAGGTGAGTTTTTGTGTCTCCAAGTTGAGATGGCCCTAAGCCGTTTGCCTCTGAGGCAAAGCATTCCTGACAACTGCAGTGACCAGAACAGCACAAGTCATCTCTCATTGTGGGCTATTCTTACCCTCTCGGGATATTCCCGGCCCGTGGCAGTGCTCATATGTCCCTACCAGGACAGCCAGACGCTTCAGGATATAATAGATGCCACTACTTTTAACCCAAGAAAGAAAACTTCTGTTAACCACTCAAGCAAATTTCTCTGCTGAAAAGGCATTTGCACAACCACTTCACTTGTGCAAAAAGCCCTACAGTGTTCGTGTTTTGTCTTCTCTAGGAAGACTCACTACCCCACCGTGACACTAACCCGCAGGGACCTGGCCTTTATTCGGAATTGCTATGCCATCGCTGCAAGCAGAAATCCACGCCACTGTTGTGTGTCCCAACTCTAGACTGTGACTCGGTTATTACCCACCTGCTTCTTGTGTGGGTTACAGATGGGAGCTCTTCACTCAGAGGCAAAAGCCTGGGTGCAAATCTCAGGGCAGCCCCTCACGCACGGGGGAAGTTACTAGATCTCTCTAGAAATCCACATCTTGCAATAAAGAGAGTCATACCATTCCTGTCGGCATCTGCAGGAGGCTTATGCGAAAAGACGGTATGAAATGCAAGCACCTAGTGTGTAGAGGCTGTGCAATGACTCACATCAGCGGGGTTTTGGTCCCCAACTGGCCTGTGCCATCTTCCTAGGTTACGGCTTCCTTTTGAATCTCCCAGTCCTATCTAGCCTGGGGCTGCTCTCATTGAATCTACTTAATAAATGTCTGTTAAATGTGTAATAAAATATCACCGTCTGGACCTGCCGACATCAATCACAGCTGCATCAAAATCCTATGGTGACGGCCACCTTTATATCTGGGAAGAACCCATCTTGCAAGGTTGGGGATCTATCATCAGGGTGGAAATTGTGAACTTTAAAAGGAATGATTTCAATTTTCCATGAAAGCTATTCCTTTATATTCCTATCTTTTCTTCATTTCTGATCTATTCTTGACTTTCGTAATATCCCTAGAAAGATTCCCAGAAGAGGAGTGCAACAAAGCTGCTTTCATCTTTACTGCGAGGACACACTCCCATCCACGGAAAACATTTTGACCCCCTTGAAAGGAACGGTCGTCTTGCTGCATTTTAGTCAAATGCTTCAACGTGGGCTATGAAATTCGAGAAACCGTAGTTAAGTAAAAATATTGAAATACTCATACGGTACAAGTAAAAACTAAAGGACAGTCTCTTTGTCTCCTAATAGACTGTTCATGATATTGGCTTAAAAAATTGAAATACCAAGAGAGCGATTACTGAATTGTGCTGGGCGACAGAAATAGCCTAACCCAAGTGTCGAATAAATTAGAACTTTGAGAGCTTGAGCAAATCACTAGAGTTTTTCATGCCTCGGTTTTCTCATCAGTAAAGTAGAGGAAAGAATGTGCCTTTCACCTAGTCAGAGGGGCTGTGAGATGCAAAACAAGACCAGAGAGGTGAAAATGATTGAAAGATTTAATGAGGTACCCAAGTGTCAGCGATGGGTACAGCTCAGGGTCTGCTCCTCGGGGTGCCCACCTGTGTCTTTTGTTTTGCTCAAGGGCATCCCCTGAACAGCCAACGCTGCCTGTCTCCCTCCCCACCCTGGTCACGTTGGCTCTTCCTCCTCTAAATCTACCCCATCCTCGTTCCTTGTCTTTTTCCTCTGTCTTCTTTTTTTCTCTCTCTCCTGTTAGGAGACACTTTTTGCCTCAGCCGGAAATCCTAACCCAGTTGGCTTCCAGAAGCCAGATCAGGACAGGAAAGGAGGAAGAGGAAGAGGCGGCTGGAGCATGAATATCTGGCTGTCCCCAAGAGCAGCCCAGCATCCTTGGGGAGGTTCCCGTGTGCTTCTCTATGGAGCAGAGAGACAGGTTGGGAGACCTCCGAGCTCCACCCACCGGCCTCACTCGGGGTCCTGGATGTGTCTGAATGGTCCAACATGCCAAACTGGGGTTAGTTCACAAAATGCAAGCAGTTCACAAACAGGAAAGAGAACAATAAAACTACATGCTATCGGGCCTTGGCCTCACCTCAATCTAGCTTACTGCCCTTGACAAATTATTCAGGCCTCAGTTTTCCCATCTGTAAGTTGGGGAGAATGATACTTAATTCACAGAGTGGATAATTACAGTTCACTTAAATGAGGTTCTAGCATATATTTGGCCTATAAGAGGCTCTCAAAACATGATAACTTCAGTCAATTCTCATTGTTTGTTGTAGTTATCAGCTATAAAGTTGCCACAAACACTGAATTAGTGAATACTAGCAGCTTCTTGGGGAAACACACAGTTAGGTGACAACTTTTGTCAACCAATTAATATATAAGTATGTTTTATGTGTGTTTCTGTTCAAAGACACCTGATTTAATATATTTCATATTTTAATATATCCTAACTCACAGCCAAGAGCACTAGCACTCATGCCTGAATGCAGCTCATCTAACACGTGTGCTTTCTCTGCAAGGCTCGTCACGGCCTTCCTGCGCTGGGGTACGCACGGCAGCAGCTCAGCACCCTGCAAGGGGCCATTTTAAATGCCAAAATTGCCAAGAAAAAGCACAAAAATGCAACAGCCGTGGCACTAAATACATCATGGGGGGAAAATGGTCCTTTACAGTATGAGAGCAGAAACAAGGCGGAGCATCACCTCGCCCCACCTCTGCTGACCAGGTGGTGTCGGGTGACACAGATTTCCTACTGCTTCTGCACATGTCAGCAAAGGACTGCAAAAGCAAAACACTAGGTGTGTTGACCTCAGGGTTACAAATAAATTTTGGCAAGCAGGGTAATTTGAAAACACGAAATCTGTGAATAATGAAGATTGACTACATTTAACATTTTTTTTTTTTTTTTTTTTTTTTTTTGAGACAGGGTCTTACTCTGTCTAGCCCAGGCAGGAGTGCAGTGGTGTGATCATACTTCTCTGTAACCTCGAACTTCCGGGCTCAAGTGAGCCTCCCACCTCAGTTTCTCAATTAGCTGGAACTACAGGTGCATGCCACCATCCCTGGCTAACTTTTAATTTTTTTGTATAGAGATGGGGTCTCCCTATGTTGCTCAGGCTGGTCTCAAACTCCTGGGCTCAAGTGATCCTCCTGCCTCAGCTTCCCACGTAGCTGGGATTACAGCCACGAACCACTGAACCTGGCTAATTTTTTTTTTTTTTTTGTATAGACGGGTCTTGCTATGTTGCCAAGGCTGGTCTCAAACTCCTGGGCTCGACTGATCCTCCCACCTTGGCCTCACCTCACAAAGTGCTGGGATTTCAGGTGTGAGCCACCATGCCTGGCCTGGCTGCATTTAATAACAGGGATGTACTATTAATAGAAAGAAGAGCAGCTGAGTCCAAGGAAGGGTCCATTCAGAAGAGAAATGTGTCCCTAGGAACCCCAGGGACTCAAGGGTCACAAACAGTAGAGGAGGGGCCGAGGCCCCAGACCCTCCCCCTGCCCCTCCTACCTCGGTCAGACACCTCCACTGCTATCTGGGTTGATTTTTATGTTTTGGCCAAGACTCCCCTTGAATAAAGGAATCTGCAGCTAAAAAGAAATATTAGCAAACATCTGTTCTGGATAAAAATTACTACGGAGGCAGCCTGATATGAAGGTTAAGGACATGAGCTCTGGGTTCTGACAGCCTGGATTAAAATTCCAGCTCCATGACTGTGACCTGGGAGGAGCTACTTAGCTCAGTTTCTGCGTTGTAAAATCACAGGGCCTAACCCTAGAACCGTGGTGAGGAATAAATGAGAAGATGCCTACGGCACACAGCGCTGTGCCCGGCCAATAATGCGTCCCCAATAACTGCGCTTTCATTCTTACTAGCTGCCAGGAACGACGTGCCAGGGAAAGTTCAGGGGTCTTGGAGTGGCCTTGTCCCCAGAGGGTCGGTGCTCCAGGGTCCTCATCTTTCAGCCCAGAAAGCTGGCCAGAGAAGGGGACCCCAGGCTGGGAAATGAGGGCATCTGTTTTGTTTCGGGGGGTGTATGCGTGCGTGTGTGTGTTTAAGGAACGGCTTAATGATCTAATTTGAGACATGACTGTTTTGCTTGTTATCAGGATTTACATGACTGTTTCAGGACTGTGGGTGGGAAGCAAGTGTTCGACATCTGCACCCACACAACGGATTCATCAGGCCCACAGTTGCGTCCCATCTGCGTATGGAAATCTACCCACAAAGTACATTCCAACCCATTACTCTCCCGCCAGTCTAGTTTCCCCGCAGGTATAGGAAGTCCAAGGTGAACCAGCTCTATGTAGCCCACCCCAGCTACACCCACAGACCCTCCCACAGGAGATGTATCGCTGAAAATTAGCAACTGGTACGAGCACGAACTTTTCTTCAGCTGACTTTTCCTCCTCCTAAGGTCCCCAAACTGTCCTTGTTGGACTGCATGTTCAACTGTAGCTCAACTCAACTTCCCAGCAGCCCCATGTCTTCTCCCTACCAAGATGGCACCAAGAGAGCCCTCTGGGATCTGTCTTTGTGGCAGTTGTGCTGGTTCTTCTAACCAGAAAGGTGTGGCTTCTCTCCCAAAGGAGGTAAAGAACTTCCAAGTGCTGTTCCCACCTTGGATAAGCTTTGGTGACATCTTCTCAGAGACATTGGAAGGACACAAATCCATCTTCTCAGTCACGACAAGATGGTGCCTCCTTCCCAAGCCACAGGAGGGCATGTTTGCCAAAGAAGACCCCTGCCAAGATCTTGCCAGGGAAGCGATCAACTAAAACAACTTCTGTCAAATGCAAACATGTCAGGTGAAGAATGCAGGTCCATAAACACCTTACTCCTGAGGCTGTCAAGCAATTCGCTACATCACATTCCACAAGGCCCCAATGGGGGTCCACAGGAGCCCCCAAAATTCCATTTTCCACAGACTAGCTGACCCATGCAAATGTAGAAATGGAGGTCACTTTAAACTCTCTTTAGTTCACCTTTCCAGTCTTATGGGTGAAATCAACATGTGGCCAAGACCCTCCAGCCTCAGTACACAGCTTCAAAGGCACCTGGTGTCCCCGCTCTGGCCAGAGAATTTTTGATCCATAACTTAAGTACAAAAAATTTTTTCAACTGTCCAGGATGTTAAAGAAATACAATTATCTGGATAGCACAATATTATCCCTTTAAGTGTTTGAAATTGGAGTATTTTAACTTTTCCATGGAAATCTTTCTAAGGTACCCGTCGGAAACTGAACAGAAAGATCGTGCAGGCAGGAAGGGTGCACAAGTCCCCAGTCGTCACTGGGAACTGGATTTCCTTGGTGAAGAGAGCAAAGACTCCACCACGAGCTTGCTGTTTTGTTTGCGGGTCCCCAGCAACATGCCAGAACACCCTTCCTGTGACATCCGTTGAAATCAAACCCGATTCGTTTTCTCACTATCCAGATGGGAAGGACTCATTCTCTTGCTTGTCACTGTTTCTATCAACACCCTTGGACGTATGGACACGTTTCAAAATCTCACTGATGGTGTGAGGGACACAGCTAATATTATAAGTGTTTACTGAGCACCTATTATGTCTCAGGCCCTGTTCTTGGCACTGGAGAAATGGCAGGGAATGAAATTGATAAAAAAAAAATCCCTGCCCTCACTGAACTTGCATTCTAGTAGGAAGGACCAACGCTAAATAACATCAATATCTTCAGCAAAATGAGTTATTGATTAGACAGTGACAAATGCTAAGGAGAAGAATAAAGCAAAGAAAGAGGCGACTGGATGCCAAGGTCTAGCGGGGTAGCCAGCAGAAGCCTCCATGGAAAGGACACATTTGAGTGGAGACTGAAGCGGGTGAGAGAGCCACGAGCCTCCCTGATCAATTCCTCCCTCCTTCTAGTTCACTTGCACCTCTGGCCAAGCAGCTCATTTGGAAAGTTACTAAAATGCCCAACAATGCTTTATAGGGCGTGCACATGGACCCAGTTACCGCATGCGGCTTTGCAGCATCATGTAACGGCTCACCCAGGGGCTGAAGTTCCGCTGCAGGGCAGGGACGTGGAAGTAACCCCGAGCGTCCAGCAGGGGGCTCTGCACCGGCCACAAATACGCCTATTCCTTTCACGGATGGGAATTTTTTATTTCTTAGAGTCAAATCAATTAAAAAATATTCGTCAAAGTAGCCACTGGTAGTCAAAGAAATCATTTGGGGAGAAATAGCACAAAGTTCAAGGTTAGAGGGCCTGGGTTCAGTTCTGGTTCCAGCCACTAAATAGTGTTTGACCTTGAGCGAATATTAACCCATCTGAGTTTGTTTTCTTGTCTTCAAACTGGAAAAGAGGATGCCTTCTTCATGGAGTCGTGAGGATTTATTCATTGCAACTGTGCGGAGGGAGCACCTACTGAGAACTCTGGGAATGCAATCAAGGTAGAGTTAATAGGTTCCCTCCGTTAGCAGAGAGACAGATGCTTTTGGAATGCAGTAAATGAGCGGTTACAGTAGGTGCACAATGGGTGCAGCACAAGGAAGGGACAGGGTGCTGCTTTATGTGCCCAACACACAGGCACTTTATGGCGAAAAAAGGAGCCACTTGCTAGAATTTGAAGGCAAGTGATGAGATAGTCACCAAATTCTTCCCCACTTTCATGTTTTGGCTTTATTATTTTGGCAAAGTTAGTAGAAAATTAGGAAATAAAAGAGGCACTAGTAGGAACCAGGAGTGAAGATCTCAGCATCGTAGACTTGACCCAGATGGGAGTCACTGAGCAGACCCCAAGGGGCTGATCTTTGGCCTCAGCAAAGAATTAATTAGACTTGAGCTAGTTAACTCTTGCGTTCAGCCTTGATCGAAAAGACCAAAATTAAAATTGCATCTTGAATGTAAAGTGTGTTTAGGGATTTTTTTTTAAAGCTCTCCAGAAACAATATGCCGGCATCAGTCTCTGACATACCTAATTCCATGAGAATTTCCAGGGGACTGTGAGTTCACGTTCTGGTTTTTCTGAGCTCAGCCCTCTCATGTAGACCAAGGGCCACATTCGGGTTTAGTTGTTCCTCACATTCACCTCTTACTTATTTTTATGTTTTAGGTAATTGCTGGAAGAAGGAAGAAAAGAGAGAGAGAAGGGAAAGAGAAGAAGGAAGAAGGTAGGAAGGAAAGAAGGAAGGGAGGAGGAGGAGGAGAAGGAGGAAGGGAGGGAACAAAGACCTTGGGCAGCTAGGATGGTAGTGACTTCAGTGTCAGGTGAATGACTCTCTTTAAAAGAGATGAACCAGTTCACGTACCCACCCCCTTGTGTGTTTCTCTCTGTTGTCCGCCATGAAATACTAGAAGGGAGAATGAAAGAATTCCATCTATTTTAAGACCCACAACTGTTAGACGCCAACCCTCCAACCATTCGCAGCCACTTTGGTTAGGGACAAGTGATTAGTCTGTTTGGTAGGAATGACGGCTCTGTTCTGCAGGGGATGGTTAATTCATCTCTGAGCTGTAGTCCCACCCTGTCCCCCAGCAATCTGAGAGTCAGGGGACCTCCCCAGGAGGGCTTTATACATTAATTCTTTTTTTTTTTTTTTTGAGACAGAGTCTCACTCTGTTGCCCAGGCTAGAGTGAGTGCCGTGGCATCAGCCTAGCTCACAGCAACCTCAAACTCCTGAGCTCAAGCGATCCTCCTGCCTCAGCCTCCCGAGTAGCTGGGACTACAGGCATGCACCACCATGCCCGGCTAATTTTTTTTCTATATATATTTTTAGCTGTCCATATAATTTCTTTCTATTTTTAGTAGAGATGGGGTCTCGCTCTTGCTCAGGCTGGTCTCGAACTTCTGAGCTCAAACGATCCGCCCACCTCGGCCTCCCAGAGTGCTAGGATTACAGGCGTGAGCCACCGCGCCCGGCCAAGGAGGGCTTTATAATTCAGATTTTCTCTTAAGGAACAAAAAATGACAGGAAGGTAAGGAATGTCCCATTTCATTCACCACAGTGCCGTTGGTACCAAGGTTTAGGATAGAATGGGTGACACAGCCGAGCTGGATCAGGTGCCATCCGCTGTGCAAAAGATCACTTTTATGTCCAAGAGTGTGATCTGGGTCCCTCCCATGGGCCAGGCCCGCCCTGGTCAGTGCACACACGCTTGTGCATTTGATGGCTTGAGGCCACCCAGCCAGTGAGTGGAGGAGCTGGGACTCGAACCCAGGGCCTTCACCCTGCATCCCACAGCAGTCCAATGGCCTCTGCTTAAAAGACAACTGACTCTGTGAGGGCTCTCCAAGAAAAACCTGAGGGCGTTTTTATGTTTTGTTTTCATTTTGTCTTTTTCTTCCCTAAAGAAGGTAATGGAGGCCAGGCACGGTGGCTCACACCTGTAATCCTAGCACTTTGGGAGGCAGAGGCGGGAAGATCTCTTGAGGCCAGGAATTCGACACCAGCCTGAGCAAGAACAAGACACTGGCTCCACAAAAAAAATAGAAAAAAAATTAGCCGGACGTGGTGGCGCATGCCTGTAGTCCCAGCTACTCAGGAGGCTCAGGCAGGAGGGTCACTTGAGCCCAGGAGTTTGAGGTTGCTGTGAGCTGTGATGATGCCACTGCACTCTAGCCCGGGCAACAGAGACCTTGTCTCAAAAGAAGAAGGAGGTAATGGAGAATTTGTCGAGTGTTTCTGAAAAAGAATGAGGGTGTCATTCAACAGTAGCACACTGAGCGTCCACTCTGTGCTTGACAACGTGCCAGGACTGAGGATGCAGGGCAGTCAGACACCTCCTTTGCCCTCGAGGAGCGGCAGGGAGGGAGGCCCACTTGCTCCTCGCAGTAAGGGCAGCACCCAGCTCTCCAGATCCCCGAAGACATAAGACACAGTTATCGTGTAGCAATAGTGAGTGCCAAGGCCGATCACAGAGGTATAAGGACAGAACTAATACTTGTACAATATGCACACCTGTGGGCGAGGGAGGTTAAGGATGAAGAGAGTCCCCATGAGGTTTCATAACTGCCCAAGACCACACAGGCTGTAACTGGGAGACTGGAATTTACCCCAAGGTATTGGACTCCAAAGTCCACATTCTTCCCATTTTACACAAAGACAGGAGCAACTGGGGAACCAGGGGAAGCGTCCTGGGGCAGCTCTCGTTGTCAGGCGAGGCTAGAAGAGATGCATCTTTTGAGAAGCTGCTTTGTCTTTCTGGAACGCGCCGAGAACTACAGCAGGTTCGCTGGGAAGCGACTTTCATCTTTCTCGCCAAGAGCTGGCAGGCCATCAAAGAGCCCTTCCTGCGAGCGGAGCTTGGGTTTCTGGAAAGGCCTTGTTCGGGGTAATCCGTTCAAATCCCAACACCATCTCCAGGCGATTTCCTTGGGAAACATGACTGGATTTTAAAAGATTAAATGTGTGCGTATAAAGTAGATATTTTAGAGTGATTTTTTTTTTCTCAAGGAGTGGCCCCTTTCTCATCCTAAGTGGTGCTTTACTCGTTTAATTAACCATAATGAGCGTGAGTCACCGTGAGCACTGATCTTTTTCCTTTTTTTAAGTGTTTTTTGTCACGTGAGTGCACTCATCGCTCGTGGCTTGCTTGGGGAATGGGTAGAAAGCAGAGTGTGGGACCCCAAAGGAGGTGGCTGGAAAGGCCAATGAAGACATGACTTCAAAGCAGAGACATGAACGAGGAAGATCAATCCATCCTAAGACAGCCAACGGAAGTCTCGGGCTGGGCAGATTTTTTTTTTTTTTTTTTTTTTTTTTTGTGGCTCAGGCTCTGGAGTGCAGTGGCATCATCATAGCTCATTGCAGCCTTGAACTCCTGGGCTCAGGTGATCCTCCTGCCTCAGCCTCCAAGTAGCTGGAACTATGGATGCTCACCACCACACCCAGCTAATTTTTAAAGACTTTTTGTTGAGATGGGGTCTCTCGCTATGTAGCTCAGGCTGGTCTCGAACTCCTGGGCTCAAGCGATCCACTGCCTTGGCCTCCCAGAGTGCTGGGATTACAGGCATGAGCCACCACGCCTGGCTCATGGGCAGATTTTGAGCTAAAAAAAAAAACCTCAAACTTAAAAATGAGACCACACCTGCCAAAGTAGGGGGCTGTGGCATCAGGGAGGGGACGGGTGGTGGACAGGCATGAAATCTCTGGGTATCTAGATTCTCTGAAGCTCTTAAACCTGATGGGAAGGGGCCAAGCAGCAATCTCCAAATAGCAACTCCCAGATTTCTGTAAAGTGCCATCAGCCAGGCCAGACCTGCTGTCTGCGTGGTTTCTATATCTAGCAACCACAAAAATAACAGAATCCCTATACACCATGCATGCTTTTAGGTACATTGTTTGCGAAGGGTTTTTTTTTTTTTTTTTTTTTCAGCTAAAAGTACTGCAGCTGTCTTTTCTCCAAGGGTGACACGCTTGGAGATTCATGTGACAGGTATAGTTTGCCTCGCTCCGTGGTTTTAGGGACAGCTGTAGATTAGCTGGAAGACCTGTCAGTTGCTGACTATGTCACGCTTGCCAAGCCACTTAGCCTTTCTGGACTTCAGACGCATCTGGAAGGCAGCGGGGAGAACATCTGCTCTACCTATACCAGGGAATTAGCAAGGAGGTAAGAAGAAAGCTTTGAAAATTGCAAGAGCCTCAAAATATAAGAGGTCAGTATTGTTTCTGGAAAAAAAAAAAAATGTTGTTTAAGGTAGGTATTTGTTGATTGAATGACACTGTTCAAGCTTCCTTAGTTGACTTCTGGAGTCTTCCACGTCTGCTACATACATCTCTACAGAGACAATCTCTCCCTAACACCGGCCCACAACATTCACCCAGGATCTACACACCCCAAGCTCTGCTACCACATGGCTCAACTTTTTTATCTTTAATTGACAAATAATAACTGTGGATATTTATGGGGTACAACGGGATGTTCTGATACATTTTTACAAAGTGGAATGATTAAATCAAGCTAATGAACAAATCCATCACTTCAAAAACTTATTTTTATTTTTTGTGGTGAAAACATTTGAAATCTACTCTTTTAGCAAATTTATTTTATTTATTTATTTATTTATTTATTTTTGAGACAGTCTCGCTCTGTTGCCCAGGCTAGAGTGCTGTGGCGTCAGCCTTGCTCACAGCAACCTCAAACTCCCAGGCTTAAGCGATCCTCCTGCCTCAGCCTCCCGAGTAGCTGGGACCACAGGCGTGTGCCACCATGCCTGGTTTAATGTGTTGCTATTTTGAATGGCATTTTTTCTCCATTATATTCCTTAATTGGCTATTGCTGATGAATTGGAAAGCGGTCGATTTTTGTATAATGACCTTGTAACTGCCATCTTACTGAATTCTTACTCATCATTTTCCAGTTTCTCCTAGATTTTCTTGACAGCAATCACATTAGTTTCAAGGTACTCAAAAACTACTGATTTATGACATTCAGTGCATGACTGCAGGAGCCATGAATGCCTGCAGGGAGAAACGCCGTTGGAGAAGACGGTCTCGTGAACGCGCCAGGTGTTCTTCCGCAATGTCCAACCTGTGGAGGGCACCTGGCTCTTCCCTCCTTCGAGCTTGAGGCCGGAGAGGCAGGAGCTGTGCTTCCTGTGCCACCGCCGTTCCCTGCGCACCAGAACCACCACGCTTGGCACAGTGCAGACTCTCTAGCCGTTTCCCGCTGCTCTTAAAGTCTGTGTTCCTCGCCAAGGCCTGCGAGGCCCCAGGTGAGCAGCTCTACCCCAGCCCCAAGCACGTCCCTTCCTTCCTCTCTTCCTCTCTCAGCTCTTCCACGGACACCCCTGCCCATAAGGCCACGCCCACCAAGCTGCCCCTCCTAGTTACCGTCACGCCCCCCAGTTTCCTTCATGACACTTGCCACATTCCTACTTAGATGCTAACTTGTTCACTGGCCGTCTGCCCCGCTAGACTGTTCCCCAGGAAAGCAAAGACCGCCATCTATTCCTGCTGTATCAACACCGAGTAGACACGGTGTCCAGCACAGTCCACACCCAGTAAATATTCGTTGAATGAAATAATTATGTCAGCTTTAGCCTTTATTGAAATTTACTCATTACAAAATGAATACAGGCTGGGCACCGTGGCTCATACCTGTAATCCCAGCCCTCTGGGGGTGCCGAGGGAGGAGGATCGCTTGAGGCCAGGAGGTCAAGACCAGCCTGGGCAACACAGCGAGTCCCCATCTCTACAAAACAGAAAAAAAAATTAGCTGGGGCTGGCGGTGAGCATGTTGAGGCGGGAGGATGGCTTGAGCCCAGGAGCCCAAAGGTACAGTGGGCTATGATCGTGCCACTGCACTTCAGCCTGGGGAACAGCAAGACCCTGTCACTGAAAAAAATAAAATATAAAAAAATAAAGATGAAGCAATTCAGAAGCCAGCAAAGCCGTAAGACTTGCCAGACCACGTGTCCAAGGTGTTTCACCGAAGCCTGGCGTTGGCCATGACCTGCCCACCAAAGGTTGGTCTTTTCTTGGAGTGGACCCCAACTCTACTGGTCCCCTCAAATGCAAGTCCTTTTTATGGGGACTCCAAGAGCTGGCGAGAAGAGGCAGATCTGGGGAGGCCGCAAGCCGCCGCGTCCTCCATCCTCCTGGATGGCCGGCAGGTGCCGCACGGGAGGAGGAACAGAATCCTCCTCTTCCGAGGTTGGGCTTCCTGCGCTCTAGTCTGCAGAGGGACGAGCATCAGTGACACAGCGCCCTTTTACAGATTCGCTGCGGGTGGATTCATACACCCAACTTCACTGCTCTGAGATGTTCGGCATCTACCAACGTGGACAAAAACTCACAAACCAGGTCCAGCAATGCCCGACTAGAGGACAAGCTGAACCTTGGGCTGTATCGGGAGAGACCTGCAGAAGGATGGGCGGCAGGTGAAATGTGGGTACCCAAGTCCCTGTGTGAGACCCGCTGTGTCTACAAATGGCCACCCTTCTTTAGGAGGGGGCCCTGGAAACCGATTTCCCCCTCGGGGAGCTCACAGGCTTAGACGTGTTTTTCACCAGGTCCAGCCTGCTGCATCTATGCAGGGGAACATCCAATAATCGTGATGCAATGGCTGAGCAGGGTGCGTTCAGAAACAGTAAAAGTGGCAAAAACAACTAGCGAGAGTCTCCCAGCCAAGTTCACTGAGAGGTCCAGAGAGGTGAAGTAATTGTCCAAGGTCACACAGCAATTTTGGACTGAGACTAAACCCCAAGTTTTCATGACAACATAGATCAATACCAGTGTTAACATAATGTGTAAGTTAGTATTTTTGTCCCCAACTGTATTTTGGAATGCCATCCTTTTATCCCACATGTGAAATAACTTATTTATATAAACAAAAATTCTTTCACGCCTGTAATCCTAGTACTCTGGGAGGCCGAGGTGGGCGGATCGTTTGAGCTCAGGAGTTCGAGACCAGCCTGAGCAAGAGCGAGACCCCATCTCTACTAAAAATAGAAAGAAATTATATGGACAGCTAAAACTATATATAGAAAAAATTAGCAAGGCATGGTGGTGCATGCCTGTAGTCCCAGCTACTCGGGAGGCTGAGGCAGGAGCATCGCTTGAGCTCAGGAGTTTGAGGTTGCTGTGAGCTAGGCTGACGCCACGGCACTCACTCTAGCCTGGGCAACAGAGTGAGACTCTGTCTCAAAAAAAAAAAAAAAAATTCTTAAAAGGAATAAAGCCCCCTACTCAAACCAAGTCACTCAAGGATACAGGAGAGTTTGCTGAGGCCTGTCAGACACCATCTTTGAGCTCATTTCTTGCTGTAACAGTTTGTGCAGAACTCGGTCGGACGCAGCTGCCAGGACAAATGCTCACCTGGGTGCTGACGCACAGCTCAGACCCGCAGCGGCGCACACACAGCCGCCTCCGTGAGTCTGTCCCTTGGCAGGTTAGTAAACGCAGATGGTTTCGGTGCTGATCACCGAACTCCTGAGAAAAGTTTCTAATGGAAAGTGTCACAGAGGACCTTGAGCCCTTGCAAATATGCAAATGTTGTAAGAAGATCTAACACAAAAACTGGGAAGTCTGTGGACTTGGAGGTGCAAATGCCATCACTTCTGCGACTGCAAGCACTCCCTGTTTGGCACCTGTGGGGACCGTTTGTTCCGGGTGCAAGAGCTCCAGTGAGGCTCTGCATTTAGCAGCAGCGAGTCAGTATCTCAATGAAGTCGATAGATGGATTTCCCTTTAAGTACGGAGATTAAGATATAAAACCCAAGTTAAGTACCCCTTTCCCACCTCAGCTCAAGGGCAAGTTTCTATCTTCCTCTCTTTTTCCACAAGGGTAGGAGCTTGGCGCAGTTGGCTTTCAGAAGATGACCATGTCTATAAGCCCCACCCAAGATGCGGATCCAATGAAGTCAGGGAGATCAAGTGATGTAAGATAAAATGGGTATCATGATGGGCTCTACCAGGCCTCTATGGTACGACCATTGCAGTCGCTGGAGGTTTCTAAGTAGCTGTCAGACTTTGGTGAGTCACTCGAGACACACAGGGCCAAGACCACTTTCTACCACTGCACCTGCAAACACGTGCTTCCCTCAGCGTCCGTAAAACCTGTTGAATTTCATCTCAATATAGTCACTCAAAGAAAGCAGCAGGAAGGCAAGCACTATTTGTTCTATGTATGTATTTATTGAATCAACACTTATTAATAAACACCTACAATAACCAGGAATCATATTTTATTTTTTTAAAAAATTCAAATCTGTAAAATATGGCCCCAGGTGAGAAGTTACCAAAAGCAGCAGGAAACGTCAAAATCATTCACTCCTAAAATTCTGCTTTGCAGCTCAGCTGAGGATCAAAATCCCCAGGACCAAGGGAAACGCCAAGATGAAGACGTCCCTGCCGAAGCTCAGAGAAGGAACACGGGACAGCAGCCCGGAGAAGACACGATGGTGGCCCCTGGCCTCTGCCCATGCACCAAGGCGCGGGAGCACATCCCGCTCCAGGCAAGATTTCTCACCTGGCCCTCCAAATTCGATTTTAAAGCCCTGACTTCTTTCCCTTTTCCTAGTTAAAAAAAAAGTAAAACAAATAAAAAAAAAATCATCGGGACATATATTTATTGTCCCAATGACTTTGTTGTTTAAGTCAAATCTAAAGTCAACAAATTGTGTGGTTTTCTTCATCCTTCATTGATGACAAAAATTTTCCAATCAAAAACTACACTAAGACAATGTGTTCCTAAACAGCAGTCCAGCTTTAATAGTAGGGCATTGAATCACCTTGCAAACAAATTACAGTCACTACGATTTATCAATAGCTACTGAACTGGTTCTGTGTTTTGTTTTGGCAAACTTAGAACAAATCAGAGAACAAACATAACTATTCGTTGTCATGTAGAAAAATAAAATGAACCTAAAGTTATCTACCTATGTGTCAAGTGATTCATACTGCCAAAGTAAAACTAAAACTACACTTACAGCAGAGTTTTAAAAATTCTTAGTGCAAGAAACATAACCAATTAATACAGATCAATACTAAGTAATGAATATGGAAAATTTTCCTATACAGAGGTAGAGTCCAGTGCACAAGGCTAAAACAATATTCAGTAAGTCTAAACAAGAATGAGTCAGGTTTTACGGAATCCACTTTAAATTTTAGGTATCAGACTGTATGTACATACATACAATAAATAGACTATACAATCTTTTAAAGTAGTTTAATAAACTCCACAAAATAATAGCAGATGCATTGAAGTATTTACATAATTCAATTTTCAAATCTCTCATTCAAATAAAAGGGATAAAAATAAGATTTCTGCTATAAAGGCAGCAGAACCTCTTTCCTGAAATGGATCAGTAAAATAAGATAATTTACATGAGAGGAACTAATTTATGTTTAAGAGGTATTCATATTCAGCTAAGAAAATATGTCCCTTTTTAAGCTATATAGATTAGGGAAATATAAAATGATATTTTCTACATTTTTAGATTTGTATTTAAAGTTCTAAATTCAACTCTTGAAGGGAGAAGCTGATTTTGGTACCCATACAGAGTATATCAACACAATTACAATGGAAAGATAATTAACTTTTGATATTCTGCATGTTTAACTTGGGAAAGTCTAGGCCAGAAACAACGTGGTGACATTTCTGTCCCAAACAATGTTTATACATGACATAAATTTCACTGAAACCTAACACTTTTGGCTTGATGCTCTTGGGATTTTGACATTCTGAGTCCCTTCCATTTCCAAAGTGTGTCTCATCAAGAGCAGGTAAGTCTGGGGACCGGGTGCATGATTTTAGGGTACTCAAGACTCATTTAATATAAGATCCCGAAGTGTTCCAAGCTCACACGGGAGGAAGGTGAAACACAGATCAATTCAGCCGTTCACCTCAGAGATTTGAAAAAGGAAAACACTCAGAAACCTGTCACTGTGACCTAAGAAAATATGCAAAAACCCAAAGCATTTTACGTGCAAGTGACTTGGATTCTTAAGACTTAATATCAAATTTACTATTTGATATTCTATCATTAACCCTTTTATTTTGCTTGATGTCAGAGATTCTTATCTAGCCCGTAAGGAAACCAGGAAGAGTCAGAATGAAAAAGTATGGTCATAACGAATGAAGCAGTAACCTTCACAGTTTGAATTTTTTAGAACTTCTCTAAGCACCCACAATGAAAATGCAAGTTGAATTTTTTTTTATTCAATCATTCTGTGAAAAATACCTCAGTAAATAGTAACATTTTTCCCTTGAATGATCTTCCCACGAGAATACCCACCCACCCTTGTTTTTTTTTTTTTTTTGTAATTTTAGATTTTTAAAAAATTTTATACAAATAGACTAACTTTGATTTAAAGTAAACATATAAAAATTGAGAAGAATATTGCTTGCAACAATGGACATTGGAAGTAGAGGAATGAATTAGGCAGGGAGTACAAAGAAATGGCTCCTACTCAATAGATAACTTCAGGCAAACACCCAGCACTCTGGAAAAATTCCCAACCGGGGGATACCTTTTGCCACACGTTGTTTCCTTCAGCCCACAAAGTCTGACTGAGTTTGTAACTGTAACTTCAGCTCAGAGAAAGGGGAAAAAAAAAATAAACAAACAAAAAACCCCCCCAAAACAGCAAGAAAATCGGAAGGCACAAGCACCCATGTAATCTAGAATTTTCTTGGGGTGAGGAGTAAGGGGGAGGGGATACTTTTGGTTCAGCACTACAGTCAAGTGAATCCTGCCAGTGTTGAAGACAAACGGCATAAAATAAAGGTGCACGGAGCCCTGACAAGCACATCCCGCTGGAGAGGAAGAAAGCTCAGGAGGCGGCTCGCAAAGTGGCGCAGCGAGAAACAACCGGTACTGTTTATTTGGATGTCTGTGCCGTGGTGGGTACAAACTATATTCTCTGCTCTGTGGGACCAAAACAGGAGAAAAACCAACCAACAAAAATCCCCCGAATCCCAAAAAAGCAGCAAGAAGGAATGCAAGAAGTCTCACAGAACACACGACCCGGGCGGGAAGGCAGCACTGTCTTTAATGCACGTCCAACTCTGTCACCTACGCTGTGTCCGTCGCGCTCCTCTACTGACCGGGAGGGGGCCTTCGGGGACGGCGGGGCCAGGTCGCCATGTTCCCCGCCTGGCCGCGACCTCCCTTCCCTCTACTCCTCCTCGGGGCCAGAGTCTGTCCCCTCCCCGAGGGAGGCGCGTGACCGTGACCGTGACCGTGACCGGCGGCGGCGAGGCGGAACCGGCGTTTCCGGAATGCTGACTGGCGTCCCTCGCGGCCGTGCGGAGGCGGTCTTCGAGGCAGCCCGACGGAGCTATGAGTTTAAAAAGAAAAGGAAAGGAAAAAACAAAAACAAACCCACCCCAAGTCTGTCTTTTCTTAAACTAAAGGAGAAACCGCGGGGTTGTGGCCTCCGGGGGGGCCCCCCGCGTTAGGAGATGATGGCCGGGGACCACCGGGGCAGGGTCAGGTTGTCAGCACTGGCCGAGCGCTTCCTCGTCGATCTCCTCAGGTCCTTGTACTTGTCCTCGCAGAGGCGAGAGATGGCCTGAGGGGCGAGAGAGACAACCTGGGTGAGGGCCCCACGTGGGAGCAAGCGCCGTCTACGCCCCCCTCCGGGCCCAGCACCGCTCCAGGCACCGAAGGCCCTCGAGTCCCTGCCCGTCTGCAGCGCACGCACATGGCCCAGGTCTCTGCTGGCCGCAGGGGGCTACGAAGGAAGTGTAGACACGGTCCCTGTTTCCCAAGTGCTAACTAACAGTCCAACCAAGAAAAGAATCTCAGAATGTGAAATAATTAACTGTAGGACAGTGTGGCCTTGGGGTCAGGCAGACTTGGGGTCCACACTAGCGCCCCACAGGGGCTGCGACCCATGCACGTGCCCTGGCGTCCTCATGAGCACGCAGGTCAGAACAGCACCTCCCTCCGGGCTGCTGTGACGCCGGGCTCTGAGTGAGCAGCTGCCGTCTTGCCGTTACCCAGAGGGTCAGGCTCAGGTCACCTCTAGATGACGGCTGAAAAGGAGGGTCCCCGGAGGGACCACAAGAACAGGAGAGAGCAACGTAATGGACATTCCGGTGATAAGGGCAGAGAAGCCCAGGGCGGGGAGGGTCCCTTCCCCATCATGTACTAAGTGTCCTTCTTGGGATTAACATATTACTTTCTAAAAATCTTATTTAGGGTTTTTGCTTTCTGAAATCTGCAACCCATAACTCTTCCCCCACCTCTGGCCCACCGCAAGGTCAGGCCACCACGCTGCCCATCCTGCCCTGCACCAAGGGGCCAACACCCACCTGGGATGGACAGCGGCACGGGCAGCGTGAAGACTCCTGGGTCTCACAAGCTGTCCACCGCACGGTCAAAGGCTCTATGGGTCAAGACCAAGATGGCCCCAGGGACAGGGGTCTAGGGTGGAAGGGACCAAGGCCTTGGCACACACGCTGGAGCAGGGGTCTCTCTGGTGATCCTGCTTAGCTCCCACCCAGCCCTCCTCCTCCTGCCAAGAAGTCAGAGGCGAAGAGCTGGTGGGAAGAGGAAGCTGCATACAAACTTGCTGTGACGACACACACAAGTCACACAGCTTAACAACGAAGGCCCTAACCCCCCAAGACCATGGGGCAGCCCCAGCTCTAAAGGAGCCGTGGAAAAAATATCAAAGCAGAATCAAATTATTTTTGGATTCCCAATTGTTAATATCATCTGGTAGCTTTTTCCTAGAAAAGTGCATACTGGGAAGTATTTTTTTGGTGGGCTTATATATATATATTTTTTAAAAAGCCTTTCTATAAGAGTAACAGTTTTAGGAAATCTTTGATTTTAAAACAGATTCAATGCACATTAAGTATAAACTCAAACTGACATTAGATTATTAAAACTATGGAAGTTGTACAAATTATAATGAACTAAATCCGGGTAGCTTGTCCGTGTTTTGTAACACACAGTGGGAGATCACACGGTTCTGTGGCACTCAGGTGATAGGACAGCCCACCAGGCAACAAAGCTGCAAACAATGTTGCAAGCCCCGTACCTCAAGCTTGTGCGCTCTCTCCCTGCTCAGGGGCTCCAAGGGGAAGCTCAGGTTGTTTGCTTCTGCCAGAGAACGAAGATCAAAATAATACTTGGCATAGACGCTGGAGGGAACGTTGATGTTGAACTGGAGCAATTCGAGAAACTGTCGCTCTAGCTCATTCCTGCAAAGCAAAGACAAGAATAGCAGGAGCTTAGCTGCCGCACCAGCCGCGTGGGCTGCCAAGGCGAGGTGCCGGAGACCAGGCTCCAGAAAACTGCATCCTCCAGGGAGACAAGTGATCTAATTAATTGCCTAGTTGGACACCAGAGCTGCAGTCTAACCACCAAACTGGCATTAAAAGCAGAATCCTCTTGATCTGGTGCCCAGAAGGATTAATTGGGATGATCCCCAGGAAGTGCTTCGGGGAGATTCATTTCGCTGCGACCTAACACACACACAGCAGGCCCCGGCTGCCACTCTCAGCGCGGACCGTCCGCTCCATAGGGTGGATGAAGCAGTCGGGAGCTGTCAAGTGCAGCCTAGTGAGGGCCTCGAGCCAAGATGCTCGGGGACAAAACTCGGCCTCTGCAGGCCTAGAGGACCTCAGCTTCTTCAAGGGCCCTTCCCTGGCTCCGGGGAGAACAGAGGAGGAACTGTTTAGGGGCTCTCTTAGGCAAAGGGCAGGGGGGCATGGGGGGCTGCCCAGTTCCAGCCCCAATCTCATAAAAAGGGAACCGGTCAACTCTGCAGCATGGAAGCAGCAGCACATCCCCGAATCACCTGCAGGGCTTGTCAAACACACCTCCGGCGCCACCCTCAGACTTGCAGGCTCAGCAGTCTGGGTGGGGCCTGAGAAGTGGCACTTCTAGTGAGTTCCCAGGTGGCGGCCATGCTGGGCTGCTGGTCTCGGCCCCCCCTCTGAGAACTGCGCACGCAGAGGGCAGGTCAGTGGAGGTGTCAGGATCCCATCCCGCCAACTCGCTTACATCTGATGGAAAGGAACGATGGGTGGCCGGAATAAATTTTACAACTTCTACTTTGAGAACTTTCCCCCTGTGTCAACCATCCTTCAAATTACATTTATTTCTGAATAGTTACTACCTGAGGGCAGGACCCTCTGTGATGGAATTGTTTGTTGGGTGCCAGTCCTGGGCTGGGCACTCGGCTTCAGAGCCACCGCCTCCAGGAAGCAGCCAGTGCTGCCCCAGCCCCAGCCCCACTCAGGCGTCTCCCCTGCCCTTTAGCACACTGAGCTGCGACTGCTGGCTCAGCCCAGTCCCTCCTGCTTGTCTCCTCGCTCCAGGAACTGTGATATCTGCTTTCGCACGCCCGCCCCCGGCACAGCACCTGCTGGAAGGCCTCCCACGGAATGAGAGCTGAATCGAGCTCAGGGAAGCGTGGAGCTCTGGCAGAGGAGCAAGGGCTGAGGGTGGGGTGTCCGGCAGAGTGGGCCCACTCCCACCACCTGCGCCTGCCACGGGGGGACACACTGGTCACCTTTTCCCGTGAGTGAGGCTGAGCACTCACAAACCTGGTCCCGAGGGCAGGGCCCAGCCCTCCTGATCTGCCCCCAGCCTCCGCGTCCGAGCCGCGCTCCTCCAACGCCACTGAACAACTGGGTGTCCCAGTTCCGACCCAGGCACGCGCTCGCCCCGATTCTCAGGCCTCAAACCAACGTGGCACCGTCCTGTCCCCAGTGGTATCCTGAGTCCCGTATCACCTGCTCCTGGTGAGTCACTTCACTGAGCTACCGGAGACTGAGGAGGACTCGGACCCAGGCCTGTGCTGCCGTGAGGGACGGGCGCCGAGGACGCAGGGTGGGAGGCTGGGACCAGAGCAAGTGACAACTATGAAACTCTGTGACTTGCTGACAAAGCCCTGAGTGAGGTCACAGGCAGGTCTTTTAATCAGATGAACAGGGTAATTTGCTGGCTGTTGCTACCCAGTCTACCTCCAAATGTATATATTGTGCTAAAGTTTCTATTTTTAAAGAATTTAAATTACTTTTATTTGGGATAATTTTTACTTTAAATGACTTTTACTTATGCTTCATTTGAATGAGGTTTATTAAGAGATCATCCTGTTAAATACCGATTTCCATAAAACAAGTGTCAAAAACACCACTAAGGCCAGAAGTGCCCAGATAAACCAACTAGAAGGAGCAACCTGGGCGAATGTGGCGCTGCCTGAGGACACATCGCCGTCTGGTGGCCAAAAGGCATCACTGCAGAGCACATCCTCCCAATGCTAAGAAAAAAACCTTGTTTTAATATTATAAGCTAACCAGTCTGACAATCCTGTCCCAAATGGCATACAGACACTGATGACTCCAGCTGAAAACAAACGCTGGGAGTAAAGTCAAGAGAAATCTGCCTTTGAACAAGGTGGCAGCCCAGGGACCCTTGGAAAACAGTCATGCTTGAGTTTCTTGAACGTTTCTGGTTAAGCTTTGGGAGAAATAGGGATTCCAGAGCTGTTATGTTTTCAAACGAAGGCAAGATTTAGAAAATAAAAATAATTTCCAAAATTTGAATTTCCAAACTGCAGCAGCACGTCTTAAAGGGACATCTGACACGTGATAAATGATCAGAAAGCTAACGGTGATGCACAGAATGGGCTTGATGGATTTACTTCCCTCGTTTGGATAATTATGAGGAAACAGCTCTGGTATAAAGCTCTGTAAGAAACACATTCAACTCTGTAAGCAAAAAACACATTTCAGAAGTATTTGCTACATTAGGATCGACAGTGAACCGAAATCCAACTGAATTGGTGCAATTAACACCTTGCAAATAGGACTCTAAAATGGAGAAGAGAGAGTTGTTTTCTACATCTAATATCCTCCCTGTTTTTCTAGAAAACTGAGCTCACTTCAAAACCCAGGCACTAACCCAGCAATTCCCTGCCTGGGATGCACCCAAGAGAGCTGAAAGGAGGGTCCTGAAGACACGTTTGTACAGCCCTGTTCACAGCAGTGTTACTCACACTAGCTCAGCATGGAGACAACCCATGCGTCCATCGATGAATGGACCAACAAAATGGATATATACACACACCGAAATATTAAAAAGCCTTAAAAAGGAAGGAAATTATGAAATGCTACAACATGGATAAACCTTGAGGACATGTGAAATAAGCCAGTCACAAAAAAACAAATGCCGCATGATTCTACTTGTGTAAATCGTCAAATCCACAGAGACAGAAAGCAGGATGGTGGCTGCCAGCGGACGGGGAATGGGGAGTTAGTGTTTAGTGGGGACAGAGTTTCAGTTCGGGAAAATGAAAGAGTTCTAGGGGTGGGTGATGGTGACGGTTGCCCAACAATGTGAGTGTGCCCACAATGCCACAGAACTGTACACTGAAAAATGGTTAAGATGGTAAAATCTATGCTATGTATATTTTAATCACAATTCTTAAAAACAACAACAACAACAAAACCAGACCCCAGGCATCTGTGGAGAGACCAAGGTCCTCAGTCTGTGTCCGTATCTGCCGTGCCACACTCAGACAATTCACTTGGCTCCTCCGTCTTTCGGAGTCCTCTGTCTACATATGAAAAGGACTCTTACAGGATTATTGCAAAACAAAACCAAAGAAAGACAAACCCCAAAGTGTAATTTTTTTTACAGCAGTTTTGCCTGCAGAACTCTGCACAATTAAATTTCCACATCCCTTTCCCGTCCACACCAATCGTCATTTGTTGTTCAAAGCTGAACCTGTGATAGGTGAACACTAGTTGTTGGTGTTATAACAAAACTTGCAATTTCACCTACTTATATGAACACGCTTTCTCAACTCTTATGTTAAAGAAGAAAGAAAAATAGGAATAAAAACAGATGCCAACCTCTGTTTCATTCTACCAGGAATAATCATACACAAAAACATCTGATCTCATTAAGAGACGTATTTCCCATAAGGTTGTACTATTTATATTGAAATTTGTAATTTGTTCACATTGTTTTGATCAGTTGCGTACTAATGATGACTCAGACCTGAAGATGTTTTTAATAAGTCAGAACACTGTAGTCCAGAAGATAACACAGCAATTTTAACTTGCATGTACGTTTTCGTTACACAGAATTCGAGGAAAAAATAATGTGAGAAGAAGCTGGAAATGATGAGTTCAAGGAGAAAAAGGAACAATATAAAATTTCCACCTCTAAGAAGATAGATAATTGTGGTGTGGGTATCATATTATTATGATACTCAGTCTCCAAAGCAAACTTTTAATTTTAAAATACTGTGATATAAAATATGCTGCAAATGATGTCCTTTGCAATGACTGAAACTTATGACAAATCTTAAATGTCAACTTGAAAATGGAGGATATAAAAGTTTCCAAAATTCTTCTAGGGATGGGCACGCCAGAATGTGTAAACATCTCTGCTGTTGTGGCCACCCGGCGCATACCACCAAACAGGTACGTAAACATGACTGAACACCTTTGTATAGCCAGGGACTGCAAACATGGGTTCAAAAACATCCTTTGGGATAATATCCCCTCCTAGAAAGAATCCTCCTGCTTCCTTCCATCTTTTGGCAGGGGGGAGACTTGTATGTTCCTTCCCAAATTCCCATATATGTAACTATTTGATCAACTTTTCTTAGGAGAATATACATAGTATGTTAATGTATATCAGCACAGAGTAAACAGGACTTTATAAACAGATGACAGTGGCTCTCAAGACAAATGATGGAACATATATGTAAGATCTGAGCATGCAAGGACTCGGCCTGGCTGAGTTACACTTGTCCTGACTCAGGGCCTTCATTCTGCAGAGCTCTGCAGGGAGAGGGGTGGAACACAGGTCACCCCTGACACGTGTCTCCCTGAGGGTGTGCTCTCAGCCTGGCAGGTGGCAAGGGAACAGGGCATTACTCAGAGTTTCTCCAGGAAAATTATTTACAATTGGACCTTTTAGCAAATTTCCTAACTTCTCTGTGTAAAAAAGGACTTGACTTGCAAAAATGGTTATTTTTTTATTAAATATTAGATAAATGAAACAAATTTAGAAAAGAAAAAAACATAAGTTCTATCTTTGCTACTTACTAGCCAAGTGACCTGGGCATCTTATTTAACTTCTCAGTGCCTACTTTCGTCTGTAAAATGGGAGTAATAATAGTACTACCTCATGGGTAACTGTGAGATACAAATTAACACACAGAAGTTGTTCCTTTTGCGCTAGGAAGTGTTCAATAAATGACAGCTACTTGCTGTCATTATTGCCATCATAAATACTCTTGGTGATTGTTTAGTTTTTCCTAACTTGGTAATTTAAACTTCCAATGAATAGAACCCAAGAACCTGGAATTCCAAATTACCTGTTATTTTTACCCTCCCACTTTTTTTATTTAAGGAGAGAAGGACAAATTAAAAAATGAATATTTCAGACACTTAGTTAAAACATCTTCACTGATGGCCTGGGGACCAGCACACTTCATTTTCCATTGTTTTCCCATTTGACTACCGCACAACGAATGGTCACTGGGATTAGGGAAAGCTGAACCTTTCCTCATCAACTGGGAATAAATTTCCCCACTTGCTTACTAAACATTTTGTAACACCATGTAACCTCTCTGGCCTCAGCGTCCAGATTTGGTAACTGGACACTGCTGACTACTGACAAATACCCTGTACACATTTCATCAAAGTGTTCAATAAACTGAAAGGATTTTCCATAGATCCTAAGGTTACGTGAAATTCAGGGCTGCTGGCATTTTGGCAAGTTAAACCTGGTGGATTAAGGATCAGAGCACAGAACGGCATCTCTTTCCCACCTTTAATACTCGTCACCCTTTTCTCTGCTGCCTTTTGTTTTCATGCTTCTGTGGTATCTGTTAGTTGCCTTTGTATCGCATTTCTTTTTGGAAATAGTGGGGATATAAATTTTAAAAATATTTGAGATCTAACTAAGTCTGACTTTATCAGGCATTTTCTTTTGACTTTAAGCAGACACGAGTACTTGTGGCAGAGCCCCCTGAGTGCTCTCTCAGAGCCTGGTACCACCACCCACGCCGAGTCACTGGTCATGTGTCACCTAATTTACACAAACAGGAAGGGGCAGCCAGGAAGTCATTCCCGAGACATGTGGTTCAGTGTCAAATGACATCAGGGAGCTGATTAAAGAATAACCTCCAATAGAGAAAACAAGCCAGAATTTCTCATACCTGGCGCCCAGGTCAACCTCCATTATGGTCTATTTTAGCAGCTGTTTTCATCTTCAAGTATGATTAAGAATTTTATTTTTCTTACTATATAGTTCTGATTAAAAACTTATGTTTTTCTTACTTCACATAGACACAGGCGGGAGTTCTACAGATCTGCAGCAGGAAGAGGCTCTGCACCCTAAGAGCACGTGAACAAGGATGCCTCAACGGGCACCACAAAGACGGGCCGCCCAGCAAGTGCCCAGCAAGTCGGCGAGCAGAGGCAAGGAAGGCCCAGGTTGGTGAGGATCCAGAGCTGACATGCCCGTGTGCCTGTGGCCCGGGACGCCCCCCAGTGGTGGTCAGAGGCATGTGAAGATCCCACACCCCCAGGACTACTGGGTGCAGGGACATGGATGGGGATTGGGACACAGTCTGAAGCTTTCTCAAGGAGATACGCCAGACAAAAAATATGAGAAAAATTTTAGCCAGAACAACATTGGAAGTGACTATGAGCCATAAGGAACCATGAGTAGTTCAGTGTGAATGTTGCTACGACTCCTCCTTCCTACGAGGCTCTGAACCCATTCCCTGCATTCCCGGAGCCCCCAGAGAACCGTTTGCAGGTCTCCTTCCTACACTCCTCACCTGAATGTGAAGACTGAGCTGAGAAACCCTGACATCTACAGGGTGGGGACAGCACTCAGCACCCCCAGGTTTATGCCACTTCCCTGAGCTGGGGGAGGACACGCAACCCTGATGATGATGACAAGAGTGCCCCGGGGACACAAGGCTGATTTTTAAGAAATGAACTTGCAAAACATGACAAAACAGTGAAAATTTTCTCCTTGACGCTAAACAGAGACAGGTAATATTTCAGCTCTTGTGCTTTTCGGGTAGGCCTGCTGCCCACGGAGGACGGCGTGGGCACTGCCTCCAGTGATGAGTCTGCAGTGTGACATGGAGCCCGAATGCCAAGGCTGGTGCCAGCACCGGCCCGCGCCTTTCTGATTAAAGTCAAGGGACCCTGCATGTTAATATTTTCAGTAAAGCAGTTTCGCAAAACCACAAAGTGGTACCAGTACCTGTTCATGATCCACAAGGAAGAGACATACAGGCTTCTGCACATAGCATTTCGCAACCGTGCCCCTGCTGTGCCAGCTCGCGATGGACGTTCAGTCAGTTCATTCATTCCACATCACACAGACCATTAAAAAGGACTGTGGCCTCCTTCCCAACAGTCCCCCCCCCGCCCCCCCGCCACAGATGCTGGGTGACGACCCCACTCACATGTCCTCCACCGTGATGTCCTTCAGGATCTGGCAGTAATCCACATTCCACACGGCCTGGTCGTCCCACACCTTGGAGGCCAGCAGGATCGCCCCCAACACGATGCGCTTCCAGTTGGCCGGACAGATGTCTATCTCTGCGTACGTTAACAGTCTTTCAAGGTATACCTGGGCAGACAGGACAACGCCACAGCTAAATGACTTGTTTTCTCTGACATGCTAGCATACTTGCGGAAGCGCTAAACTTGTTTAATTCCACTTCACCAGCCTTTAAACAGGGATTTATTACCTGGTCGTATTTATTTTTAAAAGGCCAAACAGCACGAGTCTGATGAGAAATGGGCTGAAGCTCACCCTCCGTAACGGACAGGGTGGACATGGCTGGGTCTTAGACTCTGGGCAGGAACAAATTCCAGGAGCCACCCGCCAATTTCTCACTCTGGCGACTATGACATTAATACACATTGGACAAATATTCCAACAAAGAGAACAAACAATGTGAAGAGAGTAAGTCTAACTTTTGTATATGTCTGTGTTTTGTTTTTTTTTTTAAATTAAGCTTTGTATTTTGAGATGTTAATAACTATAGACTTACATGCAGTCGTGGATAACCCTATTTTTTATTATTGTGGTAAAATATACACAATATAAAATTTACCATTTAGCCATTTCTAAGTGGCATCAGGTACCTTCACACTGTTACACAACCACCACCACCACCCTTGTCCAGAACTCGTTCATCTTCCCAAACTGAAGAAGTTTAAATAGTTAGAATGAAATCATTTCAACTGAACTTGGAAAATAAAATCCAAATGACATAGGACTTCTAAATTGGCAGAATTTAGTTTGAAGATAGACATCAGAAACATCCACAAAGCCCATGGCTTCAGTTGGGTCATAGGTAAGAATGCCTTTTATAGTTTCTGGTCATAAAAGTCTATTTATTAGTATGTTTTACACTTCTCTGAACCATGAAGTTGTTGTTATTATCTTTTGAGACAGAGTTTTCACTTTGGTGCCTAGGCTAGAGTGCCATGGCATCAGCCTAGCTCACAGCAACCTCCAATTCCTGGGCTCAAGCAATCCTGCTTCAGCCTCCCAAGTAGCTGGGACTGCAGGCCTGTGCCACAATGCCCAGCTAATTTTTTCTATTTTTAGTAGAGACGGGGTCTTGATCTTGCTTACGCTAGTCCTAAACTCCTGACCTCAAGCAATCTTCCTGCCTCGACCTCCCTGAGTGCTGGAAGTTATTATTTTTATAATTTTTATCAAGTACATTTGCAAAGTGAAACTAATATCTTAGAAAGAAACCAAATTAAACAGACATCATCCATACTTTAAGAACTTGCTTCCTAAAAGAGATGAAATCTATTAATACATAGTATTATAATTATTCATAGTATATAATGCCTGTAAAGTCTTAAGCATTACAAAATGCCCCAAAAAAGGCTCAGGTGGAAGGGAAAATGTTAAATACACAAATACAGATATTTTCAGCTAAATAATACCGAAGCTCCTAAACGTGGTGAGAAAGGTTAAACAAAAAAGGGAAGACTCCACACCTGTTACCTCATTAGGGAACTTTAGGGAGGAGGCTGATCTTTAGGAAGTTCTTGAGAAAGAGAGTAATTAACATCGACTGGGAGGGGTCTCTTAAAACTGCAGTCCCAACCCCCAGGCCACAGACTGGTCCATGGCCTGTTAGGAACCAGGCCGCACAGCAGGAGGTGAGCAGCAGGCAAGCAAAGCTTCGTCTGTATTTACAGCCGCTCCCCATTGCTCACATCACCACCTGAGCTCCATCTACTGTCAGATCAGCAAGGGCATCAGATTCTCATAGGAGCATGAACCCTACTGCAAGCTGCGCATGTGAGGGATCTAGACTGCATGCTCCTTATGAGAATCTAATGCCTGATGAGCTGAGGCGATGATGCTAGCGCTGGGGAGTGGCTGTAAATACAGATTATCATTAGCAGAGAGGTCTGACTGCACAATAAATGTAATGTACTTGAATCATCCCAAAACCATCCCCCTCCCACGTCCGTGGAAAAATTGTCTTCCATGAAACTGGTCCCTGGTGCAAAAAAGATTGGAGACCGCTGTCTTAAAGGATGTGAATGGCATAAAGCAGAGTACAAGGTAATACCAGAAGTAGACTAATAATTATACAACAAAAGACCACAGGATGAGAACAAATAAATGAGAGGTGTGTCCAAACAAGTGAACTCAATTCATTATTTACTGTCTGAACACACAGGAGGGGCGGCACCGACAGCTCTGGCTGCAGAGTGGAGAAGGGGCCGGCCAGGGCACTGGTGACGGGCCCAGGCTGTCAGGAGATGACTGCGCAGTCCTGGCAGGGAGGACCAGAACTTGTACTGGGGCACAACAGAGAGGACTGGCAACAGAGGTCCCTGTTCCAGAGACCTGGCGGCGGTGACCCCAACAACTGCAGAAGATGGGCTGCTTTGGAAGAGCCCAGGCTTCCTGCTTGGGCAGCTGGGTGGGTACTGTCTTGTCCTCTGAGACATGGAGTGCCAGGGAGGAAGAGGTTGGTGAGAGATCCCAAGCCTGACTCTGGACATTTACATTTGAGATGTCCCAGAAGATGCCACGCAGGCAGTGAAGATCCAAGAAAACAGCACTGAGATGTCAGTTCGAGAGTCTCTAACTTGCAAACAGAAGCAAGCCATGGTACCAACTCAATCCAATCCCAATAACCTTATCCATTTTTGGAGATTTTAGGTTTTTTTAATGGCATTTATTACATTAAATTTGAGCAGAAAAAGTAGCTAATGCTTCAGATCACGATTTTTCTTTGTGGGAAAATCCTAATTCTTCAGATAAAGATCCAAGTGGAATCCCGGCTGGGCACTGACCTCGGGCCCCCAACACTGCGCATTTCACAAAGGCTGACAACTAACTCTTCTCACTCCCAAACAAAGAGAGAATCAGAAAATGTACAACAAAACTGCACTGAGGGCAGAAAGCGTAGGCTGGACCTAACTAAGCCTCCAGACCTTTAAAGCAACAGAAAAAGGCAGCTATGAAGCAATCTTCATTCGGATCCTGAAGACTCTGCTCCTTCACACACAGGAGCTGTGCAACCTCTCCCAGCTCTCCATGGAAACAGATTCTCACTGGCTTCGTGCAAAAAGGTGACAGAATTTTCTCCTGACTCAAATTACCTTAGTTGACAGATGTTAATATACCAGATAATATTTAATATTTGGGGGAAAAAACTAACAATCATCTGTCAGGCGTGATATTCCATTAGCGCTGACTGAAGGAATCAGACATTACAACACACCCCATAATGGAGGGAAAGCAGTTATTATGTTGGGAGATAAGGCATTCATAATAAGCTCTATTTAATAGCATGTAATTTAGCAGAACTTGCCAATAAAGCTATATTCAAGGGTCAGCTGCAATTTCTTTCGTAAACTCCCACTTAGGTATTTTAATTCTCTGCCAAGTAAAATAATATACAATTGATTTTTCTAAACAGAATCCCTAGACCATTGCTAATTCGTCACTCTTGCTCAATTAAATTTTCAGATTTAAATGCATGAGGACTCTCCTAAGAAGTCTCTAGAAAATACAGGCTAATGAGCAATTACAGACCTGCAAAGAGTGTTCAGCTGATTGCACGTAACTGTTCAAAGGTGTTTAAAAGAGGATAAAATGCAAACTCAAGGAATCAAGGACATACGTAAACAAAATCCCAATGATGCTAAGATTATTCCATCCTGGCTTTAAAGAGTAATGCGAGGTCAGTTAATTGTCCGAATCCACACAAGCTATGGTTTTAATCCTGCTCTTAGAGCTGTTTGGTTTACATCATTAGAGCATGTTCCAGGGCTGAGGGCAAGACTGTAAGGTCAAGACTTTGTGGGAAGAGTTGGTGGCTTCATTCCATTCTCAATTACACCCTAATTCCAGGCAGCCATCTCATACACGTACTGTTTTGGGGCAATGGGATAGCTACTCAAAATCCCAGTATTAAATTAAATGCTTCATGAATTGCCACTTTAGTGGTAAAAGTTATTTTAAAGGAATAATTATAAATTTCTGTTTGTAAAATTTCTGTAACTTCCATATTTGGACTCTTTTAGTACCTGATGCTGTAAGATTTTCCAATAGCCTGAAGTATATATTTGTATTATGAATATAAGTTACTAAATTAATATAATCTTCAACCTAAACCTCTTTACTGGTCTCTCTAGAGAGATCCTCATAAAATCCACGTGTGATTCTGTCAATATCCTGTTGATAGGGTTGTATCGTGTCCTCTAGAAATTCGTATGTTGGAGTCCTAACCCCAGGAGCTCAGAATGTGACTTTATTTGGAGACAGGGTCTTTACAGAGGTAATCAAGTTAAAATGAGGTCATTAGGGTGGGCCCTAATCCAGGATGACTGGGGCCTTTATATAAAGGGGAAACTTGGAGAGAGACAGGAATTTGGGGCAAACACCCACGTGAGCATGAAGATGCGCGTCCACAAGCCAAGTAGAGAGGTCTGAGCAGATCCTTCCCTTGCAGCCCTCAGAGGGAACCAACTCTGCCAGCACCATTATTTGGGGCTTCTGGCCTCCAGAACTGTGGGACAATAAGTTTTTTGTTTTTAAGCCATTTTGTGGTACTTTGTTACAGCTGCCCTAAGAAACTGATGCACCTGTCTAAAAACGTGGATGGCTGCCTACTGCCTAAGGCAGGCCCCGCAGTCCACAGGCCAGATGTAGCACACAGACAGGTTTTATTTGGCTCAGAGATTCTTTTCAAAAATCTGAGCTAACATTAAACAACTAGGAGCTTTCAAAAGTAAGTCTGGGTTTCCAGCTTCTCTTTGAACCGGAAGACCCCAGTCCCACATTTCTACATGGCAAGGGCTGGCCACGAAGTAAATTTCAAACGTTACTGAATGCACATGCACCCACACACACATGAACACACACTTACTAAGAGTCTGCTGTTAGAACAACCCTCTCTGCCCTATGAGAGTAGGCCTTTGTAGCCCAGGAATGATCCCAATCACCTACCTAAAAACATTATGCAGGAGAGAAAGAACAGAACAGCACCATGTGCAGAAAACAGTGGGCACGGCAGGTCTGAGGCTGCTGTCTCTAGAAAGGCTGCTTCCAAGGCACCTGGGAACGTCCACTTCAGGAGGGTCCCAACCACCCCCAGAATGAATGAGAGTGGCAGAAATACAAAGAGTCCTTAGGTCGCCCATAAAATTTTTATTAGACAATCATCTCTTCTCAGAAACGACAGGGAATGGTGTTCTGATCACCAGGATAGCTCATGCACAGGCAAAGCTTAATTTCTTATCTGAGTTACACACAATGTAAAAGATGACAATGGGTTCCATTGTTAAATCTATTTCCCAGATGAGATTTGACCTAGATCGTCCATAAAGTTTTAAGAAATCTAAGAATAGATTTTCATTTTTTTCTCTTGAGTCTTAAAATGCAGATTACCTCCATGTAGTCTCTCAATATCTTACAGACGCATTTACCCAAAGATCACAAAACAGAAACTAGCAATAGACACACTCCTTCCTAGACAGGTATTCTTACAGGATGTAAGTATTCATCATATCTTATTAATGTTATTAAAATCTTTGTAGGGAATCAACAACTGGAAGCCTGGACGGGAACAGGGGATGACCCTGGCCTTTCTTACTCCCCCCTCAGCCTGTTTTACTTACCTGCATTTAGCATCTCAGCATTTATTAGTTTTGAACGTGATTTCACAAATGACCTTAGGTGGGGACAGTGGAACATATTTGGGGATATCCATATTCTATTCTTCCAGAAGAAAGACAACAGCAAAGCCACAGCATAGTTTCTACAGGGTCACCTGGAGAGGATCCCTGCTCACACCCCACTGCAGTGAACTACGGGAGCAGGCCCAGGGCCACCCGGGGTGGGGCGAGAGTGGGGGTGGCCCTCCTGCAGGCACTTACCAGGGTGACAATGGCACATTCAGCCGTCAGCTGAGCAGCACTGAACAACGTCCGAACAAACCGGTAAATCTGCTTCTGCTCTGGGTTGTGTTTGTCATAATCTGGTGGCACTTCGGATTTCTAGGAAAGGAAACAGGTTCAGATGACTAGTTACCTGACAGGAGCCAAAGAGAAATAAGTAAACTATCCCATAAAACACAAGAAGGAGAATTACCGAAAGAGGGTGAAGGTTTTCATCAAAAATATCTAAGAGCATCCTTCCATCTGGGTCCCTGGTGGGGAAAATAATAGAAAATGGAGTTTACTTTCTGTAAGAATGAGTGTCGCTTCAGTAAAACAAAAATACATTTTGATTCAATTATATTTCAAGAAACACAAGTCGGTGCTAAATGTAAGAGATGCTGTTGTTGGTTATTCACAAATGATGATCTGTCCTTCTTGGGTACAATATTTAATCATTTTTGTTTGAGTAGTCCACGGAAATGAAGGTGATAAACCACATTTAGTTGAATTAAGTAAAAAAAAATCTTGATTCCATTCTCCGAGTTTTCACATGAACCAAATCTAAGCAAATGACTTAAATTTTTTTTAACATCTTATTTCTGAGCAAAGGTTGACAGATCGACTTAAACCATCACCACCATATCGTGCGTGGCTCACAGGAAAGAAGTCTGAGGTAAGAATTGACATTCACCATGTCCCAGAGATCAGGTGGAAATGTTTACAACATGCAACTTGACTATTTCATTAAGAGTTTCACAATTTTATACCGAAAAACAAGAGGCAACAGAAGACTGGCTAGCTGTTACCAGGCTGGTCCGTGCATAGAACCACTTAACGTGGTGACCTTCATTGCAAATACAGTGGCGCCGGCTGCTGAAACCATCTGCACCAGTGACAGCTCTACTTTCATCTGTTTTATGTAAAATGAGTTTTACCCAAAATTTTTTCTTTAAAAACCAAATTTGGAAACCACTGCTTTTGGGTAACCACATATAATTGCCATGGTTAGGCTTCAGAACATCCGAAGGCTACAGACCTGTCCCTGTCACACACTCATCATGGCAAACACTACAATTTCTGCTTTATAAATTTATTGTCTGCATACAAACAAAAGAGAAAGAAAGAGCTTAACAAAACAGCTCAATTTTCATTCCTACATTTGCACAACAGAAATTGCTTTTAAAGTGCTGGGTATCCCACCTGTGCTCACTTACACTTGTCTGCACGAACACAGCAGATGCACAGATAAACCCAAGTGAAAGAAAGGTTTGCCCTGATGGCACAGTGGGAGCGAAGGACAGCTCTTTACACTTTACATTTGCTTTGATCGTGACCCCGGCTATGAAGAATCAGCTGGTCCCCACCTCGCTTACAGCCCCTGTGAGGCACTCACGATGCTGCATGGGACATAGAGGCTGGGCCCGGCACCCTATTTCCTCAGGCAGTTGAGCCCTGTTCAGTTTTCCTGGGAAATGAGAGCCCCTGAAAAGCCATCCGGCACTCTAGAGAAACATTCACCAGAAGTAATTTTAAAAATGAGAACAGAGGCTAAAAATATAAATGAGGATTAAGAACTTGAGCTAAAATGACGCTGGGAAAAGGATTCTGGAGAATCCTCTGGGAAGGAGATTGCTTCCTTACTCCCACTGAACCCAGGTGAGCAGCACCACCCCCACCGAGCATCTATCACCAGCTCCAAAGGTCTGCCCGCCTGATTCATCACGAAGGTGTGCGACAGTCATGCCTCCGCCTCCCTACAGACCCAATATTCCGTCTACTGAATTCAAACTATAAACATTTTTTTCATGTTAAATTGCACACAGCAAACTTTTTAAATAATACTTTATAAAAGATAGAATGTTTAAACAAGTTATACAGAAAATAAAGAATGAGGAGGAAGCTGAACATCATTAAGGAGCTCTGTTCTGTTTTGCTGGTTTCAGCCACAAACACCCATTCCGTTTCCTTTGATTCAGAAGCAGTTCAGCACTTACCTGAGAAGTTTTGGTAAATTATACTACCTTTAGAAATTCTATGAAAATGATAAGTTAAGAATATAAAATTCAAAGGTTGAAGCAACTAAAACATACTAGGAGAAAAATAGGAAAAACAGAAGATAATGTGTGATTTTTTTAGTATAAAATTAATCATCCACATACCTGTTTTTGATGTGATAATATATTGCAAGAGCTACACTGTAAAATAAAATGCAGAAGTTCAATGTTTCGTAAGCATATCCAAGATCTCATACATTATTTGACATCAGTTTGAACATAAATATTTAGAAATAATTAAAAGCCTAATAATCCACCTGAACAGCCCTATGTCATTCAGAATGCTGATCAAGCAAATGTACTCTTCAAAGTAAATCAATCTGGTATTCACTCCCAGGAATGATTAAATCTTTTCTAGGAACAACAGAACTTCAAGGGATATTTGGAGACAAACTGCTCTTTCTATTCAAAAATTTTAAGCTTTCCTCACTTGCAAAATACAGGCATGATATAAAAAACAAGTGGTATAAATTAAACACCTTTAGAAATCTTCAACTCATTACCTACTAGTTTAGAAGATCAGTGGTTTCTTTGTAACCGCCAAAAAAAATGTGACCATCACCCACAACAGTTTGCTATTTTTTCTCTTAAATCAATAACTTCTTGGTAATCTGCTTAAGTTATTCATTCACATGCTGAAGTGGTACTGTAACTTTTATTTATAGCACTACCTTAAATTCTTTGTTTTACATTTTAAAAGATCTGTACTTAATGAACAATTACATTCTCTTCCCCTGAATTTTTTTCTTTTTTAAAATAATGTTTTTCTGGCTATAAAAACATGTATCACTGTAGAAATTTTGGAAAATATAGAAAGTATAAAGAAAAATAATCCCTCTCCCCAAAGATGCTTATTAGCTTGAGATATACAACTATCTATTTCTACCTATAAATTATGTGTGTAAACAAAGAGGTTTGCATCCTACTTTATCCCTACTATGTTACCATTTTTTTCTGATCATTAAAATATTCAAAAACATGACTTTAAATGGCTGAATATATTTCATCATATGGTTGTTGAGTAATTTACTTAACCATTTCCCTACAATTGCACACTTAAGTTTTCCAGTATTTTGCAATTATAAATGACACCATAATGAACATCTTCACAGATAATATAGTCACAGGTTGAACAAATATTTATTTCCATAAGAAAACATCCTGTAATTGTAATTATTTAATCTAAAGTCATTAATAACAGCAAGGCTCCCAATACATATTGCCAAACAGTTTTGCAGAAAGATTATACCAGCTTACTTCCCCACCAGTGTCTGTTTCACCGCACACTCGCCAAGACCTTAAATGTTTTAACAAAGTATTCTCCGCCTGGATAGGTAAAAAAGTTTACCTTTGTTCAGTTTGAGTTTCTTTAATCCCCTACTCAGTTCGCAGGGTTTGACGAGCCAACTTTTAAAATTTTCCTCTTTTAAAAAATGTCTAGATTCTTGCACTATTTTTGTTTCACATTAACATTTATTGAGAAGGTCAAAAATTATTTTGTAAGCTTCCAAGAACACAGCTGATTGGCTGTCTCGGACTGTGTTCTCGCTCGCTCAGAGCGCAGGAACTGCCATCCAGGGCACCAGCGTGGAGACAGACAACCCAGCCCAAACATTTCCGCCCACTCGGCCCCATCGGCTGGCAGCCGTGGGCATGCCCCCTTGGATTCCAGAGAGCTCAGATGTTTCCCTGTGACTTCACATGACAGTAGCTAATGTCACCTTATCACAAAACGTACATTCTTCCCAACCTCTCTCTTTCCATATTGCTTTATTCAAATGACTTCAGCTCAGTTCAAAGTACTTGCGAGCAAATAAGTGGTAATTCATCATTTTTCTCCTAACATCTTGAAAAGCATCTAAGCTGATGAAGGAATTGTAACTGCGGTGAAAGGGCTTCAGAATTAAAAAAAAATAATAATAAGGTTTGCCAAGTGTGTTCATGTTAATAGCTCTGTAAGAGAAAACGGTAGATGTTATAATTGATTCTATTTTAAGAATCAAAAATTTCAGGTACAGACAGCAGATTGTCAGGATGTCTGACTTACAGAATGCTGTTGTGCCCTTTGTTCTACCATGTTGTCTCTGGGAAAGGGGGAGTAATTACTGTTTTAGTCATTTAATAGTCATGTGGTGATGACTGCTTTTCTAATCTAATGTCGGATTTAAATTAAATGTTTCATATACTGGGTTTAGTGTAGTGATTAGTATCTCTGATTGAGAAAAGAAAATGTTCCCCTCGCCCTGGGTGAAGCAGCACAGGATAAATGTCTCTTTTCGGGTTCCCCTGTCTCTGTAGCACTTGTCACCGTAGCTGTACTGCTTAGTTTCTACTTGCCACATGTCACATGCAGGAGCCCCTGCCAGGGGACCTAGGATGGGAAGCAGCCCTTAGGAGCTGACTGCACATGCTGGTGACAGTGGCATTATCAGGCCCCTGAAAAGCAGGGGTGTAGATGGCCAACCTTGCTGTCAATTTGCACGACAAAGCCTGTGCCTCTTTGTCTTCCAAGGTACAGGGTCCCTAGGCACCTCCCCCTCACATGGCCAGGCTTCCCTCCAGGCTAGGATGGCCCAGTCTGTCAGGGAACAATAAATATTTTGAATACCCGATATTTTAACTACCAAAGATCACTTTTATAAAAGATTTCTTGAATTGTCAGTGGCCCCCCACCACTACCCTCCAGTCTTATCACTCCGAGACCCCACAGGTTAAGGAACAGACAAAACATTCAGTTAAGTCAAAAAAAAAAAAATCTATATACCCACCATTTAATTGTATACTTGAGGTTTGGCTGACTGACTGTGCTATCATCTAGGAAAATAGTGGAGCAGGAGCTGTATTTCCTTGCTGTTTGTCCTGGAGGATGCTAGAAAACGATGTCAAAAAAAAAAAAAAAAAAAACCAAAGGTAATTAGACAGGGCTCCAAATTCTTTCAAGAAACATCACCCCCTTACCTTGAAGTCAGACCACAGAGGAAAGACGTCTTAGCAAGAAGGGTCAACACCACCAACAAGAACAAGAACAGCGCAAAAACACCATCCAGAAAATGAAATTCCTCATCCTTCCACATACCGTCACCACACCACTCCCAGTCCCAAACCTCCCACGTCAGGGAACAGCAAATTCTTGTGATCAGGCGTCAAAGGATGTGTTTCAGAATCCATAAAAGTCACCTGCCCAGCGCCCGTGAAACATGGATATACTAACAAAAGCCCGTGATTAAGGTGCGCCCTTGTTTCGCGCTGTTAAGAGCAAGACAAGTGTCCACTGTGCTCATTTGCTTTACTCCCGGGGTACAGCTGATTCGGAGGCCACAGAAAATGCAGACAACGTTAATTTAGAATCTCCTGGCTTATCTGCTTGAATTTCAGCAGGTGAAGTTATAAAGAAAAGAAAAAGCATTCCTTTGTTAGGGACAAAATACGTCTGAAAGGCGAAGATTATCTGATACTTTTGAAATCACAACCAACGGATGCCCACTAGGTAGTGTGCTTGTGTGGTCTTATGACTGTCACAATTGTACAATTGTATACAGTTGTACAAATTTTGAGCTCTCTGAAGAACTTTAGAAAAAAGAACTACTTCTGAAAGGCACTGGCAAAAAAAAGAAACAATTTAAATGATACACTGATGACAACTAGTTGAACACTAAGTAGATTTTTGGCCACTATTTGGGCAATATGATTAGTGGACATCAATATGGATAATTCTTGATCAAACGCAAATTAGGGAAAAAAATCAAACCACATAAACAAGTTTCCACTTGCCTGATGCTATGCTAAGTGTCATTTTTAGCAACAAAAAACCTAATCCCTTAGGATTAGAGTCCAAATACCCTGTCCAATACTTTAAAACTTACTTCCCATTTAATAAGTTTCCTCTGTAACAAAATTATAAAAATCTTCATCAGCCCAAGAAATATATGACTACTGTTATAAACAGAGTCTCATCTCAAAACTACACAATAAATGATACTTTTGGGTATGCAATTTCTTAAATCACAGCCAGAGGGCACTGCACTCCTGAAGCATCCTAACCCTCCCTGAGCGCTGGTTTTACATAAATAGCATAGAGGTCAGAAGGAAATAACCAAAATCAGGAAATTCAAAAGCTACGGCTTGTTCTCGGGCTTCCCTCCTGAAGTTCACACTGTTGCGCGCCTGTGTGAGGAACAGGCACACAGAAAACGTGGAAAGTCCAAGTTACAGCCCAAATGTCCACTTTAACCCGGGATTCTCACATCTATCAATCACAGCATTCCCATTAAAACAATCCAAAGGCATTAAAAACAACTCTCTTCCTCTTTTTAAGCTCTCGTAGCAATCACATTTAAGTCACAAAAACTCAGACTGTAATAATGGCTATTAATGTGGGTGGCAAACTAAAAATTCTTATGAAATTTTCCTTAGAGATACAGAACCTACTACGAACAAAAATCTCAACAAATACTGTTTAAAACAAAAATCCAGCGATTAATTGAATTTTTCCAGTTTTAATGACTTTTTAGAGATATGGGATAACTTTAATAATCCTAACAATGAAGGAAAAGGACAGTAACATATCGCTTCTATTTCTTGTGGGGTTTCGGTTATTTCCTCCGACACAAATTCCTTCCAGATTAAAATGTGATGGGACTTGCAAAGAACGAACGAACGGTTTCCCTAAGAAAACACAAACCATGAAGTCAGGGAGAGGAGAGCCGTGATGCACCCGGGTGGGAATAGTGGAAACGAGATCATCTAGACCCCTATGCACACAGCGTCTACCGTGCAAAACCATCTGTGATTGACATCAAGGTCACTAACACACACACACTGTTGGACTATATATTTAAGAAGACTATTAAAGAGTTACCGTGTGTCCCAAGCAATGAGATGATTCCCTTAGTCAACTCCAATACTGCTGTCTGTCAGAAAGACAGACCTCCCCCCATCGCCTGGCCCTGCACTCCCCATGGGAAGTGCACGTCACAGAGAAACCAGAGGCCATCAGGCAGTGTCCACGCGTCTTCTTGCTTCTTCCTCCCTGGCACACGAATCAAGTCTGTCATACCTCCCCCCCCACCTCGAGTGGAAGGCTCAGCCGTCTCCAGACCAGGGCTGATCAGTCCCCTCCACTGCAAACTTCCTTTCTGAATCCCCTCCCACGCCACTCCCTCCCCATTCACAAAGAACTCACAGTCTGCTACACCAATGAGTACTTTTCAGTCCTCACAGTAATTCCATATTTGACTTGAAACTCTTCTCTCTGGGGTTCTCTCCTAGCGTCCCCCTATCTTTTTGGCCACTCAGTCTCAGTGCCTTTCGTGGACTCTGCTTCCCTGAACTTCCTTAGATGTGATGGTCTTCTCTTCTTTCTTTATGCTCTTTCCCACGGGAATCTCATCCACACCTACTAATTCAACTTCCTTCTGCTCTCTGATGAGGCCCAACTCTCTCCTCTCTGGCCCCAACTTCTCTTTTGAGCTCACCACTACATGGTCAACCTCTCTACCTGACTGTTCCTCATGAGTACTTCAAATGCCAGACTAATCTATCTGTTCCTCCAGTCAATTGCAATGGCTTAAAAGCAAAACATTCTTGAATCTTCTGTTTTCCCTTCCTTTGGTCTCCCTGCACCAGTGCTCCTGATTCTATCTGTGTCCAAGTACATTTGAACATCATCCTTTCCTCTGCGTCCCTCCAGCCTATGTGCTATGTGGATGGCGGCCATGAATTCCCATCAGCATTATTGCAGTAATCACCCTGCCTCCAGGCTCATTCCTCTCCAAAACATTCTTCCTCTGATGCTACCGTCTTCTTTCTACAAAGCCAATCAGATCATGTTGGCTTCCCGCCTACATGATTCAGAGGTTCTCCACTGGGGTGAGGAGACATCCGTCATCTCTCCATCCCTCCAGGTTCACTGCTCCCTTCCTTTCTCCATGTACCCTACACACTTAGACATAATTCAGAGATGACAAGAACCACCACTTTTATTTACTGCCCGTCAGACGTGAGCCTGCAGTGTTCTGGGTTACTCTATGTGTATTCACTGACAGCTCACAAACACACCCTGCAAAGCAGGCAGAGTCCCCATTTTACAGATAAGTCAATGGAGGTCAGAGAAATGAAGCAATGTTCTCACAAGGGTCTGAGCCTTGTGCAAACCGGGCAGCGGTCAAGAACTCGTGCCGGCTCTTTCAGGGATGAGATCCTAACACCATACACAAGAGACTGGGGCTTCAAACACAGCAACTCCCAGGGAGTTTGCATGATAAACCACAGCATCAGCTCAATGACCCCTTCTCTTGTGTGCCTTAACAAGGACACTTTCAAAATGACCTTCTACGAAGGCACCAGGGAAGCAATGGCACCTGTCAGCCGCCCTGTACTTGTACAGACCATCACACTGTACAAAGTGCTGCTTCCTTTGTGCCTCGTAACAAGACGGAGAGCGACGGAAGGAAGGGTGGGTGGAGAAGGAAAGAGGACAGGGTAAGAAAAGAGAAAGGCTCCCACGGACATGACCAATATGCTCAAGGACTGCCATCCTACACAGACTTCTTGGCTGTGCCCGTGTTTGTGTGTGTACCATTATCATTTCTAGACATTCTGCAAAAAGAAAAGGAGGAAGGAGAGGGGTCAGGGGAGGGGGGAGGAAGAGGAAGAAATAAGAAGAGAGAAAATAACAAAACATCTATTCCATTTCTACATCCTTGCTCAAGTAGAATAAGCGGTCTGAGAACCAGAGAATCTAAGGTTCCTTTAGTGACAATTATATCATTGCGCTACTGGTCTATATGTTTGAAATTACTTCAAAATAAAAGGTAAATTTCTTTAATCTTACTGGATTTTTTAAAAATTTCACTGAGATAAAATCTAAGTCTTTTTTCCCCACATACTCCAAGTATATGTTACTGATGCTAACATAGCAGCTGCTCAATAAATTTTCGTTCTCTTAGGAGCAAATCTCCCAGAGGCAAAAGCAAGGTTTGAAATTATTTAAATTTCAGTGCCTGGATCTAGCTCACTTCATTCCTTGACTTTTATAGCTTACAGATGGAGATTATAATATAAAATGGAGATGCCATTTTACAAGGAATCCTATTTTGATCTCACTCAAAGTTAAAAGGCAGAAATCAATTTGAAATTCAACTATTTAAGAGGAGCAAAAATTATTTAAAAGTCAGTATTACCAAAAGGAATTGAACAGAATATACTCCTCCCAGAGAATCTTGGTCTTAACAATTATGAAAAAACTGTAACATACTCAAAATACTAGAAAGACTTGCATCAGTTTTGATACGGAACTTGGAAAAGTAAATAGAATTTATTTAAACTCCAATGAGCAATAATATCAATAATATGAACATATTTATACCATGCAGTGCTATAATTAGACTGCAAATCACCTTCCCTTCATTACCTCATTTGAGTCAAGCAGCCCTGGAATTATGACCCACTCCTACGAGTTAAGAAAATTGAGACATCCAAGACTTTTCCAAGATCACCTAATTAGGAGGTGGTAGGAATAGGGCTTGAACAAAGTTCTTTTGGCACCAAGTCTGGCTAACAGTGTGACTCTTGCTTAGCTGGTAAATAACACTCTCCAGTTGCTTTACTTTCTCATAAAGTTTCCAGAACCATCGCCTGTCTCAATGTTGGGACAAATCCTTTGACTTTTTGCATGAGAATGACACTACATAGTATCCCCAGTTCAGCCTTCTCATATCAAAGTGCATCTAAGACTAAGCAGAGGTAAGGGAAGCTGGCCATTCAACTCCCGATTCATTCTTTTTTAACATTTTTTTTTTTTTTGATCAATTCACTTTAGGTATGCTGTCACCAGGTGGCAGGAGGATGTCATAGAAAAATTGGGCTAAGGTAAAAGGCATGAGTTCTCCCTAAGTTTCAAGAGTGATTCTGGAGTCCAGTCACCTGCAATCTAAATCTATAATCAGAGATTTTTCACATTTTAATTAAAAGGTTCATTAAAATAGCTAAACTTTAAAAAAAAAAAAAAGCAAAACCAAAACTTCAGCAAATTTTAAATAAAGTACAAACTTTAAATAAAGCCCTTTATACAAGCCTTTTAAAAATACCTGTGTATCTTTCTTTCATATGTACTAAATTTTCCTATAACTGTTAATTCTAATTACATCTTAAACATAGGTGCTGATTAGAATATTAATCTTTATAATTCACCCTGATTTAACTTGCTGTCAAAACTCCCAGAGTGGTTTATTCTCAAGTGGTTTGGTTTTAAAACCTGTAATAATTCTTTGACAAGCAGCCTCCTTTCACTTAATCCTTTAAGTCCCTCTTGGCTGTCTGAGCCAGTTAAAGGCCCATCTCTTTTTCCAGCCTGGGGTTTCACTCTCTACTGCCCTTTTCCCTGGATCAAAGTTTACTCTTTTCACTTGCTAATATGTGCTGCTCGCTGGGAGCCAGGAGAGTTCCCCTGGAGTTAGCATCATCCTAGGAGTAGGTTGGACTGGACCACCCCCACCCACTTCTCTTAGATGGCTTACCTACATCCACTGCTTTCATTTATCTTAAATAATAGCCTCTTTGTAGATTACCTGAGCAACAGGTACAAAGTAGGTTCTTCAGAAACTTGAAGGAAAATTATAGAAACATCCCTCACAATAAAGCAAATAAAAAACCAAAAGGTCTTATAAACAAGGGCAAAGAGTAACTGCCACCCAGAGTTCAACAAATTAAACTATAAATTTTATAGCTGAGATCCATATTCAGAAATGAGTCCTATAAATTAAACTGCCTGTCCTATAAATTAAACTCTAACTTCAGCTAAGCAAGCTAAGCAACCTCTACTGCATGGAAACTGGTGTCACCATCTCAGGCGCACACAGAATGGAAGCTAAGAGGGGCTCTAGATCCAGACCATCTGGCTCTCAACCGTGGCTCCACTGTTTACTTGGCTACCTTCTTTGTGCCTCAGTTTCCTCATGTGTAAAATGGAATGTTAAATTGTACCTACCCAGCATGACTACTGTGCTAACTACATAAGCAAGTCCATTACACCAATTAGAACAGAGCTTGGCACACACACTTTAAAGCACTTAACAGATGATACTAATTATTATTATTCCTTGTCCTTCCTCCACTGTTCTAACTTAATACACTTAAGTCTCAAAACCTGAAAAACACAGCTGATTTACTAGCCTAAATAATCTGCAGGTAATTTCCCTCAAATTAGATTTCAGTTGGTTGGCCAGGCACACTCCAGCAGCTTTTCCCAGCGTAGGCAGGACTGACGCGCCCATTTCAGCTAGGTCTGTTTACGGTTTGGAGGGACATGCTGTTTGTTACAGCGTCATCTGTATCATAAGACACTTGGCACAGAGATTGCTTTTACATAGGAACAGGTGCATTTGAGTGGATCTCAACAACTGTGTGATTTCACTCTCTGGGCCAGAAGACGAGGTTTTACAGAGGTTTGAAGGCTGGGCTGGGTTATTACTAGCATGCATGGCCTGCCATCCTAATCCACGTGCTGGGTCCCGCCGATGCACTCAGGGTGTGGTGGGGGCCAGGACAGGACTGTGTAGGACACAAAATGTGAGGTTAAGGGGGAAGCTTGTAAAAACAGATGTGCAGGGTGGAACCGTGAGAGCACACGTCTGTCTCAGCCTCGATCAGAACAGAGCGGCATGGACAATCCAACTCCCACGCCCCTCTCTCTTTAGTACACCTTCCCCAGAGCTGCAGCAAACAGGAAAGGCGGCTGCAGTTTCGGCTCTTCTCTTTCCCTTGCAAGCTCCCTGGCAAACGTGCTAATGAGTGGGAAAGTGTTCAAGCGCACCCAGAAGGCAAAGAAATGGAAGCAAGGATTTAGAGAATTAGTTCCAATCACTCAAATTTCTATATCCAGGTATACACTGCTTTCAAAAAAAAAAAAAAAGGCCTGGCAATTTCCATTATATTTTCCTCATGACATATATTGTAATTTCACAGATGCTTTACATATAGATGCTTCCAAATTTAAGGGGCCAGGGGAGAAGACACGGATTGTTTTAAGAATATGATAAAAACTACAAACCCTCTGATCCCTAGAAAACTGCATATGCACATATACACTGACACCGACTACAAAGGAATCACCAGTCTCCTAAGGGCCAGACATGGTATCCTTGAGCGCCTGGTCTCCGCTTATCAATTTCTTCCCAACTGCATTTTGTGGAGATTTTCAAAGGGCAAGGAATACAATATTATGGCTTTAAGTCTCTTTAATACACAGCTTTTGGGCCAAGCATTTCAAGATCAGCAAATATTTATAGGCAGACAATTTAAAAATCCTGAGAAAGACCTTTGTTCAGCCAAATACATAATTCTTGTTTTCAGTATGAGGATTTACAGCATACTTATTTTGATAATTTACCTAATTCATCATTCCATACCTCTTGGAGATAGTTTTCTATCCTAAAGGGGCATGTATTTAGAAAGAGAAGGAGGGGTACAGGCGGAGACTGGAGCCAGCCAGCTGCACCTGCTGCTTGAGGAAGAGGCATGAAGTATCTCAATGAGGGACCTCATGCCTGGCCACCAGGGGACGGAGATACTGCTCAGAATGGCCAACTGACTAGACCTCAATTTTTAAAACTCCTTTTAAAATTCAAGTGTTACCAAGTTTACCCTCCTTCTTGGAGCAACAAAAGAACATGCAGACTCTACTGGACCCACAAACCACAACTGAGGGGAGGAAAGAGTGTGGAGGCAGAGAGCCTCACAGAAAACAAGTATGTGCTTATTCAAATGGAACTAAGGTACAAGTGAAAACGTAACTTGGGGCGAGGGGAGAGGAAAGAAAGAATTAGAAATTAAAAGGAAGTGGCTTTCACTTGGACCTGTTGTGTGGTGTTTGCTGTGGTATTGTTCATGCACACTGTTCCATGAACAGCAGCAGTCTAGGGCTTCTGGAAAAACACTTGGGACAGTGGATAAACACCCAGTGATGCTTGTCCGGTCGCAGACCAAACTAAGCACACTGCAACGCTCTTCATGTTCTTCCAAGTAGCGACAAAATACCTGAACCATTTTCATCCATCACAGACACAGTTACTTAAGCTCTTTACACTGCACAGTTATGAAAAACACAGGCAGACAGCTTCACTTACATGGTTAATGAAGAGACTCTTGCGTTTTTCTCTCACTGTGAAAACAAAAGATGCAACAGAAATGTTACGTGCCTGCATGCCAACCCCTCCCAGGTTGCTGAGGACTGGGCCTCTGTGTCGTGGTCCCATCCTTCCACCAACCAACGTACCCAGTTTTTCATTTACCAAATATAAGAATATAGGACCTGCACAAATGCAGATCTGACCTTGGCCAACAGCAGGAAATATACATCCACTTAAACAACAGCACCCTAACAAAGTAACTGCAGCTGAAATCAATTAAGGGGTAACAGATTTCCATCAACTGAATAAAAAATTAGTAAATCTCATAAAACTTGCATGCATCCATTAGTTTAATATGATTAACAAATAATAGGACTATTTATTTCTAACCCAACCAGACCCATAAATGTCCACAGTATACACGGATTCATATATAAACAACAACAATATCCGTAACAGAGTCCCATGATTCCCCTGCTGAATCACCAAAGCTGGAGGTGGGCCTGAGCATCCCACACAGCTGCCATGCAGGGAAACACCAGGGAGGGGTGGCAGGGAGAAGGCAGGTGCTGCCTTCGTTCCTAACGGCCTTTAGTGCCCAGTTCCACCTACTCATGAGGTTTCTGAGATACCCTGGTGCCCTTAAAACTAATTATGCCTTTTCCCCTAAGTTAGTCGGAGCAGGACTAAGACATTACCGTGGGGGGAGTAATGAAATAAGTAGAATCTCTTATAGTAGTGTATCACCAAAAAACACTAACAAAATTACTCAATCTATATCTGCCTTTAAAATAAATCTGAAACCACTGAGGCTGATTAATCAGCTCTGAAATTCAAACTGCTGTAGCTATTTTGTTTTATGTAACGGTATATGCAATATGGCAACTCATTCCTAATGGGTGGCTTCAATCATTTTTAAAACTTCAATATTTTTGGTTATTAGTAACATATCAATCAAAATCTCTGGAGTTTTCTGAGTTCCTACATAATTAAGTGAACTAATAGTCATATTTTGCTTTGGTAGGAAAAACAGGCAATAAATGGATGTGGACCATAAATCTCATCTTTCCTGGGAGGAGAATAATAGCGATCTCCTCTGATCCCGTCTATGATAGTTTGTTAAGAGGATTTTTAATTGGCTATAGTGATAATGCATAATGACTTTGACAGAAAATGTACTAGAGGCTTTAAAAATAAGCCATCCAAAATCAGCAAAAACACTACTGCTGGCATTAAAAGTCTTCTCCAGATAAAATGGGGAATGAAGAGCAAAGAACAGTGTTTGCAATCTGAGGTACAAATAAAATTCCACTTAAGTTGCTATGGGACACTCACTTGCCACAAAACCACAGAATTACAGCCACAGAAGCAAAATGTCTTTACTCCGTTTTTGGCTTTGTTTTCTTTTTTTAGAGAAGAGGTCTCGCTCTGTTGCCCAGGCTGGAGTGCAGTGGCACAATCATAGCTCACTACAGCCTTGAACTCCTGGCTCAAGCGATCCTCCTGCCTCAGCCTCCTGAGCAGCTAGGACTACAGGTACACACCACCACACCTGGCTAATTTTTAGAATTTTGTGGACATGGCGTCTCACACTATGTTGCTGAGGCTGGTCTCAAACTCCTGGCCTCAAGTCATCCCCACTTTGGCCTCCCAGAGTGCTAGGATTACAGGCATGAGCCACCACACCCCACTATTGACTCTGAAAAATACAACTTTCTGGAAAAACCTAATTATTAATGAGGATTTGTTAACAACCTAAATGCAATTTCAGCTAAACCCCTTTTACAGATAGGCATTAAGAAAATTACCTTGGTTTCTCCTCTTCCATTTCTAAATATACCTTTCAATGGCCAAGTGTCAGCCACCACAAAGCCATAGGATGCTAGAACTAAGGAGGTCCTAAGATCCCATCTAACCCAACATCCTGCTTTTGAAATTGGGGAGGCAGCCTGGACAGGCCTGGACAGTGTTGGGCCCCTCCCTCTCCACCACCCAGTCTCTGGAAGCAGCATCCCTGTGTGCAGGGCTCTCCCAGATCTGCAGGGAATGAGTCCTGTTTAAAAACAGAATGACGATTAGAACCTGACATGAACAGAGCTAAGCTCCTCTACAAAGAAAAAGTACTTAGACGATTAATTACTCTGGATGTAAAGGACGGGCAGGCCACACACATGGCATGCTTCAACTATAAAGAATGACAGAGTTTTGTCTGGAGATGAAAAACTGCTGAGATAGCAATGCCAACGTAGATCACAAAAACCTGGTTCAAAAGAAAGGTTTTATTTCTCTTTCTCTTGTCCTGTGGGTAACATAAATCAGGTTTTGAACAATTAACAGTTCAATATTAAGTTCCTTACAATAAGGTTTGAGACTACCACATAACTCCTACAATTTTCATTACTTCAGTGAATTCAATCATTCACGTAATTCAGAACACAACTGCTGAGACCCTGTTTGGAGTGCACACAGAGGCTCCCAGCCTGACAGGAAGGTGTGTCGTGAACACAAAGGACCAGTGTGCAAAGTGCACTGTGGTAGGAACGTCAACCCATGCTCTGGAGCCCAGAACCAGGCATCCTGGTGAAGTGACTTCCCTACAAGGTGCACCTCCTGAGCTGCAGGAAGGAGCTTCTCCCAGACCTCTGGCTGCTCTGAGTCCTGGACCTGCGTTTATTTCTCTGTCTGGGCACAGGGGAACAGGACATTCCGTATATGCAAATCGAAATCTAAATAAGCAAGGCAGATGAAACAAAAATGAAAAGACAAAAATTTCAAAGATGTTTAGGACAGACCCAGTCATGGACAGGAGAAAATTCCAGGAGAGAGAGTAGGAGGCAGCTGTAGGAAGAACATGAGGAGGAAACTGTTCAAAGAACTAATATCCACCTCAGCTGCTGACTAAACTTTAGATGTTTTCTGCTTCCCGTAGAGAACACCTAGGGCGAAAGGATTTCTTCTGAAGCACAGAAACATCAACTAAGTGAGATCCTTTTAAAAATTTTTTTCTAATTGTAAAACAACTGCATGCTTTTTGTTGAAAATCTGGAAAATACACAGCAATATAAAGAAGAAAATATAATTATAAATAAGAATTAAAACTTAGAAAAGACAGAGATATATTCTTAAATATATACAGATTGGCTATCCCTTATCCAAAATGCTTGGGTCCAGAAGTGTTTTCAGATTTTGGAATATATGCATTATTTGAGCCTCCCAAGTCCAAAAATCTGAAATCCTTTGAATGTCATACAGGTGAGTGCTCAAAGTTACAGATTTTGGAGCATTTTAAATTTTGGATTTTTGGATTTGAGATGCTCAACACCTGTATAATCTGACAACCTAGAGATAACCACTATTAATATTTTGGTGTGTATCCTCCAAGTCTCTTCTCTGTGCATATTTATGCAGATATAGCAAGTGTTATGTGTACTTTTGCATATGGATGTATTTGTATTTAAATATGTGCAAATATACATGTATTCACACATAAACATGCCAATGAAAATAGGCCCATTTTTCTACTGGTGTGTAAGCATTTTTATTGGTTCTATAGTGATTCTTTAATATGTAAAGGTATTAATCCTATTTCATACAAATTATAGTATTTTCCCATTTGATGATTTCATTTTCAGGATATACTTCGACAGACTTTTCATTTTTAGGCAATTTCCTCCACTGCTTTTGTAAACTCACATGCCTCTTCCCCATTCTGACATCAAGTATTCATTTGTATTGTTTCTAGATGATTATATTTGTTACATTTAATCTATCACCAATCTATCAGAAGTCTATCCTGGTACAAGGTGGAGGTGAGGTTATCATTTGATTTTTTTTTTTTTTTAGGTGAGATTCAAAGTACTGTGTACACTATTACAAAGGCTGCTATGAAATGCTTGTATCATTTCAAACCTGACCTCTTCCTGGTTTGCTTTCAAGGTGATTGGAAGCAACTCTTAAATGAGGCGGGGCGGGGGGGGGGGGGGGGTACAAGATTGGTCTATCTTTATCAAGGAAACACAGACAGAAAAAGATGGACCTGGGTGCAGCAGGGCCCAGACACCACCCTCTACTCTCGTGCCGGTCACCACCCTTCTCCCCCTGGGCAGACCCAGCGTTCTGGTTGCGGTGCTGCAGTCAGCACACAAAGCAAGACTCTAAATCTCAGATAAACTAAGATGATGGCAGAGACCCAGATGAGGGAAAAAACTCAACCACCTGAGCAAATGAAAACCTACCTTCCAGAGTGAAGATCACACAGACTGAGAACTTAGGCTGTGTCTTGGGTACTGGGCTCAGCACTTTGACAGATTATACATTCAGTCCTCCTGACAATCTCGTGAAGTACTAACTCCATCTCACAGTTGAAAAACTGAGATTCAGGAAGATCGTATGAACCACATGCACCACGATCACACGGAGAGTGATGGATCTAAGCCTTCAGCTCAGGTAGTTTTATTCCAGAGAGTCACGATTTCAGGAAATCTTTCCAAGGCGTTAACTGTTCTTACATGGTGACTGAGTCACATTATCAATGAAATTCAGCTGCCGTCCCAGATGTCACGGGGCAGCCAACCAAAAACATAAACTACGTAGGACAGGCTAACGTGATATGCTGTGAGAAGTCCCGACAGGGTTAGCAGTCTGTGCTAACTGGAGGGGGATGGAAGGTGCTCAGAGTTTTAAAAAGGGAGTTGAAAAGGAAGAGTTTATGTCTGCCAACAGGCCACATTGGAACAGGCCTGTGGAGGAGAGGGCATCAAGCCCCCCAGCCTGGGGGAGTTACCACTGGAACCTCTGTTCTGGACCTGAGCTCACTGAGCAATTTTCTGATTTCTGAATTTGTCAGGACATCTGAATGAAGTTGGTCTGTACCCTGAGTTCACAGGAAGCAAGAACCAAACCTAAAAGAAAGCCACACTTGTAACTTGTTTTCACAGCACTAAGTGTCTGCATAAAGGGGTGGGGAACCTGCGGCCTTGGGGCCACATGTGGCCGTCGGGATCCCTAAGTGCAGCCTCTGAATACCAATTTTATAGAACAAATCTTTTCAATGAAGGGATTTGTTCCATGAAGTTTGGATTCAGTGGAGGGGCCTTGAGGCTGCAGGTTCCCCACGCCTCAAACCCTCATCCTCACTGGCACTTTCTTCCCCTAGTAATTATCCTACCCCTCGCAATGGCTTCCAGCTTCACCTGGGGGAAAATGTGGTGGTTTTTTTTTTTGTTTTTGTTTTTTTTTAACCAAACACATTTAAAACTTACTTCACAAGAATTTGATGTCTGCGGCTGATTTATTCTTACTTTGGGAAACATTTATTTTTTTCAGAAATGCAGCAGGGAAGTCTTTCAAATCAAGTCAGCGGCTCACTTAGTTACAGATCACCAATATGACATCAGCATTATACCCTGCCAAAACTGTTAATCATTGTTGAGGAATTATCAATTCTTATATATGAATTTACTGTCTTAAACATGTCTGGTTATTTTCTATGCAATTTAGGATCTTCTCTAAATTAGAGCTTAGCTAGTTGCCAAAAGAGTCAGGGATAGAATTTTGTAGGACTTCGGCATCTTAAAATAACATGCTGATCACTATGTCATCATTTACAAATTTCTCCTGCCATACTTTCCTACAGGAATCCAACTAAGAAAATGTGTGTTCACTGTATTGTATAAGTTTCATCTTATCTCTAGCCAAGGGGCAAGGGAGAGTGAGATACACCAGGGGCTGAAAAGAGAGAAAAACCTCTAGGAGAAATCCCACACACACCTGAGATGAACCACAAAGATCACAGGATCTGTAAGAATAAGCTGGTTACTAAAAGTGTTGCGAAAAAGAAAACATTTAGACCTAGTGTACGGGTTCAACTCAGCTCTCCAGTAACACAACAGAGCTAGTTAATGTTGCTTTTATTTGAGGATCCTATTTTGCTTTCTTTTACATATTAACTAACAAATACTTCTGATCTTTTGAGAAATTATGCAAATATCAATTCTTCAAGGAAAATTTCTGACTCAGGGTAGAAACTCTTACAGAATACATGTAGAATACAGCTGATTGGCAAAATGAGGACAGCTGTTTCAAATAGGAAATTCTATAAACATTACTAACTACAGAAGAAGAAAAAAATCCAAGGGAACCACCATTAAACCATATACTTGGGGGTTCACTAAAGGGGATTCTAATTTCATCTGGAAAGCCAAATCTAGTGGAAAAATCAAGACTTAGGCTAATTACCAACATGAGCCTTTTTTCTTTTTTTGAAAGAAACATAAATTAGGAACCTACCGTCTGTCTGAGATTTACTGAGGAATATTGTGCTGGCCCGAGGATGATCTGAAGGATTGAATTCCATGTTCAAATCTTTAAAGAAAAAAAAAAGAAATTACATGAATAAACCATCTGATAAAGAGAGAATCAAGATTTTCATTTTTTCAACCTTAAATTGCAAATACATTCAAGGATTCCAGAAAGCTATAGTTTATTGTGTTAATAGATCCTTTTGGTTAGATTGAAAACACTGCTATTATTTAGAAGTTTAAGAAAGTCAAACATAAAAATTAGACTCTTGGCTGGAGACCTATTAGCCTAAAAAAACCCTCCATTTTCTTTTGAAAAAGTCTGCTCTGCACCCAAGATACACAAAATAGAAGGACAGAGTTACTACTCGCAATTAAAGTTACACGTCACAGCAGACTCATCTAAGCGCTGCAGTTGAGTAAGTGGGACTTCCCAGGTAAAGGTGATTAAAACAGGACATCTTACCTGGTTAGGCCGCATCAGCATCCTTGTACTCTGCCTAATTAAGATTGTTACTTTCTAAACAAGCAAAACTTATCCCTTTGAGCAAAAGCTACAAATCAGCCATTTGTGGGCCTAATCTGGGCCACCGGTGTGTTTTGATTCATACCTTTTATTTTTTAAATTTAAGCCAAATATAAAAATCAAGAGATTTCAAACACATACCACAAAGAAAAAAAAAAAATCCCTATTTTGAGCTTCTCTTGAGAAATCAGATCATCTGGCAACACTAGGCTCACACCCCAGTAGTCACGATCGGCTGGAGCCCAGCAGCTGTGGTCCCTTCAGATGGGACCTGGGGCTCTAGCTCTCCCGTGTCACCACCCCACGCTGGGCTCTCCCGACACTCACTTGCGCACCTTCCTACCCCTACAGGCATTTGGTTTTGAATCCCTGCCTTAGGACAATCTCCAAGGGTTGAGACTTGTCAATATTAATATAAACAACTTAGAATCCCATCACAGAACAGTTTTTCCAGTTAAAAAACAACAACAACAAAAACTGATTCTATGGGAAAAGAATGGTTTAACCGAAACAGAAAAATTAAGTTAGGGGAGGAAAGAGATCAAAACTCCTGGAAAGTCTGAATGGCCTTCAAATCAGTTTACGGCATCAGAATGAAAACTTTTTGGGGTCCGATTATTTCAATAAACTCATAGAATCCTAATCAACACCCATAAAAGCAGATGGGGCCTATCCTTAGCTTTAATAGCTCATCGAGTCAAAGATAAAAGGACTCAGATATACACTGGAGGCTACACCTAGTTCCTTATCCACACAGACGGACCCTTGGTAAACCTCTGAAGTGAGGCAATTCTTCCATTCCCAGTCAACTGCTTCCTAACTAGACTCTAACTTCCCACTGGGAACTTGATTCAAGAAACACCTGTTGAATCTTAAGCAGAAGCTACTTCAGTCATCTGGTCTTCTTGTATTATATAACTTCCACTGAAGTTACAGAGTAGTTTCACAGCAAAAGGCATTAAGGGGTTTTGATGGAAGGAGAAAGATGGGCCAAAAGAGACACTTAATTTTCCAAACTGGCTTCAATTTGCACTAGATAAAGTTAGGTGAGAAACTGCACAGTGAAAATGACTCTTTGAGAAGGGGTTTCCTGCTTAAGTAGGGTCTTGTTATATAAAAAAAGGGGGGGGAGCTAAATAACAAATGTGCTACTAAATTTTTTGAGGACTTTTGCATATCAAAATGAGGGCAAATACGTCATCCTAACCAGGGTGGATGCAGTTAACATCCAAACACTTCAACACAGTCCCCACAGAAAAACATCAGCTGAAACACAGTGTGTGTGCAGGGCCTACGTGCCGGTGAGACAACACCAGGAAATCAACCCCCTGGCCTCTGACGTCAGCGCCACTAGTTCCTACTTTGTTCCTTTAACACTCAACTCAGACTCATGTACCAGACCAGTTTTCTTGAAGACCCACTTTTAGCATTAAAATACGTCAGTAGAGCTTTGTACAACACAAGCAAAAAGTGTAAAGCTTTCTTTCCTGTTTGGAATGAAATAACACAAGCCTGCCATTCCTGACAGATTGACATCCTGCTCTCAAGTCCAAGAACGTGCTGGAGGACAATCCCCAACCAACTGCAGATTAGGATTCTGTGCTGTGTTTACAAACCCTCAACATTGCTAAGAATGGGGACGTGGCAGACTCTAACAGAGGGATTCCAATAATGGGGCGTTTGTTACGGCACATAATATTACAGTACATCTAGATGGTGGAATACTATGCCACCACCAATCAATCACGTGAAGAATGTTTTATTGACATGGAAACAGACATGTTAATGCCATAGGTCATTAGGTGAGGAGAGCAATATGCCATTTTGGGGGGAAATACGTGTAGGCATAGAAAACATATCAGAAATATATACACCAATATTCTGTTACCTTCAAATAATCTAATGAATAATATATATATATATATATGTTGTGTGTGTGTGCGTGGCTGTTTTCTTCTCAGTTTTCTACATTGAGCCCACTTTTCTTTGCTTTTTTACCTTTCGTAATTTTGAAAAACAACTTGTGAAAATGGATTTGAGCCTTTAACACCTTCTAGGTGGCTGGACCAGTCCAGCCCAGGCTGGTATTCCTGGGAGATGCGCTGAAGTCACAAGAGACTCACACACAGCCCCAGTATGAGTCGCCCCTCAGCACTGTCCACTTGCTGCAGGAACACGTGACAAGAAACGACCCTGAGCGGAGGGGCCCTCATCCTCTGCCTGCAATCTCTGTGCCTCTTTACTCTTCCTGCTCCCAACGAGGCCAGAGTGGCAAAGGGCAGGTGACTGTTCTCTGGAGAAGCCAAACAGCAGGAATTACATCTCACACTCTCCCTATGAAAGGCACACACCAAGTGTGACACGGGGAAAAGGCTGTCATATGTTTCCTTTCTGGCCAAGGCATAATGCCAGGTCTGATCAAGAGGCTCCCCGTGTCACAGCTGGTTTCTTAATGGGGGACAGGCCAGGTATCATCTCGCCCCAGGTCAGTGCCACAGAACAAGTCATATAGAGCTCCGAGGAGACTTCAAGATCACTGTCTACCATGGTATTCACAGATGAGGCAAGGGAGGCTCAGAACTTGAGAAAACTATGGTAATTACAGTATGTGCTCTGGCATGGGGACTCCAACTTCTGGGTGGGGAGGGACAAAAAAAGGGGAAAAACCACCATTCTCATAAGCCAAGCACAATAAACCTACCATATCACTCAAACTTAACACTCTGAAGTCAAGCATGACAAAACTGCAACTTCAGCCATAAAGAAAAAAATCTCATTGCAGTTAGGAAAAATGAGAGCCCCAATGTTTATAACAAGTTAGAACACATTTGGAAGAGTGCAGTGGTTTCTGTTCAGCTCAATGAAGTTTCCAAATGACAAGAATAAAAAAAAAGAAATTCATAGAATACAAGCTTAAAATTAGAGATTATAGATGAACAGACTTCACTACTAAAGTATGCTGACCACCTTGCTAAAGTCAGTTCTAACTAACAGTATACTACCTATTTTTGAAGTAATAACTGAACACTAATCGTTCACATCATCCACCACCAAATCAAACATCCCTCACCCCTTCTGCAACGTCACACAGCTCAGCCCTCCCTCAGACCTGCTCTCCCGTGTGCAGAGAGCTGTGGCTTTCCCCACCTGCTCCCAGCAAGCTCTTGAAGTAGTTCATGCGCTTACTCATCCAGAAGAAGAATTAATAACTTATAAAATTTAAATAGTTACTCCAGTAAGTGTCATTTAGCAGAACCACTGCCCTTACAGTGAAGCCCCACTGGAGTATTTTCACCTCGAGAAAAGCCCTGCAGAGACGAGCAGGCTGGTGACACCACATGGAAGCCCACAGCTCTGCCCCAAGCAGGTCAGCGTGTGGCCAGCCTCTAGGAGGGACACAGAGAAGTGGGAGACACGGTTAACCCTACACAGGTTTACAATCTATTCAGGAGGACAAGATGAAGTACATGACACCTTAGAGTACAGGACCGGCTGCTGAACAATGAAGAACGAAAAATCTGACCAAATCCTATGAGATACAGTAAAGTGTGCTTAAAACAAAATAGCTTAAACAAAGCGCTGGATTTTTCAAACATGCAATTGAGTCCCTACTATGTGGTTGGTACTATGTTCGCTTCTTTTGGTATCAAAATACCACTTTGGGGTAATAACCACTTCTATGTCATTACCTTTCCTATTATCTACACGAACTATTTTATGGTCCTAAGAATGCATTCCTGGTTTCCAAAGGGTTACATATAGACGATTAATAGGGAAATAAACACGTATTTAGCTGACTTCAAAATGCATCATATGATATTTCTATCACATATCACATAAGAGTATGAATGGCCAGTCCAAATCACCATGGTTTTCATTCATCCATTCATTCAACAAATAATCACTGAGCATCTACCAGGTGTCAGGTACTGCTGAGTTCCAGGTACTGAGGTTATAGAAGTAATAAAACAGATCAAGTCCCAGCCCTATCAGAGCATCCTTCTAAGTTCAAAGTGTGAAGTACCAGTGGAGAAAGCAAAAAGAATGAAAAACTCATCAAGAATGACTCTATAAACTCTATAAGCCACATTCAGAAAGCTTAAAGTAGACTCTCCAGGAGTTCTGGGAATCACTCACTCCCCAAGGGGAGGCTCAAACAGAGGAGTAGAAATAATGCATTTTACAATGTAAAAGACCCAGATTTGAATTGATCCACATTAGCTCTAAGGCCTTGGGAATAATATTCCCTAACTCTAACATGGGCTAATAACACTCTAACTTAGAGGACTACTGTGAAGATTAGAAGTTATGTACATAAAGCAACGGGCTGGATGTCTGCCACACAATAGGAACCCCATAAAAAATGGGTATTAATAACATCGTGCACAGCACCTAGCTCAGTACTAAAGAAATAAAACTCTCAACACGTAAACGTTATACTTAGAGACACTAAAGACCATGTTAACCTTCATTACACAATTTCTGTTCTTTAAGGAGTGTTAGCTTGAAATTGATGTTTAAATCTTCAGTATTGCATACTCCTGATTTAGATTCTCCTACACTTTAGAGAAAAATGCAGTTTTAAGGAATGTCATGGAATCCCTTGAGTTGACTTCAACCTAATATTCAGGAAGCCGAGTTTTGAACCACTGCTTCTTTATGATGATGACACCTATTAAGACACACGATCAAATTAAAATACTCATAGGATGGTTGTTCTACGAGTCTGTCACCAGACTGTGACGTGAAAACTGAGTACTAGGTCGCGCTGCTCTCAGTCCATGTTTCAGCTGAGCACAAGGTCTGAGGGGATCCCTTTATTCAAAATTGAAAATGAATCGAACAGCGTGCTTGCTACACAGTTGAATGCAGCAGTGTCCTCGCACGCTAGGCAACCTAATTTTCTTTAGTCCTTTAAACAGATGTCACAAGAACGGCGATCCAAAACTGCTCACCTCGCTTGTCAGCCAGCACCAGGTTCACTTGCAGTGTTATAATGGATCCAGGTAATGAGACAGTGCCAAGAGAAGCAGGCGTCACTATCTATCTCTGATGGTCTGGAAAACCAGTAAAAAGGAAAATGGAAAACTGCAGCAAGGCCTGACGGCACTGGATGGAAGAGGAGGCTCCAAAGACAACCTGCACACGGCCAAACCGTCCCCCACCTCTTCCTCTCTCTGCAGTACCAGGCCCCAAGCTGATCGTTGCTCCAATAAATCATCCCAAAGGATGGGCTGTCCATGTAGGTGTTGACAATGTCAGTGAGCAGAGCCCAAGGAGTCAAGGATTCTGTGATTCCTCAATAGTTTCTGAAACTTCACCACAGAAAGTCAACTTCGATCTGGAGGCCGACGGTGGTTAGCCGACAACCCCACAGTTACTCTCAGAAGACAGCACTAGGTCTATTTCCCAGCTTTAGCCAGTTATTTGGCATGGTCAAAATCTCAAACTTTTAATTTCAATTTTAGGTAGTCACATTTCCAAATCTGGCTATGATCTGCAAGGCAATGATGAAACCAACACATAAAGCCTGTTAATTTTAAATCAAACTGGTTCTTTTATTTATTTTTTTTAGTTACTATTGTCCCACTGCCTGAAAAATCAGTGATTATCTCCACTTGCTGATGTCAATGAGACCAAATCTGGAGCTGCCCCCAGCTTCCCCAGGAGGTCGCCCCCAGGCCAGCCCCGTCCCAGCAGCCACTCAGAACAACCACTCTCACTGCAGCCCAGCAGCAAACAGCTGCTAGTGCAAGTCTCGTCAGTTCTAAAGCCATCTTTTCTACTCCCACTGATTTTAAGTTTATTCTCCTAATTATTATAACACACTTAGATTTGGTTATTTCCTATTTTCGCTCTCTTTCTGGGGCCGGTGTCCCTGCAGGTGATTGGCACACATGTCTTTGCGAGTGCAAGTCTTCGCACTTCTACGCGTGTGGGCCTCCACGTCAGTCCCTCTGGGGCTGGGTTCGCGTCTGGATTTGTGTCTCTGCGAGGATCTCTCTGCGCACACACATCCAACCCTCATTCATCTGCTCTCTGTCCATCTGTCTGTCTCTCCACCTCCCTCTTTCCAACCCATCTCAATCTCTCTTCCACTCGCTCTCTTTCCCCCCCTAACCATTTTCTCTGTCCTTACCTCCTTCCCCAGGCCCTCTCTCTCTCCACTATCTCTTTCTAACTTTCTATCTTAAGCTGAACCAAAGGAGATAAAGATTCTAAGGTTAAGACTAAAGAGATTATTCTACCAATACACATTCTAGATAACCTAAAAGCTCACATGCTACATGCACTTAGAAATGTGAGATAAAAATGTAAGACATCCTTTCAAATGCCTACAAGAGTGTGGTAAGAAAGCAAGATAAATGGCCTGAGACCCTAATCAAAGAGAGAACTGAAGTGTCTGGCAGGGCAGGAGCTATCCAGCTGTGTGAGGTGTCGCACATCCCTGTTCACACCTGTTATCCTGGCATAGTTCCTAATTCTAGCCCCCTTTACTCTCAAAAGTGACTTGATGTGGAAGTCACCTTATTTTAATGCTCCTGCAGGACAGGATGTAGGACAGGAGTTAGAACTGGCACTTGTACATAATGGCTGGAACCGTCAGAGAGCTACAATCTCAAAGAAAAACTGAATTGGGGAAAAAAAAATCATCTATGAACCCATGAAAAGGAGGCTGGGTCTGGGAGGGAGAAAAGTTGCCCAAGCTCCCAGTAACTAGTAACCATTGGTCTGTATGTATCTTAAATGTGGTTTTTGGCATTTTACTCAACTCTACCTCCATGTAGTCCAGGAAACTCCTGGATAAGAAACTTACACTGAATCATAAACCTCTCTGGAAGAGACTGCCTCCCAGGATCCCGCAGACTATTCCCTTTGATGACAGGCTCAGCATCCAAAATGACAAGACACAGGGGAGAGAATCCTCTACAAATTGGAGTTAAGACACTCAATACACACAGATCCTCAAGAACTTAATAGAGCTGGATAAAAATCAAAAATAAATATGTGCACAATGGTCAATGACAAAAAACAAATAAAAATGTAAGGGAAAAAAGATACTCTGAAAAAAGGGGTTTTTTTGTTTTGTTTTGTTTTTTCAAAAAAAGAATCATGTCTATATGTGTTCATACACACACTTCATACTGCATGGCTGGATACTTTCCAGACAGACCTCGTATGTACATATACACAGGCAAATACATATTGCTATAGACTGAATATCTGTGTCCCCTCAAAATTCATATGTTAAATCTTAGCCTCCAATGTGTATTTGAAAGTGGGACCTCTGAGAGGTGACCAGGTGATGAGGCAGAGCCCTCGTGTACGGGATTAATGCCATCATAAAAGAGACCCAGAGAGCTCCCTGGTCCCTTCTGCCACGTGAGGCTCCACAGCAAGAAAGGGGCCATCTATGACCCAAGGAGCAGACCCTCTGCAGGCATCAAACCTGCCAGCATCTGATCTTGGACTTCTCAGCCTCCACAACAGTGAGGAATGAACTTCTGTTGTTTATAAGCCACCTAGTCTATGGTACTTTGTTACAGTGGCCTGAACAACCAAGACTGGCTGACTGACTTATTTATCTACTTGTTTGTTTTCTCAAAAAAAAAAAAAAAAAAAAAAATAGTCATTAAAATCTAAAACTCAACAGATTATTTAAAGTGCAGATCAGATACACCTGAACATAGAACTGGTGACCTAAAAAACAGATCTCAAGAAGTCACTTAGAATGACACAGAGAGAGAGAAAGTTACACTGTATAAAAAGTCTTACTAACAGGGTTCTACATTCCATACATTCAGGATTAGAAAAAGACTCATAGCAAACCTCTTTAATCTGATAAAGGCCATCTGCCCAAAACATACAGCAATCCCATACTTAATGGGCAAACACCAGGTGCGTTCTCCTTAAGTCAGGGATGACACTGAGATGACCCATCTATATTCAACACCGCATAGGAGGTCCCAGTCAGTGCAACAGGACAAGAACAAACAATATAAAAGGGATTTACTGAACAGGAAAGAAACAAAACTACTGTTGTTATTTGTATATGATCGTCCACACAGAAAATACAAGGGGCTTTAAAAATCTGTTGGTGCTAAATACAATACAAATTAACATACAGAAATCAATTTCATTCCATCATCCTAGCAACAGTCCTCGACTGAAGGAGCAGTATCATTCCCTTTCCCTTTGGGGTGTTTGGAAACGTGTGGAGACATTTTCGGCTGTCACAATGTCAAGTGGCTGCTACTTGCTTGTACCACTGTCCCACACAATAAGAAACTGTGCCTCATTCTCAGTGGATGCCAATAGGGTATTCATTGAGAAACACTATGGCCTAGAGCAATAAACAATCAGCAAATGCAGTAATGACAATATAAAAAGTATTCCATTTACTAAGCAACAAAAACAAAAAAAAAACCCTATCATTAACAAAAAATGAGTAAGACCTTATATAGAAAATTATAAAGTTGTACAAACAAGCTAAAAAATCTTTATATGTATAGAAATATAGTTTATATACATGTACATATACTCACCTATACGTGCAGTTATTCACATGTACACACATCCCACCCCCATCAGGCCATGTGCTACATGCTAAGCTACACATGTGGCGGTGAACTCAACAGGCAGGGTCCCTGCTCACAGAGTTATCAATCCAAGTGTCAGAAAGTTTAAAGAGCACTCTGTCTGGACACAGTTCATACTACACCTTTCACTTTAAAATGTAAAAAATCAGGCGTGGCTTTTCCATGCTCCTTGCTTCACCCCAACACTGCTCCCCTTTGAGTATTTTACTGCTTCCTGCCACATCCACACCGGCCAGGTGAGGAAAGCCATAAGGAAGGTTAGGAAAAGTCAACATGAGGTGGGAGGGAGAGGGAGCCAGCCCCTGCTCACATCCGTATTAGAGGTAATGGAAGCGCAGGCCCAGGGGGACACGTGAGGCTACTGCATCACACAGTACTGGGGACACCACGTGCCTGCTCATCACTCCTGCTCTTCTGGCTGGCCTTGTTCCCACTTCTCTTTGCCTCACGCTTTCTGCTCCGGCAACACTTTGCCGCCATGCAGTATTCTTTCAGTTTCTCATGGGCGTGAGTGGGCCGTCCCCTCTCCCCTGAATAACCCCCTCTGGGTGGGGCCATGTGGTCCACTCCTGCTCTCACGCCCCGTCTCGGGCCAGCACCCCCACCCTGGAAGGCCTCCCCGACTCACCTAGGCTCGCTGCTGCGCTGCCGCCTCTACTCCCACCAAGCTTATGCCCCCATAACCGCTGGTCTAAATGTGTGCTCCCCCCTCCCAAATGTGTACTGACTGCAGAAAAGAGTCAGTGAGTGAGCCGCAAAGTCTACTAAATGACACCAAGGCACTGAACCAGACATGTGGATCAAGAGAGAGATGTCAGATGCAGTCCTCGCTCTCAAGGAGCTTCCGTCCAGCAGCAAACACACACACACACACACACACACACACACACACTCTGCCACTGACAATCCTTAAGCAAGGCAGAACACAGTGAATCACATGCACAGCATGGACGGGCAGTGCTCCAGGCTTTACTGGTAGAGGAGAGAGGACTTCACAGAACAGGCGAGATTTCAGTAGGGCTGACAGAGAGTTGGATTTTTATTTGGAAAAACCGGCTCAGGGGAGGTGCATGTCAGCCAGAAGGAAGAGAACAGGCCAAGGCACATGAGATGGATGGGAAAAGTTTATTAGGGAACCGCCGATACACATGCAAGGCTGGACAGTTCAGGAAGAAAAGCCCCAGGGAGGGAAAGCAGAAAGGTGGATTCAGGCCAGATTGCAGAAAGCCCTGGGTGCCAGGACAAGGAGCTGTATTTTTCCAGAGGACAAAGAGGGACAAGCCACTGCTGATGTTCCAACAATTCAAATTTGACTGCTGGTGTTTATGTTTAGAAACGAAAAACCGTGAAGGTGAAGTGACAAGTTTAAATTCAGAAAAAGGAGAAGAGAAAAAACCATGCAAAAGAGAAATATACACAACGGCCTCACTGGGTCCTGAGACAATGCAGGTGGAAGCCCCCCTGGCTCACGGACCCTGGCACAACGGCTGGGCTCAGTCACCTGCCAGTAGCGGCATCACACCACCTTAGGACAGGGCAGCACTTACCCTGCCACGAATGACGCCCAAATGTTCAACAATAAGCCGACCAATAGAAATAACATAAAAGAATGATCAACAAGTGAAATAGCTCTTCTTAAAAGAAAAGGGAAAACTGGCAAGGACCAAACCATTTAACTCAAATGCAGACGAACTCCAAGAGAAAGAATCTCCTAGCAACAGCCTCTCCTGAGAGGCATGAATTAGCACTATCACTGACACAGGAAAAATACCACTTGGATCGTTGATATTTTAACACCAAGCAAATGAGTAGGTCTTCTAACTATGGAGCAATACGGATGAAATCTGCTATTGCAGAGACTTTAATGAGGGGTGACACGTACAGCAGATGGAGAAAAATCTTAACATCAAAATCAGCACAAATAATCAGAAATTATCTCAAAGAGAATGAATAGGAGAAAGCATATAAAGAAACCAAACAAATAAAATTAAAAAAGGATATACATCAAACACCGGGGGAAAAAGAACATATAATTCAGGACAAATATGGGAACCAGCCTGTAAGAAAACCTTGGTTGGATGGCTAAACCGAAATGTGAATACTGAGGTATTTTCCCCGGGATTTTCAGTAGAGAACAAAGAACTGGTTCACTACTTGAATCAGATGGCATAATACTAACCGATGACAGAAAGTAGAACAATTCAACCTTTTTACAGCCACGGACAGCCCACCACATCTGAAGGCTGTTTTTCCGATCTGTGCATGCTATTCTGGGCCGCGTCTGTGATTCCCGACGGTCAAGTTCACAGTCACATCTGCAAGTGATACAATCCCCTACAGTCTTTTCCTTACTTTCAGACCTGGCATGTTACTCATATTTCAAGAAGAAAAAAGTTAAATCTAGAATTTACTTCCTACCTCATTTTGTAACTACAAGCCTGCCTTTCGAACATTCTGATTCTGGGGAAAGTAGAGAGAAAAGGGAATGCCATGGCCGCTGAGGGTCACCTCCGACACAAGAAATGTGATGCATAACCAATGATAAAACTTGAGATGCAGCTACTGAGGCAGAGCTGTTCGGAATTTAATCAAGTCTGCTGAGCTTTGGAGGGAGGGATAATAGGCAGCCAGATGGACAAGATTTGCATTCAGAAAAGCTACACTGAAGATACAAATGAATGCGCCTCAGAATCCCGCCATCAACGATCTGCTGCCCGGTTTAATAAAACCTGAATTAAAACAATCACAAAACCCAAAATGTTTAAACAAATCTATTTCGTTTGTAAAGCTGAATCAATAATAAGGCAATTAGCCCGGCACAACAGAAGCTCCGTTCTAATTCCTTCCTGTTCCATCTGAGTGCTCAGAAGCACATCGCTGCCACACCAGGCTCCAGGCAGGGCTGCGCTGAGACAGAGACGCAGAGGGAACAAGACGACACGGACTGTCTCTGCACACCATCCTGAGCACATGTGTGAGCGCAATTATACACACACCAGTGCACACAGCGACTCTTGCTCTCCTGCAAAACAGGAGCCATTGAGACACAGGGAGAAACGGAGGAAAAATATTGGACTGTACTGTTGCAGCAAAGTACCTAAAGTTTGTCAATTTAAGTCATCTTGATTATAAAAGAAAAATGAGGCCAGATTTTGCTGGGGTAGATTTTACTGGGGCCCTCAGAGATTTCCTGGTCAGCCTTGTAAATAGTGTTCAGTAAAATCTGCCACAAGCCACAGGCGTAGCACTATGGTCCCATCTCGTCTCAAGACCCAGGGAGAGAGTGAGCGGAAGGGCAGGGAGCTGGCCACTGCTGCGCCTTGCGAACGCTCGGTCATGCCCACGATCCTGACACTGTCAAGGCCCAATTGTGCACTTGAGGAACCTGGAACTCAGAGAGAGGAGCACTTGTTCAGGTCCCAAGGCAGCTGAGGAGGAGCCGGGATGCAGGGCCCCCCATGCAGGCTCACTCCCTGTGCTGGTCTAGCTAACAGTGACCTCATGGAGGAGCATTTTCTTTCCATTGTTTGACAGAAGCAGAGGCAGGGCCCTCCGGTGGATTCCCTGTGCTGGAGAACAGGAGGGGGGAAATTTCCTACTGCGAGCTGCCAGGTCTGGTGAAATTTGATTTTTAAGACAATCTTTTTCTCAGTATTCTAAGAAATCCAAGATCAACAATATAGGCCTTACTTTCTATTTTTAAATTCTAGTTAGTCAATGTAACTATGTTGAAAATAGGAAATGATACTTTGTTTGCATGATATAACAAACCTGCTCTTTGAGAAGAGAAAGTGGTGTCTGCGATTAGCTTTGGTTTCAGTGATGGTTTCACCTGGTGAGGGGAAGAAGCATTTTCTTCCCTAATTAGAAATGTCCAGGAGAGGTAATTTAGATGTAGCCCTTCAATGGTTATTGCATCCAATGAAAGGGAACAGCCATTCGGGGATGGCCCTCCTGAAATCCCTAGGCAAATGTCTCCTTCCATGTGCTATTTGCAGCTGGTCACCCACATCCTTGTGAGAAGTTAAAGTGGGGCAAGGCTCTGTTGGAAGTTACTGAGCTTCCTCCGCAAGCACTCACTGGCCTTACTCATTCTGGCAGAATCATTCTGGTAAGGACAGCTCAACAGGAAAGCCAAGAGGAAGGCTGAGGCCAGAGAGTGCACCACCTCTCGGCTTAATAAGGGCGCAACAGCACCGGGCTTTAGAGGCCTCTGCGTCCCCACTGTGCACACACCACCTCCCTGGGCACACCGCATGGGGCCAAGAAAAGGCCATGGGCAGGGAACCACCGAGGTTCAGAAGGCCCAAGAGAAGCAATGAGACTGACTGAACGGATCCTTCCAGCAGCTGTGGAAGATACGCCTTCACTGGCTGCTTTCACTCCTAACTCTCCCCGTTCATGATCAGGTGCGACCTTTTTAAGAGGCAAATTTGCGAGTGCAAAGCCGCATTTCGCCCTGGTTTACTCTGCTTGCTGTGCCACAGCTCCTTGGGGAGTCCACAGTCCACTCCAGGTAGGCAGCCTCTTGGTAAACCCAAACTTAACCTGCATGGCCCTGAGGTTCTCTTCTGGATGCATCCATGCTCTCCAGGACAACAGAAGCTGGAACGGCTTCTATGCTGCTGGACTGTGTATGTGGCACTAAGACCCTGGACCTGGGAGTCACCCAGAGGTGGCCATGTCACAGCCTGACCACTAACAGCCATGTGCCCTAGAGCAAGGTACTTAACTTCCTTACATCTCACTCAGGTACTGTCAGGATGAAAGACGACAGGATTCCTACCCACGTGCAGGAAAAGTAAAGGTAACCAAGGAGAAACAAGATAGCACATTTCACTGAATTTGCTGTCATACAGTATAGTACAGTGCTTTTCAAACTACAAGTTGGACCCTTTCGGAGATTATGAAATCAATTTGGAGGACCATGACTCACCTTCTTAAAAAATGAAATAAAACAGAAAAGTGCAGAACATAAATAAACAATATGGAGTGCATATATTGTTTCATGTATGTTTATCAATATGAAACAGAGTTGAATTCAGATGTAAAAATATATTTTTTACTATAGATCTCAAATTGGAAAGCCACAAGTGTAGCAGCAAAACATCAATATGGTTACTAGAGATAACTGCCCAACTATACAAAGAGCCTTAAATATGCCAGATTTTTTTTCACCTACTGATTAAAATCATTTAAAGTGTCCAATCACTTAAGCAATTAAAAAGAATCCTAAATAAGCCTACCAAATGCTTCCCAACTTAGATGTCCAAGAAGTAGTTTTTGCAAATTCAGATGTATCATGTACCTTGCCATATAGTAATTTTGTAGATTGCATCTGAAACTCTGAGTCATCAATTCCATTCCTGAGATTCTACCCTACGGAGATGATCTGATATGCAGACAGGTTTTAGGCACAAAGGTGCTCATTACTGTGTTCATCTTTGATGTTTGGAGATGTTCATTTATAATAGGAAGATGCAAACAATAACCTAAATGTCCAGTAATAAGAAACCGAGTAACTAGGTGGCAAGTTTACTATATGGAAAATTACACAGCTATTTAAAATAAGTAATTTTTATAAATAGTTTAATATATTTGTAATTGAGGAAACACTTTGGTTTATCATGCTAAATGAAAAGGAAGATACACAATTTTACAGTGTTATCACAATGATATGTTACATAATTTGGGGGGCTTGGGTTTTATTATTTTGGTGGTAGTGGGTTTATTTTAAGCAAACCCAGCTTTTAAAACTACCAGAAGAAACTACACACAAATGTTCACAGTAGTTCTCTTTGTCTGAGGCACGGACAGGAGCTGTTTTCCTTTTTCTTTACTTTTCTGTATTTTCCAAATTTTCTCTAGGAGGCACATTTCACATTCAACATGGAGAGGACTGACATAACAACCTTTCCTTTCTGAGTATACTGGCACCATGGAGTTCTTCAATTTTACCATTAAATTTCCAACCTCAAAGGACAAGGAATGTATTCTAAAATGGTGAGAACCTTCAGCAGTTACTTAGAAGGAAATTCCCTAATATTTGGGAAAATGAATATTAAAAATGGAACATGTAAAGGTTAAATTTGTTTACCTCTGAATAGGAATACTGGTTAACTCTAAGATAAGCAGGGTTGTGCTTGGTTTAAGAAAGACCAGATTGGTGCAACAAGAACTAAAAAGCCATTCTGCCTTCTGAGTGGGAGGGGAAAGTCTGCATCTTGTTTCTCGTTTCTGCAGCACTTAATGACATGAAAGTGGAGCAGAGACCAACAAATAGCTCAGTCATGGAACCGACTAATAATTGCAGGAATCACTCCAATCCCTCAGAGCCTCAAACGTGGAACGCAGGACAAACTGCTGTGAGAGGACATGGCAACAGCACAGCCGACATGCATCTTCAGTACGTGAAGTTGTTATTTACCATCTTTTCTCTGCTCCTCAACAGGCCCCCTGCACAAATTCATTCATGTAGGAACAAGTAGAAATTATTAAACTAATAAACAAGACAAAATATCGGTCTGATCTTGGCACACATTACTCAAAGTATCAAAGAATAAAAAGGAAAAGGAAGAATCTTATTAATAAATACTTCACTGTAACACAATGATGGTCTGCGCTTCTGCTCCTCACACCTCCATCCTCCGCTCTGCCCAGAGCAGCCAGGGCAATGCTGTCAAAGCTGCTCCAACTCCACGACGGACGGCCACAGGCCTGGGCGTGCCCTGCCCCTGCTGCCTCTGGGACCTCCCCTCCCACAGAGCCCCACGCCCTGTCCTCAGACCTACGGGAAGCTTCCTCCCTCCGCATCCACCTGGCTCCTTCCCTCACATCCTTCAGGTCTCTGCTCAGATGTCACCTTACATAATAACATGACAATGTCACTTTATATAAGCATTATCATAGTAATACCTAACACACAGTGGACACATGTCAGACACTGCTCTGAGAACTTTGTGTGTGCCAACTTATTTAGTCCAACTCATGTAATAATACTATTATCCTCATTTTACCAATGAGGACACTGAGACAGGGAGAAGTTAAAGAGCTAGCCCAAAGTCACACAGCCAGTAGTGGCAGAGTCCACATTCCAACTCAGGCAGCCTGACTCCAGAATTTCTGCTACAACCCCCTTCCTACATCCTCATCCTTAACTTTCTGCTTTGTTTTTAGAGGTGTCGTGTCTCCTCTTCCCAGTCATGGAGCTCTACAAAGGCAGGGCCTTTGCCTGCTTTGCTCACGATTACCTGGAGCCCCAGATGGTGTCTAAGACAGAGCAGGTACTTGGCAATTACTTGTTGAATGAATAAAGGAACGATTCAATCGCACAGAGCCACGTTTCCCCTCCAAAGTTTTTGCTACCTCTGCTACTGTACAGGAGTAAGCAAATCACAGCGAAAGGGAGGGCTGCCAGTTCTGCAGTGGCCTAGGTGTTCACCTTCATCAGCCAGAGAACAGGACACTGAGCCACTGAGCCCAGGGGCACTGGCTAGGAACAAGGGACCTTTCTGGTAGCTGAAAACGGGACACCATGAGCAGCCAAGCACAGCCCACACACACCTTTATCACAGGAAACACCAGGCATAAGCCTACACATGCTGGCTAGAAGCTTTCTTGTCTGTTACGTCTTTATCAAACTGTCGGTGGTTACAAGCATGTGTTTCAATCAAATTACAGACCAAGCACAAATGCCCAACCTTTGCTAAACAGACTGAGCAAACCCATGAACAGAAATCACATGAAGCCCAAAACCGCCCCCAAAGTGTCAGGCATGCTGATTATTTCTGCCACTTCACCGCAGCAAAGCTACCGTCGGGTTATTTTTATAAATATTTCAAGCTACTGAAATGACGCTGCTACTAAATAACACCTCAAACCTCTTGAAATATGAGAAATTAAGGTTTATATTTCAGGTTTGGCATATTTTTCTTAAGAAATGGAAATGTGCAGGTAAAATCAGGAAGTGTAAGATCATCATCGCCATCTCGGGACCACAGTGATGTTTCCCATCATCTGTCCTTCAACGTAAATAAAGACAGCTCGCTGGTTTCCACGTTCCCACCACATTCCCACTAGGAAAGCCTCGTCTTTCTGAAACATCATCATATTTTGAAGTCCTGATTACAAAGTCAAGGGCTCTTTTTAACTGCAGTTTTTCTAGAATTCAAACTAAGGCACCTTTCTTTAACTAGATGGTAACCTGTATTAGTTTTTCAAAATCTGTACAACCAATTTATTTAAGAATTATATTAGAAATTAGGAGATACTAATTTTTCAATTTAGAACTTACCACAGTTAATATGCAATTTTGAAACTGTCAAGCCATGAAGAGACGCTTATACTTGGTGCCAACCTTCACCTGTCTCCAGCGGAGTGGAGAACAGTGAGCAACGACCAGCCCTGGGGTGATTCCCAGGGGGCCACAGGCCTCACGACCCCACAAGGGGCAGAAGGAACAACCCAGCACTGTCAGCATCTCCCTCCTAGACTCAGCAAGCCAGTGACAAGGCAGGGTGGGCACAAAAGAGCCACTACTGTCCCCAAACATTCTGGCAAAGAAGGGAAGCTGCTCGTGGAACACAACTAGACGTGACAGGTTATTATGATTCCTGCTCATGAGTTTTATGTTCAAAATCTATACTATACATGGTAAGTATATACTATCTTGCTTTTACTAAAAGCAGGAAAAGGACAATGGATGTGTTCTGGAGGTCAGTTAATTTAGGAAAATTAAGTATAATTTAAATGAAATAAAATCTTCTATATTTAGTAGGGGCGGGGGAAACCCGCATTTTCTATTCATGGTTGTCCAGTGTCTCAACCAACAGTAACATTTTAGGTTTTATTTGACATGTAAACATTTTGAAGAAAAGACTTTTGAACCTCTCTGACCTGTTATCTACCTTTTCAGATAATAAAATATTGTACTACAGAATCAAACATTTAGTGTTATTTTAAAAGCACAAATAGCCAACATTTCCTTCCACCTTTTCTGTTTCTTAGCAAACAATCAACAGAGACCAATATGTAAAAAGAACAATTTGTATTTTAGAAGTCTCTGGCATAGTCCAAGTCCCACATTTCCTGTGTTTAGGCCTCCCATGAGACAATACCACAAAATTTTTAAGGATGTAGAGGGAGTGTTCTGGTTATGTTTAGTAGGTTTGCATAATGACCTTTCTTATGAGAGTAAAGAGTGCTAAATAAAGCCCCCCCCCCAAAAAAAACCCCATAAAATATTTAGCAATAACTGTATCTACTGTCTCCAACTTATTCTCAAAGGGTTCAGAAAAAAAAGTGGTATTTAAGAAAGAAAAAGAATGATAAAGCAAATGCGGCAAAATGTTAATAACTGATGACTATAGGAGAAGTTACTTCTATTTCAACTTTTGTTAAGTTTGAAGTTGTGTTCAAATAAAATAGGAAAGAACATCTATTAGCAGGTGGAGTACACAAAAGAAGAGTTATTTAAAATATGAACTATTCCCTATACACGTGCTCTATCCTTTCTTCCCTCTGGTGTCCAAACTACCTCCCTCCTTTCCTAATCAAGCTCCTAGGAAGAGTAGTCTCTCACCTCCTACTCCCTGCTCCAAATAGCCTCAAAACGTGGTTTCTGTCTCCCTCTCTCAAAACTCTTCTCACCAAAGTCATCAATGACCTCCTAGGCCCCAGGTCCTCCACCACATTATAGATCCCACAGCATTTGACTTTTCCTGGCAGGGATCCCTGCAACCTGCTTCTCTGCTCAGTCTCTCCATGCAGTTCTTTTCCTCTGACCCCTATATTAATATTTTGCGGCTGCACATAACATCCACATTTTGCCCCAACTCTTGTCAATTTCTGGTGCACTACCTTGAGGGGACCCTGACGATCCCCCAGGCGCATGGAGAGAGCTGGCAGGAGCAGCAGTGTGCCTCCTGGGATTTGGTAGCCCCTTCCTGCTCTACCTGGAATTTGACTTACTGCTTCAATGGTTCTCCTTCGGTAAACTCATCTCCTCCCACTATTCCCTCTATTTATTGCCAGTACTTATTGCCAAATTCTTACCATCGTGTTCCAACTGCCTACAGCGTTCAGTACAGTAATATACTGTACAGGTTTGTAGCCTAGGAGCAACAGTCTATACCATTCAGCCTAGTGTACACTAGGCTATACCATCTGGGCCTAGTGTACACTAGGCTATACCATCCAGGATTGTGTAAGTACACTCTATGATACGTCCACACAAGAGTGAACTTGCCTAACAAGGCATTTCTCAGAATGTATGGCCTTTGTTAAGGGACACATGACTATATATGAAATGAAGGGGGGAATAGCACAAACCAGATCATGGACGCATCTCACTGCTGTCCAACAGTTTCTCACCATTCAACCCTACATGTTCCAAACATGACAACGTCTTCTGCTCCCCAAATACATCATGCTCTTTCACACCTCTGGATTTCAAATGGTTTTCCTTTGGCTAAAAGTCCTTGTGCTACAGGCAAACTCCTACTTGTCTTTTAAAACTATGTCCAAACGTGAAGTCCTGTAGTGGACCCCCCTGACCCCTCCCAAAGTATCTCCACCCAGGCAGTCTGTATGTGAATCCAGTCTCGTCATTTCACCATCTTCTAATTATAAAGCTCTCTCTCCCACCACGCTGTGACCAGATGCATAGCTGATGGCTAATAAACTGTGAATTAATTTTATGTCCTTTTAATGACTCACATTAACTCTGCTTCAAAGTTATAAGCTTAATAGTCAAGGCTACCTAATTTGTTCCTTATTTAGTTCTCCAGCTTTTATTGATACTACCACCTATACATCCGGATCTTCCACTAAACCGACATGCTTATGAACCACTCCCTTGGTGCTCAGCACTTCAGAGGGTCGTGCACGCTAGTCCTCTTGCCTGGAAAGTCTCCCTCCTCTCGTGTGTGTGTGTGTGTGTGTGTGTGTGTGTGTGTGTTGGGGTGGTGAAAAGGGAAGCGGAGCCGGGATTTGATGTGAACAGGGACGCAGATGGCAGAAGAATGACCAGTCTCCAGGGCTAATAGCCTCCCCAAGGGTGAGTGGGAAGTTGCGGGCCCTTCCTGAAACCTCTCACAGTGGCATAAAGATGGAGAAACTGCCCTCCCACGGGGCAACCAGGGTCACGGTTGGTCACTGAGGGCACTGGCTGAGTTACTGACAAGGGATAATTGTTTTTCAGCTTTTAGATTTTCTGACTGCAAAAGCAATACATGTAACTAAACATTCACACCCTACCAAAATATACAATTTACGAAGTAGAAAGTCCCCATAATGTTACATTCCTTCCACCAGGTACATTACTGCTTTCAACTATTTTTTTTTTTTTTTTTTTTTTTTTGAGACAGAGTCTCACTCTGTTGCCCAGGCTAGAGTGAGTGCCGTGGCGTCAGCCTAGCTCACAGCAACCTCAAACTCCTGAGCTCAAGGGATCCTCCTGTCTCAGCCTCCCGAGTAGCTGGGACTACAGGCATGCACCACCATGCCCGGCTAATTTTTTTTTCTATATATATTTTTAGCTGTCCATATAATTTCTTTCTATTTTTAGTAGAGATGGGGTCTCGCTCTTGCTCAGGCTGGTCTCGAACTCCTGAGCTCAAACGATCCGCCCACCTCGGCCTCCCATGCTTTCAACTATTAAAACACATTTTTCTAAATCAAATCATTCATTTCTCCCTTCGTGTTCTCTTACTATTCATGCTGTAAACAAACATTGGTTCGTTCTTCCCTTATTGTTCTTCAGTGAACCTTTCTTATTTTGGGTACCTTTTCCTATGAGCATGTATAAAATTCATTTTAAGCCATATATAATATTCCACCCTATGAATGTACCATAATTTATTTAACCAATCTCCTATTAAAGAGTTATTATAAACAATGCTGTGACGAATTCCCAGATCTTTGCAGACGTGCATGAGTATTCCTGGGGTAAAGGCCTTGAAGTGGAAATTCCTAGGTCAAAGAGCATGAATCAGGTTGCATCAATTTTTGAAACCCGATTTTTTAATCTAATACAATACCTATGCAATAATCTTCGGGCCTATCCAAGGTTTCTGATTAAAACAAGAGAAAGCAACAAAGAGTAAGTCAAACAAGGGGGCTGTATCACTGAGTGCTGTGGAGCTGAGATCCCAAAGCCAACCCTGTTTGAGGAGCAGCAGCTCCCACGTCAGCCTGGCAGTTGCTGGAGCAGAGCAACAGCGCACGTCTCCTGGGCACCCAGGACTGCACACGCACAGAAGGCAAAGTGAAATTTTCACAGCCACTCCCGGAACACAGCACATGGCTTCAGGACCTCTTCAGAACCAGAAAGATACCCCAGAGGCTTAGGTACCAGCCATTTTACTGGGGCCGAAGGACGTTCTTAGAGGCAAAAACCATGGGTCTATTTTGTTTTTAACCAATGCTGTCCCGCACATCTTCACCTACACTCCCCAAGCTAGTATGGCTGGAGGACAACACGGATTAGACATTTCTCTAAAATTGTACCTAAAAACAAACAGGTTCTCAGCGAAGGGTTGAGGGACTTTCTAAAAAACAAACAATACAGGAGCTTTAAAGTACGAATTTTCTACCTTTATGTGCCTCCCCCGGCACATTTTGGGACATAAGCCTTAGTTCTCAGCTGGACTCTTAAAAGTTGCAAAACTGGGTTCTGGTCATGCCACAGGAGAGCGGGGTGACCCTGGGCAAGGACTCAATCATATCAGACACACCTCCCTGAGATGATTCTGCAAGCATCAAGTGAAATAATGATCAAGAAAACACTCTGGAAGCCATGAGGCACTGCGGAAATGCAAGGAGTTATTTACTACAATCATTATAAAGCAACAAACATCTGAGAACTTACGGTGCGCTGGGTCCTGGTTGGAACGCTCTGTGTATGAGCTCATTCAGTCCTCGCAACTCCGCTGAAGGAGCTTGATTAGAGCTCCTTTCAGAAGATGAGGAAGCGAGGTTCTGAGAGTCAAGCAACTTACCCAAGTCTCCAAAGCCTTAAACAGCTGGGCCAAGTTGTTGGGCTAACTCACGTGAAACGACTAACTCATCCTGGGAGCAATCAGGCCAGATGGAAAGAAGATTCCAGAGATCAGAGGTTTAAGAGTGTTTAAGAGAACCAGCTCTGCAGCCAGGTTTTTTTTATTCAGACCCTGATTCTCCCACTTTGCAACTTAATAACCTGGGGCAGCTCCTTACCTCTCTGTACCTGGGTTTACCCTCTGCAAAATGTAGATAATATGAGCCCCTACCCCACGAGGTTGTTATGGGGACTGAGTTTAAATTCACGCAAGACTGACAGCAGTGTCTGGCCTACAGAAATTACTATACTTGTGTTTACTATTAAGAAAAACACCTGAAGAGAACGCAGAATGACTTGATTCAGAACCAGCAGGCCTGGCTGTATGGGCAAGAACAGAAAACAGGGAAGTAATGGAAACAAACAGGATGTGCTGTAAAGAAGGGCATCCTCCATCAGGATAACCGCGTCCCCTCCAGCCCCCAGGTCAGCGGGCTCCAGCGGGCAGAACGTCAGGCCACTGAGCAAGACCACCAGGGCGGCTCTGAAGAAAAGCCAAAGGGGCTGACACGACATCCCTGACAAAAACCACCTGACTCTTCTGAATACCAAATGGAGGCAAAAGAAAATTAGGGGGCCTCAGCCTGGAGGTGAGAAAATGAAGGCAGCCCGGCAAGCTCTGTGCTATTATGGTCAGAGGTTCTAGAATAACACAGAAACGGGGCACTGGGACAGGCAGGAAGGCACTGGGCCACTAACCCTGCATCACTGAGCAACAGAAGTCTAGAGCTGGGGCTCCCTCGATTAAAGAAAGAGCAGGGCCAAACACCCATGCTGTGTTAGATTAACTGTGCCCTGGCACTTCCTACAGCACGCAGCCGGAAACTTCTGGGGAAGAGATAGTAACAAGGGGTCCAGGAAACCAGAAACGCATCCCATAGAAGAAATTTCCTGTCCTCTTACACTTGACTTTAGAAAGGTAACCCAAGAACAGCACCTGAGTGGGCTGTTCCGGGGCGACCTGTTCGACCCCTGTGTGGCTGCATCCCCGGCCAGGTCCTCTGGACCTCACCCCGCACCCAAGATCCTGCCCCAAAGCAGCGCTGGCCCTGGCATAAGGGCATGCGCAGCCTGACTTCAGTCTGAAGACAGGCCTCGCAATTCAGCTGGCCTGTTATTAAGAAATAAATGGAAATATGCAAATTTATATTTGGCCATGACTCCCTGAAATTTGGCTTAAAATGCTACATACAAGGATTCTGAATTAGGAAAAGAGGACACATTTTTCACCTTAGCCAAACACAGAATTCAAATAAGATATTTGAAATTTTAGAATTCAGACTCATTTCCATCTAGACTCTGAATTCAAACAGTTAAAAATTAGTTTCTATTCACATTCAGCTTAGGTTTAATGAGCAAAACTGCCAAAAGAAAGCATCTGTTTTTGCAGTTTGAGAGCTTATTTCTTAAAAAGTGTACTTCACATTCAGTCCCTATTTGGGGGCTAAGAGTTTTTCATTATTTTCAAATGAGATTAGGAGGTAAGACAGTGATTTTCCCTGTGAATTATCATCAGGACTGGATGAGGTGTTCCTGGGTCCCACACTCCACTCTCCAGAATTCCCGTCAGCTGTGGAATTGAACTGCAGCTATTTTCATTCTTTGGGGGACCTCAAACTGAAGATATGCAGGAAGAGTAGCTGTAAGGTAACTGAAAAGCTACCTGTGCCGAGTCTGAGGCATAAAAAGTTCACAGCAGCTTCACACCTTCAGGAGAAGCAAGGGGAACCAGTGAGAAAGACCCAGAATATCCAGGAGGGCCTGGTTTCCATTAGGCCCCGGGCAGCAGAGTCACACCCCGCCTCCACTGCACATTAAGGCAAACACCACCAGAACTTTATCAAACATGGAGCAAGACATGAATCACTCAGCATTACTATACACTCCTACGTACGAACAAAAGCTGCAGCATGATGTAGATTTCTTCAGGGAGTGAAGTGGCTTAAGTGAAAATTTCTGGAATTCATATACATGATGATGCTTCTGCTATTTTATCTATAAAAGAGAGACAGTCACTAGAAAATCAGGCAAGCACAGACACAAGATCTACATTAAGAACAACAGAAAACTAAGACTAGGAGTCAACCAAGACTTTTCATATAAAGAAAAATAAAACTGGACAAGGAAGAAACCACTTGCAAGAATCAGTCGTCTTTCTCCCTATTTCCTAATTTCAGCAAAGACAGTCACAATGTTATCAATGATCTGACAGTGTCAAAATCTGAAGTTTTATATACATACACATATATTTATGTAAATGTATATAAAGAAAGAGACAGACTTATGAAATAAAGCACTCAAGATCAATTTATAGGACTAAGGGTGTTTGTTCACACTTAGTTTTGTAAAAAAAAAAAAAAAAAAGAAAAGAAAAAAGAACTAAGAGTGAAACTGAGTTGAATGTCTATGGGGGTTGTTTTAGATAATCTCCAAATTATTTATCCAATCATTCCCTCAACCTATAATTTAGCACTTCCAGGCTGCAAAAGAAAAAAAAAGTCCAATGCAATCCAACCCTTCTTTTATCTTCCCATTGCCACCACCCTGGCACAAGACCTGGACCACATCAGTATCACTTATTCCAACAGGTCATCCCAACAACTTTCTCTGTCTACCTCAGACCCATACGGGCCTCTGCCTGTGTTCCAGTATCTCTAAAACACTTTCTTCACATCACTTTTTTTTTTTTTTTGCTTAAAAATTTTAATGCTTACAGGACAAAGTCCAAATTCCTTAGCATCATACCACATTAGAGGTTTTGCACAATAAACCTCAACCTACTTTTTATTAACTTTTCTTCAAGAATTCCCAAACAGTAGTAATAATGCAACTGAGTGCTCACGGTATGTCAAAGCAGTATCCTAAGTACTTTATATGCATTAACTCAGAAGCACATTATGACAGTAATGCTATTAGCATCCCCATTCCATAGATGAGGAAGCTGAGCACAGTGAAAGAAACTGCCTATGTCTGGTCCCACCGAGACAAGCAACAGGGCCAGGTCCCCACCAGGCATTCAGACTCCACAGCCAGACCAGGCACCACTATGGCAACTACACACTTGAGTGCTCTCTTCTCTGAGCTCCAATGGCGTGTTCTCAGCTACCACTTACTCCATCTATTATCATCTTTATGGAGGACCATGTCCACACCACCCAAGTGCCCCATAAATGCCCTGTGGACAAGACAGTTCCCTTATATCTAATTCTGCCTGCAGCACATGGCTCTCAGAGCTTAATATATGAAAACTGTCTGACCAATCTCTCTGCAGGCTCAAGCAAGAGCATGTTTCCATCTTGTTCTCTCCAGTTCTCCCTCTACTCGGGCGAGAGCTTCTGCAGCATAGCAGATCTCCTTGACATGGTACAGTGACCCAATCCGGAGGGTTCTCAAGCCTTCCATCCCCCCATGCCGACTCCAGGCAGATACAGGTACATGTTGAGTGTGGGACAAGCTCACTAAATACTCCCCCAGGCCACTGAATAAAGTTTCCTGTCTCCCTGCCACTCATGTTCACAAGCCCCGATAGAAGAGAAAAAGCAGGCCAGAGGTGATGGCTCACACCTGTAATCCTAGAACTCCAAGAGGCCGAGGCAGGAGGATCGCTTGAGGTTAGGAGTTCAAGACCAGCCTGAGCAAGAGCAAGACCCTATTTTTGCCAAAAATAGAAAAAATTAGCCAGGCATTGTGGCCTGCAGCTCTAGTCCCAGCTACTCGGGAGGCTGAGGCAGGAGGATCGCTTGAGCCCAGGAGTTAGAGGATGTAGTGAGCTATGATGATGCTGCTGCACTCTAGCCAGGGCGACAGAGTAAGACTCTGTCTCAAAGAAAAAAAATGAGAGAGAGAAAGCACTTAGCAGTTCTTACATAAACTCTCAACCCTCCCTAAAAGTGAAGCTAAACGATTCCTTGCAGCACAAACCCCATTTTATACTCAACAGCCTCAGCCTCAAGCTTTGCTAATGACTTTTCCTAAAGCAGGCATACTTCAAAAGGCCATGGGTTTCGAGCTTTTTTGACTGACTGGAAATGGCACCAGCTGAATGTCACACAGCATCCTGCCGAAGGCTTTTTGGAAACAGCTGATGAGAAAAGAGAACAGATTGCTGGAGAGGTGAGTTATTCCTAGTAGCTTCCTCTTCACTCTCCCAGCTCTGTCAATCCAGAGACATGATTAGAAAACCTTAAAGAAGGTAGTGGAATCTCTTACAATTCTCTGGAGCATAGCAGAGGTGGCTCTGATAGCTAGCTTGTTTGTGATTACTAGAGCATCCAAGTTAAATTAATGCAATTAAAAGATGCAGATCTGATTCTCTCAAATGCCTAAGAGAAGCCACAGAAGGCACCAGAGCACTAAAACTGTACGACCAAAAGGTCTCCAAAGCATCCAGTATTCACAAACACAACCTAAGGAATTTAATTTTAACCTCCTCCTTCGCTATAACAAAGAAAAACATGCTCCAACATCTTACCTAAAACTGACCATCATCAACTTTCCTTTCCCCCATAGATAAAACTATAAATATAATAATCATTTGATATTTTCAACAGTCTTATTAGCGACCCCATTTTACTGATGATGAAATGAGGCAGAAAAATTAAATCATTTGTCCACAGTCACACGGTTAGTGGAGAACCAAGAACTCAGACTCAGGCGTCAGAGCCCACACGCTCTGGGCTGCTCTGCTCTGCTCCACAGCCTCCGGATCAGCCCATTCTCCTACTCCCTGAAAGGCAGTGTGGGAAGAGAATGCCTCTACAACAATCCACGAGGATGACTGACTGTGACATGCCTCCTTGACGGAAGAGCTGCCCTGAGAGGTCAAAGCAGAGCAGGAGGTGTAGCCAGGACTGGCGTCCCAAGCGCTCCTCTCCATTTCCCGGTCCCCTTTGCAATCAGATGGGGCCACAACGGCCCACAAGAAGTGATCACTTTCAAAGTAAGTAAGACATGCTCATCCCTCTGCTCCTGCTGAAAGGACCCTGGAGAAGGTGGCCACAAGATGGAGGAGGGCTACCTAACCTGCACATGACTTTGTTTAAGCAAAAAATAAACTTCTGTTGTAGTAAACCCTGAACTTAAAGGTTGGTGGGTTGTGAAAACTAACATTAATGACCTTGAACTTGAATGTCTTCCTGCTATCCTTAGGCTCAGCTTTTACCTCCCCGCCCCCGTTTCTCTACGGTAAAGTGTGGTCCCACTGTCACCTGTCCGAAGAGTTTATTTTGCTCCCAGAAGCCATTCACAGTCACAACTGGGGTGATCTTCAGGGCAACAAGGCCATGAAGGCAGGTGGCTCCTTCCAACTGGGTCCCATTCCAACCCATCTGTTAAAGACTGGTGAGGGCAATAACAATCAAATAAATCACTGGCACAACACTTAACAAAAAGGCCCAGGAGGCAGTAAGGAATCTTGCTTTTGTTCTATAATATCTTCAGCACCATTTTCTCTGTAGACCTCCTACAGTCTGCCAACTTGGAAATTTAAGAGATAACTAGGTAGCCACACAGCATGATATTTCTCCAAATTCGTGACTTGTTTTATGACCCTTCCCAAAAATGAGATTCTAGTTTCTTCCCAGTCAAAAGGATTCCCCATTTTAAAAAGAGTGCTATGTACCTGGCTGAATACCACATCTGAGGAAACCCACAAACGTCAGCGTCATCAAAGTAAACAGTGGGCGGTCAGGGGCATAAGTAACCCCCGCAGCACCTAACACACACACACTCCCCAGTGTCATGAGCTTCCAAGTCATGTTACACAACACTGATCAGTATACAACAGTCACCAGTGTTGTAACTTGCCACAAATGCCAATTTTTTTCTTCCTTTTGAAATCAGCTGCCAAAAATTCTTTAAAGCTGCTCTTTCAAGAAGGACAAGAAAAAGAATAAGCATTTCTTCTAGACAGCCAATACACCAATACCACATTAAGAAAAGATGCCTTTTAAAAAAATCTTTGGTTTTTATTTGTTGTGCTCTATTTCGTCAGAGGTGGCACTGCCACTTGCCTGGACCACAGGATGACTGAGCCCCACCTCTGCAAAGTGTGACAAGAGGGAGCTGGCCTGCAGCGTGATCCCTGAGTGGGGCTCCATATTCTCATCTCTCCCCAAACCTGAGCCCCTAACCAGGCTTCTCAGGACGAGACAGAAGGTGGGAAAATCGATGTCAGCAGAGCTGACTTCCCGGCTTGCACCCTTTGCTGTCTCCTGCCAACAGCAGGTGAGGCAGATGTGAACGGCAAAACACCTTCCCCGGCACCCTCCCCACAGCAGCCTAAGATAACTTGTTCTGAGGCACAAATCTAATCACATCATTCTCCTGGTTGAAAGCCCACCTGCCTATGGGACCAGGCTTATCTCCGCTGAGGGCCCACGGCCTGCCCCTCAGCCCACCCTCCCGGCTTCATTCTCCCTCCTGACATTCTACACACCTTAAGATCCAGCCCAGGGAAACTACTAACCTTCCCCCTGAAATACATCATCATGCTTTGTCAAATTCCAGCGTCTCTGTTCCTCCTGTTCCCTCTGGCTAGAATGATCTGCTTACCCCTGGTTCCTCATCTCTTCTTTACTGGACAAAGTCTTTGTGTCCTTCAGAGCAGTGTCACTCAAGGTGTGGCTTGACGAGGCTTTTGCTCGCCTGCCCAAGCTACTGCAATACACTGTGTGTGTCGTGTACCCCCATTCCAATCAGAATGTCACCCCATCCTTAACCCCCTTGTATGTATGGGAATTTGGGAGCTACTACTTCAAAGTTCAGTTCACATCTCACCTTCACTGTGAAACTCTCTTCTGGCAGAGAAGTGAATAACTCCCTTCCACCATGGACCTCAATCTGCTTGAAGGCATGTTGCAAAAGTCTGAGGATTATGAGATGTACCATGGAGTCCTATTCTGCCGCAGGCAGCCTCTGAGATTCTCGCCCACCTCCTGGGATTCATGCTGTTATGTAATCCCCTCTCCTGAGTGTGGGTGGGACCTGTGACTTTCTGCTAATCAACGGAATAGGGCACAGGGCGTGTTACTTCTGTGCTAAGGCTACAGGAGACAGTGACTTCCATCTTGCTAGCAGACTCTCTCTTGCTGGTTTTAAAGAAGTAATAAGCTGCTTATTACTTATGGTGGAAAAGGCCGCATGACAAGGAACTGAGGGCGGCCTTCAGCATCCAGCCAGCAAGGAACTGTGGCCCTCAGACCAACAACCTGCAAGAAACTGAATCCTTCCAACACCCAGGTTCTGTGAGTTAGCGTGGAAGGGGATCCTCCCCAAGTCGTCTTCAGATGAGACCCCGCCACAGCAGTCACCTCGTCTGCAGCCTCACCAGAGACTGGGAAGCACAGGACCCAGCCAAGCCACCCCAGACTCATGTCCCACAGAAACTGTGATACAGGCAATGTGTGTTGTTCTAAGCTGCAGAGTTTGTGGCAATTTGTTACACAGCCATGGAAACCACAGTAACCCAGAAGGACTAGGTTAAAAAGGCTAGAAATCCTTGGACTGAAGATAATGATCTGCAACTCCCCTCTCTGACAGAGCTGAGCAGCAGAGGGGAAGTGGTGAGGTCAGTGCAGCCACCCCTGGCTCCGCTTCTCCCTTCAGGAAGGAGGGAGAGAGCCGCATGCCGGCCGCGCATCATGGCTCCCTTCTCCTTGGCCTTCTCCTTGGCCAATGGGACGGAGGCCAACATGGCATCTTCCCCATCCTTGCAAAAGCTGTAAATACAATGCATGGACTGGCTCAAACACTCCTGCACTCCTGCTCTCTCCCATGAGAGTAGCATGTCCCAGACCCAAACAGGAGGAGCCGCTCCTTTGGTCTGGGTCCTGAACGAAGACAGCTGGAGCTAAGCACAGCCCTGCAGAACCACAGCTCACCTGCAGCCTTGCTTTGATATGAGAGAGAAACAAGGGCTTGTTACTGTAAGCCAGTGAAATAGTGGGGGTTGTTACCATAGCAAAGCCATCCCAGATTTCTCAGATCATTCCAGAGAGACAGTCATCAAGTCTCAGCTTGAATACAACACATTTAGCACCATATTCACTGCTCTTTCAGAAATTACATTGCATCATTATAAAATGTTCCTGAATACTGATGCAAAATTGACATCCCACTAAGTAGCCTTGGACCTACTTGTACCTACAAGTATTACATAAAACTCACCTAACATCCTAACATTTGTAGACAAATACCATGTACTCTCATACGCAGTCTCAAGGCTAAGCATGCAGCCTCTAGTCTGCCATACCCCTTTAAACATCATGTCTCTTCTTCAATATCTCTTGATTTTGTCAAAATCTTAAAATGTGGTGCTGGAGCTGCACAGAATACTCTGCGTATGGCCTGACCACGGAAGAAATCCCTTAGCAGAATATACAACTTGTCTTGGCTTTTTTCCTTTTCTTTCCCAGGGAGGGGTGAAGGGGGAAACAGGTTGTCAGATGGGAAAGATATTGTCCACCATAATCTTGTGTCAGGTAATACTGCAGTCAGCCCAAATCCGTAGGCCTTTATCCCCTAAGGTATTTTCAAGCCTCCTGTAACTAACTACAGACATCTTATATGTACCACTGCTGAATCTTTCCAATGTACCAAGATCATTTAAATCCTCATTCACCCATTCAACATTATTACCTAGCCCTCCAAATTCTGCGGTGCTTCAGATTTGAGAAACATACTTTATTGTCATCTTAGTCCCTGATGAAATGACTTAACAGGTGAGGGTCAAGGCCAGAGTTTTCTGATAAAATACTGTTCAAGTTAAAATGATAACAACAAAGTTGCATGCAGTTTAATCAGCCATCAACCCCCACCCACCACCATTAATACATCCAACCAACTTCTCGCCCACATCCAGCAACGTTAAATACACTAGCAGTGGTCAGGAGCAGCATGGTCACCTGGAACTCTTATAGAAATGCAAAGTTTTGCCCTCTTCCCCACCTACAGGCGACCTGCTGAGCCCCAGTTTGAGAACCAGAGCTCTAGAGACCCTGCAGTGTAGCAACCTCTCAAAACTGAGTAAGGGATGAGTGTGCTGTTCTCTTTCACTTGAATTTAGGCCTGTTCTTAGTAGCTCTTCTGTGTTTTCTAAATGTCCATAAACTATCAGGCTAATCAGCCTTTCTAGCACTTTGCCTAGAAGTAAAGTCAAGCTCACCAATCCACAGTGCACAGAAGCTGTCTTTTCTCCCTTTTCAGGAAATTAGGACATTATTTGTGACATTTCTTTCCAATTGTTATTTCTCAAAATTTATCTGCAGTGTTTCTGTGATCACAGGTGCTAGTTCCCTTAGCCTCCGGCACAGAGTGATTTTTAAAAGAAAAAGCAATCTCTTGCTAATTTAATTGCTCTCCTAATCTGGGTTTCAGGCTGGGTGCAGACGGAGCAGGCACAGGGAGGGCGGTCAGGAAAGCACCGAGCTGTCGGTCCTGGACCCTCTTCCACGCAAGCCAGTCTCTCCCTTGGTGCTGCCTCAGCTGTAAAATCCTTTCTCCTGTTTCTTTCTGTCCTCGGCATTTACATAAGGCTCAGCTTATTCCGGCTTTGACGCTGTTCTTCAAAGTCCCTGATTCTTGTGTGTCTGCCTCCTTTCCTTCTCCTGGGGTGACAGGACAAGGTTGATTTTCTTGTTCCTACTTTGCTTTTCTGTACCATCTAAGTTGTATGTAAGAATCACAGATTAACTTTCTCACACAGGGGCAGGATATCGCTATACGTTTTATCTATTTGTTTATTACTAATTTATTTTCATGTGAGCTCTTTGGAGTGTTTCCTATGTCTTTCTTACCTGGGAGTCATCTGTAAATCACAAAAATTAAGATTTTTTTTTTTTTTAAATAATGTTAGAATTGCATTTTTCTTTTCCCAGCTCCGTTTCCCAGCCTCTTGTCGCTCTGGCCAGACCCCCAGAGAATAGGACACCAGCCTTTTCTGCTCACAGCTGCTACTTCCCAGCTGCCTACAGTCACTTCACACTGACTCAAACTCCTGGGAGTGTGCGGCCGCCAGCCTGTGCACAGCTGCCCTCCGCAGACGCCCAGACAGCAGCTGGGGTGGCAGCACACCCTCACCCCAGCCAGCATCCACATCCCACTCAGCACTGGGGACTCTCCCAAGCAGAGGGTCTGAAAAAAAAGGCAGCGCAGACTTTTAAGCTGTCATTGTTCTGGCCTGGGCACACCACAGCAAGCTTACTGGTATGCGGCTGGCAAGGGGGGACTGCTCCCGTATTCCAGCGGGACGGTCCTGGCAGAGGCAGGACTTACCCCTCCTCCCAAAGCAGCTGGCTGCACTGCATCACAGCTCCAGACTTGGATTAAGATCAAAAGCTCAACAACTCCTGGTTGCAATACATAGCCTAACAGCCCTTGGAGGAAAAAAGAGGCTTCTTAATGTAGTTTGCTTCTTCGCCGAATAATAAGCTATTACTAGGGTAAATCTGATTTCTGCTTTCATCTCTGTGTCTGGGTCAAGGCAAAAGACTAATTCTTTATTTTTTTTTCTTTATAACCAGAAAATACGACAAAGAATTAAGCAAGGTAGCAGAAGGAAAGAATATTACCAGTGGAACCGTTGATGATGAAGCAATATGGTTTGAATCAATTTCCAATCTGAGCTAGAGATTTTTCACTTCTTCACTCTTCTGAAAACAAATTTCTCTCAACCCATATTATATTAATATTGCTAATTTTGAGCAAAAAAAATTTCAGAGGGAGAAAGAAAGATGTGTTTGCTTGAAATTAACCACCTCATTCCCCACCCCCCAAAAAAATTTCTTTGGGAAATGTAGAATAGATCCTGCTCCTAGCAAAACAAATTTTTACCACAGCTGTTCAAGAAGGAGACTGGTAGATAACCATTTAATTTGGAAATAACAGACCTGGAAGGAAAAAGTGTTTCTCTGGCAGATTCCAGGGTTCTGCTAACACTTGCAGCAATGATGATTTAACTAGACAGATAGAGATCATTATCACAAAAGAACAAAAAAAAATCTGCAGCTTCCTCTCCCGGGTAAGCAAATGGTCTTTCACACAGACCTTTGTACTGTTTCTGCCCCTCCCTTACTGTACTCTGATTAAACCTGAGATCCAGCACAAGGGCAGGCAGAGGCCAAGGAGTCTAAGCACACGGCGTTCAGTATAAAACACCACCAAAAAAGGGAACTGCTGATGCCTGACACAGCTAGACCCAACTGCCACCTGGGCTGGGCCCTGTCAGGTGCTGCACCTCGGTTCTGAATGATTCTGCAAGCCCTCAGAGCATAGTTTATTGCAGCCAGTGGTCCACAAAATACGCGTTCAGAAGTCTCTTTTCGTCTCTACCGCCTTCTCCTTCTCTCAAAAGAAATAAAGAAAGTGCACGTTAAAATAACAGAGCAATGCCACAGTATGCATACTATTAACAAAACCACAATAGCCTGGAAAGTCATGCTGGGGTTTCCACAGCAACTGTTCCATGGCCCAACGTGTAACATTATCCATTCCATACCAAAAAGCTTTAAAAGACTCTAGAAAAAAAGTGAAAAAATTCACAGGCCTGGGAGAGAGGAAAGAAACTCCCTTGTTTTCATGTACTTGAATTCTCCCCATGAAAAATACTGTCAAAGTACATACTGCACCATTAATATTCCTACCTTCAGTTACCTAACACACACAAGGGAACTCTGGAAATATCTACCGATGGTTCTTTTAGTTGGGGGGGGGGGGGGGTAGGAGCAGATGCTGGTCAGGAAAACCTCTAATTTTTTCAGGACAGAAAATACACTTTCCCAACAAAGCACATTCTTAACCAAGCATGAAAGGTTATTTCAAATAATCCAACCAGGTTAGCAAGTAGAAGGCTCCATAGCATGCTGCAGCGGGTTCTCCCTGTGACCAGGCTAACTCAAACAGGCCAACTTAAACTTCATTCCCCCACAGGGGGAGGGGCGAGAGAGAGGCAACTGTGCAGCTCCTCCTCCAGGGCGGGGACAAAACCCCCAGCACCCTGCCAGGGAGATTCTAGACAAAAATGCATTTTCAGCAAACCACAAGGAAGAGTTTTTTGCATTTCACAAAGTCCAACAAGCTTCCTCTATAAAAGTGCCCACATCAAATGGATGGTGCTGGAAGGGAATCCAAACATAAAGGAAAGCTATCCACGTGGCTCCAATCAGGCGAGAGAGAGTTGGGGTGGTCAGGGGGTAGGTGTCACAGGGGACCCACGGCATGTCCCAGAGGCTTCAGTGAGAACAATATACCTAGCCTTCCACTGCAATATAACTTTATCTCTACTAGGTGTGTACCTTACTCTACAAACAAAACAAACAACAGTTTGGAGGCTGAGCCTGTGTCTAGCCAGAACATGCCCAAACTACAGAGAAAGCTTTCGCAGGGTTCCCACCAAAACAGTCACAGAATTTTCTCCTCCACGTGGCATTGAAGAGGAGGTATTACTGGGATCTGCTAAGGGGGAGTCCAGTTACATATTTTCCTATCAATACTCCGCATATAAAAATTTAAAAACCTACTGCAGAAGAGACGTAACCCCCCTTCAAGATGTCCCGCCTTTTCAGGCCAAACCAATGTGCACCTTCCACGCATTGATTTATGACTTTACCGTAATTCCTGTCTCTCTGAAATGTACAAAAACAAACTGCAACCCAGCCACTGTGATTATCACTTGTTCAAGGCTCCCTGGTGTGGTTCTTGGGGCCATGGTCGCACGTATGCAGCTCAGAATAAACCTCTTCGAATTATTTGACCGAGTTTGGGCTCTTTTCCATTGACATGAAATTACACTCCGACCTCTCTTCTTCACCCCCAAATTCTTAATTCTATTTTGGAGAGGGAGGAGGAGGAACAAGTGAGGAATGTGTGCCAAGTTTCCAAAGCAAAGGCCTTAGGAAAGGAGTTTACAACACTACCATTTATTTCCTAAGTGTTCAGGAGAGGGTCCTGGGATGGAATGTCTTCTGGCACTGTCATTTTAGAGGAAACACTGTGGTCACCAAAGCCCTTCAAAACAGAGGCCAAGTCAGGAATGAGAAACTTGACCTGAAAACAAAACAAACTAAAATCCTTGAATAAAAGGTGCAAGAGGTCATGGATACTTTAAATATTAACACGTACCTGACAGCAAACCAGAAAGACTCTTCTGGCTGAGAACCAACGTGGGTGTGGGAGTCACGAGCACTAACGGGTCGTGGGGCAATGTGACCCGTTCTCTTCAATTGAAGATTTGATTCTTAAGAATGTGGGTTCCCCCAGCATCCCGCATCTGGGGTGGCGATCCTGTCTCCTGGCACACCAGGCATGCTGGGCAACTATTATGGGGTGTTTCGCTACCCCAGGTTTGCCTACGACTAATTCATCATTGCAAGGCATTTAGACAAAGTCAAAATTAATTGACAAGAACTTGGCTATAGTCAGCCACAAGTGCATAAGATAAAACAAGATCAAATTATGCCCCTGCGCTGATTTAATTTATACGCTAATTTTTTTTTTTTTTTTTTTTTTTTGCACACACATCATCTGATAGTTCTCACATTTTGAAAGTATAATCCTTAAAGCAAGCCAATGGATGTTTGGTATGAGATTTTTCTCACTTTCCATTGACTGCACGCTGAGCTGATTTATTACTGATATCTCTGTCTAGAGGAAAGCAGTCTCCAGATACACAAGCAGCGATTCATTTTGTGCATTTTGTTTTACACTCATGACCAATATCATATGATGCCTTTATTGAGAGAAGGCAACAATAACACATTCTTATTGTACACACAGGTTTTCTTCCAAGCTCGGAAGAGTTGAGCCTGGCATTTCATGGTTTTATGCAAGTTAAGAGATAAAAGGGTTTTTGAGTTCTTGCTGCTTTGCTGTAAGGGTCACAATTCTCTAGTTCTTAGTTTGTTCCTAAATAAAATCAGGGGGTTGAAAGAGTTCCATTTAGCTTGGCAAACACTTACTGAGCACCCTGTATGTGCACTGGGTGCTGTGGTAATGCTGGCATTCAAAGATGAAACAGACACGGTACCTGCCCTTGAGAAGTCTGTAAAATGCAGCAGTAGTAAAATACATGTCAATAGGCAACTTCTGTACAACTTAATACAGATCAGGGTTCCATGGAAACAGGGTTCTGTGATAGGCAGAGTAACGGCCCCAAGGATGCCCATGTCCTCATCCCCAGAACCTGAGTATGCCGCCACATGGCAAAGGAGTGCAGGTGGAACTGAAGCTACTAATACACTGACTTTAACACAGATCATCCTGGATTATCTCCAACATGATCGATTTAAAAGTGGAAGAAGGAGGCAGAAGAGAGACACAGAGATGTGCTGACAGAAGCAGACTCAGGAGACAGACGCTAGGTTGCTGGCTTTGAAGACAGAGGGGCCACAAGGAAGGAATGTCAGCAGCCTCCACATGCTGGAAAAGGTGAGGAAAAGGATTCTCCCCTAGAGCTTCCAGAAGGAACACAGCACCACCAACCTCTTGATTTTAACCTGGTGACACCCATGTCAGACTTCTAAACTAGAGAACCGTAAGGTAACAGATTTGTACTGTTTTAAGCCACTAAATGTGCAGTAATTTGTCATGGCAACAATAGAAAGTTAATACAGAGGCCTTCGGTTGGAAAATGCAAGGATTTGTATGTCGAAAGAGAACACTCATTCTTACCAATGCCTCATCAGCCACACTCAACAAGGGAGTAAGGCCATTAAACCTAAAGCTTGGTGCAAAAACACAAGTGCCAAGTCTACACGTTCATCGCACTAATTAAGTGCTCCCAGAACTTCTCTCATATACTCACCAGCCAAAAGGGCTGTGATTTGGGAGATAAACTACTCGCCAACACAAGGCCATGGCTACTCACACAGGAACTGCAGTGCTACCACTTTGAGCACTTAAGTGCCACATACACCAATTCTTGTCTGGGCCTTTGGAAATGTCTCCTCTCAGATACTGTATTTTGCTTCAGCCTTAGTCAACCAAGACCCTATAAATATAGCCTACTATGGAGCACCACATCTAAATGTGATACCAGGAAAAGCTGTAGAATCATCTTCCAAACAATGGCCTGGGGCCAGAGTCTGCTCTGGAATTGCTCTCTAGGAGTCAAAAATAGCCCCAAAGTTACCTGGCAAGGCCACATTCCCAAACACTAAGGGACATGAAAAATCACAAAGGGGCTGCTTCCCCCTGGCCACCAGCCCAGTGTTTGTCTGCTTACCTGAAGTGACTCAGAGAACACAAGCCCAGCAGGGCAAAGGCCAGAGGGGAAGGGCCACACCTAATTTGGCTATTTTTAGGAAAGCTGTGCTTCAGCATGGAATTCTATAGCTGTGTTCGGAAGCCATCCATGATCTGTGGCTTTTAATATTATCTTGTGGCTCCTAGCAGGCAGTTTACTCAGGAGGAAAATGCTTGATTCTATGTGCTATCCACTAACTACTATATTCATTCATGCAAAATTCGAAATTTTACCTTTGAAAATTGCCCACAACGAGTTTTTAAATAACAAGCAAATTGCATGTATACAACTACTTTCCAGATCATGTACATGTCTGCACTTCCCTCCTCCCTTTCTGGTTTCATTTCTTTACTCACCTCTTCTTGGCATTACCACCTGATATCCTACTGTGCACAGCTGACCAATGAACTGTATGAAGCCACAGTCGTTCCCACCATCCTCCTCCCACATCTGCACCAAACAGAATACCAAAGACACAGCCCTGTTCCAGCCGAGGGCATACTGTCGCCTCATCTGTGAGCAGCCTCCTCTGCATGTGTACCCCAAGGAGGACAGAACCCTCACGACCACAGCCAGGCATTCTTACAGAAGCTCCTCCAACCCCTCAGTACACTAGAGGGGGAAAGAAATCAACATCCTGAGATGGAAAAGAAAGATACCACTTGCAGAGGCTTTTAAAAGTAATCAATCATAAGTTTTGGTATTTTCCCTTGTTCATGGGTTGCCATTAATCAAAAGAGAGATGGGGACTTTTTTAGAGTCAGTCTAGTTTTTCTCCCCTAGAAGTCCAGAACAGATTTACCTCTAGAATAAAGGCAATGGGATTCCTCTCAATACTACAGCATGTTGGCAGCTCAGGGGGAATGTAAAATGTTATTAGCTATGTTTTGGCCAAACAGCAGGAAATAACTGAAGGGCCCACTGGTTTTCATCGGGGAACCTGAATGTGAGCAGAGGCAATACTGCAGTTTGGATATTGCCAGCTTTTCATCCTCAATATTTTCATAGAGTTGCAACCTCCCTCCCGTGCAAAAAAAACAAAACAAATAAAAAGCAGGTTTTCCCACTCTAAAGACTTTTGTTATTAAAAATCAATGAGAGGATTCTGACATATCTAAAGAAGGCACTCCCCACACCGATCAAATCCTACAAAAGTAACAACAGATGGTAAACGCCACCCCTCGGTTAGTTCCCAGTAAACCTCCAGAGTTTCCTTCAACTCTGACGATGCTGAAGGCCAGAGGATGCACGATGCACTCAGCCAAGTCATCACCACGTGGACTCTCCCCAGGTTAACTAAACCTGCATTAGTATATTGAGTTAATAAAAGCCAATAATAAAGTATTCTATTTGTATATAATGGAAACTGATACAATGGGATACTGCGTATATACAATAAACCTTTAAAGCTCCAAAACACAAATACTCCCCAGACTCAGTCACTACCAAAGAACAATCAAGTCTGACTTTGGACATCAGAGGCCCCTAACTCACCTGCAGTTTTCTGGGAACCACGACACACAGCCTTCTTAGAAGAGACCTGCAATATGAAAAGTTACCAAGCTTTCCTGGGGATCCTTTCCACTCCATTTCGGACCTGCCTTTTCCATGGCACCAAGGTTAACAGGAGCTAAGGATAATAAGGCTCCACAGACTGTGATGTAATACGAAGATTAAAAAAAAGGAAATTCACAGAATGTAATGCATGATTTCTCAACCAGCCAGGCCCAAGTAAAGCATACCAGGTCACCGGCTCTCCTCTTTTACAGGAAAATTTTCAGCTAACCTAGTGGAATTACACATCCAGAGGTCTAAAAGTATAACCAATTCCTATTCCATTTCTCATTTCAATCAGATTTTTGGAGAAAAGCATAGACACAATGGTGCAAGATACTTAAATCATGAGAAAAACTAGTACAGATCTGTAGTGATGGTTAGAACACACACTTTTTATCTTAAACTATGTCTTCATGCTCACTGAAATTGACAGTATAATGCTGACCTCTTCTCTTTCAAGTGGCTCAGCAAAGGGCCACTGTCACTCTCAATCAAAATAACTAAACATCTCATTCTTGAGAGGAGAGACAACAATGTCCTCATTTACGGAACGTTCCCCAATATTGGACGCTGCAATGATGGACCCTACAAAGTGCAACTGGGTTCTAAAATGTTTTTATCTATTGTTAAGAGGATCACAGTGAAACTAAATTTCACTTGTTTAAAAAGAAATACCAGGTGTTGTTAAAGATGTGAAGCAACTGGAATTCTCAACCTTGTTTCTAGGAGTATATGCTGGTACAACCACTTGGGAAAACTGCTGGCAACATATTCCATGTATGAACTCAAATTTGCAAGTACTAAACAATATTACACCTCTAGTTGTTTCAGTTTTAAATTTTAAACACAAATAAAAACTGCAGTGGTCACATAGAATGACACAATTACAATCACTGAACTAATTTTGTTTACTTGAATCAACCATTTAGCATAGCAGTACCACAGGGGCCGGAAACACAAACTATGTTCAAAGCGAGCTCAAGATTACAAATTATTACAAACATACTTTCACAACTAATGTATACAATAGCTGCATCCACATATATGGAGCCAACTATACAGTATTTAACCTCCATGTAAAACAGAATGTTTACTAAAGTAAACAAAAGCCTCAACAATTACTGCAGGAATTATGTGGAACACAGACCAAGGAACGATTTGGAGGACAAGAGTATTTTATCACTGAAGTTGTTTACAACAGCGAGTACATGGCAATTAAAAAATAAAAGAAAGCAGACTGACGTTTAGTCAACTTTAAACTTATTTTTAAATTCTCTACAAACAATGTACCCCGCAAAGGGGGAGGCAGACCACTCCCATCTCCCTGCTCTGGATTAATCATTACTGCTGATTAGGGTTAAAAAGGATGAGTAATATTAACAAAAACATGCTAATTTGAAGTTTACATATATTTTACAAATATGTGAAATTTCCTATGACCCAATACTTCCACTTCTAGGGATCCTGTAAAAACATACAAACATGTGCCCAGAGACATGTGTAAATGTTCATGGCATCAATATTTGTATTAATGAGAAATTAGAAAAAAAAAACAGAATAGCTAAATAAAATAAGGACACAACTGAATACTGTATAGCAATTAAAAGGAATAAACTAGAGCTATAGGTTTATTTACAATATTCCAATTTTTAAGTTCACATATTTTTTATACTTCAGATTTAATATTATCAAATTACAATAATGAAACATATAAGTTAACCAGGTGATTAGCCACCATCAATTCTCAACAGGTCGACAGTTGTTATATACCTGGATCTCTGCCACTATCTTGTTGCCACAATCAACAGTAAAATACAGATAAACTCAATCCAATCCATGTAGTGGGAACAAAGGCCGAGGATTGGGTTTTGTGTGCTAATCTGAGTTCCAAGAGATGACTGCCCTTAGTTGAAACGGTGCCCAAAAGGAATTCATCAGTCATCTGAGCACTGGCAGGAACTTCCTGTGACAAACATGGGTGTGGACCTACAGGAGAAATTAGATAATCCTCCCAAGGCATCACCCCAGGAGCCAATAGAATTCTCAGAAGGTGGGACTGCTGCTTCAGGCTTGTTAAGGAAAGCCCCTCCCATAAACCAAAACTTAAGAGTGCCCCAGGCCTGCCCTCACCCCTGAGACTGGCCTGGAGTCATCTCCGCACACGGGTGTGCAGACCCAGATGGACCTGATGCATGTTCAACTCCACGTGAGCTGTGGTCTGCACCAACACGGCTGCCACTGCAGGGTGGCTCCCAAAGCCAGGCAGCTCTTCTGCTAAAACACCAACGGGAAACCCTCCTTTAACCAGAATTTGTGGGGATGAGTTGTTATAATTCATTGTTTCCAAGCGTGTTGTCTGTGGATCATCAGCAAATATGTTTAACAGAAAGAAGATTCCACAGTTAAATAAGCTTGGGAAATGTTGCTTTATATATATTCTTACTCCTATTCTCCAAAATGCATGATGCAATTTATCATATAAAGTGCTGCAGGGAAGAAACCTGCTTTATTTTACTCTAAGCCAAGATTTCCCAAACCTAATTGACAAATAAATCTTTTTTCTACCTAAAGTTCTCTTCCTCATACTATCTCAATCATAAGAATCACCTAGGACTACTATGCTAAATCAGGACTCCCTGACCCCTTCATCAAAATCTTCAAGGGAGGGGCCATGTTTAACAAACACACCAGATGACTTACAATCAGACTAGTTTAGAAAATACTGACAAACTAACATTTGGGCAGATATACTATTTTCTTTTGAAAATGTTTCTAAATGTCTCCAGTTCAATTTCCTACTTTACTAAGTTTCGTACACTGAGTACTGCTTCAAGGTCATCATTCAAAGTGTTATCCATTTACAGTTATCCCTCAGTATTGGGAAGTTGGTTCCAGGACCCCCACATATACCAAAATCTGTGCATACTCAAGGCTCACAGTCAGTGCTGCAGAACCCGCAGACACAGGAAAAGGTGGCCTTCCATATGCGTGGGGTTCACATCCAGTGAAGTTTTCCATCCACATTCGGTTGAAAAAAATCAGAGTATGTTAAATCTCTACTGGTCTTGAGGATATCACAGAACAGTTTTTACAGCCCTTAGATTTAATTTTCACTAAGTTAATCACAATCATTATAATAACAACGATAACTACTGACATCTTAAGTGTACTATCTCCCATAGTTTTCACAACCACCTTCGAAGGAAAATACTATTATTTTTCCCCTTTTGACGAAATGAGGAAGGCAGCTAAGCAAGTTTAAGTGACTTGAGTTTCTCAAGCTTGGCACTATTGACAACTGGGGCCAAGAAGTCTTTGTTGTGGGGATGGAGGGGTCTGTCCTATGCACTGTGGGATGGCAACACCCAGTAGATGCCAACAGCAGCCCTCTCCATGTGTGACAAATGTCCCCCGGGGGCAAAGCCAGTTGGGAAATCCTGCCCTAAGTGACGCTAGGGGGAAGAGCAGAGGGGCCAGGGCTCCAGCTGAGGCCTTACTACTGCAAAGGCTCCACCAGCCAGCCTCCCACGAGCAACACTAAGCCCTCTCTGCGAGCTCCTCATGGAAGCAAAGGGTCCTGCAGGGCGCTCACCTCTCTGCCTCTTCATCTGTCAGCACTGCACAAGGACTGGGAGCAGCTGTCACATGACAAAGTAGGATAAAGTTGTATCAGGTGCCAGCAACTTCTGGCACAGAGCATTCAACCCTAGATATAAGTAATGCCTATGTGCAACTTTCTTCCTATCCTGCTAAAGGCTCTAGATGCACGTATTAAAGATTCTCAATCTGTTCACTTAAAAATGAATCATAGAAAAATCATTCCGCCTACATTGGCTTACCTAGCATATTCAACACCCGGGAAGGATAATTTGTTAACATACCCTCCACATATGAAAAAAATTATTTTCGGTAATGGTTATATAAGAAGTAACTACTACTTTCTTGATTTGTTCTTTAATTTTAACACAATCAATTAACAATTTTAAAATGATAAATTTCAATTTTACAGATATTATTCAAATTCAGTAAAACATTTCATGCATGAACTAAAATTTCCAGGTACTATATAAAAATACTATGTCTCAAGGTTTGCACTCTGTTTCACTGTTTTAAGTTTTAAGCACTGACAAAAACTCCAAGTGATCACATAGGACGATAGAATTATAATCATCAACAACACTATCATCGTTTATTTCAAATCTACTGTTTAAATGCAGAAATATGCAATCCTACAGGGGTTAAATACATGAAGACTGTCCTAAGCAAGCTTGAACAACTCTTCCAAACTCTTAAAAATCTACTCTTGAAATGAATGCATGTAGCTGAGTCCCCATGTGTTGGTGGCTAACTGTATAATTAGAAGTCTCTGATTTAACGTCCATGTAGCATATGGTATCTATTAAAGGATAAGTAACAAAAAAGTGCTCATTTGAAGCTTACATATATATTATTAAAACTCAAGTTACTGTAGCAATTATTTAGGACACATCAACAAAAGACTTTAGGGGGACGGATATTTTAGCAATGACGTTGTTTGGAATTGCAGACACAATTCTAGATTTGTAGACTTTGCAGGCAGACTTTTGAATGGTTTTATTACTGTTATTAAATTCTCTACAGACAATGTACCCTTATCAACTGCCCTGGAGCAGACTATTCTAGCATCCAACCCTTGGGAGGCCACAGTCTGTCTATCAGAGTTAAAATGGTACTCAGACGCCTCAAGCCCAGAAAGTTGGGTGCAAAAGAATAATGGAAAGAGAAAAGCCACAAGAAAATCATCAGAAAAGAAACAACAAAGTAGTCAGATCTCCTGGGCCCACTTCTAGTCTGACATCAGCTTACTGTGTATGTTAGGCAAGTGAAAGAGCTCAGGGAATTTCACCCCAAAGTATCACTCCTTGGTATGAAGAGTATTTTGAATTAAAGGCCCGTAGAGAACAACTGGCCTTGGAAGGGGCTTTCCCTTTATCTGCATAAAACCAGACAGACCCCATCAATTAACTGCCTTTCCTAACAATAAAATATTGTTATCCCAATATTTTGCAGGAAAGAAGATCAAGAATGCAACCAGACCAGGCCCAATGCATCTTAAAGATAATACCTGTCTCTCAGTTAATTTAATTTCCAAAGAGAATTATTTGTAAGGCAATCTGTTCCCTTGGGGGGGGGCCAATCCATTCTTTCTCCCAAGTATCTATTCATCTTCCATAGTAACAGCATTTATTGTCCCTAAACAGAATTACCAATATTCCTCATCTCCCTGTCCCCTCTAAAATGAGGGTATATAAACTTCTGGACCCCACTGGGATACTGGGTAATCACTCTTTGATTCTCCCGTGAGCACTGTAAATAAATTTATAATCTCTTTCTGTTATTAATCTGCCTTATTGTGAGTTGATCTTTCATTGAACCTTCCTGTTTGAGGTTGCTGTGAGCCAGGATGATGCCATGGCACTCTAGCCCAGGCAACAGAGTGAGACTCTGTCTCAAAAAAAAATAAATTAATTAAAAAATAAATAAATAAATAAATAAGTGAACGAGGGAGGCAGAAGAGGTCAGAGCGACAAGATGTGAGAAGATCTCAACCCACCCCTGGCTGTAAAGACAGAGGGAGGGGCCGGGAGCCAAGGAGCGTGGGCAGCCTCCAGATGCAGGAAAAGGCAGGCAAACATGTTGTCCCCCAGCCTGCAGCAGGGAACGCAGCCCATTGACAGCTGGATCTCTGCCCCAGCCCCGTGTCAGGCCTCCCACCTACCGTACTGTAAAATAACAAAGGCGTGTTGTTTCAAGCCATGAACTTTGTGGTAATCAGTTATGGCATCAATAGAAAACCAATAGTTTAAATCCTTCCCTTTAAAAGAACAAAATACACTTTTAAAAATCCCACTCTCCGCATCCCCACCCCCATCCCCACCCCTACCCCTACCCCAATTCATAAGACAGAACCACTGACCTAGCCATGCTCTGCCCCTTGTGCTTTTCAGCATCCTTTCTGACAGTCTGAACCCTGATTCTTAAACCCTTTTTCCCGTCCGCAGACCAACATCGGAGCACCTGCTTAGTACCATTTCACAGTAAGTGTTGACAATTTGCTTTTGTTGCTTCAGCATGCTTGTTTTAACAACCCAAAAACTCTTCCATGGATGGAAGAGTTCACTTTTCTCCCTTTTTCCGGCACTATCTTTGGCATATTTACCTATTTTTCAGAGACACATATATTAGGACTCCATGAATATAAACTGATCAGAATGCACACCTGGGAAACCAAGAAACAGTCTGCAAAGATCACAGTGGCATCACCGTCCAAGAGAATACTTTCAACTGGCTCAATCAGGAAACAGCACCCACTTGCAATTGCAAAACATCGCAACACAATCTCTTGGTTGAAAGTATCATTTGTCACTCTTCTCTACAACATAGGACATATTTTACAGCACTAAAAATTAATATGCACTCATTTATCATAAAGATGGATGAGAGACAAAACCCCTGTGCCTGGCTGTGAAGATCAACGGGACATTCTGTTAGAACATTTACATTGGTTTGTCACGTTTTCCTAGAGCAAGCTTCTTTTCCTGTTTTCTGTTAGGAGACATCTGTGTTCCTGCTGAGAAACTAGAAGGATCAGCTACCCCAGAACAATGTCAAATGCATTAAAAATTAATAAGAGAAAAATCAACTCCACGGTTACATTCCAGCCCTGGTTTCATATGATATGTACACTTTACACAACTGCCCTACTAGAACTTTGAGGTCTCACCATTCGCTCTGAAATAGAAAGGGTCAAAAAATAAATCATTCAATATGCCCAGACTTCTGTGGGCAAAAAACAAAGCAGAGGGACTTTAATTGGGGAAACTAATTTTAATTTATAATTTCTTTTAGAGACAGGGTTTCACTCTGTTGCCCAGGCTGGAGTGCAGTGGCACAATCATAACTCACTGCAGCCTCCAACTCCTGGGCTTAAGCAGCCTCCTGAGTAGCTGAGACTACAAGCGCACACCACCACAAGCAGCTCTTTTTTCTATTTTTATTTTTTTAGAGATGGGATCTTGCTGTGTTGCCCAGGCTGGTCTTGAATTCCTAGCCTCAAACTATCCACCCACCTCAGCCTCCCAAAGGGCTAGGATTATAGGCATGAGCCACCGCACTTGGCCAACAGAAATTAATTTTATAAGTTATGCCTCTTGCTATAAATGTTATAAACATCTAATTACATGCTATTTCTAACAAGTTGCCAATTTTAGAAAAACTGTACAAAATGACACTATCAGTCTCATGTACAGTACTTTCCAAGAATAAATACTTCATTCTATGCGATCACCATGAAAATAAAAGTTATTTGCTTAGGGCACTTTAGAAAACAAGTTAATACAACTGACCCTAGAACAACTCAGGAGTCAGGTGTTCTAATCCCCTGTATAGTTGAAAATCCATGTGTAACTTTTGACTCCCCCAAAACTTAACTAGTAATAACCTACTGTTTGTAAGGTAATAGTCTTACAATAACATAAACAGCCAACACGGTTTTATGTTATATGCATTATATACTATATTCTTATGTTACAGTAAGCTAGAGAAAACAAACTGTTATTAGGAAGAAAATATATTTACTACTCATGAAGTGGAAGTAGAAGTGGATCATCATAAAGGTTCTCATCCTCATCGTCTTCATGCTGAGTAGGCTGAGGAGGAGGAGGAAGAAGAGGAGGGATCGGTCTTACTGTCTCGGGGGTGGCAGAGGCAGAAGAAAATCTGCATGTAAGTGGACCCATGCAGTTCAAACCCACATTGTGCAAGGGTCATCTGCACAGTCATAAAGAGGCACGCAGTTCCTCTTTACTCTGTACACATGGTGTCAGACACTGGAGTGGGAATACAGAGTAGAATATGCCATCCTTGCCCAATGGGCCTCCTTCTCCCAATTGCAGGAGAAGGGGAAGCACACTAATTCACTCCCCTCTACCTTTCATCTCCACCCAGATGTTTACCAAACCCTGTGGGGAAGCAAGGAATCCATTACCAGGATCTATTGAGGTCTATTGAGCACTTACTATGTGCTAGGCCTAGGCCAAATGCTGCACGTGCCCTGTCTCATTCAATCTCCCAACATTCTGTGAGGTAGGTTTCACTCTAAGGTTTCATTATTCCCACTTTGTAAATTAATGAAGTGAATAAAGTGACGGGATGTAACCACCCAAAACCACACTCAGAAAGAAGCAGGCCAGGATTCACACTCAAGGCAGCTCCACTCAGGGGCTCGTCTTCTGATACTTTATGTAAGTTTTCCTATTACATTTTATTACATTTAAAATTATTCCTAGATTTTCAAATCCTTTCAGTTTACAACCTAGCAGAGGAAATAAGAGCATGAATACAAATAACCACAGTTTTAAGCAATGTGTTCAATTCTGTATGAGATGAGAGTTAACTAATACACAATGGGATACAGACGAGGAAGGCGGAGCAGGAAGGGTAATTCCCAGCAAAAGCAGGAGCCACAGTGAGCAAAGGCAGGTTGGCAAACAGGCCAGGGAATGTCCAGAGAATGACAAATGGAACAGGGAGTCTGCGAAGGCAGACAGTGGGAGAAATGGCCTAAGAGGTGGCTGGAACCGCGCTTCCTGACCTTTGAATGCCGTGGAAGGCTCCGGGCTGATACCGGAGACTCACAGTGCATCCTCTAAGGTTTGTGAGCACAGGAATAAGGTAACACAAGTCGGACTTTTGAAAGATTAATCTTTGTAGAGAAACCAACTCAAGCTATCCCATGCACACTGTTAACGTGTGAAATTCCTCTCCTAGCTGACAGAAAACAACAAAGCCACCTCAGCTCCCTCCTGCCTTCTCTCCTGTCCTTCCTCACCAGCAGGGTTAAGGGAACCCCTGGAGGACCCGGTCCTTTCCCTTCTCCTCCAGACTGACTTCTTTAATCCTTGTGAATCTTTCCCTCCATACTGGTTCCATCCTCTGAGCCTTCAAAGCACATATGCTCTTGCCATTTGGGGGAGAAATAAATATAAAACATTGTACCTACCTTTTCACATTCAAATCTCATGAATAAGTGGACTGCCCCCGCTTGTTGTACTCTTTGTTACTGTCAATGTCAGCAATTCAGCTTTTGCCCCCTTGAAATCTTTCAGAAACACACCAATCTGCCATCAATAATCAATTCATCAAATGCAATGAAATTTACTCATTTGTCATGAACTTGCCTAAACCCTCAGGATTGTTGATCATCCTCTGCATCTTGAAGCTCTTTCCTCCCTTGACTTTTGTGGCTGCTTTGGGCACAGATTTGGTTTGGAAAGGTCAGGATGAGGCATTTAGAAAGGCAGGTGGAGGTGAGATCACAGAGAGCCTCACACAGCAGGAAGGGTCAGCACAGGTCACTGAAAAGGAAGTGATTGTTCACAGGAGAGTGAAGATCGGCCTGCCAGGATTGTGAAAGGTGGGTCCAAGAGCAAAGACACTAAGGCGACGACGACCACTGAGTCCAGTCTTGGTAAATAAAGGCAGGAGTAGTGTGGCAACAATGGAAATAGAAAGCAAAGGGAGGATTTGTGAGTGTCCGAGTTTAAAGAACAAAGAAGCATCATCTGATATAATGTCCAGGTCACCTCTCATCAGTCCAGCAGTCACTGCACAGATACCACGTTCCTCTGGTGTCCAGCACCAGGCTAGGCAGTGGGATTACCAACATGATGCGTGTACAGTCCCTGCTTTTAAGGGACACACAGGTTAAGTGGGGAAGACATGGAAAGAAATCAGCCTTTAAAAAAAAAAAATCTCATAGAACAGCAAGTACAGCAATCAGCCTGATAGGCAATCAACATAGAGCATGGCTTAAGAGTTCTATCCAAGAACAGATAATTGGTCAAATGAAGAGAAGCAGTAATAGGGGAAATATATGGCACTTCACATTACCCAGCCAAGTCTCTGGAATAACTGCACAGCAATAAAAACAGCCAGAGAAGATTCCTAATCATTATCATCCCGGGTCTACAATTAGCTAAATTGATAACAACAATGTTCAATTTAGGCTTCATACCTAGCCTGTTTCCAGGCACAGAGCATGTACATATAAACATCAAAAGGATGGGGTGAGGGACATGTGGATAGATATAACAGAATTTCCTTACCCTCCTAAACACATCCCCTCACAAGGGAAACCCTGGGGTGGTTGTAAATTCTGTATGAACTAAGGCAGTCAGTGATTCTCAAACGTTAGGGCTTGCTGAAAATGCATGTTCTTCAGTACTATCCTGCAAGTTCAAAGAGCCACCCAGGTAACTCTGATGCAGGTAAGTGTAAGGGTCACACTCTTAGAGGTTTTTAAAAGTGGTCTGCAAAGTTTAGAGTTACAGAAGTTGCATTCAACTGCACGTTATGAAGATACTTGATCACCTCTAGTCTCATAAAAAATACTGATTATAAATCAATATTTATGAGGTCCAATTCTCACATATAAATAGATACTGCGCAGAATGAGAAGCATCAAGCAGCACATTAGTAGGCTTAATCTCAGAAACACATTTCAATTGCAAATTTTCATGTATCTTTTTAGCTCACTTATGTTGTTGCTTTAGCGCACTAATAAAAATCCTATGAAAATCTCAGGCAAGATAAACTTAAATAAGCCCCAATGGAGTAGTGTTCTCAAAAAGGGTATATTAAGCCAAGAACTTATTCTCTTAATTTATATTTTCATGATTCTTTCCCATAAAAACTTGATTGGAATTTCTTCTGTGTCTTTCGAAAGCAAGAAAGTTTTCAGGGATTACACAAACAGTCTTGTTTATGTCTTGCCAGAGACCACAATTTCCCTAAGCCACATAGAGCCTTTTATCCTTGGCTTTGCAGATGTGATAACAACACATCTATCCCTGGAACCGAATAATGTTCATGTCCTTAAAAGTTCGGCAGACCTGTGGCAGGAGGAAATGCAGTCCAAGGTCACAGGCAGGACCTCGGGGCTCGTTGCCCTGCTCTGTCCCTCGTCTAACACAGTCACCAGCACCTCATACTCTCGGCTAATCCTGTCTACAAAACATTGCAAGACCATTTCGGCCTGAATACTTTTTAGTCCAGACTGCTTTCTGTATGTCTGGCCCTAGACTTCCACACAGCAAGCTGGGCAGGTTTCCATGATGTCAGTTCAGCAGGAAGGTCCTCGAGATAACAACAGGCAGGTTACTGCTGCTCCTTCCCGTACACCAGGAAAGTGGAAAACCTGAGCAAGTTCTGAAGATAAATAATAAGATCGCAGAATAGAGCAGTGGGAGTACAGAGACCTGCTGACTCAGCCCAGCCCACCCTCCCCACACCCGCCCAGCCTCAGGACCTCAGGTAACACGGAGCCCTGGTTAAGGACAGCCAAGGAGGATGACCTCTGAGGCCCCTCTGAGAATCTAAACTCTATGATTGTATGACTCTTTACATCAAAAAGTTTCTACTTTATTCCCAAATTGGAAAGGCACACCGCCTGGCCTGCAGCAGCCTGCCCTGGTCTTTGGGAGTCACCCAGGCCCCAGCGCCCTATGAGTTACATCACAGCGTCTCTGGAGCACTCTGAAACCCCAAGAAATGTGGGTGCAGAGTCTCCACCGAAAACCTGAGAGTGGTTTCACTAGCAGACATGTGCCTGTGATGTCTGAACAGGGCCACCACCTGCCACGTCCGTGAAAGTGACAAGAACATATAAATCAACACTTGGTAGCAGATAAAGAGTGGCCAAAAAGTTTAAGACAATTTTATGGAAGAAAAACACAATAAAGAAAAGTCTATCAATTCAACTAGAAAAGCTTTTTTTTTTTTTGCAAATTCAGAAAAGATTATTACTCCATTTTAATCGCAGAGCAGTCTCTGCAAATGAAACGCACTGGGATACAGCCCATAAATGAACGCTAGAGAAAAGAATGGAAGCTGAAGCCCAGCAAACGTCCAAGACTCACCCAAGGTCAAGCAGCTAAAGACCAAGTGCGGGTTACACCAGGTCCGCAGATTTCTGGGCAGGTGTTCACTGCAGAGCTGACTTCACAAGCAAGCAGTTCTCACCCTTATTGCAATGCCCTCCAGGCAGGAAGACCCAATCGCTTCCAGACTCCGTCCTCTCTTACTTTCAAGGGTTTCCTTAGCATGTGCACCTAAATCACTCTGAGAATCTTAGCCCGTTTCTAACAGCCTTCCACCTAATTATCAGCCAAGTGCTTTACCAGCATCTACACACTGAAGTTTTTAAAAGCATGTGGGATGTGACTATTTTTTGTACTTTGTTACTCAGGAGAATGGGCAAAATTAGAGGTCCCATGACAGTTTGTTTTGGTAAATGAAATCTTTCACTTCCTTTTTCAGGTTGGGGAAAACTACCTGCAAACCGCAGACCCGCGGAGATCTCCAGGAAGAGAGACACTGACTGACACATGCGTGCCCTGACGACCCTGCCTGGCTCCCAAGGCTGCTGCTCTAGAGGGGAGGGGGAAGACGTGCTCTCACGACATGACTTCTACAGCAAAGGCCACTCTGGAAGCCAGTCTCTTTCAGAACTGCATTCCAGAGAGGTCGAAACTGTCCTATACCTTGAAGTGTTTGTTTATTCTATAAAATCCATGTGATTTGGGCCCATGTTATCTCAGAAGAAATGACCATTATCTAGAAATATTATTAACTATAGTATTAATTGAGCACTTATTTTGTACCAAATATTTTACCTTATGATTTCATTGTATTCCCAAAACAATTCTATGAGGTAGATATTTTTCTCGTCCCATCTTACAGAGAAGGAGGTTAAGCGCAGAGGCCCAGGTGCTCCTGGCTGGCGCATGGTGGAACAGGCATTCTAACGTGTGGCCCGACTGAAGAGACCCAGCCTGGACCCCTGGCTCTTCCTGCTTTTCAGTGGTACTTTCCAAGGGAAAGAACAGCCTGTGACACTGGGAGTGTTCCTATCTCCAGACAGGAATTCTGGTGTCCCTGCTTCTAATCTCCCCTCCAACACAGCCTACTCACTAATACCCAACGAATCACCTTAAAACTCCAACTTCATCACATCACTGCCCTGCTGAGAAATCTTCCTCACTACTCAAGAATAAAGCTTAAATGCCCCGGCCTTCCACGTGGCCTTGGCCAACATCTCCAATCTTCTCTCTTCACCTCCGCACGAATTAATTACTCTCTGAAAGACTTGCTGCAAGTTCAGTTTACTCAAGCAACAGCTGCTGGGCACCCACTGCATGCCACTCACTCCGGCACGGTCTGCCCGGCCTCTCTCAGCACCAGCACGCTGCGAGGGATGCTGGAATACGAGTCAACACGACGTACTTGGCATCTGCCCTCACAGACCTCAGAGGCAAGCCTTGCTGGTAACCCTCTCTGTGCCTGGAAGGCACACCCTCTCCTTTTCAGCAAAATGCCACTTAGACTCCAGGCTCAGCTGGAGTCCTGCCCTCCCATGATTCCACCCATGGTCTTCCTCCTCCCCTGACATGGTCATGCAGTCTGCAGCACTCCAGGACACTACCGAACATGCTTCTACCAGCACATTAAACTCAGCAATGGATGGAGAACATGGCACAGTGCCAGGACTCAACAACAGGTGCTCAAGGATCATCCACCCATTTGCCTCTTCCACCTTCTTAGAGAATTCATAAAGATTTCCTGTTTTGTAACTTTTCATTGCATATCTTATTTCTCACATAAACTCTCCATTCTCATCTTCACACAGCCTTGCATTTTGCATATGTCCAGTGCTTGCTGAAAGAAAACACATTTCACCATCGATTCTAGAGCTTGGGGACTTTGTCTCCTTGCCAGCAGCCAGCCATGAACTGCCCCAGATTAACTTTTTAGTACAGATCTGTTCCCACCACAATTTTAAAACTGCTTTTTAAAAAGTGCAGGCCACTTTCTTTCAAGAAGCCTCTGAACTTGAGACCTTTCTCAAAACTAAGACAAGACAGCATCCTAACAAAAGTGTGAAAGAAAAGAGGCCTCCTTTTGTCCCAAATTTCAAATAAGCACCAATTTTCAATGGCAGCCTGGAAGCACTGACCACAGACAATTGGCGACACCCAGCAGCTCAGCCCAGCCTCATGAAAAACTCACCAGTGTGCTCAGACAGGGCCTTCGGTATCAGAAAGGGCCCCAGCACTGACGCCCACGGCAGGAACACAAGAGCCCCTGTTCTGCAGTCAGTGAAGAGAGGGCAGGAGGGCCCTGGACTTGCTGTCCCAGGAACCGGTTTCTCTATTAGACTGCACAACAGGCAGCATGATGCAGACCCGCAGGCGAGAGAACACTGGTGGGAACTCCCGGAAGACCTGCCAAACGAGCAAACCCCACCCCAGGGAGGCCCCTTTCAGACCACTCCTCCCGGCCCATGTCAACCCAAGAAAGCCAAGTATGAAACACAACACATTCAGGGCTACTTTACTTTTGCCCTGAACAGAGCACAAAGAGCAAACAAAAGATTTATGAGTGTGCAAATGCTACCTTAAAGATGCCTCTGTGTCAACACACAACCCCTAAAGTGTTTCTCACTCGGATTAACAGCCTGTCACAAACTCCAATTTAGAGGGTAAACTGGTACAGCGGGGCGGGGGGGACTTTAGGAGCGTGCATTAAATAAACAGCCACCACAAAACCCCAAGCATACACCTACCCTTTGACTTGGCAATTCTATTTCTAGGAATTTCCTAAGCAACAAAGCAAAGATGTAGCCCCAAAATGTATGTGCATGATCAGTCTTCTCAGGATTTTATATAATATAAAAACTCTAAAAAAGGATAAATAGGAGCTTAGATAAGTAAATGATTACATATCCACAAAATAGAATACTACACAGTCATTAAAAATGATGAGCTAGGAGAAGTATTCACTAACATGGGAAAGTTTGTGTGAAAAAAATTTAGGTTTTAAAATGGTACCCAAAAAGTACCTCTCACAAAAGGTACCCCAAAAGCAAGGATTCAATATGGTAGCATCGTTTCCATAACAGGTCAATTAAAACCTTTTAATGGAAAATGTTATATTGGAGCAATAGACAATATAGTTACCCTGTAAATGTCTGTGTCCATTCTCTTCTTTTGTTGTTGTTGTTGTTGAGACAGGGTCTCACTAGGTTGCCTGGGCTAGAGTGCAGTGGCATCATCATAGCTCACTGCAACCTCAAACTCATGGGCTCAAGTGATCCTCCTGCCTCAGCCTCCAGAGTAGCTGAGACTACAGGCATGCGCCACCATGCCTGGCTAATTTTTTCTATTTTTAGTAAAAATGGGGTCTCACTCTTGCTCAGGCTGGTCTCAAACTCCTGACCTCAAATGACCCTCCTGCCTCGGTCTCCCTGAGTGCTAGGATTACAAGTGTGAGCCAGCTTGCCCAGCCCCATTCCCTTCTTTCACACTCAAATCCAGGTAGACCATTCAAGGAACTAGCAATGGAAGCCCTAGATCTGTGCTATCTGATGTGAGAGCCAACAGCCACATGTGGCTATCTAAAGTTATTCTTTAAAATTAAATATATGAGCAACAGTGAGACCCGTCCCTACTAAAAACATAAAAAATTAGCCAGATGTGGTGGCGCATGCCTGTAGTCCTGGATGCTCAGGGGGCTGAGGCAGGAGGATTGCTTGAGCCCAGGAGTTTGAGGTTGCTGTGGTTTAGGCTAAGGCCATGGCACTCTACCCAGGGCGACAGAGTAAGACTCTGTCTCAAAATAAATTAATTAATTTAATTAAATGAAAATTAAAATTCAGTTTCTCAGTCATACTAGCTACATTTCAAGTGCTCAACAGCCACATGTGACTGGTGACTGCCATGCTGGACAGAATAGATACGGAACACTTCTAGCATCACAGAAAGCTCTATTAGACAGTACTGCCCTGGAACAAAAGGAAAAGGTAGGTTCAAAGAGGATAAAATAGGGTGTTAACTAAAAATGAATGGAGTGCAGCCCAAGTGTCCAGTTACTGTCCAAAATGAGCTATAGCATGGGCCTAGGGAGAGCAACTGCTATAATAAAAATCCTTGGACTCATTCATCTCCTGTTAATACAGGTAGCACTAATAATTTATAATAAACATAAATGAAGTACGCATCTATGTGCTATCCTTGAAAGCTGAAATCCACAAACCTTACACTTAGCCCAATGGCACTGCCACTGCACAAAGAAGATCTGTACTATTCTTTGTAAATGAATTCAGAGCCAGTTCATTTATAAACAAACACACACACACACAAACTCATTTCTTAAATTTAGATCCAAATCAGAATTTAAAAGTTTGATCACTCTACTTACACATGAAGCCCCAAATCACATGCTGTTGTTTCCAAAATAAAAGAATCTAATTTATTCTCAAAAGACTAATGATTGCCACCATCTCATCAAGAAAACAAATGTGTAACAAGCCAAAATGAAATTCTGTGATATTTTTAGAAAGCCAGTCACCTCACTTTAGAAGTATTTAGTGTGTGTATATATGCAAATTGATGTCTGTGCATGTATTTAGCACAGAGACACATAACACAGAAAAAAAGAGTGAGTCTGCATTTACTAAACACACTGTTAACACAGCATCTTTATCCTCACGAGCACCAACTCCCAATTTTTCAGGTTAATGAAAAGGAACAAAGAATGCAACCATCCAAACAGAAGAAAATCTCTGCCCATTCCTACAACGCACAAATCACTTCTCTCTAGTTTTGTGATACACTAATAATTTTGTAGCTGATGAATTAGTCTAATCGTTTTTAACTTATTTTGAAATAATTTTCAGACAACAGAAGAACTATAAAAATAATTTAGAGAGTTTCATATACCCTTCACCCAACTTCCTCTAAGGAGGAAGTACAGCTGTAGTACAATTTTCAAAACTAAGAAATTAACATTGGTATAATATATTAACTAAAGATTTTATTTATATAACTAATCATTTTCTTTTTCTCTAATATTATACTTAGTTGGCAATTTCTAGGCATATAAAAATTAAATAGAGGTAAAAGAGAAGTGACAATCTCAAAACTCAGCAAGATTAACCAAAAACATCTCAATTTGCAACAGGTAATCTAGTAGCAGGTAATCTGGACATTAACAACACACAAATAAGGGAGAATTTTAGCTTTGGTTACTTATTCTTCTGCAGTTTTTTATTTTTGATGTTCAACATTTTGTCAATTGGTAGTAGGAAGCACAAAAATCTCTCCTCATTTTAATTTTGGAAAAGGAAGCATAGAAGAAATAAATCCAGGTTTTGTTTGATTTTAAGAAACTAAGGTTGCAGTAAAAACGGCAATCACTCTTTTTTAAAGACATGAAGCAAGTCTTTATATCATGAGGACAACTTAAACATAAATATGTATAAATACTTTCCTCTCTTAGCTGAGTACCAAATTTATGTTACTCTTACTTTCTCTCAATTTCAAATGTCCTCCAGGAAAGATAACCTATCTTATTTATACTCCATAAACCTTACCAGCTCAATAAACATTCCCAGGTAAGTTTGAGATAGGACTGATTGTTAAGTACAAAGCCCAGTGATAGAAATCTTTCACCTGCATTTGGAATTTTCCACCTTCCAAAGTCCTAAAGTCCAAAGTTTGAGAGGATGCAAAATACATTTGTGTAAGTCCACTGATAGTTAAATAAATCCTAATTGGTTAGTTTCAAAAGCATATACAGGGTGGTCTTGGACTTAAACCACCACTAGGAGAATGCAGAAGAGAAAATTTCCACACACTGACAAGGGCCCAAATCTCACTTAGAACTTTTCCCCAAATCAGATTTCGACAGCCTTTGCTTTGGTGAAGACCTCAATTTGTAAAAGAAGATGGTTTTTAAGTTGTAATAATTATAAGAAAGAGCTACGTGGCTTATCTATAAACAACTCAAATTTCTGAAAAAACACTAAAAGGATAGCTGGAAAAAATGAAGTATGAAAACATACAATTCACACAAGTGAAATGCTTAATGTAAGTAATATTCCTATTAAAGCCAACTTTCACAGAAGACTTCAAATCTCTTTAGAAATACTTTAGAAATACATCATCTCTTAATATTTTACAGTGCTATGAACATGAACTCAAGGAGCATCCTACTGGTATATCTGTCCTCTGCCACACAGTATTTTTAAATTAAATATATAACATTAATTTTAACTAATTTTAAAACATAGGTCTAGTGGTCAGAAAGCAGCCCTTTGATACGTCTAATGACATGTGGGATAAATAGCTCGTAAAATTCAGTTAAGTTTCTGTACTGGCATTGATGTAGACCGACGCTACCTTGAAAAACTTAAGGACAGGAATACTCAAAAAGGAACTTTCAATAAACCTGAGCACTTCAATTTCACTCCTGCTTGCCTCTTTTCTTGTTCAGATGAATGGCGAATTATGGGTGAAAGGGCCAAAAGACCAGAAGTCATGTGAAAAATAAGGTCACAGGACCCCACCCCACCATGAGCTACTGTAAACACATGTTAAACTGACTATAAATCTGGATCCTTCCATCATCTCTTTGATACCAATTTGAGGATCAGAACATTCAGATCTTTTTGTGTTACTGGAATTAGAAGAGAAAATTACCTTCTTAACAGAAATATATTAAAATAAATTCTGGAAACACTAATTACCCCTTAATATTGAGAAAGATTGCATAAACCTGTCCAAACCCAAAATTCTTACCCTCTCCCTCCTCCGAGTCAATTCTTTTTCCTCCCTTCTTCATTTCCCTCCACCATAACCGCATTCACCCAGCCATCCTGCCTCCAAAGGTTCAGGGTCAACTCTGAATCCGCCCTCTCTCTGCAGCTTCACACACAAAATTAAATCGCTGCTTCCCCCATTCTTTCAACAATGATTTCATACCTACTCAGTGCCAGGCAGGCAGGGAATACAGAGACTTTTAAAAGCTTTTGCTCTGACTGCAGCAGTCTTTGCACGTTCAGGTGTCCGGATGGGGGCAGGGGAGGCAGCAGCACCAGGTTGCCTCTGCAACCCCTCCCAATCCTACTGCAGAATCTACACTCAGAACCAACACGGCTGACCTCACTGGCTCCAATCTTTCCCCACTCCGTCTGGCTCCTGTATCTCCAGCATATCAATCTTCCTGGGGCCACTTGGATCAGGGGAGTTTACCACCCACCCAAAGACCTGGTGCTCCCTCGCTTGGCATTCAGGGCCCTGCACCACACAGACCCATTAGTCTGCAATAAGCCCAAGCCTTGTCTGACTGTCCTCCCGACAAGGAGACTCCCAGACTTTCTGCTCTGAGAAAAGTGCCTCTGTTCACCATGACCCAAGTAAATCCTGGACTTTTTCACCAGATTATTTACAGGTATTACTTTTAAAATAAGAGAAAAACAAAATTACAAAGCCATATTTACAGCATGCTCCCAATTATGAAAGAAACATACATGTACATGTACGTACATAAATACACATATCTGAGAGAAAAGGAATTAATGAATAAACAGATAAATAAATACCTGGATTTTGGTAAATTTCCACCACATAAGTTTGATTTCTGATGCAGAGACATATAGTTTTTAATTTTCTTTAAGCTATACATTGTATATAATTATATACAGATATACCATTAGGGTATTCTTGAATATATTTATATTAATATAAAAATACTAGCGTAAGATATTAAAAAACAGGCATTGGTCTCATGATTATAAGTGTTTTTTTCTATATACTTTTCTAAATTTTCTACAATGAACATATTACCTCTATAATCAAGGAAGGAAACAATAAATATTGCCTTTTATTAAAAAATAAAATTTAGGGCCGGGCGCGGTGGCTCACGCCTGTAATCCTAGCACTCTGGGAGGCCGAGGCGGGTGGATCGCTCAAGGTCAGGAGTTCGAGACCAGCCTGAGCAAGAGCGAGACCCCGTCTCTACTAAAAATAGAAAGAAATTATCTGGCCAACTAAAATATATATAGAAAAAATTAGCCGGGCATGGTGGCGCATGCCTGTAGTCCCAGCTACTCGGGAGGCTGAGGCAGGGGGATGGCTTAAGCCCAGGAGTTTGAGGTTGCTGTGAGCTAGGCTGACGCCATGGCACTCACTCTAGCCCGGGCAACAAAGCAAGACTCTGTCTCAAAAAAAAAAAAAATTTAATTTCTAAATTCCTATTATTCATTTTGGCCTCATAAAATACATATGCTATAGTATTCCAACATGTTGATCAATTTTATTCACATCACATTTAACATTAAGTGACCACACAGATTCACCGAAAATTAAGATTTCAAAACACAGAAGTCCTTCTAGCAATTCCACTTTTGAGTATACACCCAAAGAATCAAAAGCAGGGACTCAAACAAATGTTTGTACACCCTTGTTCACAGCGACATTATTCACAATCGTCAAACAGTGGAAGGAACCCAAAGTTCATCAACAGATGAGTGGATAAACAAAATGTGGAATATGCACACCATGAAACATTAGTCTTAAAAAGGGAGCAAATTCTGATACACATAAAAACATGGATGAAAACTTGAGGACATTATGCAAAGTGAAATAAGCCAGTCACAAAAGACAAATACTGGCCGGGCGCGGTGGCTCACATCTGTAATCCTAGCACTCTGGGAGGCCAAGGCGGGCGGATTATTTGAGCTCAGGAGTTCAAGACGAGTCTGAGCAAGATCGAGACCCTGTATCTACTAAAAATAGAAAGAAAGTATATGGACAACTAAAAATATATATAGAAAAAATTAGCCCGGCATGGTGGCACATGCCTGTAGTCCCAGCTACTCGGGAGGCTGAGGTAGAAGGATTGCTTGAGCCCAGGCGTTTGAGGTTGCTGTAGCTAGGCTGATGCCACAGCACTCTACCCAGGATAACAGAGCAATACTCTATCTCCAAAAAAAAAGAGAGAAGGTAATCTTTACCTGTGAGCTGAATGAAGAAGACTGTTAGCTGCCAAAATTAACCTTTTCAACTTCATTTGCTCTTACATGCAGTGTAGCCTTCTCTCTCTCTCTGCTGAATTCCCCCACCCTTGAGAGCAGAGACATGCTCCCTCCTACTCTGCTCCGTCATTCTTTCCAGCTCCAGGTAGAATGCTTTATGTACTGGCAGCACTCAGTAAGTATCGTTGACCATCTCACACAACTGTTTTGTCCCTGAGCTATGAACAGATAGGCTGCTGCTCTTTGATTTCATAGAAACAGCAAGCAAAATCACATGAGCTTAAAAAAAATAAATGAGACTCGCTTAAGGTCACATTTTCAGGCATCATGATTGACTATGGATGTCACTGTGATGTTCGGTAAAGGAAAATAGTACATCTATATTTCTTAAGGGGTAAAAAAGTACTCTTTTTCCAAACTAAGAGAAAAATGATTCTAAAAAGCAAATATCCTGCCAGAAATTAAGGCAGCACTCAAGGAATGATGAGGACGTATCAAAATAGCACAGCTTGAAGAGGAACCGGTTTGAAGAGGCTCCCCACCAGCCAAATTTCAGATGATTTGGGCAACAAAAAATAAGAATAGATGACAACTCACTGAATGAAATTAAGAATCCATGACCCAATACCAGTAAATACACGAGTGGTGAGAAGGGAGAGCTCTTCCTCACAACAAGATGCCTGCTAAAAAATAGAGGAGCTAAAAAATCATCACTGGATACTAAAACCAGTGAGGGAAAGTTTGATAAGACATAAGATATTTATACATGCTCAATCTTCCCACAAGTTACTTATTAATGACAAAGGGAAAAACAGCAACGTTACACTGAAGAAACCTGGAAGGCACCACCCCTTACCCAGTGATCAAAGTTAACGTCACAAATGCTGGGATAAACAAACAACACAGGCCTCTTGGCTGAATCCAATCAAGAGGAAACATCAGACAAACCCAAAGTGAGGGATATTTTACAAGATGACAGGCCTGTGCTCTTTAGAAATGCCAAGGTCAAGCAGCGCAAGGAAATGTCTGCTAGGCGTTACATGGATGCAGCACTTCTATTCATTCAGGTACTTACTAGAATGTCCTAGGTGCTAGGTACTGTGCTAGGTGATGGGCAAGACAGGCACAGTCCCCATCCTCATGGAGTTTATGCCCTGGGGTACAGGAGAAACACACAAGAAATAGGCAAACAAAGATAATTTCAGACTTTGGCAAACGTTATCTAATAAAGGTAAAGTGACTCCAGTAAAGGGCAAGGACCTCCTCTACCCGAAAGGGGATGGGCCACCCCCTCTGGATTGTGTTCTTAAGGAAGACCCTTAAGGAGGTGACACGGCCTGCCCAGGAGCCAGCCCAGGAACCATCTCTGGGGAGAACTGCAAGGCAGAAGTAACGTGCGTGCGTACAGACCCTGAGACAGGGACAAAGTTGGCAGCGTGAGAAGCACCGAGGGGCCCTTGTGGCTACAGCCACTGTGAGAAAGGTGGTTTATGCAGCAGACGGGACAACACAGATGACTGGAGGCCACGGGGAGGAGTTTGTGCTCTACTTTAACCACAACAGAAGCCAAGTAGGGGTTATAAGCAGGGCAGTGACATGATCCACTTCACATCTGTTAAGGGGAGAGAGACAGGATTATAAGAAAGAACAGATTAGAGAGAATGGATTGCAGGAAGCAGTTAATATCATAATAAGAAGCTAAAGAAACTTGTTGCATCATCCCCGAGATCTCTGCAACTGCAAAACACAGTCTTTTCCCCCTACCAGGTTCTAACCATAAACAGCAGCATTGCTGCCAGACGTAAATACACAACAGTGGAGCATGGTACTAGAAATATGGGAATAGGTTAAGCAGTGGATGCAGATTTTGCCAAAGGAGCAGCACCCAGCAAATCTTGTTGGGATCCCCAGAAGCACTCTTCCCGTCCCCCACCTCCTCCTTCCCCAACACCACCTGCCCAGCTTCCTCCACCCACACACACCACCACCATGCAGGGGCCCACAAAGGCTGTTAACAGAACCGACTCCCACATGGCAACTCCCAGAGACCACTGCACCAGTCTCAACTTGTAAAAGTGGATTTTAACCAACAATGCAACATCTTGAGATTAAGATGTACAAGCTTAAGTATTTACCACACACTAATATGCTTTCATTGCTGCTACCACTGGACTGTTCAAACTCAACTCCAAGAACAAAAGTCAAAACTAGGAACTATGCAATTGGTGGACTGTCTTTAAGTTTTACAGGATTAGTCTTCTGACTTATCTACAAAGCAAAAAGAAAAATACCTCCAGGAAAGGCTCTCAGTTTCTACTTTTAGAATATAAAATTTCTTGCAGCAAAGCCAGAGTGTGCGTCATTTAAAAATGCTATGGAAATAAACAAGCATGGAAAAATGTCGATAAAAACCTTTTCTGTATCTTTACAATGTATTGAAATCAATTAAAGACAAAGGCAAAACCCTATGAAAATGGGCAGTTTTGGAACAGAAAGGGTAATTTCATTTCAGCTTACATAAACTGCTAAAAAAAAAATAATAATAACCCAAGATGAGAAAGCTGACAGATGTTCACAGCATAAGAACATTTCTTAAAAAGTGGATAAACCTGTAATTTATAAAGAGCAACTTGAGAGAGAGAAAGAGAAATAGTAATTATAATGACCAATAAGTTTTCCAGTTATCAAAAGTCTCAAAAGTTTTTAAAAATTTTTTTTTTTTTTTTTTTTTTTTTGACAGAGTCTCACTCTGTTGCCCAGGCTAGAGTGAGTGCCGTGGCGTCAGCCTAGCTCACAGCAACCTCAAACTCCTGGGCTCAAGCGATCCTCCTGCCTCAGCCTCCCGAGTAGCTGGGACTACAGGCACGTGCCACCATGCCCGGCTAATTTTTTCTATATATATATTTAGCTGTCTATATAATTTCTTTCTATTTGTAGTAGAGATGAGGTCTCGCTCTTGCTCAGGCTGGTCTCGAACTCCTGAGCTCAAATGATCCGCCCACCTCGGCCTCCCAGAGTGCTAGGATTACAGGCGTGAGCCACCGCGCCCGGCCAAAAAAAAAAAAATTTCTTAATATAAATAACCTTTCTCTTCTTCCTATTTTTAAAAATGTTTGCTAACTTAGCCCCAACTTTAGTTTTACCCAAATTAATTCATTTTAGTTCTACTGCATTAATAATATGTATTTAGGAAAATGATTTGCAAGTGCTCTTCTCACTTGTCCCCTCCAACCGCATCCCCTGTACACACCCCCACGGCACACAGGACTGGCCACCTGCAGTCACATCCATCCCCCCAACCTCAACCCTGCCCCGGCCACCGCTGACCACAGCTTTCACAGGGGAGGCGATCCCATTAGCTGGGCTGAGTAAACTCAACCTTCTCTCCTGGGACACTGGGATTCTGCTCAGTCTTTTGCAGTCTTAGAACCAAGGATGTTGGGGTGGCCACTTTCCACCATGTATAGACAAAGAAACTAAGCTATTCTATAAACAATAAAGATGTACAGAAAAATAAATGTGTGACACAGAGAAACAGACTGAGACTGCTAAGAGAATTTAACACTAAGATACTCAAGGAGACAAGGTGCCTCTGTTCCTACGGACTCCAATTCCCCATGAGTCTGTTATTTTCCTTACCCTTGGTCTCCACAAAAAATCCTCATATACAAGAACTCTTCTCTCCCCCACTCCCCATCCATTTTGCTGAAGTCAGTTTATGTGGATTTCTACTACTTACGACCAACAGAATCTCAATCAATGCTTGTCCTGGGCAGCCTCGAAGATGGCCCCCAGCTGGTATTCACTCTTGCATAATCATCCCCACGAGTGCAGTGGACTTCAGTGGCTTGATTCTAACAAACAGCAGTGATGGGATGTCACTTCTGGGCTTAAGTTATAAAAAGACTGACTATGGCTTCCATTTTGGGGGTCTCTCTTGCTCTCTGTCGATCACTTTGTCTGGGGGAAGCCTTGCTGAGACAGGCCCGATGGAGAGGCCCACGTGGCAAGGAACTGAGGTCTCCAGCCCACACTCAGCGAGCACCTGATGCCTGCAATAGCTGTGTAAGGGAGCTAGGAAGCAGTGTCCCCTAGTTGAGCCTTCTAATGACGACAGCCCCAGCTGACAGCCTGACTATAATCTCATGAGACACCCTGAGCCAGAGGCTCCTAGCTAAGCTGTACCCAGAGCCTTGACCAACAAAAACCGGGAGATAATAAATGTGGTTGTTTTAAGCTAGTAAATAATAGGGTAATTCTTTACACAGCTTGATAACTAATACAATTCTCTAAGACATAATTCTTACTCAGGTTAACATCACATTTAAAAATAACATTAAGTTGGGTCAATTTCTTTTTGGAAAATTTCAACCTTGCCATGAGAATTGGCTTAAAAGAGGCACAGTGTGTTGCAATAAAAGGCTCCGACCCCAATATCAGAAGACATGCTCTCAGACTGAGAGCTGCCCTGAACCAGCTGTGGGATGCAGAGGAGCAGCTCCTCTTAGCAGCTCAGGTCTTATCTGTGAAATGAAAATCTCTGGGGTACTGGATGGTATGAACATTCTATGATTCTTCGAAGGCTAGCATCTTGTGCTCCACAAAAATAGCTATCCTTTTCACAGTTCTGAAGACATCTATTCTGTCTTCCATATTAAAACTGAGTGAGCTGGGCTTGGTGGCTCACGCCTGTAATCCTAGCACTCTAGGAGGCTGAGGCTAGAAGATCATTTGAGCTCAGGTGTTCGAGACCAGCCTGAGCAAGAGACAGACCCCATCTCTACTAAAAATAGAAAAATTAGCCAGGCGTAGTGGTGCACGCCTATAGTCCCAGCTACTCAGGAAGCTGAGGCTGGAGGATCACTTGAGCTCAGGAGTTTGAAGTTGCAGTGAGCTATGATGACATCACTGCACTCTAGGCCGGGTGACAGAGTGATATCCTGTCTCAAAAAAAAAAAAAAAAGAAAAGAAAAGAAAAAAAAATTGAGTAATCATTTTCCAGAATCCAGAGTATACGAAAAATATACAGGAAACTGCCCTCCAGTGCTCATCCATCATTACGAAATCCCTTTTCCAACAAACATCCTCTTGATGAGCATAATTCATTAAATAAGATGTTTGGGGACTAAGCCACCATCAAGTTCAACTGAACTACTTATTGACTTCAAAACAGACATTTGCCCAATCTGCCCGGATCTTTCAGAAGCAGATTCCCCTCTGCCAGCAGCGACCTTGCTGCCTCTGCCCCACGCCACCCCTCTCGCCCTCCCACATCCCCCACCACCCAGGGCTCTGGCAATCCCCTGGTCTCCCTTCTACCTCCGTACGTGGTACTGTAATCACTTATTTGCACCTGTCTCCCCTAATAGATCATTAGATCCTTAAGGGCAAGGTCCACGTAATATTGATCTTTGCATTCCCAGCACCCAGCAAGGACCCTGGAACTAAAAGCTTGGACTGCCCAGTTTGTCCACTTACTGAGGAACTGAATGTAGAACTCCCATGGGGGGCATCAGACTCTCATAGGTCTAGAAACTGTCCCCCTGCTCAGGGCTGGCATATCTGTGGACCACCTACCATGGCCGTGGCTGTAGGCCTTGTCATCACAGGCACTGGTAATTCTCCCTCAGCCAACACTTGCCTACCGATTTCCACCCTCTCTACAGCAACAACTCTGTGGTTGAAAAGAATACATTCTAGAAACACTTCTAGGGGATGCAGCCACTTTTGCAATAGTTTTTCAGCCACAGCCACCCCACACAGTAACCCCACCATCAGCATTAACAGTCATTTTCAAATTAAAAACCAGTTAACAAGAGACATGTATTCTGGATAAAGGCATCAGCGGAATGAAGCAAGTGGACTGAGGGCCAAAACATCATATACCAATCATCTTAAAATAGTACCTGAAAACCTGATAAATCACACACTCTGAAGCAAACATGGCTAACATAGATGTCAGTGACTGCTCCCACCACGAAATGGATAAACAGGACCACCAAACCGCACAATGAGAAATGGCTCCATAGATTGTTAGGCACTGAGGTGCAGAACCGGTCTTTTTATTAAGAGAATATAATTTCAAGTTCATTACAAATATCATATATATAAACACACACACACACACATAAAATACCCTAGTAACTGGCTAGTTACCCATTCACAAAAAGAGGTCCTCTGAGGGTACCTTATAAAAAACACTTTTGTTAATCTTGTCCCAGTGGTTTTATACTCTTAAAATAGTCTATAATCATAATTTCCCGTTTCAGGATTACATCCCTAGTCCCCACAAACTGCTAAGCACCCACTATATAAGCAGTATAAAATATGTTTTGACGTATTTTCATTTTGTACAAATAGACTTTCCAGACCATTTGCATTTGAAAAACAGCTGAAAGAACTAAAGAATATAGGGAACCTCAGTAAGGCTAGACCTTCCCTGAGAGACCTCATATGTCGTGGAATCAGGCATATATTGGGATTGTTTAAACTTTAGATTCGCTCCAAAAATAATACTTACAGTCACTTTCGAGGACCTCAGAATACAGAAAGAGTAACCAAAGTTTGGTGGCTTCCACATGGCCTCACTTGATCTAGAGAGTTCATCCTCCGTGTCACTTCCAGATGTGTCACATGAGCAAGGAGAGGTTTGTTCTCTTAACTCCGAATAATGTTCCTAATTGTTTCTGCGCATGCTGACGGCTCCGACATTCTGAATGTGCCCATCACTTGGTCTTCCCATCTTTCTAGCAGGCGCCCTTTAATCCCATGGTAACGGCCCCGGTGACCCAGTCTCCTTCTGTGCTCCGTAACAGCAGTGTTGGAAACCACCTCTTTAATGAATAGCTGTTCTTTTCTAATAATAACTTTCCTAACAAATGGTAGGTGCTATATGGGCACAGGAGGAGTTAACTAAACACTTTCGAATCTCAAAAGCTTTTGAAAAACATCTTCAAGAATCACTTCCAACTGTATACTTATAAACATGCTTACTTCTAAGGGACTGACATTTTCGGTTCAAATGATCTTAGAGGCAATGTTTAATTATCAGGAATACTATGTCACCACATTCTTTGGAGCTTCCTTCACCTAGGCAAGCTGCAAATCAAGACCTGAATTTTTAAACCTCTATTTTGGGAAACCCACACTGCCATTTCCTCAATCTAGCAACAGGGTGCTTGAGTAAAGAAACTGACTCTTTAAATAATTTAAATGGTCTCATCCCTAACTATGTGCAACACTGTAACACAGCAAAGGGGTTTTTTTCCCCCCTCCCTAAAAGTTTTCTACTAAATATGTCCTTGACTACCAGACCCTTGAAGCAAACATTCCTTCTGCTCAGCACCTGCCTCAGGGGGCCAGGTCTTCATGCTGCAGCTGATGAGATTTCAAATGGTCCACAAAACTACAAACTGCATTGAGCATTCAAATCAAGCTAAAGCTACAAACTGTCAGGCAATGTAGGCAGATCAGAGCTTTACAAATTCTTAACTGTCATTCCATTTCTAAACAGGCTCTCAAAAGGAAAGTCCACTGTATTAATAAAATATGAAGCATACACACAGAGAACTAGCAGATGTTAAAACTGAAATAACAAGTAAAATTGCTGGCTAAGAGAAGCAAAATTTACCACCCTTTCAGTATGATAAAGTACACCAAAAAGGAAGGAAAAAAAGAAAAAGGTGTAAGGGGAAAAAAATTAAGTAAATTATGAATTTGAGTTAAAGAGATTATATGACTTGTAAGCACACACAGAAAGCTATCCCACCATCCAATGTCAGAACTGCGGCAAGGTCTTTTCTGTTAACACTACTTCTTAAAAAACACAATGTTAGTTCTTTTTTTTTTTTTTTGAGACAGAGTCTCACTCTGTTGCCCAGGCTAGAGTGAGTGCCGTGGCGTCAGCCTAGCTCACAGCAACCTCAAACTCCTGAGCTCAAGGGATCCTCCTGTCTCAGCCTCCCAAGTAGCTGGGACTACAGGCATGTGCCACCATGCCCGGCTAACTTTTTCTATATATATTTTTAGCTGTCTATATAATTATTTCTTTCTATTTTTAGTAGAGATGGGGTCTCGCTCTTGCTCAGGCTGGTCTCGAACTCCTGAGCTCAAACGATCCGCCCACCTCGGCCTCCCAGAGTGCTAGGATTACAGGCGTGAGCCACCGCGCCAGGCCTTTTTTTTTTTTTTTTTTTAATTTTCATTTTCATGTCATCCTTGCACAGGGGCTATGCTAATCTTCTCTGTATCGTTCCAATTTTAGTACTATGTGCTGCCCAAGCGAGCACCATAATGTTAGTTCTAACAAGTTAAAATGAACAACGCAGCCCTCTGCAAAGCTGGAGGAGCAGGGGTGGGGCATCACTCACATCAAAGGATGAAGTTAATGGTGCCCCTGGAGCTTGCACCCCAGAGTCCCTGAAGTCCTCCCTGAGGCCTTGTAAGCCCAAAAGGGACAAATGCAAACAAAGCAGAACTATTAGGAAGTTACTAAGTTTCCCCTTCTTTCACCTTGACACCTAGAGCCTGCAGCTCAATGATTCTCAAGGAGAGTAGACAAGTTGCCCCCTCATGTGAAATGTCATTTGGCAACATCTGGAGGTATTTTTTATTGTCATGACTTGGGGGGCCGGTGCTGCTACTGCTGCTGGCATCCAGTGGGTAGAGGTGGGATGCCACTGAACATCCTACAGTGGACAGGCAGCCCCCCACCAACTCCAACAGAGAATTATCTCACCCAAAATGTCAATGGTACTGAGGCTGAAAAAACCTGCTGTAGCTTCCTTAAAAGCTCCTGCTGTAGCTGGGCATGGTGGCGCATGCCTGTAGTCCCAGCTACTCGGGAGGCTGAGGCAGTAGGATTGCTTGAGCCCAGGAGTTTGAGGTTGCTGTGAGTTAGGATGATGCCTCCATCTCCAAAAAAAGAAAAAAAAAAAAAAACTTACTATAAGAATCAGAGATAATTTAAAGGACAATTATGATTACACTTACTGGAACAGCAATAATTTCACTTAAAATGCTGAAAGTCAATTAAACAATCCTGAAATTGTGTAATCATTAACGGACAGAATTCCGAATTTAGAGTGAAATCCTTTCTTCAGAAGCAAAAAATAGACCTCTTATCCTACCCATGCATTAATTCCTTTACTTGGTGTTAAATTTGCAGTGTGAGACAAGGAGTTTACCAAATATTATGTAAACAAAATACTTTTAATAACTCCTTTTTCCTTTTTGCCAAGAACAGAAGCGTCCATCCAAAGAAAAAAACTTGCGTCTAAAATGTTTTAAGCAATACATTCACAGTTTTGAAACATATAAACCCCCACGCAGAGTACTTCCTATTCATCCCTCACAGAGTCAGGAGGTCTATAATCAGAGGTCTATAATCAGAGGTGTCCAAAATAGAAGTGACTTGCATTTCACCACCCAACTAAGATTTCTGCAAGGCTCACAAAGCAAACTGGCACAGACGTAATCGTAGTTGCTAACAATTCTCTTTACTGTGCCCAGCTGTATTTCTCTCGGTACCAGGAGCCAGCTGACATGTCTACAGATGCGGGTACATCTCTGCTGAACAAGCCCCTTGCATCCACCCAATGAAGCCCCATTATACATTCCCCAATAGGGAATAAAGGTCACAAAATAATGAACCAGGAATTGAAATTACACATCCTAGGTAATCGGTCTATAGAGTAATGGAACTGGGTTTAAATAAATTTTGCTGTTTTCTTTTTTTAAAGAAATAGGGTCTGTGTTGCCCAGGCTGGACTCAAACTCCTGGGCTCAGGCAATCTTCCTGCCTCAGCTTCCCATAGGGCCAGGACTACAGGCTCAAGCCACCATGCCCAGCAGATTGAAATAATTTTTAATGCAAGTAGTATAACCATGGGAGACTAGACACTTTGTCCAGAAAAATCTTAACATTGCCCAAACATTTTAGAACTTCTGTTATGAAACTGCCCTTCAGACCATTTTTAAGCCATACTGGAAAACAAAACCACCAAAAAAACTTTCTATACAAACTCAAAACTAATGTATAGAATGCTGGTACTCTAACAAAGGTGAGGAAAAAAGATTCCAAGGTTTTTCATTTCTGTATTTGAAAAGCAACCTTCCTGGCAAGGAAGGTGACACAGCAGCTAAGAGGGCAATAGTTTGGAGTTGACCAACCTCTCAGATGACCTCTCGTCAGCGTCACCAAGGGACTTCCCAGGCAAAACCTCATGGGTCTGTGGGTTCTGCCATCTGTGTGCTGTCAGACTGACATGCTCAATTTTAGCTTTAGCACACACATCTCTCCAGGCTGGCAGACAGCAAAGAAAGGCCCTAGAAGAAGTAAAGGAAGAGAAACGTAGCAACAGCTACAAGCAGCCAAGCAGCCAAGCAGCCGAGAAGGGAGAGGAAAGGTGAGGTGGGTATCTTCTGAGCTCCCTCACCTGTGGCTCTAGCCAGTCAAGACTCTTTCCTAAAGAAATGGGCACAAACAGCCCCCCTAACCTGCTTGGGCTGCTTGAGCCTATTTTTTCTCAGTCCACCAACCCTCCTTTATTGCAAGCAGTATTTTAATATAAGAAACCACATTTACATATGCCTCAAAACCCTTTCCTTTGAGGAATTAAAAAAAAAAAAAAAGAGGCAGCAGCAGCCCTGGCTTCAGCTTCCATCTAAGGGTGCAAGCCGACATGCCCAGGAATGTGGCTCTTGTGACACAGTCAGCAGACTGCCTGGGTGGGCTCTGCTTTCCCCCAGAGTCAGGGAAAGCTTTTTCAAATATTTATCCCACTGCTCCTGCACAGCATCACTCTGAGATTTTGGAAAGATGTAACCTAGAAGAGCAATGAATGCTAGAAAAAGTAGTATTTCTACAGCCAGCAAGCTTCCCCCTCAAAGGTCACACAGCTCTCTCTAGCCTTGCGCTCCCCTGCTCTGAAATTCCAGCTCTGCTTCGGGACTGCCCTGCGTCCTGCGCTGATGTCTTTCTTAGGATGAGCCCCTTGGGCCTCTAGCTTCTCTGGCTATGGAGAGTCCAAACACAATTGCCTGTAGATCTTGGAGCACCCTTCATCTTTATACAAGAAAATCATTACGAGTGCCATGTTCATAATGGCTTATGTTCATCCAGTGCTTTTTGGTTTATTAAGCATTTTGGCCTCATTTTGATCCTTACAAAGGTACTTCAGCATGCAAGTCGAGGCAGTATTTTTAAGCACTTTTTTTAAGTGGAAGAGGAGAGCAAGGCTCAGTAGGGCTGAGGCCCCACAGCACCAGCACAGCTGCACCTGGAATGCAGGTCCTCCGATTACCAGGCTGCTGCTCGCTGCCCAGGGGCACGCCCCACACGGCCCCTGCCAAGAGCCCTCTCTCAGTTGACCCTCCCTCAGCCTCGCCTCCGTTCTTCAGGAAAGATAGGCGAGAACAACGCTGGGTCTCAGAGCAGAGAAGAAATGGTCTCCTGACCAAGACGCCAAGCAATAACCCACTCAACATTCACGACGATGAGAAGTGCTGCAGGGAAAGTGCGCTCGCTCTCTCCCTTCTTCCAGCTGCAGAAGACGACACTGACAGAAGGAGGGGGCTTGTGCCAACTGCCATTGCTGCGGACTGACCCTTCCTGCCTCAACGTGGAATCGTGAAGGGATTCGGACTCTGAAGTATGACAAGTATGAGATTGTCAATAGCCCTCTTATAAAAACTAACAAACACTGTTGCCTTAAAGTAAGTCCAACATGACACACTTGGAGCTAAATCTCCGACCCTGTGTCATTAAAACCGAATTTCAAAGCTGTTCACATACCCTGCCTTCTTGGTATTTTTTTTTTTTCTTTGTGGTTCTCTTACCTTTCCTGGCTAGGAATAAATTTAATCTTTGCATTAGTTTCCTCTAGCCAGAAATGTAAAAGCAAGACAATCAGCGTTGTAGAAGAGGGTGAGAAAATCTACCATTCCACAAAATTATTTAGTCTTCACTCTTCTGCAAAAAGCAGGCAGCAAAGTAAAAATCCTAATCACAAAGTATTTCTAGGCAAAAGCACGTAGGCAATGGCTGTGAATCTCTCATACAACAAAGTGGGCTGAGCTAGGCACCAGGAGGCTCAGATTCTAGACATGGATCATTCCCTAATTAGCTGTCACAGGGCAGTTGAGGCATGGAGGCAAGTGACAGAAGACTAAATTCCAACTGCCACTAACAAGCTGTGGAACCTTCAGCAGATTTCTTAACTTTTAAGGCTCAATTTCTCTGCCTGTAGAATGGGGAGAGAGAGGTAAAGACTAAGAAGGATAATACAGGCCAAGTAATTAGCACAGTTCTTGGCCCAAAGCTAACACAGTAAATTCTACTACCGTGTCCATGATCTGTATGAGCTGGGCAAGAGAACGTACCCCTTTAAGATTCAGTCTTTCACCTACAAAATGTGGGTGGGGGAACAAACAACTCCCTGATTTTAAACAACAGAGGAAAATAGGAAAAGTAAGTAGAAAATAGGTCATGGAGTCACTGTCAGTGCTGCGGAGAATGGCTCTCTTGGCAAATCTTTAAACTGAACCTTTCCATGCTGCTTACTAATATGAAGCTAGTCCATGCTTGGTCGGAGTGTCTTCGCACACCTTGCAGGCAACGAGGCTAATAAATCTTAGCCTGGAAAGAAAGTTCACAGGAATGTTTTGCCCACCGGGGCTGGTGAGGTTAATGTGGGACTAAGACTCAAGAAACAGAGCACCAAAGAGATGACATTACATAGGTTGTAGATACTCAAAGAAACCCAGAGCTACCAGGTAAGCTCATACTACAAGAGGTACTTAGATTTTAAATTGCTCCTGTGTCTCCCCACCCTTTTAACAGCAAGTGTACTTTTTCTGGTTATTCCTTTGCTGCTTACAATGACCTCTAAGCTGTAGACTTGGCTGTAACTGTCTCTGGCTGTAGAGACTCCAAATACTGTTTACTGCATCTCCTGTAAAACATTTCACACTTAATAAAGGAAAACCAACATGAGTGGCTATGTTCATCATTGCATATGTTCATCTACTACTTCTTCGTTAATTAAGTGTTTGAACCTCATTTTGATCCTTAAGGAGGTAAGGCTACAGCTAAAGTCATCCATTGAAAGAGAAAAGGAAAAAAGACAATGTTAAACCGATTTCCATTAGCCAGGGCTTCCTTTCAGTTTGAGTGGGTTTTGTTGTTGTTGTTGTTGTTGTTATGCTTTTAAACCATTCTTAAGTTTCATTTTTCAGGACTTCACCCTACCTGCTACTTCTCAGGTTAAAACACAAAGCCAAAAAGTTTCACAGCCAATCTTCTTTCATTATGACAAATCTTCTTCATTCTCTCCTTCCCTCCTGCTTCCCCTCACCCAGTAAATACACAGGGTGATGTTCTCACTTAGATGTCCTTAAATGGCTGGCTTCACTCAACACATTAATTCAACAAATATTTATAGTGTATCTTCAAGGAATCAGGCACTGTTCTAAGTACTTGGGTTACTTCAGTGAACAAAACAGTAATGTCCTGTTGCAATTTACATGCCAGAAGGTGGAAGCAGTTATTACATGTGTATATACTTATCCAGGGCATCATAAGGGGATATGGAATAAAGAAACAGTAGCACAGATAGACTGCACCCTAGGACTGCTTGTGGGTGCCAGGAGGGGTGTTAAATGAGATGATTGGGAAGGCCTCCTTGAAAAAGTGAGACCTGAACTATGACTGGAGGTGGAGCGAGTTAGCCAAGAAGATACACCGAGAATATTTCCAGCAGAGGGACAGAGCAAAGACCCCAGGATGGGACCATGTCTTGCACGTTCCAGGAAGAGCAGGGAAGGAGGCCAGTGTGACAGAAATGAGCAAGCGAGTCTGTGAGTTGAGGAGGGCAGGCAGATCACCCAGGGCCCTGCAGTCCACTGTGAGGAAATGCCTTTTATCAATGTGCAATTAGGAATCGCTGCAGTTTTTGAGTGGAGGAATGATGTGTTAAAGTTTTTAAAAGGATCTCAGCTGGGGCTGCTGTGTTGAGAACAGGCGGGAGCGGGCAAGGGTGAAAGCAGGGAGACCAGGTGGGCCGGCAGAGATGACAGCTGCTTAGATCTTCAGAAGAGCAGCAGGAGAGGTTTTGAGAGTGGTCAGATTCTGGATATATTTTGAAGGCAGAGAGCCAAGCTTTCCTAACAGGTAAGATACAGAACGCGGGAGAAACCAAGCTGTCAAGGATGACGGGTAAGCTGCAAAGAATAAAGTTGCCATCAATCATTTTGAAGCAAAACCCCAAACTGACACTATGGTACAGCTGTTACAAGTATCCTGATTTATTAGTTCTCATCACATTTTAAATTCTCTTTAGTCCATCCCTCCCTTTCTCCTCCCACAGAAATAATCTAATCATGGAAGTCTAGACTGAATGACTGTTACTGACAGATGAAGCTTCTTTGAGAGACTATGAATATGACTGCAATGACAACAGACACCCTATCCCAGAAGGCAACTCGGACTAGTTAATGTTTGACCGCTAGTCGAGCAATGATGGAAAGTTTCCATTTGCCCTTTATTGGCTGTGTGACTTTGGGCAAGTCATTTCTCTTCTCAGTGCTTCATTTTGTTGTCTTAAAGTAAGGATAATATCACCTACAGGGCTATCATGTGTTGTAAATGAATGAATGGAAGCCAAGCACTGAGAGCAGCAGCTGGCTCAGAGTAAGCAATATATATGGGCTGCAATTGTTACCGTCATCATTGTTACGTGTTGATGTTATTTCTCAATCTCTGAATGATTTTTATGAGAAACAATACCTAGGGAGCAGATGAGTAAAATATGAATAACCTAAGAGTAGGTTATACACTAAGTATATACTAAGACACAGTGAGTACAAAGACACGTTAAGTTGCCAGTAGGTATCTATCATAGAAGTCTAAATTCACAGTGAAATTGTCACTGAAATTCTACAGGACAAATATTACCCCTTTGTGTGTTTGGGAGTAGGATGGAGAAAACATGTATACATACATCATATCTCTGTGATTTAAAGCAGCTCACCTATCAGAGAAGACCCAGAAACTTCTCTGAACCTTTCAATACTCGTTGCCTGGGACATTTTTCAAGCTATAAGAAACATGGTACTTGAGCGATTTAGCTTTTGATATATACTAGAATCAAGAATTCTTAAGATGTATCTTAAAACGTTTGCTAATAATCTGACAATCAATATAACTCAGAAGTTCAAATATATACAGATATATACGAGGTCTGTCCGGAAAGTATCCAGCCACTGTCAACACATTTTTCATACTGCATGGCTGGATGCTTTCTGGACAGACCTTATGCACACTATTTAACTTAAACAAATCTGTTCTCTTCTCCCAGTCTCTGATACTGGATCAATTTCTACCAAAAACGTCCCTGAACATCAGGATTTACCCAGCCAGCGATTCCCAAGCCTAGCTGCATCTTAGAATCGCCCTGGAGAGCTCTAAATATACACATTAACATCAACACCCGACCCTAGATTTCTGTTCTCACTGAAACCAATGTTGAGAACTACTGGTTAGATAAATCCTAGAAGTATTATTTTTTGAATCTGGGAGACAGAGAGAACACTGTTTAAATGGTGAATTCGTATTTCTGGGTTTAAACTGGCATCATCACATGAACTGGGTTCTGGAGTGAGAGGACACTACAGGCTAGACTAGAAATCCTCTTAACCTGCCCTATACTCTCTCAAACTATCCTGAATCTGCAAAATAAGAGGTGGTAGTCCTCCAAATGTTCTCTCAAAAATACTTCATTACTGAAACTTAGATTTCTTTCAAGCGAAGGAACAAAAACTACTATATTCTGGCAAAATCCTTCTATGCCTTAGTGTCAAATAGCTGGTTACAATTACTTTCTTCCCCACCTCTGTTTCCTTACTACAGTCTATAATAATAGTATGTAGCCTGGTTCTAAGAAATGTGAATCTTCTCTGTTTTTATTTTTCCTTTTTTTTTTTGATCCAACATTTAAAACAGATAGCCTCCATCAGATATTAGTGTACAATGTAAAGGAGAAAATACTTCCAAATGTTTTTGCCTGTCAACATTGTACAGTACTGACCAATGGCTTTCTATAATAAAATATTTATTCATCCCTTTAAAATACCATACTTACTGAATATTATATGGTAGACATTTCTTTCAGATGCTTGGACCTATGGCAGTGATCAAGCCAGATCTGGCTTTAATATCATTCTAGATGCTTTTATATGTGTAAATTTAAAAATAAAGTATGGCTGTAGTTCAAAGACATCGAGTGTAGGTTAAGATAAAGGAAGTCTAAAATAACAGCACTAGAAACGTCATATAGAACCATAATTTACTAAGCGCCTACAATAAACCAAATGTTGTGTTAGTCCCTTTATATATGGTACTCACTTAATAAAGCCACTGTCCTAAAAAGATGAAATTACCATTTAGAAGAAATTAAAGGAAGCCAAACAATGAGAAAATTCTTTCCCTTAGCAGAGTTTAAATATGGCTTTCCACATTAGAGGGAATGCTCCAACCTAAAGATGACAAGAATGAATTAAGAGTTTTGTCAATTCATTCACACAAAAAATTTTTTCAGATTAGTTCAGCTAGACTGTGAGAAGATGTATGCATTAAAAAAAGAAAAATCAAGTTGCCACAAAAATATATTTTCAATTTCAAATCTTTTTAAGTTGAAAATTACGTAAACTGTATTTTAAGTATGATGCATAAATACCCCTCTGTAGCTACTGTTAGGCCACAGAGCTGATAAAATAGTGCTATTAAAGATACTGCAAAACCAATAAAATAAAACATTACTAGATGCAGTAATCAGTCCTTTAACTTTTTTTTTTTAAACAAACTCTAGTTCAAACCCAAAGTCACCCAGATCAATCAGAAATTTCACAGGACTGCAATTCAGGCCCATGCAAAAAACTGGGTCTGAGTGACTTAACCCAAAGCTATCTGATAATCTTTTAAAAGCATTCTCAGGAGAAACTATTTCATTCTAACCCTGCAACCGCCACCCCCAAAATTCCAAAATTCTTTTTTTTTTTTTTACTTCTTAAGGAAAATGGGAGTGGGGGGACAGCCAAGTGTGGTCCATTTGTAAGGTTCCAGGGAACTGACTCAGGCTAACCCGGTTCTCCAACTCCAGGTAGACACCGAGATTCCAAAATGGGAATTCGCTCCTCATTTCTGCCAAGGCTCATCCATTCCCTTTGCTTTTTAAAGGACAAACGCTCTCAGCCTTCTCGTGCACAACTTGGCTTCTGGTCGCACGCAGGCAGTGCCTGGGAACCCCGGGCTCCCGGACCGCCCCCGCCCAGCACTGGCCGCTCACCTACGGGCCGGCTCATGTCACCCTGACACCCGGGAGCGCACACCCCTGCCCCCGGCCCCGCGGTGCTCCCCCGAGCCCCAGCCCTCAAAGTTTCCGCGGCCGCTCACTCCGGGGTACAAGCGAGGGGGCCGCTTGGAGGCTGAGAGGCGCCGGGGTTACGCGGAGGGAGACTCCGTTAGGCGCCGGTTACGGAGACCTGCTGAGAAAGCAGGAGCAGCCCGGCCCGCTGCGTGCAGCTGGAGCCCGGGGTCGCGGGCGGGGGCGGGGGTGCGGGGAGGGAGCCCCGCCCGCGCTCACCGTCGATGTTCTCCCGGTCGCTGATGTGCTGCAGGTTGCAGCCCGTGTCCTCGCGGCTTAGGTCCGTGTCAGGCCGGTAGGACTCCAGCCGGGAGTGGGCATTCCTCCGGAGCTTGGGGCTGGACGACACGCAGCACGAGGTAGTGTTCCCCATCTTCGGCGGCCCCCCGACTCCAGCTGCTCTCGCCTTCCTCCCGGTCCCCGGGCTCGGGCCGCGGGCGGGCGCGGGGCGCGGGCGGCGGGGGCGTGGAGGGGAGGCCCGCCCGCCCGCCGCCGCGGGATGGGGCGGAAGCCGCGGCCGGCCGCCGGGTCAGCAGCGGCGGCGGCGGCGGGGCCTCGCCATGGGCGGCGGCGGCGGCGGCGGCGACGAGCGGGCGGCGGCCCCGGCTCCCCCTCGGCCTCCGCGCGCAAACCGCCCCGGCCCGGCGGGCCTGTCCGCGGCAGACGAGCGCTCGGGTCGGCGCGACTGCGGCCGCCGCGCCTACCTCACCCCGCCGCGGCCATGGCGGGCGGCGCCGCGCAGGCCGCCTCCCCCCGCGCTTCCCGGTCGGCGCCCGGTTCCCCGGCGGCGGCGGCGGCCTCTGTAAGAGGTTCCGGTTCAAGCCGGAGACAAGCGCGTGGGCGCCGGCCGGCAGAGAGGGCGAGAGGGCGGCGGGCGTGGGCGCGGCCCCGGGGCCAGGCGAGGCGCGGTGCGGCCGGAGGATGCTCGCGCGCCCTCCCCCGCCGTCGGCGCCCGCCCTCGCCGCAGCCCCCGCCCCGCCCCGTCGCCGCCTCTTCCCTCTGCCCTGGAAGCAGATAGGCGGCCGAGAGGAGGTCCCGGGCGGCGCGGCCGCGCGGGTGTGGGGTCGCTCCCGGGGGCCGCGCCTGTCGCGGGCGGGGGTCGCGGCGACGTCGCCGGGAGCCCGCTGTCTCGCTGCCCTCCCCTCCTGGTCTCCGCCTCCTCCTCCTCCCGGGCGGCAGAGGACGGGGCCTAGCGCCGGGGTGAGCGGTGTGCGCCGCGGCGCTGCGCCCCCGCTGCGGCCGGTGCCGGGGCCCGCGGAGGGGTGAGGGCCGCGGGGTGGGGGACACGGACGCGGCCCCGGGGGCGCTGAGGCTGCCCCTGCCTCTCTGGGCCGGGGCTGGCTTGCTTTTTTTTTTTTTTAGCGTTTAAAAGAAGCCGGGCCTTAACTTGGGAGTTCTTTATTCTATTGTGAGGTGACCTTGTTTTAAGCCCTGCAGTAAATTTTGGGGGGGCTCTAGGGCTATTTTAATGTCGAAGTAGCTGCAGTGTGGTTTGAGATCCTTGGAGGCTAATGTGAGGTCGAGAGAAGTTAACGCAACACGTCAACTCTCCTTGTTTGGTTTTATAAGGCTGCCGGCTTTCGACGTGTTCGGAGCAGGATCTGAACTGAGGCTGGTGGGCCACGATCGAGGTGTACTGGGGCTGTCCGGGAAGTATCCAGCCACTGTTGATAGCATTTTTCCTATTATCAATACATGGCTGGATACTTTCCGGACAGCCCTCGCATGAAAGTGCCTGGTGCAGGGGAGACGTCCAGTAAATGTTGGTTCCTGTCCCTGCTCAGTGTCTCCGGCGCCAACCGTCCCGACTGGAAAGATGTTGCTTCTTGCCTTTGTTGGGGAAAAATATAAAGTGGCAGAAACAACCTTCCTAACCCTTTTTCCAGTCTATGAAGGAGTCCTGAGGAGAAGCTGGGGGGGGAGGGTGGAGGAATGTTTTTAACAGGAAAAAAAATCACTAAAAACTGGTACAACTCTCTTAATTTCATATATGAGGGAACCGAGGCCCAGAGAAATGAAATGCCTTGATTTGCCCAGGTCTTAGCACTAATTAATGACAGATCCAGGTTCTAAAAAAAAGAGGAGTAAGGGATTTGGTTATTTATCTAGCATCAGCAATGTGTGGACATCTTGTCAAAGGCTTTATAAACATTTCATGTAATCCTCTACATCTAGTCATTTTTTTCAACCTGTGCTGCCCCTTTCACTCACAGTAATGTTTATACATTTGTTAGTCCATATAAAGAAAGCTGCATACTCTGAACTGTATTGGTGCCATTTGTTAGAATAAGGGGCTGGTGTCCCTAGAAACTCAATGGCTGCAAAGTGATGATGCTGACCAGATTGGGAAGGAAATGTAAAAGGGAAGTTCTAAAGAATTGCAGCCCCTGAGAGAGTGGGTAGAAAGCAACAAGGCAAAATAATGCTGTTTATTAAGGCCGTGTTGTTGACCTTCTTGCTTCGCAGGAAGGTTTGATCGGGGCATACCTGCGAGTCAGTGAACATGTACATTCAGATTTTTCTGGGCTCTAGCGTGTGGGTCAGATGGCTGAACACTGGGAGAGGAGGTCTGCTATTGTCTGTTCTGATTGCCGCTGTGTAATTTGGGGCATATATGAATGGAAGGACCCAGTCTTTGAACCATATGTGTATGGCATATGCACTCAGGCATGTTAAGCAATTTTTATGTAATCATTAAATTTATAATATTTATATTCATGTTACAGTTTGAAGGGCTTAAGAGGAGAGAGACCAAATGGCACTTAGGTGACGATGTGGCTGGCCACACGCTCCCCATCCAGGCAGGTCACTGGGCAGTGTTAACGGGGAAGGGCAGCTGGAACTGGGGGAAGACATGAATAGGGGTCCAGGTGGCCACGAACCCTTACCAAAGGGTGGTATAGCCACTGGTCTGTGGGGAGTTTTCTGTCCCTCCATCACCACCATTCCCCACCCCTTCTGTGACATTCCCACATATTCTTAGGAATGCACCCATTTGAACTTATTCAGGAGTGTGGCTTTTGGTCAACAGGCTTGGAGGGGAAAGAGAGGTGCTAAAGCCTTGCTAGTGATTTACCTGTGTGCCAGCCCCCCCCCAATACACACACGCGCACACACACACACACACACATCCTCCAGGCAGAAACTCCTCCACCTGACACACAGTGACATGCTAGGAAAAATTACAGAATAATAACCAACTCCGAGCAGAGGCAGTGTGATGCCAAAGTGATGACAATGAAAGGCGTCTCATCTGTTGCACACCTGCTAGATGCCATGCACTGTACTAGGTATTTTGCACATCTAAGTCTACGCTGTTGCCCCCTTTTTGTAAATAGAGACGCTTTAACTCTTAAGAAAACCTAGCCAAGGTCAAAATACTGAGAAATGGCCTAACAGGATTGAACCTGGTTCTTATTCCAAAGTCCAAGAGGTTCCCTCTCAGCTGACCTATCCCGGCTTCCCACCCCCACCTCCAGGACTCTGTGGGTGGAAAAGACTCTAATGTTGCTTCTCGCCTTTGCTCTTTTCTGTTCTCTGAAGGAAGCTGGGAGCTGACTGCTTAGGCCTAGTTCTGACTTTAAGAAGAGAGGTAAAGGGGTAAGGGAGCCTTGTTATTTCTGTGGGGCTCAGCCCTCCTGCCCAGAGTAAGAAGACAGGCAAAGCTTGTGCATCTGATCACAGTATCTCCAGCACTGTGTCACTTGGGAATCTAACGCAGGGACAGTTCCTCAGTGGGTGTGGATCTAGCCCAGAATGGGAGTCGGGGAAGGGAGAGGTGAGCATTGAGCACTGTAACCAGGGCTTGTCTCCAAAACATTCAGCCTTGTTAAAAAAAAAAATCACCCTGGATCCACTCATATACATCCACCCTACTCAGGGTCTGGCTCTGTTGCCCTAAATTTTTTCGTAGAAACAGGTGTCACTGTGTTGCCCAAGCTGGTCTCAAACTCCTGGCCTCAAGCGATCCTCCCAGCTTAGCCTCCCAAAGCTCTGAAATTACAGGCATGAGCCACTGCACCCGGCCCCATCCTGTTCTTTTAGCAGAAAGAATCATTTGGGAATTATTTTCCCTCATTGTTCTCCATAATCACTATTCAAGTATTTGGTCATTTTAAAGAAGTAAATATGGAACTTGGGTGAACTGGCTTAAGTCCATGCTCTTCATATTTTTTAACAGTAGTGGCTTTTTTTTTTTTTACCTAACAAAATTTACTGGGGAACCACCACATTTAAAACATAAGCAATATTAGTATTAACTTATATGATTTGTAGATCTACTTACAAAAACAAATCAGCGAGAATAAGCTGCCTTAATTGAATCAGGAGCATAATTACAGTCTTACATCAACCACACTCACATCTGTGAAATAGGAATCAATCATTTGCACAACTCCTGAATCAGCTCCTAGAACACAGAAAACACTGAGCCAAGCTAGCCCAGGCCCTGGACCTTTGGTCAAAAGAAGGAAAATGTGTAGCTTCTCAGAAAAAGAACCTACTGAGGGTATAGCTGCCCTTTCACCTGGTAACCAGTTTCCCATATCAGTTACTCAAACACTTCTAAGGCAGTCATGGAATAACCGAGACCGGTTGTGCCACCAATGCTCTTCCTGTCACCAGCCTCCTCTCCAAAGAAGACCTCCCTTTAGTCCTCAGTGGTAAGCAGTCCACAGTGTAACCAGCTACAGGGGAGGTATTTACTTTGATAGCTACTTGACCTTGACCAATGCAGGCAATTCATTTATTGATAACATGTTTCTTGAGAGAGTACTGAGCCTGGCACCTTGGGGCTACAGAAGCAGATAAGATACAGTTCCCACCCTTGAGAAACTCACAGTCCAGTAAAGTAAACAAACACAAGAACAAGTTTAGAACATGTCTAGCCACTGAGTGGTGAAATCTGAAGAATGCCAAGCCTGTTGCCTAAAATATCTGCACTTACCGCCTGTGGATATACCTAAAATTCCACCATGTGAGATTTATTCCCATGGAATAAAGAATTATACCCAGGGATTCTCTGTCAGAATGAAAATTCCCACAAGAAATTAAGGATGGCTAATAGACCTAAATAGTAGTGCCAAGTCTTTTGGACCAGGGTGGTAACTGCCAGGGACATTGTGTTAAGAAGGATTCTGAGGTCATGTTCCAGCTCAGCAGGGAAGGGTGCTGGCATAGGGGGTGGGGGAGATGGCACTTGTGCCGCATATTAAAAAAATTAAAATTTTTGTTTATAGAATACATGAGAAAGCAGGGGACACCCATAGGCTCTGGGTATCTGGGAAAAGGCCATTTGGAAACTGGTTTATCTTCCTCACCATTGAGAATCCATCCCAAGACTAAATGGCCTTAAGAAGCCCAACATCTCTTTTGCCAAATTCTACCTTTTTTTTTTCTTTTTTTTTGAGACTGTCTCTGTTGCCTGGGCTAGGGTGCAATGTCATCATCATAGCTCACTGAAATGTCAAACTCCTAGGCTCAAGCAATCCTCCTGCCTTATTCTCCCAAGTAGCTGGGATTGCAGACATGCAACACGTCTGGCTAATTTTTTAATTTTTTATCCTTCTGAGCTCACCAAGAATAGAAACGGAATATGTATATGTGATCCCTGAGCACTAGGATATACTTGGGATATAAGGATATAAGTCAAAGTCCAGCATCTAGCAGGGTCAGACGTAGGTCAGCGTGGGAGAGGCTGCTACTTCCTTACCCAAAGTCTGTTCTCCCATCTCCCTTAGTTACAAGGCCCACTATTTTGTGAAGAACAACAAAATGCCCAGCTCAAAGATGACAGTTGGCCACCAGCTAAGTCTGGCCAATGAGATGTGAGTGGAAGCTTCCAGGAAAGCTCTCTAAAAAAGCTTCATGTTTTCTGCTTCTTGGAATATGGACACTATGGCTGGAATTCTAACATCCACTTTTGCATACCAGATGACCTTGAAGGTGGGAGGCATGAACTAAGATAACATCTGTGTAAGCTTCTTTTACATGAGAGAAATAAACCAGGTAGTATAAGCCACCATAATTTTGAATTCCCAAGTCCTGATCTGGGCCAGGATTTGATGATATTCTTTGGTGAGAGTTTTATGTATTCATGTTGACAGTTTCTCTGATTGGCCCCCAGGTAATAGGGACGCTGACAGAGACCTGTAGGGCAGTCATATGTACTGGGTTCCCCGTAGCAGGTTCCAGGATAGACAGGAAGGATGCAGCAGGCAGGCTCTGGAGCCCAGGTAACATTTAGGTAGCAAAAGGAAATTGTTCATCAAAAGACAAACTAGTCCCCGTGGACATTAAAAGAATTGTCTGATGTATGACTTTAACACAGCACTCCTTCAGTCTTCCCAGAACTGTAGCCAAGGGCTCCTGGGAGCAGGAGACTCCGTGATATACCCTGGTGCATATGCTGAAGATCCACCTGGCCCAGAAAATTGGTTCCTTCCAGAGCCTCTCCTCGTGACTATCCGGAAATTGGATGGGAAGGTGATTCCTGCCACCTTATACCCTCAGAAGCACAGGTAAGAAGTCTTTCTAGTCCAAGGTGGCTGGTGTTGGGAAAGGACTTATTGGACGTCTCCTCCACACCCGGCACTTTTACATACTTTGATCTTAGGTCACTGGGCTCAGTTCAGATCCTGTTCCCAACACGACAAAACCCGACAGTATTTTATAAGTAAAACAAGTTGTGTTAACTTACGTGTCTCTCTGCTTTATGTTAGTAACTTCCAAGGAACTGAAAACGCACAGCAGCTATAATTCAGCATTAAAATAGCCCTTGGGGACCCTGTGAGCAGCGAAATAGATTGCAGTCCTGTCACTCCCCTGCTTAAAATCTGCCACTAGCTTCTCATCGTTTCCAGAATAAACACCCAGCCCACTGCCTGGCACTCAAGTCTGCCTTCTCCCCAGTGATCAGACATGCTTCCAGCTCCCTCAGTGTCTTCTGTGCGGCCTCTCGCGCTACCCCTGTGACCTCCTTGTCCCCTGAGCACCCTCTTCCTCCCCACCCCTGCCTGTTTATAATCCAACTTAACCTTCAAGGCCCAGCACAAGCCCTGCTGTTTCTCTGTCCCTCATACTAGAGCCCACAAACTCACATGGATTTTATCTAAATAAATAAATATTTTCCCATGCCAGTTAATGGTTTTTTAAAAAAACTGCTTATAATGACTGCAAAATATTTATTAGATGTACCATAATTTATTTAACCATTCCCCAGTAAATGGACTAATGGACATTTCATTTGTTTCTTTTTCAGTATACTAAATACTAAGATGAGCAATTTTATATGCATCTGCTTATTTCCATAAAATGAATTATTAGAATTGGAATTTCCAGGTTATTTTGACCAGAAAGGAACATATTTAAGTCTCTTGATAAATATTAGAAAGTTTGTATCATTTTACACAAATAATTGTTTCTTTTTTTTTTTTTTTTTGATACAGGGTCTCGCTCTGTGGCCCTGCCTCAGCCTCCCAAGTAGCTTGGGACTGCAGGCGTGCACCACCACACCTAGCTAATTTTTCTGTTTTTGTAGACTCACTCTTGCTCTGGCTGGTTTCCCACTCATGGCCTCAAGTGAGCCTCCTGCCTCGGCCTCCCAGAGTGCTAGGATTACAGGTGTGAGCCATCGCACCCAGCCTTGTTTCCTTATTGACACTCCAAACTTAGAGAACTTTTGGCCATTCTCTGATCTATAGTTGGATAAGTTTCCATTGCTCCTAACAGCCTAGGTATGTCACAGTAGTCTAAATCCAGCCCTGATAACTCTTCAGCATCTTGTCCTTTTTCCAAGCTCCAAATTATTTCAGTGGATCCTGTCAACACTCCTATTTTTTGTTTTGCCCATTAGGTGAAATTATAGTTGTTTATACCTGCACTGGTTTCTCTGTGATATAATACCCCCTTGCACCAGGCCCCTCAAGAGTCTGAGACATGACTGTTACAGGCCTCACAAAGACTTCTTCTGTTGCTTAATTATTATCCTTCTGCATTTCCTGGGGACTTTACCTTGGCAAAATATATGATGCTAAATTTTAATGAACGTCGAAGGGTCGCTGTGTAATAAATGCTAAGAAAAACAATGGGGATATAAAGAAAGAAGTAAAAATCCCTATCTCTGCCTTTACCCCAGCTCTGCTTTTACGTATTTTAGTATCAGTTCCAGGGATTTGGGGTCTTCTGTTTGAAAATGAGATCAATTCCATAGCATCACTGCCTAACAGGGTGCCCAGAATTCCAAGTTGACCATTCCTTGGGGACTAAGGCCTTAAAATCACATCTTGTCTTTGATAAGTGACGTTTGGAATAGTCACACATCAGAATGTTACAGTTCTCTAGTGTGTACGCTCGCACAATGCCAGCTAGTGTACCTGATTAGCCAGATGGGGCACCTCTCAGGCACTCAAGGAACGGAAAAACACCAGGTGGCCGCATCTATAAGCCTCACTCCTTCACTCAATAAGCTCTGAGGAGCTACAGAGAACGGACCACTGAGAGAACAAGACCTGCTCTGGAAGTGGGTCCAGCCAGGAGCCACCATGGGGGGCCTTGGGCACTTGGAGGAAAATGGGGGAGAGGGTGCACCAGGTACACGGAGAATCAGGTAGAAAAACAGTAAAATCAGCATAGGAAAGGCTCTGTTCCGCTCAGCCGCAACCTCCTCACAACTTTTCCTTGTATGTATAAAGTGCTAGACAGAAGAGAAGAATGGGACTTAGATTACCTACCTAACATACCCTGAACATGCACATTGCAGCGTTGTGAATGGAATAGAAAAAAGAATGGACTTCTTAGGAAGTAAAAATAGTTCCACTCTTGCTAACAGGTTTTTCCACTCAAAAATCTGCATTACTTATTAAAATAAATTTGAAAAGAATATTAATATTCATAGATGTTAGGTTAGTTGGGCAAAATATGCTAAAAATTGCCACTTAATTTATAATTGTGAAAAACAATGCCACCTAAGTTCTCATAACTAGTTACATATGTTGGAATACAGTGGAATTCCATGAAGATAAGGATATACGTCTATATTTGTTGTTACAGAAAGCAAGCCATGGACTATTGTTGAGAGAAAAGGCAGATTACAAAACTGAATGTATCATTTGATCACGTTTATGGAAAACTATATCCATATGAATATACATGCACAAAGAAGTGTTTTTAGGGATAGTCACAAATAGGTACACTGTTAACAATGCTTATCTTGAAATGCATAACTTCGTTGCTTTTATTTTCCTTTGTTTTCTTTTTTTCTTTTTAACTTTGAATCTATCTTTTCCAAAAAGGCAATAATGCATTTCCTATCTCCAAACATGAATAGCCTAGCTAAATCCTTTTACCTCAAAAGCTTTTCCCCCTACTAATCTTTGTCTAAACCATTGTGGTCTGCTGAAACAAGGAAGGGTTGGAGACTAGAGTCCATGCTCGTGTTAGAACAGAACCCAGGCAGGAGGACAGCTCCTCCATGGCTGTAAGACCAGGAGACAAATACAAGGCAGGGAAAGTGCAGCCTGGAAATTTGGCATTCTGTACAGAGTCCTAGTTCTTAGACTAAAAGGCATCAACTGGTTCAGTTTCTTGCCTTTGGGCACTGAATGTGTTACTCTCCATTTTATTTGAGTTACTGTAAAATTATATTAGCTATGCTGCCATTTAAGCTAAGAGGCCTTCTGTCCAGTAGCTTAGGGCCTGTGGAGGGCTGTGCCATCTCATTGACCTTTCTTCTTTCTCCCTTCCCCTCCCCAAGCGCTGTACTCTGAGTAGCTGAAAGTGAGGAAACTGTATGTACAGTTTACCTGTGCCTTTTAATTATTAAAACATCTTTGTTTTTGAGATGGAGTCTCACTCTGTCACCTGGGCTAGAGTGCCGTGGCGTCAGCCTAGCTGATAGCAACCTCATACTCCTGGGCTCAAGCTATCCTCCTGCCTCAGCCTCCCAAGTAGCTGGGACTACAGGTGTGCACCACCATACCAGGTTAACTTTTCTATTTTTAGTAGATATGGTCTCACTCTTGCTCAGGCTGGTCTTGAACTCCTGAGCTCAAGCAATCTTCCCACCTCTGCCTCCCAGAGTGCAACGATTACAGGCATGAGCCACCACACCCGGCCTATTAAAACATCTTAAATGGTAATGTCTCCAAAATGCAAACTATGGTCTTCCCCATTGAAAAATATGTTCCAAAGGATAACAAAAACTAACTCTATTTGGTGTACAAAGGGAGTGTAAAAAAGAATATACCTCAAACCCAGGAAACAAAGCTCAATTCCTTTAAGGAACCTCCACTGAGAAAGAGGCCCCTGGTACTTAGCTCAGAGCCTTGCTCTCAAGGAGGCAAGGAGCATGTACAGTACCTGCTTTGTAAAACCAGACTCGGCCTGTTACTGCTCACTCTGGAATCCAGGTCTCCCGCTCCTCAGCTAATGCCTTCTCCTCTACATCATCCACTCAGGAAAATTACTGCAGCCAAGCTCTGTAAATTAAATGGCATGATTGAGCAACACCACTCTGAATACCTACAACATTTCTATGCAATTACTACACACATAAGCTTATTTTGATGTGTAATGAAAACCCTATAAACAAAGAATCTGAATAAATCCCTCAAATTCAATAAATCAGTACAACAAAATTATACCAACAAATACTTAGCCATATACTGGGGTGTCGAGGAGCTGAAGATCATCCCATTGAAAAGAGGGTTTGTAAACATGGAAGAGTTAAATTTTCAAATAAGCAATACACCCCGTAATTTCTCTAAGAGCGGAGAGAATGAAGCATCACTTTAGGCCTTAGTGGTCTAGAGAGGCTTAGTAGAAAACTCACATTTATTGAGAACCCAAAATCCAAAAGACCAGCAAGGAATTTTTTTTTTAATTATAGAGTGCTATTTTTATGCCTAAAGTTTTTTTCTATAAAGCTGAGAGGTGGGCTGAAGAATAAAACATTAGGCTGTATTTAACAGTGGTCATTATAAAAAATGTTTTGGTTCTAATTCTCTGAGTAGCAGTTATCTGTGCACACGTGTTTACAGCCAGCGTTCTGAAGGCCGCAGTGAACACCCACCATCTCACTTCAGCCTCACTCACAGAACCACTGAAAGAGACTGAGATTTTAAGTGTCAACATACAATACAATTGTAAAGCATTAACTAGCTGTCTAAATAATATAAATTTACCTACGAAAGTTTTATTTGGAGAGATGAAGGTGAGGACATTTTTGACAATCCCAGTTCAGTCAAAAATGACCAAGATAGTCTCAGAGAACCAGGACCAAAATTTGAACTATAAATTTAAACCTGATTATATCGGCAATGCCTCTTATTTCCCCTCCATTTTAAAAAATCAACTTTAATGAGGTACAGTTTACATGAGACAAAATATACCCATTTTACCCATACATTTTGGTGAGTTTTGAGAAATTAATACATCCATGTAACCATCATCACCACACTCTAAGTACAGAACATTTCAATCACCCTAAAATTCCCACAACTCTGGATATGTTTTCTGTCACTGTGAATCAGTTTGTCTTTTCTAGGGTTTCATAAAAATGTGACGTTACAGTATGTGTGTATACTCTTGTGTAAGGCATCTTTTGCTCAGCATATTGTTTTTGATACTCATCCATGACTCAGTAGTTCGTTTGTGTTTATCACTGAGTAGTTTTCCAATGTATGGATACACCACAACTTGTTTACATACCTCCAATGTTGATAGACATTTAGGTTTTGTCTATTATAAATCGAGTTATTATGAATACCCATATACAAGGTTTTGTGTGGACATATGTTTTCTCTTGGGTACATATTTAGGAGTAAGACTGCTGGGTTGCATGCTAAGTATATGTTTAATTTTATAAGAAATAGCCAGACTGTTTTCCAAAGTACTGGTACCAGCTAGATGCAGTGGCTCACACCTGTAATTCCAGCACTTTGGGAGGCCAAGGTGGGAGGATCACTTGAGGCCAGGAGTTTGAGACCAGCCTGGACAATATAGCGAGACCCTATCTCTATAGAAAAAAATTTTTTTAATAGCTGGGCATGGTGGCACATGCCTGTAGTCCCAGCTACTCAGGAGGCTGAGGCAGGGAGGATCGCTTGAGCCCAGGCCATGGAGGTTGCAGTGATCTCACCACTGCACTCCAGCCTGGGCAACAGAGCAAGACCCTGTCTCGAAAAAAGAAAAAAAAAAAAAGAAAGAAACTAACTTTGAAAAATATGAGTGGATTTCCTGCACCTTTCTTATATCAACCACTTTTATGACTGAAGTGACACCCATTCTAAGTGATCTCAAGCATATCTGTGACATCTTATAAAGGGCTAGAGTGGCACCGTCGTCCCAAGGGAGGTTACCTCTAAGGATCCTATATCAGATTCCAATCAGGGAGTTTCTGTCACCATTGTCAGGGTAAAGGGCACCAAGCAAACACTTTTCCCAATGGACATCTACCTAGCAATTGCCACATGTCCCAGTCATCAATACTGAGAGACATGAGCAGGGTCGGGCCTGGTTAGTGCTTGGATGGGAGACCACCTGGGAGGACCGGGTGCTGTAGGCTTCAAAAAAAAAGAAAAATGCTAAGAGACAGGCAGATATTATGACCATTCTTTATTTCTTACAGGGGCAAACATAAGGAGGATTAGAAAAATGAAACCATGGCAACAAACCATAAACAGTGCAAACCTTGCCTAATCTTTATCTTATTTAACTGGGTAAACAGGAGCTCCGACACAATTATATGCCCCCAGATGCTGCTGCGACATTACTAGGTTACAGTGAACTCACTGTCAGCTGATGCCATTGGAATAAACAACAGCTACAGATTTTTTTCAAAACCAAATGGTTTGCACCTAATACATACACACACACACACACAAACACATATTTTTTTTGAGACAGAGTCTGGCTCTGTCATCCAGAATAGAGTACCGTGGCATCAGCCTAGCTCACAGCAACCTCAAACTCCTGGGCTTAAGCCATCCTCCTGCCCCAGCCCCTTGAGTAGCTGGGAGTATAGGTGCGCGCCACCATGCCTGACTAATTTTTCTATTTTTAGTAGAGACAGCGGTCTCACTTTTGCTCAGGCTGGTCTCAAACCCCTGAGTTCAAGTGATCCTCCCGCCTCGGCCTCCCAGAGTGCTAGGATTACAGGCGTGAGCCACTGCACCCGGCCCTGATACATTCCTCAAGCCTGTCCTAAAATGGATTTGATGTAACATTCTCCAGACTTTAAGGAACATTGCTCCACATTTCAAAGGGTAACAGCATGAATTTTTACAATGTGCCCCTTAGCAGGGGGGAATTACAGCATTAACTGTAGGAAAACTTTCTCTTGAACAATAAACCAAAGCCTTATAAATATAAAAGGACAATTTTCATTAAAAGGCACCTGTTTACTTTTGGTATGGCCAGTTACATAAAGAATAAATATATTCAGGCAGAAGGAGAACTGGCCATAACCTTTTCCTGACAACTCTGGCTATAGTCTTCTCCAGGCAATGTCAGGTTGCATGTTTTTCCAGAGGAGATGAACGGGAATGCCTCACACGTTGTTCCCTTAGGTTTTTAGTTTGATACCATGTGACACTTCTGTATGAAGCTCCAGAATATTAATACTATGTGTGATTGTAACACAACAACGGTGGTAAGAGTCACTTACCCTGAAATCAAATCACACTTGAATCAATGTCTTTTCCGTCCACCCACTTTATTGGCTCCTCTTCCTCTGACCTGAGCAACTATCTCCCCTGCTTCCGGGCTCATTACTCCCACTAACAACCTGGTGGTTCTCAGCTGGGGGCAGTTTTGCTCCCCAGGAGACATTTGGCAACGTCTGGAGACATTTCTGGTTGTTGCAGTTAGGAGATGCTCCGAGTATCTAGTGGGAAGAGGCCAGGGATTTTGCTAAACATCCTACAATGCACAGGACAGCCCCTCGCCACAAAAAGGATTCCACTTCTTGGTATTTACCTAAGACAAATGAAACATACGTCCATATAAAACTTACACATACATGTTCTTATCAGCTTTTCTCATAATTTTCAGAAACTGCAAACATCCAATCTAAATATTCATCCATAGATAACTAGATTAAATAAACAAATTGTAGTCAAAAGAAATAATCCAATGAAATAGTACTCCACAATAAAAAGAAACAAACTACTAATACATACAGCATTGATAAATCTCTGAAACATATGCTGATGAAAGAGGCCAGCGATAAGGTATATTGTTATGATACCATTTATTTAAAATTCTAGAAAATGTAGAACTACTCAGTAGTGACACAAAGCAAATCAGTTGTTCTCTGGTGCCAAGAGTTGGGGTCGGGATTGTTGCAAAGGGACATGAGGGAGCCGTGGGGAATGATGGAAATACTCTGTATCTTGAATGTGGTGTGGTTATGTTTGTCAAAATGCACTGAAAGGTGCGGCTAAAATAGGTGCTTATTTTATGCTAATTTCACCTACATTTTCATTAAATGAAACTACTCATAATTCTATATACCCCATGGTCATTACCATTAATATTTTATATATTTACACTTAGATCTATTTAGATACATATGTTTTATGTTATATAATTAAAAGTATTCCTGGTCTCCTTAAATACTGGGGTAAAAGTTAAAAAAGGACAAAAAAGAAATTAATAAAAAAAATGATAAAAAAAAGAAAAGAAAAAAGAAAAAAAGAAATAAATAAAAGTATTCCCTCTTTACGATGAAAAAAATCAAATAATAGTTCTGAGTGGTGGCACGAGGAGCTCTGTGGGCCTGTTCCCATTGAAACAAAGATAATTGGTAAAAATTATTTCATGAACAACAATTTAAAGTCTCTGGGCATTGTCTAAGGAAATACAGCAAATAAAGAAACATTTATTGAAGAAAATCTGTCAAATCTGTGTAAGAACAGCAAGACTCTATGGCACTTGAGCCGTGGCCTGCTCCCTTTTTTCCCTACCCCCAACCAGCTCAGCATGATGCAGGCACCATCCAAGCACATGTGGCCAAGAAGATGGGGGTCCCTCTTCCCTCTGTTCCCAAGCAAGGGACACAGCATTTCACCAGGAGGGGTAAGCTACCAGCATTTCTCAACCCCTCCAGTTGTGAGTCACAGAGGCGAAATTCCTAGACAGTGCAGTCAAGAGCGCAGGAACTGCCTTTATCCACCTGGCCACCTACTCAAAGGTAGAGGCTTTAGCACAGTGACACAGATCAAGTATACTAGGGCTGTGATCTCCGTAATCCCAGCTTGCTTGCAGAGTAGAGGTACTACACAGAGACAAACCGAGAAGATCAGATATTACTCCACCTGCCCGGCACCTGGAGCAGCGACTCAGCGATGTTGCACAGGATGAGAGGCAGGCAGTGCCTGAGAACAGAGAGCACCAAAGCTCTCCCCATTGGAACTGACTTTGTTTGAAACCGAGTGTGGGAAAGTGCGAGCACAGGGGCATGCTTGAAAACAATGGCAACTCTGGTGCTCCGCAATTAAGAGGAGGCTGGTGGTGCTGTAAGAGCAACAAGCTAGACGGCAGGCCAACCCGTTCACCAGCGAGAACAAAGGAAAGAGAGAGCTGAGAGCAGCCCTTCCAGGTCACAACAAACTTCAAAGACTGGCCTCAAAAAGTACCCTGCCCAATTTAATTAGATCAGACTGTGGAGCAGTTCATACCCCAGGACACTGCATAAAGCAATAGAACAATCAGCCAGCAATTAGTGAAGCCGAGCAACTAAATGTGATGCCAAATAGAGACATCAGGGAAGGAGACTGTCAGGGTGACTGTGCCCATGCCTGCACCTTCTGAGGAGCAAAATCAGAGGCTTCACACCATGGGAGAAACATTTTATTCATGACCCTAGCCAGATTAACAAGCAAACAACATGTACTCACCATTAAACTGGTACTCATTGATCAACACGTACGTGCACATATGGAAGTAACATTCATCAGGTATCGGGCAGGTGGGAGGGGGGAGGAGGGGATGGGCATATTCACACCTATGGGTGCGGTGTGCACTCTCTGGGGGATGGACACGCTTGTAGCTCTGACTCAGGTGGTGCAAAGGCAATATATGTAACCAAAATGTTTGTACCCCTGTAATATTTTGAAATTTAAAAATAAATTTTTTCTTTTAAAGCAAACACAAAAGTAAGCCCTGGAGAGGGGAGAAGATGAATCAATATCTAGAATTTGCTACAATACAGGCTGAGGCAGGAGGATCACTTGAGGTCAGGAGTTTGAGACCAGCCTGAGTAAGAACAAGACCCCATCTCTACAGAAATTAGAAAAATTAGCTGGATGTGGTGGCACGTGCCTGTAATCCCAGCTACTTGGGAGGCTGAAGCAGGAGGATGGCTTCAGCTCAAGAGTTTGAGGTTACAGTGAGCTACGACGACGACACTAGCTATAATGACACCACTGCACTCTAGCCCTGGCGATAGAGCAAGACCCTGTCTCAAACGATATCAATTTTAAAATAATTTAACATTTTAAAAACTATTACTAGAGATAAAGAGAGACATTTTGTAATGATGAGAGGATCAATCTAGCAGGAAGATATAATTATAAACATATATGCACCTAACACAGAGATCCCAAAATACGTGAAGCAAAATCTGGCAATTCAAAGATAATAATTGCAGACTTCAGTTCCCCATTTTCAATACTAGAACAACGGGACAGAAGATGAACAAGGAAATAGAGACTTCAGCAACAGTAGAACCAACTGTGCCTAACATACCTGTATAGAACACCCTACTTCACAACAGCAGGATATACATTCTTGTCAAGTGCACACAGGACATTTACCAGGCACTCTAGCCTGGGCAACAGAGTGAGACTCTGTCTCAAAAGAAAAAAAAAGGGATTAGGAGGAAATTTATACCATCAAATGCTTGTACTAGAAAAGGAAAAAGGTCTCAAATCAATGAAACTAGAAAAAGAAGAGCAAATAAAACTAATGCAAGCAGAAGGAAGGAAACAAAGATCAGAGAGGAACTCACCAAAATTGAATACAGATAAAACAATAGAGAAAATGAATGCTCATTTGAAAAGATCAATAAAATTGCTAAATCTCTGGAAAGACCGACAAAGAAAAAAAAAGGGAAAACACAAATTATCGGTATCAGGAGTAAGGAAAGTTACCAATATCACTACAGATTCCGCAGAAAATAAGAGACATCATAAGGGAATACTATGGACAACTCTGTGCTCATCAGTTCAGGCAGGGCGGGAGGAAGGGATTTCCAAGGAGCAAGAAGAATCTTTGTGGATGATGGATAGCTTCATTTTCATGATTGTGGTGATGTTTTTACAGATGTACGCATACATCAACATTTATCAAATTGTACACTTTAAATATGTGCAGTTTACTGTATGTAAAGCATTCCTCAATAAAGCTTTTTTGTTTGTTTGTTTTACAAAACCCTTTATGGAATAGTGCACTATCCCTTGGAGGTGGTTGGAACCTTCATTGTTCCCATTACCTACTACCAAAACCACCCCACCCTGCACACAAAGCTTCTGTTGTTCCTCCACCGTTGACTTTCTCGAGTCACAGGAACTGTCCCTAGCTAATATTTCTAGTGTGTGCAATGAACTATTTGAACATTTTTTTTAGCCACTTATATCTCATCCTCTGTGCACTGAATTACAAAACCAAAAGATTTTAGTGTCTATTGCTGCTTTGATTCACTGCTTGATTCATGGTCTAATATCATCAGTGACAGTGCACCAAATTATCTCCAAGTATGTTCACCAGCACAGTTCCTAGAAATGCATGAATCAAAAGCTAGTTTAGGCCTCGGGGAGAATCCTCCGCCTTCATTAATGCTACAGACTGGAGTGCTGTACTTAAATGATCCCAGTGGGATGGTGAAGCCCAGGTGAAGTTCACTCTCTGCACAGCGTATCGCAACAATCAAAGAAATACAACCTTGGAACACGCTATGGCACGAAATTACAAGCCGGAACTCTCTCTCGGGCATACTAAGCTTGAGCACCATAAGATTTATCTTTTTGCTGTCATTTGCTGTAAAGCAGCGATTTACAGTTTATGCGTCCTAACAGCCCAGCAAGCGCCTCTTCTTCATTGCAAGTACAGGACAACATGCGCTGACAAAGTCTACCTGATTTTCAATCAGCAGCAAACACCTGCTGTCAGGGGAAGGTGTGCACAGAGCGCACCTCCGCTTGGCTGGGAGCTTTGATGCACAACTTGTTTCTGCGTTGGGACAATCTGCACTTGAGCTTTGTCCTCCTGCCCTCTCTTTCTTAATTTATTATTTTCCCCGCGACCTTCGTCTCCTGTCTTATCCTCTCTGTTGCTGAGCAGTTCCCACCATGCTCTCCTGTCTTCCATCATCTCTCCCATCCGTTTGTTCCTTTTGAAAATGAAGGTGTGAACACTTACCTGGCAAGGCTGGTGTTTGGGGTTTTAAAGTAAAACAAAAGACTCATGGCAAACGCTAGCACAGTGCCTGGCACATAATAGGTGCTCAAAAAAAAAGTGGATGCGCTTCACTTTCACTCTCTTCTCTCTAAGACCAAAGTAGCAACGGCAGGAGGAAGGAAGAAAATGCGCAGGGGTAGGAATGGTGCTACGGACAGAAATCATCCCCAAGGCCTATTTTCTGTTCTCAGAACATGGGTTTTGCTGAAAATGTGGCCCTCTGGCATGCCCATCTGTTCTGTGGCGACTCACCTGGCTCAGGTAGGAACTCCTGACACACACTCCTGACACACCTCCTGCCTTTGCTGCAAACCACCACCCACTGGTCAGTCGTTCATTGGGAATATGCTAGATACTCAGCCCACCCCATCCCTGGCTACTCTCCGTCCTTGTTTAAACACACACAGCTCTGCCTGCCTTAAAAGAACACCCTGTCTCCAGCCCTGTTCCCCCACCATCTGTGAATGCCTGATCTCTTGCCTTCTCTTTGTAGCCAAACTCTGTAAAAATGTTTTTCCACTTCTCACTTCATGTTTGCTCCTCAGCCTACTGCGACCTGGCGTCTGCCCCCAAGTCATCTAATTTATTCTCCAGCCATTGAAAGCGCACCTGTTCTCTGTCAGGTACCTTCCCAGGTGCTGGGGGCAAATCAGCAAACAAAAAAGTCCTCGTGGTTCTTAGAGATGTTTCATTCTAGTTGGTCAACAAAAATGTGCCAGATATGAATGAATGAATATCATGTAGCATAGCACCGTGAAGAGGAATCGAAGCAGGCTGTGGTATGGAGAGTGCCCAGGGGATGGAATTTTACACAGAGCAATCAGAATACTTTTCGGATCACATGACATTTGAACAGAAACCAGAATCTTGCAGGTATCTGGGGAAACGGCATTCCAGGCAGAAGGAGCAAGTGCAAAGGCCGTGGGGTAGAAGTGTTGAGAAATGGCAAGGAGGCTGGTGTGATTGGATGAAACGAGTGAAAAAGAAAGTAGTAGGAGGTAGGAGGGGAAGTCAGAAGCCAGATCCTGGAGGACATTGTGAGCCATGATAAGGTTTGGATTTTCCTTTGGGGGAGACGAGAAGCCATTGGGGCATTTTGAATAGAAAGTCATAACAGAGTCTTATTATACTTTGAAAGGATCACTCTGGTTGCTGAGTGGAGAGTAGACTGAAGCAAGAGGTAAGGGACAAGAGTCAAAACAGAGGCCAATGAAGTGATTATTGAAATAATTCAGATGAAACGGGGCAGTGGCTCATGCCTGTAGTTCTAGCACTTTGGGAGGCTGAGGCAGGAGGATGGCTTGAGGCCAGGAGGTCGCGTCTACAGTGAGCTATGATCACACCACTGCACTAGGTGACAGAGCGAGACCCCACTTCTTAAAAAAAAAAAAACCAGGTGAGAGATGATAGTGTTTTGAACCAGACTGGTGGTGTTGGAACTAGGAAGAAGCAGACTGATTCTCATTCTATTTTGAACATGAAGTTGATAGAATTTGTTAGAAGGGGATGTGAGAGACTCCTTAGAGTCAAGAATCACTAAATAAATGAACCTTGACTCAAAAAAAAAAAAAAAAGAATCATTCGAAGTTTTTGACCTAAACAACTGGAAGAATGAAGTTACCCCTTAGTGAGAAGGAAATTCCGAGGGAGGATCTAAGTTGGGCAGGGTAGAAAACCAAAGTTCAATCTCCTCTATGCTAAGTTTGAGTTGCCTAGTATACAGTTAATCTGAGATGTCAAAGAAATGGTTAACTATGTGAGCTGGAATAAAGGGAGAGGTCAAGGCTGGAAATATAAATGTCAGAGCTGTTAGCATATAAATGATATTTAGAACCATGTGACTAGCTGAGGTCAGGGAAGATGGGAGTCTAGCCAGACAAGAAAAGAAGTTCAAAGCCTGGCCCTGGGGCACTCTTCATTTAAAGCGAGGAAGATCTAACAAAACAGAATTAGGAGGAAAAGGTAATGAAGTAAGAGAACAGTGGTGTACTGGAAGCCAAGCAAAGATAGTATTTTATGAAGGAGAAAGTGAATAGCTCTGTAAATTGTTGCTGAGAATTCTAGAAAAAGTAGAACTGAAAATTAACCATGAGATTGAGAAATACACAGATCTTTTGTATTGTAACGGCTTTACAGAAATATAACTCACATGCCATCTGATTCACTCCTTTATAGTGTCAAATTCGTTGTTTTTGGTATTTCAGAGTATTGCCACCATCCTCACCATCAATTTTAGAACATTTTAATAATCTCATCCATGTTGTAGCATATATCAATAGTTTTTTTTTCCTTTTTATAGATGAATAATATTCCATGGTATAGATACATCACACTTTGCTTATCCATTCATCAGTGGTGGACATTTGGATTGTTTTTATTATGTGGCTATTATAAATAATAATGTGCTGCTATGAATATTCATGTTCAATTTCTTGTGTAAACCTATCTTTTCAGTTTTCTTGCTTATATACCTAGGAGTGAAATTTCTGCATCAAATGGTAACTGCGTAAAGTTTTTAGAGGAGCTGTTTTCTACAGTGGCTGCACCATTTTACATTCCCACCAGCAGTATATGTATGGTCCCAATTTTGCCACATCCTCAATAATCACTGTTGTTACCTGATGTTTTTGTTGTAGCCATTTGATTTGCATTTCCCTGATGACTAATGATATTGAACTTCTTTTCATGTGCTTCCTGGCCATCTGTGTGTCTTCTTTGGAGAAATACCTATTTAGGTCCTTTGCCCCACTTTTCATTTAGGTTGTCTTTGTAATATTGAGTTGTAAGAGTTCTTAATATATTCTAGACAGAAGTCTCTTATCAGATACATGATTTCCAAAAATTTTGTTGAATTCTATTGGCTCTCTTTCCACTTTCTTGACAGTGTCTTTTGAAACACAAAAGTATTTAATTTTGTTGATGTCCCATGTATCTATTTTTTCTTTGACTGCTTGTGATTTTGGTGTCATCTCTAAAAATCTATCCCTAAATCCAGGATCATTATTTCTATGTTTTCTTTTGAGAGTTTTATAGTTTGGGCTCTTCCATTGAGTATTTGGCTCCACTTTGAGTTAATTGTTGTATACGGTGTGAGGTTAATGTCCAACTTCAGTCTTTTGCATGTGGCTATTCCGTTGTCCCAGCACCGTTTGTTGAAAGGATTGTTCTTTCCCCACTGAATGGTTTCCACACACGTGTCAAAATCAATTCACCATAAAAGCAAGGATAAAACATGGAGATCTTTGGTGACCTGGACAAAAGCAGTTTTTGTGAAATGATGGGGACAAAAGCCTAATGGGAATGGATTCATGGAAGAATGAGAAAAGGGAAATTGGAAATAATGAGCAATTCCTCAAAAAATTAAAAATAGTGTTACCATATGATCCAGCAATTCCACTTCTGGTTATATGCTCCAAAGAATTAAAAACAGAGTCTCAAAGAGATATTTGTACATCCATGTTCATAGCAGCATCATTCACAGAAGCTAAAACATGGAAGCAGCTCATGTGTCCGTCAGTGGATGAACAGATAAGCAAATTGACATACAACTGAATATTACTCAGCCGGTAAAAAGAAGGAAATTCTGAACACATGCAAAAACATGGACGATACTCGAAGACATTACGCTAAGTGAAATAAGACAGTCACAACAAAATAAATGCTACATGCTCTTACCACTTATATGAGGTACCTAGAGTAGTCAGATTCATAGAGACAGAAAGTAGAATGGTGGTTTCCAGGAAGGAACAGGGAACGGGGAGTTATTGTGTAATGGGTATACCATTTCAGTTTTACAAGATGAAAAGAGTTCTCAAGATAGATGGTGGTTATGGTTGCATAACGTTATGAATGTATTTAATACCACTGAACTGTCTGTGGTCATGTGTCAAATAACAATGGGTGTATGTTCTTTCATTGTTGTGCCATCACGGTGGAATGTACTATCCCAAACCTAGGTGGTATAGCCTACTGCATGGCTAAGCTATACAATGTAGCTCATTGCTTCTAGGCTACAAACCTGTACAACATGTTACTGTACTGAATACTGTAGGCAATTGTAACACAATGGTAAGTATTTGTGTATCTAAACATACCTAACGGTAGGTATGTTTGTGCTATGACATTATGACAGCTATGATATCACTAGGCAACAGGAATTTTCAGCACCATTTTAATCTTACGGGACCACATTTTAATCTTATGGGATCTGTCCTTGACCAAAACATCGTTGTGGGATGCATGACTTAAAAATGATTAATATGGTGAATTTTATGTTGTGAGTATTTTATCACAATTTTTAAAATGGGGAAAACCAAAACAAAGGTCTGATTTTGGACTAGGGCAGTGGTGGGCAAACTCTGGTCTGTGGGCCAAATCACACCTGCCATCTGTTTTTGTACAGTCCTTGAGCTAGGAATAGTTTTTATATTTTTAAATGGTTAGAAAAGAAATTATTATTTTGACCAGGCATGGTGGCTCATGCCTATAATGCCAGCACTTGGGGAGGCCAAGGCAGGAGGATCACTTGAGACCAGGAGTTTGAGACCAGCCCGGGCCCCCATCTAGGCCCCTTTATCTACAAAAAATAAAAAAATTAGCTGGGCGGGGGGGGGGGGGTGGCACCTGTAGTCCCAGCTCCTCGGGAGGCTGAGGCAGGAGGATTGCTTGAGCCCAGGAATTTGAGGTTGCAGTGAGCTATTATGACACCACAACACTCTAGCCTGAGTGACTGAGCAAGACCCTGTCTCAAAAAAAAGAAAAGAAAAGAAAGAAAAGAAAAGAAAAGAAAAGAAAAGAAAAGAGCAAAGTCCCTGATCTAGATGGCTGTGGGTTTCTGAAAGTTGCAGAGAAATCTCACTAAAAGTGGCATTGAAGGATTGCTTATTAGGGAAAGTTTGGTTAAGTATGATTTAGCAAAGAAAATCTTATTTGCAGTCATGTTACTTTAGTCAAAAATAGAAGTGGACCTGAAGGTACATCTTTCCACTACTATAAACCTAACCCATGCAATTTAGTTTCAGCAAACAACACCATCTGTCTCTCATCAGTGATGACAATTTTAATTTTTATTACTTTTGTAGTTTTGTTTGTATTTCATTTGTACCTCTTGTATTGGATTCAGACATCAATAAGATTAAGGAGTTTAATATTATATTTGTTCATATGTATGTACCATTATAAAAATAATGTTAAGTCACAACTCTGAGGTCAACATTGTTTTCTTCATAAGGGTCCATTTAAATACTCCAGTTTGAGAAAGCACTGCCTAAAGTCAAACAACCCCAACAGCAAAGCAATTGTTTGTCTCAATCATTGGATGTGAACATGAATGAGAACCCCTGACTCCTCCCAGATGTATTTCCATGTATTGAAAAGGAACCTTATGAATACATAGGTCTGTTACTTAAGAAGTGTTAAAAGGTTAAGTGAGGTCAGGCGAGGTGGCTCACACCTGTAATCCCAGCACTTTGGGAGGCCAACACAGGAGGATTGCTTGAGGTCAGGAGTTTGAGAGCAGCCTGAGCAAAATAGCGAGACCCCATCACGACATTTATAAATAAATAAATAAAACAAAAAGTTAAGTGAAATAATTCTCATTAAATGGTCATGGAAATGATAGCGTGTCCAGAAGTCCTGTTATATTCGTGTCCAGAAGTGTCTGCTACATTAGGCAGAACTGACCTTGACAAAAGTCTGGTTGGTCTTACCTCTTCAGATGCAGTGATGCTCAGACTTACTGTGCACAGAATTACCTGGAGAGCTGGTTTAACAGAGACTCTCAAACTTCTCTCCCAAAGATTTTCATTCAGTAGCTCTAGAGTGAAGCCCAGGAATGTTCACTTCTAACAAACAGAGGATGCTGATGCTGAATCCCGGTGGTACACCTGGGCCACCATGTTCTGAGAAAAGCACCTTAATGGCTTCTGATTTTCATGCCTTCATTCTGTCCTTCACTTTAGGTCCCTGAGGATCTTTCTCAAAACTCAAAGTTTACATTTTCTACAAGGACTCTCTACTCTAAGAGGTAAGATAAGAAGGTATCAGTCATTCCACCTTTGTACTGTATTACTTGTTTTTTGGTTGGTTTCTTTTTAGAGAAAGGGTCTTGCTCTGTTGCCCAGGCTGAAGTGCAGTGGCATGATCATAGCTCACTCCAACTCCAAACTCTTGGGCTCAAGCAATCCTCCTGCCTCAGCCTCCCAAGTGCCTGCATCTGCAGGTGCACGCCACCATACAAGGCTAATTTTTAAAAATTTTTTTTGTAGAGGTAGGGTCTCACTATGTTGCCCAGGCTGGTTTTGAACTCCTGGCCTCAAGTGTTCCTCCCACCTCAGCCTCCCAAAGTGCTGGGATTACAGATGAGAGCCAACACATCTGGCCAGTATTCTAATTGTTATTATAAATCCTAAACGACACTTTATGCAGAGCATTCTAAATTATAGCAGTACCTTGGACTATTTTGTTTGTAACTAGAAGTAACTTTCCTGCCTTCAGGTTTAAAGATTCAAATACCAAATAAGGCAACTTTTAGTTGAGAAATAAAATGTGACCAAGATTCATCCTCTATCAATCTGGTTATTTTTTTTTTTTTAAAGTCTTAACATAAACAATCTGCACAGTCTTACATTTGAGCGATTTCCTGAAATCTCCACTGAAGGTTCAAACATACATGAAAAAGGCCTTGCTTCATTGCCTGCAAAACAGATGAATACCCTCATGTTAGATAGAAATCGTTAGTCCAGCCCATGCTTAATGGTTAATATAGACTCTCTACTACCGAATAGAAGGTCTCAATGCAAGACACCAAAAACAGAGCGTCTCTAAATAAGTCTAGGAAGGAAGGAAGGGAGGGAGGGAGCGGGGAAAAGTGAGCCACCTAAAATGCAGGCCACTTCCTAAGCGAACCTTGCTGAGGAAACGAGAGCGAGTGTGAGTTAGGATGGTCAATGAGTGTGTTGGTGCAACCCACTGTCCGTAAAAACACAATCCATTTATGAAAAACGAAAGCTTTTTCTAGGAAGAAAAAGATTTTTTTTTAGCACTGGGAAATGACAAGGTCCAGGCTCACCTGGTAGCAAAACACCTCGGGGCGGTGACTTCTAGTGCGGGTTCAGCTGTCGATGTTGCTGCGCGCGCGGGGGAGACTTGGTTGGGTTCAGCGCCCGGTTTCCTCGCCTTGAACCTGGAGGAGCCACGCACCTGACTTTACCCGACACCGCCGAGCGTGGCGCGCAGAGCGACTGCGGGATGCGGGATTCGAAATAATAACCTCACACCCTCTCCGGTGAGTGACGCATCGGCTGTTTATTGTCCATGTCAACACCTTCCCTTCCCATCGCGCCCTGTTCCTTAACCTTCGGTGTCTCCCCGGCTGCCCTCTCTGTTGGTGCGCCCCCTGGGCAAGCTTTCCCATAAACGTTCCTCCCGACCCCCAAACCCCTCTTCCCGCCCCCAGGGTCCCGGGCGCGGGGCTCACCGCCATGCCTCGGGCCGCGCCGCCCTGCGCGAGCCCGCCAGCCGCCCCTCTCCCCGCGGTGGCCGCAACGCTGTGCCCGGACGCGTCTCTCCGGACTCCCGCCCACTCCTCCCAGCTGCGGCCCCGGCGCCCGGTAATAATGCCCTTTGTGTGTCATCACTGTGTCGTGACCCTCCTGGGGGCCTGTGTCACCTGCAGCTTCCCAGTGCTCTGCACAGAACGCAGGTCAATCTATACCCCGCCCCCCATGGTAATCGATGGTTAGATTTGTCATTCTGCAATGGTTTCGATGTAAATTTGGGTTGAAGAAACAGGGGAGGAGAAAGGATGCGGCTTCAGGAAACCTACAGTACCCCCCAAATCCTGATTTTTATCTTGACCCTCAAGTATGCTATTTCACAGATGTGTAAAGATCAACTCACTCCCCACAATGGATCCCAGCTAAATAGATTCCCTCTTTTCTTAATCAAAAAACATTTCACAACTACACAAACACCATGAACTGAAAAATAATTGTTTTAGCTTAGTATTTGTCCTTATAACATCAGGATTTATATATGGGAAAACATCCGTGCGATTCATTACTGTATATGGAAACTGACATCCCACTAATGTGGAATTATAGGGAAGGGATCCTTCTGATATGAATGAAATTTCTGGCTAAATGACAATGATTGCCTTAAAGATGAGTCTTTTGAAAAATTTCACCATTCTTGATGGAACTCTTAGTTTTTGAAATAATAAATCCTGCAATACTTACATAATTGAGAATCAGTGAATGTCTTTCTGGAATATATATAGATGCCTGCCTCCTTATACAGTGAAAAATCAAACGTAAGTTAACTTTTTTAAATGACATTTCCAGAGGATCACTAAAAGCATCCATTATCGACTATTGTAATAACCCGGTACTAATTTTGTTTCATAGAATTCGTGTCTCTCAATGTTAGACTGCCAGCTGATATTTCATGCTATTATTTTACCTGTGGATCCCTCCTAATTCACTGCTTCTAATACACATCAGACCAGGAAACCAGATAACCAAACTAGAGAGTTAGAAACATGCTTGTGCACTGTTGGTGGGAAGGCAAGATGGTGCAGCCGCTACGGAAAACAGTACGACGGTTCTTCAAGAAGTTCAAAATAGAATTACTGCATGATTCAGCACTTCCACTTCTGGATATATACCCAAAAGAACAGAAAGCATGATCTTGAAGAGATATTTGTACAGCCATTTTCAAAGCAACATTATCCACAATAGCCAAAAGATGGACACAACCCAAGTGCCCGTTGATGGATGAATGGATAAAAAAAAAGTGGTGTATACATACATACAAGGGAATATTATTCAGCCTGAAAGAGGAAGGAGATTCTAACATAGGCCACAACATGGATGAACCTTGAGGACATTATGCTTAGTGAAATAAGCCAGCCACAAAAGGACACATAATGTGTGATTCCACTTATATGAAGTCCCCAGAGTAGTCAAATTCAGAGAGACAGAAATTAGAAGAGTTGTTTCCGGGGACTAGGGGGAACGGGGAATGAGGATTTGTTGTTTAATGGGTACAGAGTTTCAATTCTGCAAGATAAAAACATTGCCAGAGATTGCTTGCACACAATGTGAATGTGCTTAACTCTACTAAACTATACACTTACAAATGGTTCAGACAATAAATTTTACATAATGTGTATTTTCCCATAATTAAAAATAAATTTTGAAAAGGAGTTGGAAGCATGCATCAATTCACTTAAAAATATTTTTATGCTTATTACATATCAGACTCTGTTCTTGGTGGCAGGGATAAGGTGGTGAACAAAACAAAATTTGGCTTTCATAGAGTTTATATTCTAGTATATAGTATATAATAGCATACACACCTTTGTAGTCTACCTGATAAAGTGCATCATTTTAGGACATTGGTTTTCATAAAACAAATGTGTTACCCAGAATATCTGCAACCTGACTCATTTTGATGAAGAATACATCTGAAGTTTAAATATCTGAAATCTAAAAGAGCATAATGATTAAATTTTAAAAACTGATCTATCTCCAGTATCTTTTGGATGTGTTTGCTTTGTTTTCTTTCCATTATATAGATTAGAGAATGGCATGTGAGAGACTGAGTATATAGACAATGGCCAGACCATATATGAAAACAGAACTTTGATCCACAACCTGCAGTAACCTCCCCAGGAAACCAACCCCTTATCTATAACTTGTAGATAAACTTATAGGGTAAACTTGTAGATGTCTTCCCAGGAAGCCAGCCTGCTATAAATCAGACATGCGGGAAGCCAGATTGCTAACTCTAGTGACAATCCAGGAAGCTAAACAATGACTTCCATAACAGTCAACCCCAAATGGCTGGGACTTGATTAATAACTGACAGTGCCCTAATTTTTGTCCCCACTTCCAACTTAGGACCAACCAGAAAAAGCCAACTATGTACCCCTAACCAATCACATAGGATGCCAGGCTCTTACAGCTCACCTACAGTTTTCCCAGGCCCATAGCCTTCAATCAGGGCACATCTGAAGTGTCCTTTATTCCCACTGTAATCCTTCCCCACTCCTCTACCTCCTTTGTGCCAAAACCAACAGTGGCTGACACCCTTGCTATAGCAACCTCAGAATAAATAGCCTCAGCTTTTCTCATTTGGTTGATCTTTATTTCCACAAGTGTGTTAATGAGGAAAACTCCATATTCTGTAGTTTAAAGAGGTTTATTTTGAGCCAAATATGTGTGACCATGGCCCAGGGAACACGGTCTCAAGAGATGTAGGAAAATGCATGCAAGGCAGCTAGGTTACAGTTTGGTTTTATACATTCATGGAGACAGGAATTACAGGTAAAGCCATAAATCAACACGTGGAAGGTGTACATTGGTTGGGCCCAAAAAGGCGGGACATCTCCAAGTGGGGGCTTATAAGTCATAGGTGGATTTTAGGGATTTTTTTTTTTTTTTTTTTTTTTGGTCAGCAATTGGTTGAAAGAGCTAAGCTTTGTCTAAAGACCCGGAGTCAGTGGAAAGGAATGCTTGCATTAAGATGGGGGTCTGCTAGCATGTGCGAGTTATGATAGGGGTCTTCTGTCATGTGATGCTCTAGCAGAATTGGATTGGAAAGTAAGCCACATTATACCAGGTTAATAAAAACCCATTTAATGAGATTTCATCATTTGTAGGCGTGACTCATCAAGCCTCTTAGAAAGGAATTTGGGCAAGAGAAAAAAAAAGGTCAGAGTTCAGTCATCAGATGTATACTACAGAATTGCAAACTGCTATTCAATCCTTAGAATAGTTAATAGCCACCAAAATATATAATGATACCAAGAACTGTTTACAACTACCGGGTTCCTAGCAAGATCAGTCCCTGACAGATCACTGTCCTTGCCTGTCACCACCCCTAGCCCCTCCTGCCTCTCTGACCCGGTTGCTACGATGTTAACCAGTCACTCAGCAGATCGTGTGAGCGCCAAGGACCAAATAGGACCTCAATTATTACAATGGCATAATTTTTATCAAGGGGTGATCACCTGAAAAATGATTTAGAACAATTCTTTTGCCATTTAGACTGCTGGTTAAATGATCTACTATAATTACCTCAGGTATTAAGGAATATTTTTCCATTTTTGTTTATTGTGATGTTTGTGCAAGGTCAGAGTGGCCCCAAAGAATGACCTTCAAATGCGCACATCCTAATCAAGAGTGTGTGTGCCAGGAGGTTAGGAACTATTTTTGTTTGCTTGGATCTGAATAACTACTGGCTAAACATCAGGTATAAGAAAGTACTTGATAAAGCTGTTTGGACTGTGATGCCAAATAGTCATTGTAAGGCACAGTATTTTTAAAACGCTTAATGTGCTTGGGTACCCCCACGTACGGGACCTCCCGTATTCTGTTGGCAGCATGCATCTGCCTCAGGCAGGATTATAGCTGTTCTGGCAGGAAGGAAAAGACAAAAAAAGAGTAAATGTTCCTTTTCTGCAGTCTAGTCTTTGCTTTGGAGGATTTCTGACACCTCAGATTTGCAAAACAGGCTTTCAATGAGAAAGGATTTTCTAAATTCCAAATACTCCCTCTTTATGATTCAAGGGACAAGCCTGGCTGGGTCATAGATTCTCATAAGGGCCTAAGTTTTTTTTTTTGTTTTTTTTTTTTTGAGACAGAGTCTCACTTTGTTGCCCGGGCTAGAGTGAGTGCCATGGCGTCAGCCTAGCTCACAGCAACCTCAAACTCCTGGGCTCAAGCGATCCTCCTGTCTCAGCCTCCCGAGTAGCTGGGACTGCAGGCATACACCACCATGCCCGGCTAATTTTTTCTATATATATTTTAGTTGTCCATATAATTTCTTTCTATTTTTAGTAGAGACCGGGGTCTCGCTCTTGCTCAGGCTGGTCTCGAACTCCTGACCTTGAGCGATCCGCCCGCCTCGGCCTCCCAGAGTGCTAGGATTACAGGCGTGAGCCACTGCGCCCGGCCGTGGCCTAAGTTTTTAACAATGGAGGATCATTTGAAAAATTTTAAAGTAAAACAGAAGTTTACTTTACACAAGGGTGTAAGGGAGTTCCTTGAAACAGAAGGGAAAATGGGAAAAGCTCTTCCCTTCTGGGGCTGGGAATGGAACTTTATTCCCCTCTGGTCAAAGGATTCTTGCCGGGATGGAGAGTGGAGAGGCGGGATAGGATATTGAGATGTTCAGAGGTGAGATTTGGTGATTTGGGCGATTTCCTACAATTTTCCTGGTGTTTTTCTCAAAGGCTCACTAAATCACCCTCAAACTACATCCTTGTTCATAATTGCAAGTTCAATGCATCATTCCGTCAATCCTAGAATCCGTGACTCAGTTATTTCCTGTGGGCGAGCAGCCTACTCCAGACTGCACTCCTACCTCAGTCCCTGGGCAAATGCAAACGGTTTCACCGGGCCCCGCAAAGGATGCTTTTGTGAGAAAGCATATATCGTTCGTGACTTGCTTAGACATTGAATGTGTTACGTTATTTTAAGAAAATGAGAAAAACATTTATTTCGCAGAAGTGATTCATTCTCATTTAGGGCTCATTTTGAATCCCTGTGTTAAGACTAATCCTCCGGATAGAGGATGACATTTCGATTTCTTCATCCGTGTGGCTCCCTCTAGAGGTCAGTTTCCAAATTTTACCAGGTTTGAATTCTACATTCTTGGCCCTCTTAGAAAACACAAAGCAGAGTGATTTCTCATAGGAAGGTTTGGGGAAGATAATTGAAATTGATCATTAGAATCTTTTTTTTTTAGCAAACATATTTATTTATATTGTTTGAAATTACAATGACTAGAGCTGCCAGATTTAGCAAATAAAAATGCAGGACACCCAGTAATGTTTAGATTTCAGACTAAAAAACCAATTTTTTAGTATAAATATGTCCCAAATGCATTAATCCGCAACTCTATCTGTATAGTGTTTTACACCTCGTTTCACAAATGGGGTTTCTGAGGATCAAAACTTCCAACCCTAAACTCTCTTTTGCCACATGACCATGGCCTGGCCTTGTTTTTTCATTGTAAGTTTTCATCTAAGCACTCAGAAAAAATTAGATCAGAGGTCTGGTCAGAAAACACTTGATTTTAAGCTCTAGGGATCCTGAGATACTGAAGGAAACCAAAATATTTCACCCCAAATTATACTTTTTGGGGTGGGGGGGGACAAGGTCTTTTGCCTGGCTAGAGTACAGTGGCATCATCACAGCTCACTGCAGCCTCAAACTCCTGGGCTCAAGTGATCCTCCTGCCTCAGCCTCCCAAGTAGCTGAGACTACAGGCATGTGCCACCACGCCCAGCTAATTTTTCTGTAAAGAGGGAGTCTCACTCTTGCTCAGGCTGGTCTAGAACTCCTGACCTCAAGCCATCCTCCCGTCTCAGCCTCCCAGGGTGCTAGGATTACAGACTGAAGTGATCTCTAAGTTGTCTCAAGCATAATTGTTTGGGCATGGGGGCAGTCAGAGGTGTTTAATCTATAGTCTATGGGTTAGCTCAAGGGGACCCTTTAAAACCAGGAAATTGCATGTGTGTGTATGTGTGTGTGCACATGCGTCTGTACACACTCACATGTGCAATTTTCTTTTTGGAGGAATTTTTCCCAAATAGAGTAAAGCAACCTCTCTCTGCTCAGGACACCATCCTGGGCACCCGGAGAGATTTGCAGATGCAGGAAGGCCTATGCTGTGCAGAGAAACTAGGTGTAAACAGTATCCAAAAACAGTTAATAAAGCCACCTAGAGATATGTCTTGAAGCTTGCACAACAACCTACTAGTGTTATAACTAGAGTGTGGCAATTCTTCTTTTATCCATTGATAAAACTCAAAGCCCAAAGGTGACACCTTGGCCGGAGACACACAGTGTGTGCCTTGATCACTGCTCTGGCAGCTGTGTGAAGATTGTCTTCTTAGACTCCTGCTGCAAGGCACAAATGAGTTAGGTACCTCTCTAGTTAGATATATAAGTGGCAATTAAAATAAAACCAAATAACTGTAAACGAGAATGAACCATCTTATTGGGATGGTGGAAATGTTCTAAGTCTGGATTGTGGTGATGATTCCATAACTGGATAAATTTGCTAAAGATCATTGAATGGTACACTTAAAATGGGTGTATTTTATAGTATAAAAATTATACCTCAGTAAAGTTACACATATGCACTAAATTAGTTGTAATGCTGCTTGTGACCACAGGATGTCAGCAGAGACAGCCATGAAAGATTTAATTATACCTCAGTAAAGTTACACATACGCACGAAATTAGTTGTAATGCTGCTTTTGACCACAGGATGTCAGCAGAGACCGCCATGAAAGATTTAATTATACCTCAGTAAAGTTACACATATGCACGAAATTAGTTGTAATACTGCTTGTGACCACAGGATGTCAGCAGAGACAGCCATGAAAGATTTTTCCATAAACCTAATTTTCCAATGAAAATGCCAACAGCCACTAGATGTAGCTGCCTGTTCACTACAGGAATTCCTTTGTCCTGAGTCTCAGGTGCTTGAAGTCATTAAAACACCAGAGCCAGGTTCCCAGGAATAAGGAAATATTTTCAAATATCATCTTATACACATCTACAGTGATTGAAACTATCAGATCATTTTATGCACTGTATATACAATTTAAAAACTCAGACCACAATCATTTTCAATAAGCAAACCAAAAATTTATTCCTATCAAAAATATTGAAATTATTTAAAACTAGCCTTAGACTGGTTATACATTTTGGTAGACAGGAGTTATAAACTTTGATTTTTATGACTTATAGTTTACATCTAGAAAATGTACATTTTATTGTATATTATTTATTTAAAGTATAAATAATATACTTTATTAAGGCATAATTAACAAAAATTTTTAAATGTATGTTTTAAAGTGCAACTTAGACATTTTTTCAATCTAATTCCCTCTCTGTTAAAAAAAAAAAAGAGGAGTCAATAAAAGTTCTAACAACAAGGTGAAATTGTCTAACAGGAATATAGTCCCTTCCTTCATTACTTTAGTTCTTTCAAGAACATGAAAAATAATAAACTGGGTTATGAGATGGGAACCCTTCTAATTCACATTGGAAGCCACAACCTTTTCTGAGCCGGTGACACTTTCTGTTAATGCAGCGCAGCCCTGCTAGGGTGAGAAAGGCGGAGGAAACTTGTGCACTGGGACATTTTCAGCCAGTCATGGTTTGGGCATATTTATAAATAACTGTAAGTAAAACAGAATTTGCCCAAATAAAATCTTCATGTGTTAAAACCTTAATCCAGGTTACCAAAATCAAAGTAGCTCCCCCGGCCTTCATCCCAAGGCCAGGGTCAGACTAAGGCCTTTTTCTCATGAATTCGGGTTAATGTGAAAGTCAATCCTCAGAATGGACTATAAGAGAATATTGATGTTGAAAGACAATTTCTTGGATTAATGACTTGAGTACTGAGAGTCTAGAAGCTGTGCTCACAGGGCTAAGAAGTAACAAGGTCCAGTGAAGTGTTACTTCTATTAACTCTTCTCTGAAATTTGAGGATCTGCTGTTTCTTCACAGTGTCACTAGATGTCCAGGTCAAAGTGGAGAAAACAGAGGTTCAGACCGCTTAAGTGACACAGGGAGGTGACGGGAACCGGGTCTCGTGGCGCTCAGCCACGTGTCCTCAACTAAAACACACATCCACGATTTATCCTCTCTCTGTGGCATCCGTACCATTGATTTTTGTTATTTTGTTTCTATAGTCCTTTTTATCCAGGATAGAGTTTTAAAAAATAGATAACCGCTGCCGAACTGGCTTTAAAAGCAAGACCTGTCATGAGCCTCAAGAGCCATTTGTTCTAGAAAACTGCTGGACCATAGGTCGAGTATCCATAAACTGACGTAGCCGAGATGGATCTGGCAGAGTCCCTGTCCCCCCACTGCCTCACAGGGACCAGCTGGAATTGTGTGTAGAGTGAGTGACAGGGTTTTCCTTCCAGAATTTTCATCTATTCAGATCACAGGGACAAATGCTTCCTCAGTTCTGGTGCAGAAAAGCTGGTTGAAAATCCAGTTTACAGAAAAATAGAGGCATGATGGTAATGTAGAGATGCAGGTAAGACTAGTAACACTAGTTAATGAGATCGCAGCATTTCTAGTTTCTCTGTGGTCAATACTGTCAGTGTTTAAGTGAATCAACCTGAAATTTGTTCTCGTTGTTGATAAAGTTAACAGAGTTAAAGTACACCTGTGAGACTGCCTTTAGTTTTAAGATTCCATTTCAGTGACCACAACTGTAGCTTTGGGATTCTAACAGCTCATCCTCAAACTATAGTGATTTTCTCCTGATCAGCATCGGGGATTGTAAAAGCCCGAGAAACTAATACGTGCTTCTGTGCATTTGAACAGGAAGGTCTGGGTGTTCCCATACGTGACCACCGGGAGCCACAGAGCGCCCTCTCTGCAGCTGCCACCTGCTTGGGACACTGCCAGCAAGCACTTCCCTCGTCGCTTTCCTGCCTTGGGGTCCCAGCTGGGCGAAAGCCGTCAGGGCAGAGGCCCTGTGCCCCAGTTCTGCTCTTGGTCCTGAGCTGTGTGACATTGGGTAAGTGACTTAACCGCTCAGAGCCTGTCCCCTCAGCTGCAAACTGGGGATTACAAAGCACCAACACTTGTTGGGTTGTTAGGAGAATTAAATGTGATTAACCCCACACAGCACGTCATGGGGTGCCGGGCACAGGGCAGGCCCTCAGTGACAGGTACCTGTCATTTCCCATGGCCATGACGGCATGGCTGTAGCACCCATGTAGCTCAGAATAGAGCCGAAGGAAGCCCCTGAAGGTGCTGGCAAAGTCACAGTGCTGCCCCCTCTCCTTCTGGATCCATCCACACTAACGCAATCGCGCTTGACGACTTGAGGGAATGAATGAACATGCTGACTCCCACGTCTCCTTCTAGAAACTCCACATCACACAGCTCCATAGATGGGACAATTTAAGGAAACAGGTGGCATGATCAATGAATTGAAGGGATCTCTTGCACAAAACAGAAATCAGAGCAGTGCCTGCCCTCCCAGGAGGGACACTTAGGTGGCTTGGCGTCAAGGATGGGAGACTTACTTTCCACTCTATGCCTGTTGTAGTTTGAATTTTGGACTTCAGGTTTGCCTCGCCTATATCAAAAATGAAATATTTTTAAACAAGTTAATTTTAGGAAAGTAAAAAGACACATTTGTATTTTAAAGGTATGCCTTCCCTGGGGAGGGCTGGGGAGCTGACAGGCGGACTTCATGCGCCATGCAGAGCATCTCTTGTGCCCTTGCTGATTTACCTGAGCACTCCCACAACTGCACGTCCACAATGACAAGGGTGTGGGCAGAAGTTACAGAGCACAGAGAGAAAGGAGGGCAACTCCTTTTGGTTCAAGATTACTCAGGATTTGACTGGTTTCTGCACTGGGGCATCAGAGGAATTCCTATCGTAGATTTGGAAAGGATTTCATCTGACTCTCATCCCAAATCTTGCCCATTAATTATACACACACCTGATTTTGTTGTGCTTTGCCTTATCGCACTTCGCAGATACTGTGTTTTTTTATCAACACAAATTGAAGGTTTGTGGCAACCCTGCGTCAAGCATCAGGCACGTCTATCTTCACGTCTCTGTGTCACGTTTCGGTAAATCTTGCAATATTTCACACTTTTTCATTATTATCCTATCTGTTATGGTGATCTGCAATCAGTGATCTTTGATGTTACTATTGTGGTTATTAAGTATGAAACATCCGATTTCCTTAAGCACTAAGTTTGACAGTTGGTATCTCTGACGCTTCACTTTGACACTTCATGATTTATTTTTATTGTGAAGGTGCATCCTCAGTCCTTCAAACCTGTGTTTTGGCTTTTGATTGTCCTTCAATGTTTTTTTTTAGAGCAATTTTTGTGAAACCACAGTTAAGTCAAAAATTCATGTTATTTTCGAATATGAGTTCCATCGTGGAACCAATGCAGCACAGACAGCTCGAAATATCAATGAAGTGTTTGGGAAGGATGTGGCTAATGAAAGCACAGTACGTCAATGGTTTTAGAGGTTCCGTTCTGGTGATTTTAATCTTGAAAATGAGCCACGTGGGCGACCTGAGACCAAGGTGGATGATGATGAGCTGAAAGCTGTAGTGGAAGCGAATCCATCTCAACCTACGCGTGAATCAGCAGCAAGGTTTGACATTAGTACTGCAACAATATTGGACCATTTGAAACAAATGGGCAGGTAAAGAAACTGGCTAGGTGGCTTCCTCATGAATTAAATGAGCTTCAGGAGACAATCCTCTGGCAGCTTGCCTTTTGTGCAGTCGCGACATAAAGGCGAACCATTTCTACACCGTGTTGTGACCTGTGATGAAACATAGATTCTTTCTGACAATCACAAGCATTTGGCACAATGGTTGGATAAAGATGAAGTGCCAAAACATAGTCCAAAACTGAATATTCATCAAAAAAAAAGCAAGTAGACCAGGCCAGTGGCTCACGCCTGTAATCCTAGCACTCTGGGAGGCCAAGGCGGGAAGACTGCTTGAGGTCAGGAGTTCAAGACCAGCCTGAGCAAGAGCGAGACCCTGTCTCTACTAAAAATAGAAAGAAATTAGCTGGAAAACTAAAAAATATGTGAAAAAAATTAGCCAGGCATGGTGGCACATGCCTGTTGTCCCAGCTACTTGGGAGGCTGAGGCAGGAGGATCACTTGAGCCCAGGAGTTTGAGGTTGCTGTGAGCTAGGCTGACGCCACAGCACTCTAGCCTGGGCAACAGAGTGAAACTCTGTCTCAACAACAACAACAAAAAGAACACTGTTGAAACCTACTCAGAAGAAAAGATTCCTTTCAAAATATTACTTACTGTCTTGCTGCTCACGGACAGTGCACCTGGTCACCCAAGAGCTTGGATGGAGATGTTCGAGGAGGTTATGTTGTTTTCATTCCTGCTAACTAACACAGCATCCATTCTGTAGCCCATGGATTAAGGAGTCATTTTGATTTTTAATTCTTATTATTTAAAAAATAAATTTCATAAGACTATAGCTGCCATAGACAGTGATTCCTCTGATGGATCTGGGCAAAGTAAATTGAAAACCTTCTGGAAAGGGTTCACCATTCTGGATGCCGTTAAGAACATTCATGATTCATGGGAGGGGGTCAAAACTGAACCATTAGCAGGAGTTTGGAAGTTGATTCCCACCCTCACAGATGACTTTGAGGAGTTCCAGACTTCAGCAGAGGAAGGAACTGCAGAGGTAGTGGAAACAGCAAGAGAACTTGAATCAGAAGCGGAGCCTGAAGACGTGACTGAATTGCTGCAATCTCATGATGAAACTTGAATGGATGAGAAGTCGCTTCTTCTGTATGAGCCAAGAAAGTGGTGCCTTGAGGTGGAATCCGCTCCTGGTGAAGAGGCTGTGAACACTGTTGAGACGACAACAAACGATTCAGAATATTCCACACACTTAGTTGCTAAAGCAGTGGCAGGGCTGGAGGGGATTGACTCCACCTGGGGAAGAAGTTCTGTTGTGAGTAAAATGTCATCAGACAGCATCTCATGCTACAGAGAAAGCTTTCGTGAAAGGAAGAGTCAATTGGTGCAGCAAACTTCATTGCTGTCTCATTTTAAGAAATTGCCACGGCCGCCCGAGCCTTCCGCAACCACCACCCTGATCAGGCAGGGTGAAGGAACGCAATCTCTGAAATCTCACTGTCCGTAAGCTGCCACACAGTCCCTATGGCAAAATGCATCTCTCAAGGACAAACAACGCTAGTTTAAAAATGCTCTGTGTTTAAAATGCATTTAAAATTCTAAAACATATAGATAGGAAATGGACTTATGGGAAAAATGGTTTGATATAGAAAACAGCTACCCACAAAGCATGAAGACTAAAATACACCACGCTTGAGTAGTTCAGAATCAGGTCAGTGTCTTCGGGAGGACCTTAGAAAAGATGAAGCACATTTAGGTTTCTGAAAACCGTAGGATTCTACCATAAAACAGAGTCAGAGTCATGACGTCACGGCCAGCCAACTGGTGACAGCTCTGCTTGCCTCACACGTGCCAAAATCGCCTAATTATTTTTGGTGTAGACAAGAACGAGTGTGCTGGTTTCACAGGTCATCATACTTTTTAAAGGTGTTCTTTTAGGCACATGGGAAAGAGCAGGTACTGGACGCTCATTATAAAACATACGAATATGAAATGAAGAAAACATATGAAGAAAATGGAAAAGTGTGGCCCCATCAAGGAACCGGGCATCGGGTGATGAAACGGTGGCCGTTCACTCACGGTCTGTCGCGGGGGCTGCGTGTCCTCAGCTGCAGGCAAGCGTGGTGCTCGCGCACATTTAAATACCGGCAAAAATTCATTTCCGTATTTTCCCATCTCGCATGATTTAGCATCACGAAGTCCCCAGTTAGACACACAAGGTAGTGCAATCCCGTGGTCCTAGGTCAGTCACTTCTACGTCCAAAAGTCCAGATTCTAAAATGTTTAGGATTAACCAAAAAGACACCGCGGGCTCGGTGCGACACTGGCCTGCAGGATGGATCAATACGATACGCGCGAAGCTTCCCTGCTCTGCCAGGGGCTGCAGGCGGTGTGGTGAGGCTGAGAGGAGAGCTGTCAGGCGGTGCTATTTCGGTAGCAGGAGCTCGGTGTCAGGGACAAATTCAATGAGCAAGAGTAAGTAAGAGTTCCTGTGCATCTCAGCGAGCTTGGCTCAAGCCCATGCTGTCACAAGCTGTCGCCAACTTCCTGAACAGGGTAGCGCTCACGCATCGCCCCAGCCAGACGTCGCCAGTTGCCTACACGCCACTCTTGCAGAACCCACTCTTGCAGAATGCCAATTTTATCCAGCACCGAAGGCCATCTGCTTCCTAAAAGCCTGGGACCCTCCCCAGCCCCAGGGGTTCCATCCTCAGGAGCAATCCCGTTCTCCCTGCGGGGACTGGTTAAGGAAAAAAGTTACCAGGAAGATCTGGCTCCAGAGACTCCCAGGGCTCCCGCTGCTGAAGAGCCCCCGTGCAAGTCTGGCTCACTCCCTGGACTCCCTGCTGTGCGACGTAATAAACTTTCCTTATTGTTTAAACCACGGGGGGGGGGGGGGGTCGAGAAGGGAAACTTCTGTTATTTGTGGTCCCCAGGAATCGGATACAGTCCCGTTCTCTGAAGCAACACAACCTGTTATAGAGTGCACAGGTGCACCCACTCCTGCATTCTCTCTTCCTCCCTTTTTAAAGGAAACTAACGCTTGGGTGAGTTCCAACTTGACCTCCCCCCACCGCCCAGGCACGTGCTCCTTGGAGCAGCGCGCATGCTCTGTGTTCCCTGTCAGACACCCTCCTGCCCCCCGCTGCCAATCACTCACTTCGAGGCCCAGTTGGAAATCTACTTCACACATCAAGTTTCTTTCTTAATCCCTGCCTGCATCTTTCTAGAATTCTAGAATTCATGTACTGCCTCTGACTTGTAAGTTACGTCTGGCCTGCTGATTCTGTGACCTCCGTCTTCACGTCTACCCCCTCCAAGTCCACGGCTGATTTACACGGGCTGAAGGAAGGAAGGAACGAGCACTGAGCAACTACTGCCCTTCACCTGAAACCTGGGGGTGTCCTTCCCTCTTTCTCTTCCTTGTCGTCTTTCCTCATCTGACTCCTCTGTAGAAGAAAAGATAAAAACTGACATAAAAGAAATTCAGAGCTCAGACTCCGAAGGAAGAATAAATATTTTTAAGGAAAGCCAAACATGACAACACCCTAGTTTCTGAGAAACACAGATCAGGGAAAGAATTCCAGCGAGCGGGGGCAGCAGCAGTAGGAACCACCTCCTATTGTGGCACCTCCCAGCACACGCCGAGCAGTTCCACTCGTGACGCCGGGCAGGGAGGGCGGAGCCGGCATTCTTAACAAAGCAGAAGTTACAGCAGACAGCATAACTGCCTCTGGCGCACAGTCGGCATTCAAGAAATGTTAGTGACTGAGAGGTGACAGAGCATCGTGTGGTTAGGGCGTCGGGCTTATACCTTGAAGCTTTTTATTATAAAACAGGTTGAGATGCAGATACCAGTAATGAAGTGAAAAATACAATTTTGCGTTGTTTTTGCTTTTACTTTAAAATCCCTGTGGGCAGGAGATCTCCAGACCAGCTACAGAAAGGCCCAGTCCGTTTCCAAGGCTGCATCTCTGATCACTGTGTGCTCTGCTGTGTGCAAAGCTCTGGGCCATCCTCCTTATATGGCAAAAAAAAGCATTTGCAAGGACACGAGCCGGTAGAGAAATCAGTTTGTACCCTTGAAGGTATGCAATACAATTCTAATAGGCTTTTAACTCATTCCAGATTTGTCACTTTCACTAGGTAATATCAAACTGACACTAAGAACTTCTGCAAGATCTTTTATATTACACAATAGAGTTAAAAAACTGTAGCAAATGTTCAGATATTTAAATGAGCACCAAACACTACAAAGTGCAACCAACATGGTTCTATTAAAAACTCTCTTCAACTGTGGCGTTCAAGAACAGCAATACAATATTTTCTTTAAAAAGCAACTAATATAAAAATCCGCAAATGCCATAAATTCATTTCTAGGCTATTATTCTCATAGAGGCATGTCATCAGATATACTTTCCTGAGGTATGTTTTGTGGTTTACTTTTATTGTACTGCTGGATGCATTATTTTTGATCATCCTTCCCTAAAATGATTTTGAAAGACCTGCAAAAAAGTTTATTGCATAGGACACTATTCATGACACAGAGGTTGGGAACTGCAAATAGGTGGCATTGGAACAAGTCTTACAAATAATTGCATTTTTTAAGAATTTGTTACATACATTTTTTTTACAGTTTGTCTCTTTAAAAAAAAACTGAAGTTATAGCTAAGACTTAACTACGTACAGTGAAGCATTTTAGGAATGTTAAGAGATTAAAGAATAGATGAATGATAAAAAGGAAAAAAAAGCCATAATTCTTGCCGGCTATATATTGTATTGCCTTCAAAAGTAACTGTACATGTTGTAATCAGTTCATAGTTAAATATTTCTACTAATCTGTTTTGGGAGAGCAAATGTCTTTCAAGGTTTCAAGTTCCTCTATAAGCTTCTTGTTCTGGACTTCCAGCACGGCCACTCGACTCTCCAGACATTTGACATATTCTTTCTTTCGACGTCGACATTCTTTTGCAGCTTCCCTGAAAAGAGTAGAAGCAAAAGGGCAAACGAAACATTTTTGGCATGCTATTGACAAACAGGGTGAAGTAAGCGTGGTAAATACGATCACGGTTGCATTCCAAATCTTGGAACGAACGACATTCCCAATTCAATTTCAAACACTAAGCCAAACTGGATTCTTAAGGGGTCACAAGTGTCCCTTCCATAAAAGTCCACATGGCAATTAGTAGAACTGCTGCATCTCCTGCCTTGATTAGAGTTCATAGTAAACAAGGTCCAAGTCAAAGACAGTTACTCTGCTTTATGGCAATAAAGATCTTTGAGGGCCTTGAGTTCCTCAATCAGAGTCTTGTTTTGGTTTTCAAGCACAGCCACACGATTTTCAAGACATTTGACATATTCTTTCTTCTTCCTGCGACACTCCCGGGCAGCTTCCCTGGAACCAACACAAGGCAAATGACTGCAGGAACAACCTTCCAGCACAATCCAGAGTGGCTCAATGAACTTCTGCCCCCCAAACTCAACAACCAATCAATCCTAGTAAGGTTTGCACAAAGCCACACAACAATGTAACCAGGCACGTGCCTTTTTGTAAGATGACTGTTAGACAACAAGAACGACTTAAGAGGACAATCAATTTGCCTAGCATTCATCGAAAATGGTGTTTTCTTAGGGCACACATTCTGTGATAACAATAACCAGAATTGTTTTCGGTAAACTGCAACAATAGGACCACATCCCCAAGGAGAATTTCTACAAAAACATTTATAGATCCTTTTAATTCTCTTAATTATTTGTCTGTCAAGAGCCCATATTCCATCACAATGAGTGAATTTGATTTGACCAAAAATGATTATAAGAATTAATCCTCAAAAAACTTAAATGTCAACATTGGAGATTTTTACTCTTCAAGACTAAATCTCAGTAAAACAAGATCAGTCACCACTGCAAGACACCATTTATTGGCTAGAAAGCACAACATGGATAAATTGTAACAAAAAACAAAAAGATGTACATTTTTATAAACCAAAATGAAATGGACACTGCTTCTGAAAATTAAAAAGGGAAAGAAGGGGGTTACATAACACAACACTCAATAATTCAGACAATTGAAACCCACCAATGTGAGAACACCATAATTAAAATTATGAAAAGGAAGCTACAGAAGAACTCAGGAGTATATTTCAATCATCTAATCACATGCATTTAATGTCCAATATACTGAATTTTAAAGCACTGTAAGCCCAAAGCAAAGAACAGACCAGCAGCCAAAGCAACAACGCAAATACATAGATGAGTTGAGTTAGTCATTTTCATGCATAACCCACCAAAAACCAATAAATATAGCCAATATTTTCTCTTTTTTTTTTCCTCAGGGAGGGAGGGAGGGGATGGCAACTACTTTAATTAACTCCTCTGTAGAAGATACCCTCTGATAACAGCCTTATTTTGAAGTGTTCAATTCCATGCCTATGGGGTACGTCACCCTTCGCATCAAAAAAGTCTGTATTGAAACAGATGTTATCATTCAAATATATTTTAACAAAAGTAGTGTTCAATGTCTAAACACCAGTTACTGTAATGTACAGCATTTCTGTAATCCTGAACTAGTGCGATGCATACAACAGATCTGGCCAATTGTTTTATTTTTAGGATAGTTGACGCACACTAACTGGATATCTGTGTTTTCTCTATGGGGAGCAAGAGTCAGCAGAAAAGAAACCTTGAAATTCCAATGAACTGCAGGAAAAGATCAACCCCTGCTTCCTAGCCAAGAACAATGCACTCACCCTACGAACTCAGAAAGTTCTCAGACTTCTCAACTGGTTAGCAAAAAACTAAAAAAATGTAGAAGTGAATTGAAATGTGATACTATAGCAATTAATTTAATCTAAATGATACACAGGGGAAAAATTCAGAATAAATTCCAACACACAAATTTGCAAGTTTGGGAACGTAATTCAACTCTTTTCCACAAAGGAACTAAAATCATTTATGAATACCATAGTTTTCACGATTAAAATCATCATATTAAATTCCAGACCTAGAAGGAAGATAGTCATTTTACAAACAAGTTATCATTAAATATAAATTTTACATACCGAACAGCAGTGTTGTAGGGTGTTTAATTTTTAAAATTTTTATTTACCAAGATATTTATTATAAATACCCATACTTCATATTTTACATTTGTATGTGTGTGCACGTGTGCATGCATGTTACCAGGGTCAAAATGTTCCAAGCACAAAGCTTTAGATGATCACATCAGTAGATGGTACATTTGTAAGTACTTCTCAGCTATGGAAAACACCTGTTTCTTCTATTAATAGTTAGCTCAGTTTTTAGGCCTTGCATCTGTCTGGATATATCCTCAGCATGCAGAGGAAATACATGGCCAAGAGGAAAAACTAACAAGGGTGTAAAGAAATAAAAACTTGGGGGGGGTGAAAAAAATAAAAATAAATAAATAAATAAAAACTGTTGCTGGATTGATAGAAATATAATTAAATATCTATTTTTGAAAATCAGATTAATTTTCACCATTTTCCATAATGAAAACTAAACCAAGAAATAATATACAAGTTAAATAAAATAAAATTTAAGTTTAAATTTTTTTAAAAAATTGGAAAATAGCATTTTATGATATACTTACTGCTTAAAAAGTAAAATTACAGAAATATGGGGCAAGAATAAATGAGAGAAGGGCCAGGCGTGGTGGCTCACACCTGTAATTCTAGCACTTGAGGCCAGGAGTTAGACACTAGCCTGGGCAGCATAGTGAGACCCCATCTCTACAAAAAGTTAAAAAATTAGTTGAGTGTGGTGGTGTGTGCCTGTAGTCCTAGCTACTCAGGAGGCAGTGCCAGGAGGATCACTTGAGCCCAGAAGTTCAAGGTTGTAGTAAGCTAATGATTACACCACTGCACTCTAGCCTAGGCAACAGAGTGAGACCCTATCTCCAAAAAAAAAAAGAGTAAGCAAGAGAAAATGAGAGACAGCAGAGTGGAAGTACATACACTGTAACAGTAGGTATCTCTAAGTGGTGGAGCCATAGTGATTTTAATTCTTTTTGTTATTTTATATTTGCACTTCACTAGAATTTATCAAAATAAATATGTATTTCAGCATAATAGAGAAAAAGCAAAATTCCAAAATAGATCAAAGCAAACGACATGTAAAAACTTTAAAAATGCTTACCTCACACAGATTTGTATTGCTTATAAAGAAGCTAAAAAATTATACTTATGGCCTACTTTACAAATACCAAAGACAAGATAAATATTTGTAATAAAGACTTTGCATCATTATTTAAAAAACGAATGTATTTTTTGGACATTACAACACAGAGGGATGTACTTGCTGCTGATGAAATGGTTTCATGGCTAGAACTCTGACTAGAAGACAATCTAATTAGCAGCACATGCAGAGCACACACAGACCCACACGAAATGCCACATGACACTTAGCTTCGGACAAACAGCTTAGGAAGAGTGTAACTTTTTTAAAGCCCCATAGTATTTAATCATGTGTCCTAGAAGTGGCTGCTGACTCCTCGGGAAACATCTTACCTGTTTTTCATTAGCCTCAGCTCTCGTTTGCGTGTTGCTTCTTCTGCTAGCTGCTGAGGACTGTGCAGACTTCCTGGCGAGGCAGCCATCACCACTCCCTGAGGCAAAGCAGTAGTAGGAGCTCGGATCTGGTAGGTTGGCATGTCACCAGTGGTGGCTGCAGTGAAACAAAATATTCCAAGCTTATATAAACAATTCACAGTTTGATATTTTACACAAAATTGGCCTGGAAATAATACACTTTTTACATATCATAAGAGGGGGTCATGTATAAGATGATTATTCTGAGCATTATAGGAATCTTACACACCAAAGATTTTGTTCAGCATTTGGAGCAATGACATTTATCGTACCCTACACATTTCAGGTAGAAAAACATCCTAATGTATTTTAGACAGGTTTTTATCAAAGGCTAAAGTACACAGGCTTTTCAACTGATAGTTTATTTAGCCTTAAATCGGGAGTGTGCTGATAAATATTTAAGAAACAGCTCTTTGGGGGAGGGGAGAGAAAGCCTTGATCTATAGTGTTTGATGATTCCATGATGTCAATACGTCCACCATGGCTTATTTCAAGCTGTCAATGTGACTTCCCGGACTGTAGAGCTGGAAAGAGACATGCACTAAGTAGCACACCATGCACACAAAACAGATGTGAATAACTGCAAAAGCACAGATAAAATAATTACAAATGATGAGTTTTGAGTACTGATGTTGTTTTTAATGTAATTTATTTAAGGGTTTATGTGTGTGTGTGTGTATGTGTCTGTATATATGTATATTTAATTTTTAATAATGGTTGTTTTAACAACCAGCTCACAAAGAGGCTGACACTTTAACAATTGGTTCTAGCAAGCCAGTGGGAGCTGGCTCTAGCACAGCACTGCAAAAATTTTAATTAAGCAGAACATCTCCATCCTCTGAATATTTCAGCTAAGAGATTTTCCTAGACCCTAAATCATGTCTGACATAGTTACTGGATGTCTTTAAATGCAAATCCTCTTCCCAGAAAATGCTTGGAGCACTGGGAGGACTCTAGTTCACTATAAGTTTCAGTTAAAAAACCCCAAAAAGCAAAAAAACAGCAGAGCTCTACTTAAAACTGGTTTCTCTGGGGAAAGGTAATTTTTGTCTTTCTTAGGTTTCCTGGGATAATCATACATTTCTAAGTATTCATTTATTAAAAATATTTTCTAAGTATAGTGTACTCATACAGTTAGAAGATTTAATATTTACTTAGTATTCAGATGGAATGCTAAAAGTAAGTTCTCAAAGTTTCCTAAGTTCTACCCAAAATGTGTCTCTCTACTGCAATAAACATAGAAAAGACAGATGGATTTGAGTGACGAAACATGTTTCTACCACCAACGCTTCAACTTTGAGAACGTATGGTCCAGAGTTAATTTGACACTCTGATGAGATCGTACAAAATACATGCTCTCTCAACGTTAAATGCAAGAAAAAGCGTTTTGTAAAAGTTATTAATCCTATAAAAATTGGTCTGAATCAAATGTCAAGGAAAAGAGGAAATACAGCACGTCCATATTTCATGAAAATGTGCTGTACCCATTGAGTAAGAGCTGAAATTTTACCCATGGGAGACAATGACTTTTTTCACCTAAATGGGATATCATCACTGAAAATAGACAAGCAGTTTAAAAAATTTAAACAAAAATCAACTGATCTATGTGCTTCTATTTGGGTATATACCAAGTTTTTCCTCCCCTAGGGCTCTAGAATTAGGTGAAAGAATAAAACAATAAGAAACATAGTTTTGAGGGAAGCACACTTGAAGGTCTTCATAGAATTCATGAAAATACCATTTATAAGGCTGTAATGCCTCTTCCTTCGACAAGTAATTTAAAAAACAATGGTGATAAATAGTAACTGTGATTAATGATCACCTGCAAAATACTGTATACATAGATGTCTCAATAAATGTCACAGGAAATTTTATAGCTTTGAAATATTCACGAAGGTCGTTTTAAAACTGGTTATAAACTAACTCAAGAGCTTTTTTAAATATCTTAGTTGTCAGAGGAGCTGGAGTGGAACATAGAATAACACAGTTCTCCCCTCTTTTCTCTTTACCCACATCTAGGGAAGAAGGTTATGGGATAATAAAGGCTGAAACAATTGGAACAGCTGGAGGCTATGTGGGCTTTCTAAAATGGGAACAATAGCCAGTGACGAAAGAGAAGTTTACGTGTCACTGTGTGGACATTTGCAGGCAGCATGGATGTGGACCTTGGCCGAGGGTTCTTTCCAAACATGCTCACAAAGAAGTGCAATGAAATTAATAGAAAGCCACAGAGGGGTTCATTACACTCTCTAGTTTTGTACATATTTGCTATTTGCCGTAATATGAAGTTACAGCAGAATGCTCACATTGTATGCAAAAGCTAGTTTTCTTAAAAATCTTTTTTTAAAAAACAGTGGGGGGGCGGGGAAGAGGGTAAGTTTGAATATAGATGAAAAATAAAGTCCATTCATTGGCCTTATATTTACCAGAAATGGTTTTAAACAATTTTTGCTGTTTCCAAAAGCCACCACCACCCTCAAAGGACCAACCAAATTTGGCACCATGAAGGATAATGGCAATCCCAAAAAGCCATCTTGAAACATTTTGAGCAATAGCTCAGAAAAAAAGATCACTTGAAAATAACTTGGAAGGGGATGATGTATTTGGATGTATGAGTACTGAGATGTCAGATAAATTGGGTTTTATTGCAATTTTTCAGACATATCATATATTCGTTTATTTCCTTCAACAAAAGTCAAAGAATACACTTCATCGGGTCAAACCAGAAATATGAATTAGTGAAAATTAGTAGGAACTAGTATAAATTTCTATAATATCCCAAAGACTCTATATGAGGGTACTCTTCTAATGGTCAATGGACAAATTCCATATACTCAAGTATAACTTTATTAGCAAAGTACATTAAACAGATAAGGGCAAAGAGAATCTCTTGTCTTTGAGAAAATCTAAATGTCAAAAAGTTTTATTTTTGAAACATATTATAAAAAGTGTTTGACTTAGTTAGCTTCAAGTTTCCAATATTATGAATTCAGTGGTAATTCACAGCAGAGTAGATGCCAAGGATCACATTTCAGAGAACCAATCGTGCATCCTTCAATGACATGTTCTTATTCCTGCACTTCTAAAGGCCAATTCCTGTCCCATCTAACTACTACAAGTGTCCAAATTATTTTTTATTGTAGAATTTTATTTTTGTATTCTGAAAATTCATGAGTCATCCGTGGGGGCCTAAAAGTCATGACTGAAGATAATAAGAAAAAGATATTGAATATATTCACTTTATTCTCAGGAGAGCAAAAACTTTAAGTCAGGGAGTACACCTTTTTAACCTTGGTATTCTCTAGAATCTAGCACAGTACTTGGCCTGTAAGGGGTGTGTCATGAGTTTATGTGTGCATTACGAAGTAAATTTTGAACTTCCTGGGGTTTTGCCTAAGGCCACTGTCATTTGGAATGTTTAAAATAAGTGGTACTTCTTATAGACTTGTGTTCTTACAGCTAAGTCTTTAACACTAAACATGGGAAGCCCTACAAGATACAATGTCTTTAGTCACAATGGCCTTTCTTGAAAAAAGGCATTATTTCCTAAATCTTCCCTTAGACTTTGGATACATCTAACATGGCATTTTAGAAGCAGAGGAGTTCTAATTATAATGTGTTTCCAACCATCTAACTCCTCACATGAAATTTTTTTTTTTTTTTTTTTTTTAGGTTCTGTAGCAAATATTTCGTGGGAAAGAAAATTCCTAGAACTCTCCATTCTGGTGGTTAACGTCATACCTCTCTTGGCAAGCTTTAAACACGATACAGCAGAAAGAGCATGGGATTTGGAGTCTGGGTTCTAGTCCAGCTCTGCCACTTACCAGCCATGTGACTTGGGGCAAGTTCAGTTTCCTCATCTGTAAAATGGGGATACATTATCTCATTTAATACTCACAATAAACCCTGTAATGTACGTCAAAGTGTCTAGCACAGTGCCTGGCACATGGTACGCATTCAGAAAATGTTAGCTCCCTTCCTCTTCCCTTGCTTAAGTTCTGAAAGACAATGTTCCAAATTATGCTTATACTGTATATTACTTAAAAGGCATATAACATCCATAAATATATCTTCCCCTGGACTTTCCCTCCTGACAAACCCAGGGAATCAAAATGTATGGCTCTTATTCCTTATTTTGTTAAAAAGTATGCCTATTAAAAAACTTCTAAAATTTATAATATATTTTTATATACCTTGAGAGAAATAAATTATTATTAAAAGATAGCATAAAATGCCCTTTCGACATATATAATCACTTAAAATAGAACCCCAAAGGTGGAGAATCACAAATAAATAAATGATATACTCTGGTCAGACTGGTAATAAGAAAACTAAAAAAACCCACAGGTTAGAGCAGGAAACAAAGAAATGAGAAACCCAGCCCAAGGCCTATCTTAATAGCTTCTAAAGTGAAATGAGTTATTGACACCCCGAATGATGCTAATTTTCTTTGCTTGTTTGGTTATTTATTTATTGACTGGGATAGCTAGAGTACTGAATAAACACATGTTTATAGAGAGAGTTTCTACCTTCAGATGTCATTTCACTATGTATCTCTAATCCTAAATACACCTACGTGAGCAATGGAGATAACTTAGAAGTCAGACTCAGCAGTGGGGGGCTTCTTTCCCTCGCTCCGTTAAGCTAAGACATCTCCACTTGTTCTGGTTCTCTCCCTCCCCCCACACCAGTGTGCCCAACACCCAGTGCCGGCTTATCCCCGCCTGGTGTCACTGTCAAAAAAGTTCCCCTTCTCCATCGCTCCATTTTCTCCAGGAAAATTAAATCCCACATAAAAACGACTAAGCACTGAACATTTTCAAATTTGTTGCAATTACTATAACACATAGACCACATAGAATTAAGTCATCAGAATCTTTTCAGCTTTATTGAGGGATCATTGACAAAAATGGCATATATTCAAGGTGTACAATGTGATCCTTTGATATATGTATACACTGTGAAATGATTACCACAATCAACCTAACTAAGTTACAGATAAGGGACCTGCTTAAGTCATTTATTAAGTGCAAATCTTAAGAGTCAAAATCTACATTAAAGATGGGAAATTATGAATACTGAGATTTAATGTTCTATATAATAGCATATATATGCTCTGTTGTCCTATGACAGTAGTAACAAATATTCTAGGAAGAAACTTCCATTTTGACTACTTAAAATGATGCTAACTTCACTGTATAAATTTTATAGGCAGTGTGTGGCATGCTTTTGTAATTCATGTTACATTAGCATTAATTTATTAATGTCAGGTGAATTTTGAGGAGCAATGCAATATGGTATGAGCAGAACCACGAGTCTGAAGACTCAAACTGGGTCACTACTTGCTAGATCTGTGAACTTGGACATCATTTGCCCACTCTGACCCATGTTTAGTTCTACGTACAAGGAGGGCAACAGTATCTGCCCTGTATCACTGAGAGAACGTGTAAAGTGCTTCTCCTTCTCAGCATTTAAATATGGTTTCCTCAGTGAGGCCTACCCTGATCCTTTAACCTATATTTCCTGCTTCCTGTACATCACTCACAACCTGATAGTTTCCTTCATAACACTTTCTACGACTTGTATTCATGTTTCTTGGTAACATTAAGTGACTTTCTATTTTAAAGTTTACATAAATGCAAAGTATCATCATAATTATTTTATTAGGCAATATATTCATAGAGCAAATAAAGCAGGGCAAAGTGAAATAAATATACTGAATTATATTTCATTAAACATTTTTCAAAAGTAGTAGGAAAACAGTATAATAGCAACTTTCAATTTCATTCTCCATGCAGATTTGGAGTTTTACTGAAACTTAAAGTGGACAAGTGACTTGTTATTTCCAACATGAGTATAACTTGTTCTGCCACCAACTTCAAGAAGCTATCACAACCAAATAGGAACCACTCTTTTATATGAAAATTTCCAAACAAAAATCATTGCCAATAGCCTCCTGGCACAAAGGTGAGATATATATATATATATCCTTGTTCTCATGTAGCAAATGTTAACTCAGATACTATTTTCCAAGTTTGAATAGTTGGAAAGTTTGTTCTTAACAATTCAGAAATCCAGCCTGAATATAACTTATTAAGACTCAGAGTTTAAGAAATATGAAATTATGCTCCTAGCATGAGCTTATGAATAAAACAAAAAAAATTCTAATAAAAATTTAAATTATGCCCAACAGAATCAATAATTTAATCCTGTAAACTATAGAGATTTACTTTTTATATCTGATTACATGATCCTGTAGGTAAATGCTGCTAAAATCTTTTCCAGACAAGTCAGTAACTAGTGTTAGGAGCCTGATTTTGGTCTAGATCAGAGTTTTTCAAACTGTGAGTTGTACACCATTAGTGGGTCATAAAATCAATTTCATGGGTCAAGAATAGCATTTTTAAAAAAAGAAAGAGGACAGAAAAGGAAGTATGAGTATATCACATGCAGGAAGTATTATGTTTAAAATTTGTTTCATATAAATGTATGGTGCACACACATACACACAGGTCTACTGTGTCATGATACAAAATGTGGGTCATGGTCACAAAATTTGCAGGCCACTGATCTAGATCAATCCACTTGATTTGCCAATCCACACAGTGGGCTCCGAACTGGAGATCCAAAGGCCTGGTTCCTAAAGCTGCTTTGCTACACCTTTGAAAAAGTTCCTTAAACCCTGTGTTGTTCTGACTCTTTAAAAAAAGGGAAATCAAAGTTGTTATTCATTTTTTCAAAACAGTACTGATTCTGTGAGAACTGACCAGATTTTTAAAAATAATGATTTCCAAAGGCAATCACAATGACGTCTTGTGAAAAAATGCTCTACATTATTTGACATTTTAAAGTTTCAGCATTTTGAAAATTTTAAATTGGAAAAGGCAAATCATGTATAAGCATCATTGGTAAAAGTGTGAAAAAAACACTTCAAGGATGGTATGTTTATTCTGTAAAAAGAAATGCATAAAAATGCAACTGCTGTTCACATGGAAAAAATGTTCATTTATTTATAAGCAATGGTTAAAAACACACGGTATTTTAAAATCATTTTGTTTTTTTGTAATGATTCTCAGACCTACGACAAATCAAATGGTGAATAGGAATAAAAGGTTTAGTAAAGAAAGGTATAAACCAATAATTTTTAGAAAATAAACATATGCACAAAACTGCCTTTTGGTTCTCCGAAACATATGACATGCAGTATTTGAGATTATTTTAAGTTCATCTATATCTTATCATAAATTTGTCATTTGAGAACCTCTACAATCCATAGCATCTCTATATAACTTCACAAAAACTTCTCTGAGAAAAAAAATAGCTCCTCAAGCCCATTTAACAAAACAATTGAATACAGGTTTTACTTGCTGGCGACAAGCAAATGTTTCTCTCCAGGAAGAGGGCTGAGACCCGCTAACTTTGAAGAGCTGAATTGTGGTGAAGCTGTTTATAACCATGCATTCTTTCTGAACTCAACTGCAGATTCAGTACTGGGTTACAGACAAGACCACTGAGTCAACAACACTGCAAGCACACAAAGGTCATTGGGAACCCAAGTCTTTCAAAATCACTACTACCTGCAACTAAGAAAAAGCAAATCAAGTCAAAAAACTCCTGATTACAAATTTAAACACCAGAGGCTGGGGACCCACAATTAAAAGACAAGCACTTCCCGGACCGAGCGCTAGAGAGCACTGTGAAGCTCAGGTTCCTACACATCAGAACTTGATTTTTACTGGGATGAGGAAAGAAACCCTCCAGCCTACATAGCGTCCGTGTCTCCCCGGGCACGTGCAGGGACGACCTCAGCCAGAGGCTCAGCCCTCCCACACGAACTTGCCGGGCAACTCCTCGTCCTGCGCATGCAAGCATTCCGGGTTCATAGAGTGTCCCCCGTCTTCAAGCAGGTACTTACCCCACGAGAAACGTTAAAGTGAGGCTTGCAAGAAAAGCTACTCAGGCTAAGCGCGATCCCGGAGACAGAGGCGGTGGTGAGCTAGTTAACTCTAAATCTGTCACCAGCACTTGACGAAGCAGAAAGGAACTGACTAAATCACAACATGACTCGGAGCTGACGTCAATGTGCAGCTCGCTTGGAGTTTAACTTTTCCACTTCCCCTGCTGAAACGCGATTCCAGGAAATGTAATGACATCAGCCCTTTGAACTCAATTAGCTTGAGGAACAGACCATTTTAAACGCAGGAGGAAAGAAACAAGTAGGTACACAAACATCCATAATAACACGCGGCTTTTTCCTCCTCGCTGGCAGCGACGTTTGAACACGGGAATGGAATCGGAAGCTTAATTTTTTACAACGCGAATGTATGTTTAACTTGTGGCTAGACTGAATTTGCAACAGGTTGCAGATGAAGTAATAGCTTATTTTAGGAGGGCAGAACGGTGGGGGGAGGAGGAGAGGGGGAGGGAGGGGGAAGAAAGAAAGAGAGAGAGGAGGGGGGAAGGCAGAGGGAGAGAGGAGGGAGGGAGGGAGGATTACTGCCTTGGACAAGTAAGCAATGCAATACTGAGCAAAGAAACAATCACACCAAGATGCCTTAATAAAGTGAGCTGAATATATAGATATATACTTTAAAAAATATCTTACTGCTAAGGGACTAGGAAAGTAACATTTTGAGACACTCAGATGTCCCTAAATGCTTCCTAAAGTTCAAAAAAAAAAAAAATCTGCAGAATTAATTAAAGCCCCTCTTTAAAATTCTTACCTGTGTCATCTCCAGTGACAGCCATGACGGGCTTCTGCATACAGAACTGTCTTGCTTCCTCTACCACAGTTCAACATAAAGTGTCCCCAACTAGCAAGTGTGTGCAGGATAAGCAGGAGTACTGACATCACAGTGACATCACTAGCCTATCACTGCCATCAATTTGCTTTGTCACAGACGAGCTCAATGAAACCAAAGCCCTATAAAGCACTCTTCCTGTAATAAACCATCTTAATGCTCTTGTTTCTCAGTTTTACATCAAAATCTGTTGAGATGGCTCTGGCACAAAAAAAAATCTCATTAACATTAAAAGTTACAAGCTTGTATCTTATGAAGCTAGTAGTTCTTTATTGTTGCTGTGTCCAAGGTTTCTAGGTAAACAGAGGGGATAAACCCTATATATTTTTTATAACTCAAAGGAAAAAAATACTTAGAAATTTAAACTTCGGGGGATTAAAAAAAATCACATTGACAATCAGCACAGGAAAACTGTATTTCATAGACACTTGTAAATTCACCAAGAAAGAAATATGCAGCTATCTTTGGTCACTTAACACATCTGTATTTGCTGAGCCATTTGCTACGCCACCATAAAAGCCAGCTGTTCCTATGGTGACACAAAATTTGCTAATTTCACTTGAAGGGAGTAGATACTGAAATTTTAAAAATTTCCTGTGCCAATGTAGCAGGTACTAGCATTCTCCCATAACTACTAGATTGAATCATATGAACTTGCCAATATTTGACCTTTTTGGCCCACAAAAATAGCAATTTCACATGATTCAATCTAATACATTATTTTACCAGATAAAAGCCCCATGGAAAAAGTTTTGTGATTTTTAAAATTCATAAACAAATCAAAATTAATGTTTGTAACTTTTTTAAACATTTCAAATTATATTTGGACTCCTTGTTCAGCACATGAAGAGCTGAATCATAATAGAAAATGTAATGATTATAAGGTCAGACACAAAACTGGTGAATGTTCAACGTAGTATAACAGACCATAGCCTGGAAAAAAAATTATTTTGCATTTCCACTCACTGCACGAAAATAAGTGACATGTCACTGAGACCTTTTATCTTTATTAGGGAGTTGTTTCCCTTGTATGATTGGAATTCAACCTGACCTTATGACAATGAAATGCCATTCCGCAACATTTTTAACTCATTCAATTAAGCACCTTCCCCTAAAGGCAAAAGACTTTCCACTCAGATGCTTAGGAGGTAAATGTCAGAGAATATCCATGTTTCTAGTAATTCTCCAGAGTACCGAGGAAGGGGCCTAGGATTTCAACAGAAGACATCACTTTCATGTGATAAAAGCTTTCTGAACATTTATCGTATGCCAAGGACTGTCCTAGGTACTAAGGATCCTCATCCAACTGGAACTTACTATCTAGGCAAGACAGACAGCCACAAGACAGCGTGATATATGCCTAAGAAGGGGCAATGGGCACTCACAGGGGTTGCCTGAGCCAGGATTTGGAGGATCAGGGAAGGCTTTCTGGAGGAAGTGTCATCTAAGATGAAACCTGAATAATGCATATGATCAGGGAAAGGGTTCTTGTCATTCAAACATTATGTGTAAAGCCCTCAACAGGAGTGAGGGCATGGTCTGTCACAGGGAATGAAACAGAGCTGCATGATAAAAGAGGGAGAAGTGGAGAGTGCCAATAAAGGAAGCAAGGCTGAGATCCAGCAAAGATTGGGCCACATGAAGGGTTTTGGACTCTGTCTAGTAGGTAATAGGCATTCGCTGAAGGGTTTTGAACAGATGCTATAGACTGCAAGTGTCCTTCCAAATTTCCTATGCTGAAATCCTAACCCCCAGTGCAACAGTGCTGGGAGGTGGGGCCTTTATCACCTAAGTCATTAGGTCATGAGGGTGAAGCCCTCAGGATTGGGATTAGTGCCCTTAGAAAAGAGGCCCCAGAGAGCTCCCTTGCGCCTTCCACCATGTGAGGGCACAGTGAGAAGATGGCGCCCCATGAACCAGGAAGTGGCCCTCAGCAGACACTGATCTCCTGGCGCCTTGATGTTGGACCTCCCAGCCTCCAGAACTGTAAGAAATAAATGTTTGCTGTGAAAGCCACCCAATCCAAGGTATTTTGTTACAGCAGCCCGAAGGGAGTAAGACACATGATGACACATGAATTTTAGAAACACTACTCTAAACTGCAGAATAGAGAGTGTCATGTAGAAAGGAAATGTTGGAGACAGAGACCTTTGAAACACCAGTAGGTCCCAGAATCATTGTGAGGGATTAATAAACAGTCTAGCTGAACTCTTGGGAACAAGTCCCAAAAAACGGAGCCAGGAAAAGAGCTGCTGCCTCTGGCATGATTAGGGAGATCAGGAAGCTGTTCTGCAACTACGAGCTTGAGGGCAGCCACCTGGCAGAGACCACGGCCTGCTATGGTAGCCCGCGTCACAGGGATGGCACCTGGGTGACAACAGTGGGACAGTGGGTGGGGAGAGGGGAAAGAATGTGTGGCTTAGCTACGGGGCAGAATGCACAAAGTGACTTTGGGTGGAAAGGGTGGGAAGGGTAGGGGATGACACCCAAGTTTCTGGAGTAAAGCCTCAGGTGGGACTGTAGCAGTCCACCACTGAAATAGGGAAAACAAAAGGAGATTCGGGATGGGAACAATAGAAGTCAAGTTTGGGGTTTAGGAGACATGTGTGGGGCATCTAAGGAGCCAGGTGGCGTCAGGGGCACAGTCACAGCCAACTGAAGCCATCGGTGGGGATGAGGTTACCCAGGGAGGGTGTGCAAATCAAACAGGAAGAGGGAAGAGTAACATTCCAGAGAGGGGTGGAAGCAGGTTAGCCCAGCAAAGGGGACTGAAAGAGAGGCAGGACAGAGAAGAAAGAGCAAGGAGAATGCCGTTTCAGGGAAGAGAAGGAAGCAGAAGCCAACAATGTAAAATAAGTGGAGGGATCAACCCAGATAAGCACTGAGAATTCAGAAAGAAACAGACATGACCTTTCAGTGAGTGGAGGGGTGGAAGGTGGGTAGGGAACATCCTCTTTAAGTTCAGGAAGACAAGATAAGAATGCCCACTGACCTTGCTGTTTTTGACACAGAACTGGAGCTCCTGGCCAGTATCATTTAGAAAAAAAAAGAAGAAAAAGAAAAGAAGAAAGGAAAAGGAGAAAAAGAAAAACAAAAGGAAAAAAGATTGGAAGGAAGAAAAGAAAACATCATTATTTTTATATGGTATAAACATTCACAGAGTATCACAGACTGATTCCCAAAGAATTAGCATATTGTTAGAAGCAATTACAGTTCAGCAAGGTTAACAGGTAAAAGATCAACCTAAAAAAATTTCTCTATACCAGCAACAATTAGAAAATGTAATAGAAAAATAAGGTACCATTTCTAATTGCAAGAAAAACCACAAAGCATTTAGGAACCAACCGAACAGAGAATATACAAGACCTCCACGGAGAAAATTTCTAAACTGCTAAAAAGTAAAATAAGATCTGAATAAATTAGACATTCTATGGTTTGGGAGAGGTCAATTTAACAACATTATAAAGACTTTAGTTCTCCCTAAATTAATCTAGAAATTAAATGCAATCTTATAATTGGTTTTCATTATTATTATTAGAAACTCAAACTTATTTCAAATGCATATGAAAGAATAATGGTTCACAAATAGCTACATCAGCACTAAAAAGAGAAAAAAGACAAAGAGGAAGAACTTGTTCTGTGAGATAACAAGCCAATATGATACTGGCAGACAGAAAAAGAGGAATGGTACTGGCGTAAGAATCCTGAGACAGTCTATGGCCATACCATCCTGACCACGCCAGATTTCGTCTGATCTCGGAAGCTAAGCAGGGTCAGGCCTGGTTAGTATTTGGATGGGACAATTCCAAAACAGATTCACGTATACACAGCAATCTACTGTGTAATTAAACTTTGCCCCATAGATTAATGAGGAAAGGGCAAATCATTAATAGTGACTCCACATCTGAAGAAAAAATTAAAAATGGATTCCCACCAAATACTATATACAGAGGTGGTACCAAAAGGTGACAGGTAAAACTATAGAGCTAAGAGAAGACAATGTAGAAAAGTATCTTTGTGATTTGTGGAAGAAAGAGTTCTTAAACCAAACCCCCAAAGCACAAACTCATGTGTGTATTATGTAAAACATAAAACCTTCTGACTTTTTGTTAAAGTATCAAGTTTGCAGATTTTTCCACGTAACAAAGATAAAATGAGAAGACACGATGATTCTTTAAGATTATTCATACAGGGTTCATGAGTATGGGGGAAACACAACAGGTCACTAATTTTACATTTAAAGGAAAACACTAAGGCATTAGGTAAGTACTATGAATTTTTTACTCCATAAATGCTGCCCGTTCAGTTCTTCGCCCACTTTTATTATAGTCCACATTAACCCCCCAGAAAATACCTAAGAGTAAAGCTAATTATTAAGAGCTTCATCAATTATCTGCTTTTTTCCATACTTGTAAGACTTTCAAACTAAAAGAACTGAAACTACTTTTCTTAAAATTAGTGCTGTATCATGAGTTCTCAGCAAATGGACCAAGAGGAATAGAGTTAAATCAAAACACAGGATTCTTGAAAGTTGTATCAGATAGATCTATTATAGTTATCATAAGTACAACTGAATGAAATTAAAATAATGTATAACCAAATTCAGTTAAAATCTTAGGTAACCCTAAAAGCTTAGGGCTATATCCCAACTGTTTTATTCAGCTTCTATAACAGCTAGAATAGATATCTCAGAATTCACATATACTAAAAACAGTCTGAAAAAAGAAGAAGGAGGAGGAAAAAAAATAAACCAAATCAGCATTTGTTTTGAAATGAATTGCTTAGAAATTAGATTTGAATGTGCCAGCTGGGGGAAAACTGAAATTCAGGGCATCATGAACTGAATACTTAAAACCTCATAGATTTGGTAATAGAAAAATATTGCAGCATTTGTAACCCCTAAATGAGGGACTATTAATTTAAAAATTCATTCATGTTTGCAACTCTGTTTTTCTATCATGCTACTCTGAATTTCGCCTTTCTTTAGAGCCAGTCAAACTTGCTAAGACAGTGAAAATCACATAATTTAACTTGCTGTTGAATGTACTAAAATATTTCTTCTGTAAAGCCTTTTTAAGAACCTCCCACTCCCCACCTCCCAAATCTATCTTCTGTATATTTCAGAAGACTATAAAATCACCACTAAATGGTGTGCTAATAGGTGTTCTAAACGTATTAGATGAATAAAATATACCTTGAACAACAACCTGGCTGCCTGGGACAAAGAACTGCTGTGTGCCATCGGCTGCCTGTGTTGCGTACTGCACAATTGTAGCACCTGGTGGAGGAGCTCCTGAATTTGTCATTGTTAATGCCTGTAGTCCCTGAACACCATCAGATCCTGGGTTAGAAATCTGGATTGTTCCACCTTGGGCTATAGCAACTTAACAAGAAAAAGAAAAGACATATTAGAGAATTTCAAGATTTAGTTTTTAATAACCCCCATATTGGAAGAATATACTCTAGGTCTGTTTATTACCACGGCTTCTCATGCTCAAGTTACCCTTATTTTCTAGGCTGCATTGATGAAGGAACATAAGGAACATGGGACAATACTCTGAAAAACTTGTAAACACTTGCAAATATTTTATATTCAGAATTATTTGAAATTCATAGAGCCCATGGAGTTTTTCTCCTCCTTAGCACCCATCCAACTAAATTATTTAAGAGGAAGAGTGGAGAAGCAGACAGACATGGAGAGAGTCCAGCCTCCTGGTCCTCTCCATTCTCTCAGATGTTTTTAGTTATAAACTGCATTCTTCTAACATTTAAGAAATGGTCAGCGAAATTGCCATCAAATATCACAATTACAATGAATTTGTACCTTTATTTCATCTAACTGCTTTCCTAAGTTATCAAAAGAAAGTAGCTTTTAAAGAAATATATATATCATATTTTGATCTTAAAGCTCAAGTTTACAAAATTGTAACCTTTACCATTTTGACTACATCAGGAGAATATAGATCCTGAAGTATAAAATGTTAAGCTGGGAAGGTCCTTAAAAGGTAACTCTATTGAAAGGATTGTGCTATAATATTTACCTCTACCAAGTGTCTTGAATAACTACAGCTAATGGTAGCTTCCTGTAAATATGAGGGAGACTTCCTCTAAATACTGAGACTTGCCAGTTATATTTAAAAGTTAGCTTAAAATTTCAAAAGAATAATTGCTCAAATGTTTTGTTTCAAAATTTCACTCTAACAGACAAATAAGTACTGTTTAAAATATCTGAGAGGTCTGTATACTTTGATATAAAGTTTAAACAGTAGATATTAAGTGGAACCAATGCTTTTTAAAAATAAAATCACCTATGAACTAGTTAACTAGACTTTATAATGAAGATTTAAAAAACACACCATCAGAATAAGACAACACCTATAAATCAATGTTAATGTCTTACAAGAACGTTACAGTAGTGTTTAAAATATACTCTGAGTATTTTCAAGTCATACCCAGATGTTTTTAATGGCATCTAAGCAAAAGACCACTTAGGTGATAACCCGACAGGACAACTATGGAAAGAATAACAACAAATTTACAGTTCATTTAAGGTTCTACTGCCTAACATGGAAAGATGGATTAACATTTTTAAAAAGATTTCAACACAGACGCAGTCTCTGTGTTTTAGTTCACTGACAAGCCACTCTTGGAGTGGGACTGACATAAACTGAAGAATCAGTTACAGAATGTCAACAGCACTGAGGTTGAGAAACCCTGATGTAATATCACTTTATCCGGCTCGTCTAGAGCATTATATTCCATACACATTTTAAAAACAGGATATTTTTAAACCACAACTCTTCCAAGATTCATGGGTCTCAGGATTCAGCCATCACAATAAAAGGGTTTAGGAGAGATCTCTCTAACTTCTTAAGAGAGTAGTATGAAAAAGACAGGAGATACTGCTTTCTTGGCTCTTCATGGCCGGACATTAGTGAATTTTATATGTTGTCATATACGTAAATGTATATTTTCAGCTGATAATGAGTTTGATGTCGTAGAAAGAATCCTTTAGAAAGAACAGCCACAGGTAGTATAACCACAGTGTGTTAGAAGCACAAAGCCTAGTGCAAAATAAATGAATAAATGGCTATCACTTCCTCATGGCAGACTATTATAAACAACCGAAGCCACTTGTGAGTCTAGAAGAGCTAAATGAGGTTATGTTTTCAAATCCCAATCACAGAACTTAATGTTTCAACACCAATTACAATTATCCAGCTATTGGACTAGTTGATCTCAGGTGAGAGTAGGTGCCTCCAAGGTCAGAACCGCTAAATAGGTAGATGACAAAGATCTTTCCTTTCTTTTTTCCCTTCTTACTTTCTTTTTGCTTTTCTTATTTCCTTTTTTCTGTTTTACTGTTTTTTCTTTTTCAGTAATGGTTCCCCATAGTTCCGACCAAAACTTTGTTGCTTTCACACTGTGAACAGCTGACATACCAAGAATCTGTTTCTCTCATCATTTTACTTTCTGGTGAAGTCATTATATAATTAGATGTGGAAAACAAAAGCTAAATAAACACACACACACACACACAGTTGGCTCTAGGGGGAAAGCTTTTCTTCTCGCCAGTCCGATACTTTAGCCTAGCTTTCATTTTTTATACCAAAGTGCTTTTGATTCTGGTGTTGTCAAGTCACTGAGGACTTTCCCATTCAAAATGTTATCTCTTATATTTGACATTAAACAAGATTTCCCAGTGCTTCAGGATCCCAGAAATAGGCTTTGTATGTGCCCGTGTGTATTCAAACATTTGAGGAAGAAACTTATTAGCTTTCAAAATATTTAAGGCTAGCATAACATGTGTTTTCAATCAACATAAATCAAGATAAATTAAACAATCAGAAAAAATAAGGTAAGATGAATTGAATGAATTGAGACACATGTTCTATTTTAGCTAATTATAGTTTCACATAAACTCGTTATATTTTCATAAAAACTTATTATGAAAAATTTCCAACAAACATAAAAGTAGAGAGAATTTTTTTTGTCATCCATTTCCCCTGCCCACTCACCCTCCCCCCCTTTTTTAAATGGAATATTTCAAAACAAATCCCAGAGATCGTATCTGGCTGATCATTTTCAAATAAAATGGCCCGTATCAAGGCCATTAGTGACCAGTCAAAATAAAATGCCTTTTTATTTCCCACTAATTTTAACCCTGGGAACCTAGGCTTTATTAATCCTTTCCTAGACTGACTCATGCAACTGAGGCATAAAAGTTTACACCCACGACATTTTTGCTGACGGCAATGAAGAGTTCATACTGGTCTGTGACTATTGATCGATACCCAAGCAGAAGAAAAAGTGCCTTTTAATTTTAGACAATATGTATGCCTATTTCCGCTTGTAAGTAATTCTTAAAAACATTACACAAAATAAAAAATAAAATAGTTTCATAAAATCATCTAAAGGAATTAAAATTGAAGAGCTAGATCAATTAAATGCCACTTCAGTTTCCATTATTAATTGATTCAAGCCGGCTGGTGTGCCATCTGCTTGCAATAGTGGAGGGTGGAGGTTAGGTTCTGTTGTCCTAGTTGCTCTAGGAGCTATGTAAATAATTTTTTTCTTTTCTTTTTTTTTTTTTTTTTTTGCTAAAGTCTCAGGTGGGCTATATCCCATAATTCAGTAGGTCACTCAACACCAACTGGTTGAATGTTGGACACAATGACCTTAAATTAAGAAAACTTTTGTCTAGATGGAGTGTAATAAGTATATTTTTACTAAGTTCATTTTAGCTAGTTATAGAGACATCTTTATATCCATTCTTATATAGTCATAATATTAGTTTCAAATCAACATTAACCCAAGTATGGTTTCCCCACCACCCAACTTACCATATTAACATGGTAACCAGGATGGTATCATATCAACTAGTCTGGGCAATAAATTCTAAAAAAATTCCTGGCACACAAAACTGTGCTTAGAAATCTGCTACTTCTATTACTCATTGTCACTGAGCAGTTCTCCCCAAGAGCTCCAACATCATTAAAGGGGGATATTATTTATGAAATAAAAACTCAAGAATTTTGGTTAAAAAAATTTAACTAAAAAAGTAATATTTTAAAGTCCTATATAAGCAACAAAGAAGACAAGAAAGATGGATTTTAAAAGGGTGGAAAGTTAACAAAAGAGTTCATGACAAAATGAGGAAGTAGAGGCTGGGCACAGTGGCTCATGCCTGTAATCCTAGCACTCTGGGAGGCCGAGGCAGGAGAATTGCTCGAGCCCAGGAGTTTGAGGTTGCTGTGAGCTAGGCTGACGCCACAGCACTCTAGCCAGGGCAATAGAGCGAGACTCTGTCTCAAAAAAAAAAAAAGAAAAAAAAAGCCCAATTTACATTAAGTAGTACCTTAAATAATTTTGTAACCGTCACCTTGGGAAAATGTAGGTAAAGTCACTACTGAGAATAAAAAATGCAACCACATTTACTCTAGAATGTGTAAGCCTATCACGTGCCAATTCCCTTTATGAAGAAATGGAATTGGTGTTTATTCACATGAGTCTCCTGAGAATTCTGAATTCTTTAAACAGTCCACAAAGTTCAGATTTATCTTTTCACAATGGTGAATTTTGTATTGACCCACTTACCTTCGGTGTATAAGAATTCCAGTAAAGGTGAGTTAAGAGAGACTCATTCTGATAAGGTTCTTAATAAAATAAAGTAGGAGCAAGCAGAGACAAGAGACATTTAGAAAAAAAAATGTGAGGTCTTGGGTGATAGTCCAATTGGTATTGATATAGCAATTAATTGGTAAGGGAAGAGGTTGGGTATAGTAGGGTGGGAGATTAAGAAAACCCTTTGTTTTAAGAGAAAATTTAATGAATTAAGAAACTTCAAACATTTTTTCTTTAGTTGCTTTTACGAATTCACTCATTGAATGCATATCTTAAATGTCTTATGCAGCAAGTAACATTCTTTGCTAACTCTAAGACTATCTCAACTGCCATCTTTCAACTATATGCTCCTGAGACCAAATAGATTTTCTTTGACCAGAATCACTTAACTACTATAAAGCATACCTATCACTAAGATCTGTACTTCCCGTGAAGGTTTTGCAGGTATAGCTCATTTACTTGGTATTGTAATAATGAATTCCTGCCTATTCTAAGTTATTTTTCCTACCCCCTACGGAGTAGCCCATTCTAACTTTCATTTCATAGTTTTTGTGATTAAAAAAAAATAAGCTGAAATACTAAGGCCAACTATGTCAAATTCCTTTCAACTATTAAAAATATAACTGGTTGGCCGGGCATGGTGGCTCATGCCTGTAATCCCAGCACTCTGGGAGGCCGAGGTAGGACGATCACTTGAGCTCAGGAGTTCAAGAACAGCCTGAGCAAGAGCGAGACCCCATCTCTACTAAAAATAGAAAAAATTAGCCAAGCTTGGTGGCCTGAGCCTGTAGTCCCAGCTACTCAGGAGGCTGAGACAGGAGGATGGCTTGAGCCCAGGAGTTTGAGGTTGCTGTGAGCTAGGCTGACACCATCGCACTCTAGCCCAGGTGACAAAGCAAGACTCTGTCTCAAAAAAAAAAAAAAAAAAAAGGGTAACTGCTTGTATATGGGAAAACCTAAGTATACTTTATTCATTTCTTCAACTTTGACACACCTTTGGTTCTTTTTGTTTTTCATGCCAACTAACTCGTTATACCAAATCTTTGAAAAAAAGAAATAAAAGCAAAGTTTGGAGGAAAGTCATCCATGGAAAAAAGTTGAAGAAAGAATTAAAGCTAAAAAAGTTTTTATAATAAAAGGTTATGAAAGGGTCTCAAAAAAATACATAGAAAAATCTCTAGAAATTCTAGTAAAATAAACTCCTCTACTCTAAAAACCAAAGGATACCAGTAATCGTTTCTATTACTAGATATTTAGATATAACATTAAAGCATTAATATCTGTTAAGTTACCCCTAGTAAGAAATGTGATTAATTAAAATGGATCTTGTGTTTGTATAAATATATATTTACCCTCCAATTAAAATAAATGTCTTCTAAAAAGTTTAAATATCAGTATTCACTTCTCAAATGAATTATATACATAAGCAAGTGCATTAAATGTTCCAAAAAATGCATTTTTTTTTTTAAGACAGGGTCCCGTTCTGTCACCTGGGCTAAAGTGCAGTGTTGTCATCATAGCTCACTGCAACCTCAAACACCTGGGCTCAAGCGAGCCTCCTGCCTCAGCCTCCCCAGTAGCCGGGACTACAGGTATGTGCCACCATGCCCGACTAATTTAAACATTTTTTGGTAGACATAATGTTTCACTGTGTTGCCCAGGCTGGTCTTGAACTCCTAACCTCAAGTGATCCTCCCACCTCAGCCTCTCAAAGTGCTAGGATTACAGGCATCAACCAACTTGCCCGGCCCAAATGCATTTTTAACAAAGGCAATGCCACTTTGTGTGAACCAATAAATAGCGATTTTTACCTACAGATGCACACACAGAACAACTACAGTTTCTCATTAAAATAATTTCCAGGATCATACTGTACAGACCCAAATTAAGAAACCTAAGTAAGAAACAGTCCATGACACCTTATGACCTCTTATGGCCAAGAGATCAATGTCCAAAACATGCAGTTTTCTAGTTCTCAGCCAGAACTCCTGACTCTACTCCTCCCGTCCCCCACATGCACACAGAGTGAGGTTCAGCCTCCAGCCCCTGCTGCCAGCGGGCCTCAAAGGCCCCAGGAATGAAGGCTTTGGAGCTGGCTGGAGGGAAGAGTTGAATGAACACGAGTGAGGCTCTGCCAGAGCGCTCTCACCTGTCTCTGTTTCGTGTCAATAGCAGCATGCCTTTTCCCCATACTTTTACCTGTTATCTCCTTTGTCTTCAAGCTAACCCCAGAGTTTGGCAATTTTAGTATTATTCCCACTTCAAAGACTAAAACCTGGTATGCAAATTCAGTGAAGCTTCCTGCTCTGATCACTGAGTTGGCAAAAGGCAGAAGCAGAGTTCCTTCTCCACACTGTCTACAGCTTCAACATTCTCTCAACCCCTTATGTTTTCACAAGTTCAAATTTTCAGCCATAATCTAAGCCAATCAACACACAGCATCCACCGCCCTTGTAAAAGGATCACTGCTTCTTTAGAATTCCCGAGCAGCATTAGGATATGCCAGAGAAATGTTAAGATGACAGACAGCATCTTAGATCATCCCCAAAACTTCAAGAAGTCTAAGAATTATTTCACTAGTCATTTCCAACCCTTTCCCTGTCACTGCACAAATAGAAAACGGTAGTAAGTGGACAGCCCACTGGATAAATGGGGGAAGCTGCTCAGGGCCAGAGCTGACCCGCCAGGAGGCCCCCAGCCGCTCTGTGGACGGAGGGCACGCGGAGCTGGGCACTCCTGTGACCTGCCTACTGCCCAGCAGATGCACACTCGCTGGCAAACTTGGACTAATAGTTCTAGAACCCACCATATGTCCCCAGCAGGCCAGACAATAAAAAAGCATATAAACAAGAGAGGGAATAAAAGAGAAATGACAGTGTAAACCTCAAGGGAGTTTTCTTTTCCTAACATTGACTGGACATGTCAGTGAACTGCAGAGGATGTGAATAAACTACACCCCAGTTCTGCCAGGTATCTGGGGCTACCCAAATGACCAAAGGAGAATTCGTTTAATAGTTTAATACTGCAAATCTACCATTACTATAGGAAAATCTCTAAGAAACTCCAAAAAAACTAATGACTATATAAAGTCTTCCCAAATATTAATGATTACAGCTTGTTTTCATAGCCAGGTATTGGGATTTTTTTTTTTCCTAGCTATTGCTATTTTTTAAAGGAAAAACAGCATATATCTAAAATCTTACCATCTTATTTGGACAAACAACAGTATTTAATATCATAAATATTCCAATACCTAGGTAGTGTTTTTCCTTGTTCTTCCCCCCACCTTTTTCTTTTCTTTCTAGCTCTTGTGTTTTTGGTTTTGTTTTTTTTTTTACTATTTTTATGTAACACTATCAAACCTTCTTGATTTGGGAAAAAATTAGTGCTTTAATTAGAGCAAAAAGCACAGAATTAACAGTTCATTAAAATGCACAAGATTAAGTGTGAATGTATCTGTTTATTAAGAGCTTTCAGTGTGTAAATTTCAAATAAAATGATCTATTCAACTGCTGTAGCTTTAAAAATTAAATTATTTTTCCATTCTCTTTTAGGAAAAGCTGCAGCACAAATTAACACAGTAGAGAGTAGTGAAAACAGAATTACATTTAAAACACAGTTTAGAAAACACATGGACCTCTTTTAGGGGTAAGTATAATGTGCAATCGTTGGTAACAAAAGCCAACAAGAATGAAATACAGACATTATATCTTGTGTTTGCATGCATCATAAAGACAACAAAAACGAAGTTTTCAACGTTTACTAGAGATTAATATAAACATATAAATAAGAAAAACCCTTTTTAAATGTTTACCCCGAAGTTTTCTTCTAGGTTCATCGATAAAAATTTTTACTTTTCAAAAGTGTATGACAGGTGATCAGTACAAATCTCTCACTGCTTTCACATGCACTTTTCATTCTATGATACACAGTTTAGGTGTTAATGATGCATCTGAAAGTGGAACAATTTAAGGCCCAAACCCGAGTTGCTTCAACGTAACTAGAGCAGACTTAAAGCTAGCACTGTATCGTATGGAATCGCAGCATACATACTGTATTGCCCCGTGCTAGTCTGATATATGCTAGTTGGTACTGCCATGGTAGGGATGTTAGGTGGCGTTCCTTCTTCCTCTGACTTTTCTTCTTCAATCTTGGGAACACCAGGCACATCAGAGGAAATTTCATTCAGTATTTTTCTAAAATATAATTTAACAATGTAAGTAACCAAGACATACGAATGAGACTTAGAAGAGCTTTAAAGGAAGCATCAGTTTGATGCATAATTGTTCTACCTTTTTGGAAAAAAGTACCATTACGGTAGGAAACTTAATTAACTTACCTATAAGAGGGTCTTCGTGAAAGGATTTCTCTACGTTTATGAGAATCAATTACACCTTCTGATTCTGCAGACTCATCTGTCTCTGCAATTGTTGCTACCTATAATACAAGATTTGCTAAAATGCATCATAAAATAAATGATCTTCTCCCTCATTCAGAAAATGGCGGTTAAGGGCGCGTGTGTGCAGCACTGAGCCAGGTGCTGTTGGCGGTGACCGAGAAGCATGACACAGTGAACCCACACCCGAGCTGCTCAGCACCTGGCTCGGCAGAGGAAGCACAGACACAAACATCTGAGCTGGGACACATGTATGTGTGCACAGGAAGGGAACAGATGATGCTACAGCCACGCAATGGCACGAGTAGCTGGAATGTCACATGAGGCTTCACAGGAAAGGACGAAACATAAAATATATAAGACCTAAGGTCCTAAACCTGGAAGTGCCCTGCAGATCCAGCAGGGAGAGAGCAAGCAAGTGACAGAAGCGGGAGAGAACGCCTCGTTCTCACCACTCTCCTTGCAGCTATCACAGCTGGCTTGAGCTGGGTCTTCACAGTTAGCCTTTAGATGGGCCCAGAGAAGGAAGACACAGATAAACAAGTCAGTAAACAAGCCTGGTGAAAGTCAGGGTTTATACGATAAGCAGTAGGTTAGGGCTTGATGGTGGTAGATCGTGAAGGTCCAAATAAGGAATTTCTCCTTAAAAGAAAGATCAGAGTTTTAAGCATTTTCAAGTCCAGTAATAACACAATACTTTGATTATTAAAGAAAGTCCAGAAAACTAAAATCACCTCTTCAACCACATGACTGCTGTCAATATATCCAGTTATTTAAGCCTGAGGGTTGAGAGTAGCTGAGTTTACAAAGCTTACTTTACTTCATACTATAATTACATGGGAAATTGATTTGGGCAAAATCAAAAGAGCTTATTAAAATATCAACAATACAAGCAAGAATATATACTTCTCAAAGCACATGGATGTGCATATCAATTCACCTACACAAGGCTATACTTCTGTGGTCATGGACACCCCACACGTGAGCATACACCCAGTGGAAAGAACCTACTGGAAGAACTGTTGCTGCATCAGAGAATCATATATCGCCACCAACTGTTTCTCACTTTCCACTGGACTGTCACACACCTGTCATATAATCATGACAACTCTCTGATGTGTGGTGGGCTACGATTTTACCCATTTTAGAAAGGCGAAAACTGAAGTTCATGCAGAGAGATGAAGTGACTTGCCCATGGTCCGACAGGCAGGAATTCTAAGACAAGATCCACCGGCACTTACCTTTACAAAGACAACTGAATTGCTCATTTAACAAAATCCAAGGATAAAAAAAGGCTACCAAATATAAGACACTACTTTCTTGCAATACCAGTCAAGTTAAAACTAAGTAGGTCTGGAAGACATCTGTAAGACCAAAAAAAGGGGTGGGGGTGGGGAGGGGAGGGGGGAGGGAACCTAAGTAGAACTATCTGCACTCCAGTAAGTCATAATACAAGGAAGTGAGTGGAAAGACTTTCTTGTTTTATAATTAGTGTCAGAAAGAGTTAGAAACTCTTGGAATGAAGGGTCATCACCAAAAAAAGAAAAGAAAAAAGACAAGGATGAGGATTCTTTTTATACTTTTGAGCAACACAGGAAAAGATACCCGTGCTGCAAAGATAACCAAGCTTTAATATATGCGGACTGCTCACTTCAAACACCATGCTGCTGCCCTCACCCTTATTCTGTAGTCAACTATACTCAGACACACAGGAAATGGACAAGACGGAGCAGGTGTACCTCCATTGTCCTCACAGATTTTTGGGGGGTCATCAATTAGGTTCAAATAATTATAGCATTTAAAAGATAATGATAAACTGACCTCAAAAAGGAACAGAACTAAATTCCAAAAGAAAAGTAAGAAAAGTATGCTTTCAAAAATGCCTACTTAATAATTTATATCTATTGATAAAAAAAGTTTTAACTTCAAGATTTGTCAAAGGTTGATGACCAACCTTGATAATAACGACTAATAAACTATATCTCTGGATCACAACCACAATAATAACCCTATCTACAAAAGCCAAGGTGTCATCTGAGATAGATGACATATAAACATAACACCAAAGTGACAAGAATGTCATATTACTTTCTAAAGATTATATATACTGAATTTAAAATAAACTTGTATTTCTGTCTACCTACTCATGTGAGTATTCATGAGAATAGCATTGGTACCATAATCTTTATATTACTGTGTTTATCAGACATCATTTCCAAAGAACCCTTAAAATATTTTTAAGCCCCGTCGGAGAGCTTGGCTAAATCAATCTGATTTTGAGCAAAGAACAACAACTTGAAGAAGACAGGAACTGCTCATCTCACAATCACTCATTCTGCAAAAGAAGAGCTGGTAATAAAATTGCAACTGAGGTCGAATCGATGTGCCACGCAGGGCACAATGCACTTGATACACAAAAAAGAAATTCTTCCAAATATCTAATAAAAAGATTTGAGCATAAAAGCTAAAAGCTACATAAAGAAAAATGATGAAAAATGAATTCGTAAAAGAAAAAAAAAAAAAGGCTCGAGAAAGTCAAAGACAAATCACCCAGGAAGGAAGCTAACCTGAACAGTTTGTATTTGTGGTGACTGAAAGACCGATGGCTGTGGTGTCTGAATTACTCCCTGGACATGTACAGTTTGGCCCGAAGGTAGCTGCACTAGAGTTACAGCTGGGGAGCCTCTTCCGGTGCCTGATCCAGCTACAGAAACCTGCAAAAATGATCATCATTGAGGATTAAGGCTGGACCTTTTTCTGGTTGTTTTTGTTTATTCTTCAGAAATACCACTTACTAGGATCACTGGCCTATTTCTCTTTTACTTTTCCTGCTTCTGAGAAATGACAAACAGGCCGGGCTACTTACCATTAGGGGGTGGTTACTGTCCTGGAACAGTCATTCTCTGATGTGATAGATATTAAAGAACACATGCTCCTCACTCTCATGCCCATGCTTCGTTGGCTGAGAATGTTCTAAGCACAAAGTTCCAAAGCAGTTAAACTACCTCACTACGACCTCACGACTCCTACCAGTGAAGCCTTTTTTAGGCCAGAGCATAAACTACCCTCTCTAACTTCTTAAGAGAAAGTGGAGGTAGAACTTAAATATGGTGAATTGTTTTTTAATAAATGACACGTTAGACATATGATACTCTAGTATTGCTCTAGAGGTAAGCGGATGCTTCTCTCTATACCAATAAAAATTGCAGCTACTTTTATGCCCTCATAATCGCAGGCCAAAGAAATTCCAGGACCCGTCAAGCCCCAAGTGGGAGCTCCAAGAGCTCCCGTCAAGCCCCAAGACCCAGAGGGAGCTCATGTGTTGGAGCTCGCGAGGCCTCCTAAGACTTTTTGTCTCCACTAGAAGCAGCATCCAGAGAAAGGGCCACAGCTATCACTTAGCTTGGGCAGAGAGAAGAGAGAAGAGCCATCTCCTACCAACTTTGAGTACTTTCAACAGAGAGTAAAAAATAATACCTCCACTCCCCTGCACTCAAAACCTGCTAAATTTTCTCACTAGCAAACAACTCTGTCCTATAAAGTTAGCATAATTTTAGAAACTTAGCCTCTTATTACTAAGATTCACTGTTCATTATGACTTACTCAAAACAAAGACGTCGGAAATGAAATAAGCCACCAGTTTCTATTATGAGTGGTAGCAGAACCACAGGGTCTACAACATTTTTGAAGGAAGCCTCTGTGTGTGACCTCACTTTAAGGAACACCAATGATTTTCAAGCTACTTCTACTCATACTTAAAAGAATGATTAAAAACTGGGTTTATAACAAATAACTAGAAGATTTCTTTACATCGTCCTTCCCTTGGAAAGCAAACCTCTCTGGTAATCCAAAAGTTAAAAATCTTTTACCCATGCGGGAGAACCTGTGTTGAGCATTGTCCTAGGTGCACCAGGGCAGAAAGTAGAATTAATAAAACTCACACCTAAAAAACAATAGCACACCAAACCGTCTAGAACTAATTGCTCCACTTTAGAGCCATGAATAGCACAGGAGTACAGAATAGAAACATCAGTACGGGCCTGAATGATAAGTGGAGGCTTTGTGCAGAAGTCAGAGCTTGGGCCAGGCCTTGATCTGAACTCGGATAACACCTGGACAGAAAGCGAGAAACCAGGGTAGAGGAAACCAACATGCAGCCCGAGGGGCATATTCAGCCGGCCTACCCCTAGAGCATTAGTGTCCACCTTAGGGTTTCGGGGAAAAGAAAACGTCACCTCATATGGAACCAGTAGATTTAACAGCTACAAGTTAAAAAGCACTGGATTGGAGGCCGAGAGGGGAGGATCGCTTGAGCTCAGGAGTTCGAGACCAGCCTGAGCAAGAGCAAGACCCCGTCTCTACTAAAAATAGAAAAATTAGCCAGGCATCGTGGTGTGCACCTGTAGTCCCAGCTACTTGAGAGGCTGAGGCAGGAGGATTGCTTGAGTCCAGGAGTTTGAGGTTGCTGTGAGCTAGGCTGACACCACGACACTCTAGCCCAGGTGACAGAGTGAGACTACATCTCCAAAAAAAAAAAAAGCATTGGATTTATTCTCCAAATGTTCCTAGCACAAGGCACCCACCTCTGTGCTGACTGATTACCAAAGACACCCCTTTCTCCACACAACTAATTCTCAAACTTTTTCATCTCAGGACTCCTTTACTCTCTTAGAAATTATCGATGACCCCAAAGAGCTTTTGTTTATGTGATTTATATTCAGTAGAGTACCTGATAAACATTTAATAATCATATCTTAGGAGGGGGCAACCATGATTTGTAGCTTTTGCTCATGTTTGTGGTGTGAATATTCCTCTAATGGCTGATGTCAAGCTACCAATGGATGACATGGGACACAAAGTTGGAAAAGTAGGTACACAGTCAGCTTTTACAAGCCAGTGTAAGCCAGCTTCAGCACACCACTGGCTATAATCTGTTGATATTTACCATGTTAGAAATTAAAACTGAGAAATTTTTTAAAATAGTAACTCATTTAAAAATAACAAGAATAGCCCGGGCACAGTGGCTCACGCCTGTAATCCTAGCACTCTGGGAGGCTGAGGCAGGAGGATCGTTTGAGCTCAGGAGTTCGAGACCAGCCTGAGCAAGAGCGAGACCCTGTCTCTACTAAAAATAGAAAGAAATTAGCTGGACAACTAAAAATATATAGAAAAAATTAGCCAGGCATGGTGGCGCATGCCTGTAGTCCCAGCTACTCGGGAGGCTGAGGCAGGAGGATCGCTTGAGCCCAGGAGTTTGAGGTTGCTGTGAGCTAGGCTGACGCCACGGCACTCTACCCCTGGCAACAGAGCGAGACTCTGTCTCAAAAAAAATAAAATAAAATAAAAATAACAAGAATGAATCCATTACAGGCTAACATAAATAATATTTTATGAAAAATAATTATTTTCAAAAACAAAAAATATTTAATTAGAAGAGTGGCACCATTTTACATTTTTACACATTCTTTTAATGTCTGGTTTAACTGAAGACAGCTAGATTCTCACGTCTCCTTCTGCACTGAATCTGTTGCAATCTGTTGTTTTAGTTGATATATTAAGAAAATTTGGGCCTCACACAGATAATGTGATTAGAAAAGAGAGGAGTATTATAATAGCTTCTTCAGAAAAACATGAATATTCTTCTTTGATAATACACCAAAACTCAACAAATGGTTTCTTTTCTTTCTTTTTTTTTTTTTTTTTTTTTTTTTTGAGACAGAGTCTCTCTCTGTTGCCCAGGCTAGTGTGAGTGCCGTGGCGTCAGCCTAGCTCACAGCAACCTCAAACTCCTGAGCTCAAGCGATCCTACTGTCTCAGCCTCCCGAGTAGCTGGGACTACAGGCATGCGCCACTTTGCCCGGCTAATTTTTTTTCTATATATATTTTTAGCTGTCCATATAATTTCTTTCTATTTTTAGTAGAGACGGGGTCTCGCTCTTGCTCAGGCTGGTCTCGAACTCCTGAGCTCAAACGATCCGCCCACCTCGGCCTCCCAGAGTGCTAGGATTACAGGCGTGAGCCACCGCGCCCGGCCCTTTCTTTTTTTTTTTTTTGAGACAAGGTCTCACTCTGTCACCTGGGCTAGAGTGCAGTGGCATGATCATAGCTCATTGCAACCCTAAAGTCCAGGGCTCAAGTGATCCTCTTCACTCAGCCTCCCAAGCATCTGGGACTACAGACATGTACCACCACACCCAGACAATTTTTTTATTTTTTTGTAGAGACGAGGTCTCACTATGTGACTCAGGCTGATCTCAAACTCCTGACCTCAAGCAATCCTCTCACCACGGCTTCCCAAAGTGTTAGGACTACAGGCATGAACCACCACGCATGCCTGACACGTAGTTGTTTTTCTTTTTTGTTGCTGTTATTGTTGTTTTGTTTTGTTTTTAGAGACCGGGTCTCGCTCTGTTGCCAGGCTGGAGTGCAATCATACCTCATTGTAATCCTGAATTCCTGGGGTCAAGCAACCCCCCTGCCTCAGCCTCCCAAGAAGACAGGACTACAGGCTTGCCCCACCATGCCTGGCTAATTTTTTTATTTTTTGTAGAGGCAGGGTCTCACTATGTTGCCCAGGCTGGTCTTAAACTCCTGGCCTCAAGTGATCCTCTCACCTTGGCCTCCCAAAGTGCTGGGGTTACAGGCATGAGCCACCACCTTCGGCCAAGCGGATATTACATAAAGGTAAGTTTCAATGTGGAATCTGAAATCATATCACTTACATTAAAATCCACTTATCTGTTTTACACTTTGGATGGATCTTTTACCCGTGCAAAACTTTGTAACATCATGCAGGAGTCATTCGGAAAATACTGGCTGTCTAAGTTAAGTAGATCTTCCAAACGCTGACACATTTCACGACATGGTATCACATTCAGTAAATCATCACCAACCCCATCAGAAAACTCTGTAAGTATTGTCAAGCTCACAATGGCCGATGCAGGTTTTCCAAAATTCAAATTTTTGGCTTACAAGCTTGAATTCTATCATTGACAATAAACACTGTCGGTTGTTTTCTTTGAAGTCACAGGCTCGCTTCGTTTGTTTTTGAGAAAATGTCAAGTTTGAATAGCCACGGTTTGGCAATTAGTCATTCTTTTGAGAAAAATGATGTCCTGTGGAAAAACACTGAGCTGGTTTGTCTTCCCCTCAAACAATAACACAAGTGCTTTTCTTTCCTTAAGAACACCGAGGTTCTGCAGCACAACACGGAAGTCCCTTCTCTGAGCATCCCACTTCACGACACAGAATATTAAGACATGTGCTCAGGGTTGAGATTTAATGCAATTGATAATTTAATTTTTACTGCTTCATCAAGGTTATTCTTCAGAGAAATTGACCTTTTTTTTTTTTGTTAACTGCAAGTGAATGGCAGTGAAGAATACGACGAGTACAGTTCGGTGCCACGGATTTGATTCGAGATAAGCCACCAACAGTTTATACCCACTGCATTGTTTTTGCACAATCCGTGCAAATGTCAATGCAGAGAAAAAGGAAAGTAACATCTTAGCATTATTGTAAAAATAGTTTTGTCCTAGAAAACCTCCTGAAAGGGTCCTCAGGGTCTCCCCCAGGGTTCTGCGTCCCACACTTGGGAAACAGCTGCTGTGTTCTAATGCAGCCCCCACACCCTGGCTGTCAGCTTAGAGAGCAGAGCGCTCGGACAGGCTGAGATTTCGGCTCCAACCCAGCAGCACGGCCAGATAACCACCTCCAGTAGCCCTGACAGAGCGTGCCTATGCCAGGCAAAACAGAAATGAGACTTTATAACTTAAATTTAAAAAAAGGAAAAAAGGCCCAAAAATTTTAACACAAAGACAAAACGTGATTGCCCGGCTTCCATCACATCAGTTCAGGAAAGTGGGGGACAAACATGACCAGACTCGTGCCCTCGCCTGCCAGAGGATGCAATGTCACTGTCCTTTACCTGCCAGTGTGTGCACAGGCGAGGCGGAGGAAAGTAAGAAGGGTGGAGATACCTGATTTCCTTTCCTTTCCTCTTTCAAAAATGCAGTCAGAGAGCTTGGTGGTGGAAAATTTTAAGACATTACATTTTCTCAGATCAAAAGACTTTACTTGTTATGATTAAGGAGCCCTCAGACATACCTTGTCAGATACCCAGTGGCTCTCAATGTTTTACTTAAAAAAAAAAAAAATATTGTAAGATTCTGAAGACAATGAACTTGAAACTGTAGCGGGTCGACCAAGGAGTACTACAAGTATTCTCACAAACGAGACCTGTGCATCAAGATGGCAGGGACAGCCCTCGTTCACTTTCTGTGGGGAAAGGTCCCGGCTTCAAACATTTCAGATTGTTTTTAAGAACTGAGAAGCAATTCAGCAAACGTTCATAGGTTCAAATCATGCTTTAAGTTGCCTTAACTATCTTTGAGTAAATGATTAAACAATAGCTCTACCCAAAATGGCTTAGTGTGAACAACACCTGCTGCAGAAAGGGAGCTGTACCTACTAACACCAAAAGTCATCTCCTACAATTCTGGAGATGACTTCTATGAACTCTAAAACTACAATGAGACGTCCGTACATCCAAACTCTGGGCAGTGCAAAAGCTCATGAGACAACTCTTCTTTCACTAAACCGCTAAAATGAAGGCTGAGAACCTGCACAAATGACATATCCTAGAGTTAGAATTCAGATGTATCCTTTTAAAGAAAAACCCTTAGATCTGGAGAACCATCATTCTGTATTTGCTCTGCTTTACCCAGAACTGGTAAGTCCCTAGCATTAAGCCTGTAACTACACTGGTAGAGTTAACAAGTTAAACTTTGCCATTATTATTCATTTAAAAAGATTCACACGGCTCCCTACCCTTAACATCTTAGCATTATTATTATATTATCATACTGATCGCATGGGTACAACTGAATACATGGCTGCCCGCAAAGTAGAGTATGGTAAACAGATAACTATGAACAGAAGGAACAAAGATAATGCTTCAATCGCATGCACAGTGTCCCCCAGAATGGGCCAATACAGAAGCATCTTTATGTTTTTCGTAAGGTAATGGGTTCAGTTTCAGGCAGGTTAGGTTTGAAGCGATGGTAACCAGGTCGAAATGTAACAGGCAAGGAGAATTATGGGATTGATTATTGGGTTAGAACCCAGATAGGAAATAAAGAGCCAAGTAATATTAACAAAGAAGAATCTATAAAGAGTATTATAGTTACTTTATTTATAATAAAAGAATGAGTAGGGTTCTAAAAAAAAAATAGCTCTGGAAACAGAAGGGAATTAGCTAAAAAGTCTGTCCTAAAAGACGCCACACTTACAGGGAGACAAACGAAAACTCACTTGAACTAAAATATGAATGTCATATTTATGAATTAACTCATTCTTTCATTTGCTGAACAAACATTGACCAGGAGCCTGCCGTGGGCCAGTCGAAACAGTGGGAATACAGCAGTGAACACGAAAAGACCCAGCCCTTCTAGATCAGAAGGAAACAGAGACCAGAAGAAGAAACAAATACATACTTTTAGGTGGTGCTCAATTCTTACAAGAAAAATAAAGCAGGACGAGGGACTCAAGAGTGACAAGGGAGGGGGAGTGTGGACGGAGGCTATTTTTGTTGTGGACAGCTTCTCAGAGGAGGGAACATTTGTGCAAAAAGCCTAAATGAAGAGAGGAGGAAAGTCATAGGAAGATCCACAAATATATTCATCACATTCCAATAATCAAGTAGGCAACTGCACAAAAAACAAATTGAAAACATCAAATGGATGCATTTTATGAGGCCTTGAAAGTGTGTAGGATGAACTCACAGTGGACAATAATTTACCTTTTTTTCCAGATCCCCTGAAGAATAATCCTCTTCTATAGGATGCCTGAAACATAGATTATGCTGATGCCACCACATCCACTGAAAACGCCACTACAGACAGCAGTTAATCTGAAGAAGTAAGTGAAGATGATGCAACTGACAGCCTCACTTGGCTTTGCAATTCAAAACAAATCCTATAATGACACTTGTAACTGGGAAAACCTCACAATGTTGTGACACAGCATTGGATTAGCACCTAGTAGACTAGCTCCAATCCGTAGCTAGGTTCCCTTACGATGGCGTTTATGATGTCACAGTACAGCTGCAATGTCACAGAGCTACCAGGCCTGCCTCCAAGACATTTCATAAAGGAATAAAAAATGTGAATTCACAATATAGCAGATGGATTTCTGCTGCCTTAGAAATCAAATCTCTGTATTACCTAGTTTAATTTCAAGGACCACAGTGAAAATCCGCTAACAAGCTAAGCAGGAAGTTGAAAACCATCTTGATTTCTGTGGATTAAGACAGGATTCTCAAAAGAGTCTGTTCCTTCTTTGGGGGAAAAAGCGTTTAAAGAATACTTCAAATATTTTAAGGTTGAAAACAAGAAAATAAGGGTATTATAAATTGAACACTTGAATAAAGATGTAGAATATTTCACTTTAATTTTTTAAAACTCATTTTGGTTAGTGCTAAATGAAGACAGACACAGAATAAAAAACAGAGTTGATTTTGGGAGGCGGTGAATTGACAAAAATAATAATAATAAAAAAAAGAAAAACGTAGAGTTGGTCCACATTTTGGTATCTTGTGATTTCCTCCCACTTAGTTTTTTTTTTTTTTTAAAGCAGTATGGCTAACAAATTGCAAAATCATCAGAGTTAAATTTTACTTTTACCTTGAGAATATCAATTGAAAATATTTGTTAATAACAGAATTAGCCAAGTATGACTATTCTTTCTATATCTACTATCTGTTACAATTCTAAAGACGTGTCTGTCATTGTTGATCCAGGTTACAAAACAAAAAAAATTCTAAAGAATTCAAATCCTTTTTGTATGTGTAGAGCATAAGCTGAAATTTATAATCTGAATAAAACGAAGTAGGTCACTGTTTCTGGTGTTGTAAATATAAATGGCCAAATTTCATGCCTCTAAAAAATTAATCTCTTAAAATCAAAGCAAATATCATAATTGAGTCATTCTTAATTATACAGAGGGGTTTTAACAGTCTATTTTAATAATACTTCCAGTAAGTAGTTAAATTAAAATTAGGGTTCTTTATCCTTTGAAAAATAATGCTCTAGCTAATCTTTTTTTTTTTTTCCAGCTACTCCTCATACTATCTTGAATTTCCTATTTATAATATTTGGAGCATCATTTTATATTCTAATCAGTATGAAATGTGTTTCATTGTTATATTTTAAAGTACTATGAAAATGAATATGATGTTTATAGAAGTCAAAGCTCTTTTAGCTGTAAAACTTCTAAACTTCTAAAAGTCAATCTTGTATTTGGTTTCAGGTAAGACTGAAACTGATCAAAATTTACTAGCCAAAGGTATTTCAAAGTAATAAATGCACATAGAGAAGTAGGTGGCAGTAATATTCTAAGCCAAAAAGGGCTCTTATGCAGCAGACATCCTATGGAGGCAAGAAAAGAAGAGTGAACCAAGGATCTACGTAAAAGTAAAATCAGGCCAGGTGCAGTGGCTCAAACCTGTAATCCTAGCACTCTGGGAGGCCAAGGCAGGACGATCCCTTGAGCTCAGGAGTTCCAGACCAGCCTGAGCAAGAGCAAGACGCCATCTCTACTAAAAATAGAAAAATCAGCCATGCGTGGTGGTATGTGCCTGTAGTTCCAGCTACCCAGGAGGCTGAGACAGGAGGATTGCTTGAGCCCAGGAGTTTGAGGTTGCTATGAGGTAGGCTGGCACCACAGCACTCCAGGCCGGCGACAGAGTGAGACTCTGTCTCACAAAAAAAAAAAAAAAATATAGGAGCCAAAATCAGAATCATTTTCACATAACATGACCAGACCAAACTACATGCTTAAATTTTTTTAGTTCCAATCTAATGACCAGAGTTCATAAATAGTAAAGTCTATGAATTTAGCTCCTTAAAAAAATTACAATGAATAAGACCAGCTTGAGCAAGAGTGAGACCCCACCTCTACTAAAAAATAGAAAAATTATCCAGGCGTGGTGTGCACCTATAGTCCCAGCTACTTGGGAGGTTGAGGCAGTAGGATCACTTGACCCCATGAGTTTGAGGTTGCTGTGAGCTAGGCTGACGCCATGGCACTCTAGCCGAGGCAACAAAGTGAGACTCTGTCTCAAAAAAAAAAAAAAGAAAAGAAAAGAAAATACTTAAAACTATGGATGAAAATTAAGAATATTAATTTTTCATCTAGTTTAAAGCACAGTATTAAAAATACCTCACACCACTACTTTTAAGGAAGTAAACTAAATTTAACTCAAACTGAGTATCCATGTATAAATTAAGGCTCCTTTTTCTAAGTACAAAGCAGTAAACAAGTCCTCAGAGAAGATAAAATGAGAAAGTTCTGAGGACAAAAGACCTGGGAGACCATCTTACCCGGGCAGTACCAACAGCAAATATACACGTTATTACTATTTGGGATTTGATTTTACTTCCTGGGGGCTGTCGTTTGCCCTAAGCAAATAGATTGTTGCTGACCTACGAACAACAGCAAATGTTGCTTGAGCTTTCTGTTTGTTCATTTTTTGTTTTGTGATAGCCATCTACATCCTTCCTGGCCCTATTGAAGCTCAAAATGATGGATTTTTGGCATAGCTGGCGAAAACAATGGGAAATGCCATTCCAATTTTCCACCATATTGAAAAAGAAAATTTACAATTCGTACATTACAGCATTCCCAAGTACCCCGTGTCAAGCCCTCACTGTCTGCCAGGCCTGCTTTATTCTGAGGTGCTCTTTACACACAGTGTGCATGTAGGATGGAGAGAATAAGACAGATTAGCAGAGTATAATCTCCGAACAACATTCCCTAGTGGTTTTCTCTGCCTCCCTGGCGTCGTCTCCTTGTTTCCAAAAATACACAGGGCCTTGGAGAGGTTCAATTTTATATTAGAACTGATTCTCTCAAGGCAGTATTCTGACCCTGACGGTCTGTAGAGTTTCCTTCCAGCTCTGTGACTCCTGCGATTCCGACCCTTTCATCTCTCCCTTCTATCCTTGCTGAAACCTTGAGAACTGGTCATTCACAAAGCAGAGTTGTTCGGCTTACAGAGTAGAGGTGTCGTGCTCAGGCCTGGAGGCTTCGTCAGCAGCTGTAAGGAATTGTGCTTCACAAAGTCAGTTTTAAAGTACATCCTTTCCAACGGCTCCATTGAATGACCTCACCCCCCTAGATCTTCATGACAGCGTCATCAATTCCCAAGACACTGGGAACAAGAAGAGTTCAACGTGTCTACTCTGCTGCTTTCGGAGAAGATCACACATTTGTGAGATAAATGGAGAGATACGGATAGGGGTAGCATATTCTACCAAGGCATTATATTTGATTTTTTATTAGGTATGATAGTAACATTTGGTTATATAAGAAAATGTCCATAATTTTTTAAAAGTTGCATTCCCAGAAGTAAGTAGGAGTAAAATGACATGATGTCTGAGATCTGCAGAGCTGCTTAAAATACTTCAACAAAAAGAAGAAAAAAAAGAAGATAGATGAGGCAAATGCTACAGATTTTTTTTCTTTTTTTTTAGAGACAAGGTCTCACTATGCTGCTCAAGCTGATCACCAGCACAACCATGGCACACTGCAGACTCGAACTCCTGGGCTCGAGCAATCCTGCTGCCTCAGTCTCCCAAAGAGCTGGGACTATAGGCATGCACCGTGACAAAATCCTGGTAATTATTAAGTTTATGTATACAAATGGGACCATTATTCTATTCTGGTGTATGCTTGAAATCTTTCATAACAAAAGAAGCCTTAACTTCCCATTACCCATTTAAAAATTATACTATTTCCAGAGGACGTAAGTATCCTTATTTTAAAACTATTTGTATATGTAGTATTTTTGTTTTTCAACATTTTGGTTTCTGGAAAGGGTTTCTTCTGGGCCTGGTTATTTAAAATTAGACTCTCTGATTTATTACCAAGAATTTTTCCAGGGTCAGGTGGGAATCTAGTCTTCTATATCAACACATATGCTTAATAAAGATACCAACTTCAATTAAAAATAAATCAATACAAAAAATAATTCAGGCAAGAATAAAACCAAGTCACAATATTGAACCCCCAACTATTTGCCACCCCAAGGTTTGGCCATGGTAACTCCTGCCTCTGACTTTTTGGCATTATTATCACTGTGATTTTACTTTCAAACACAGATAGAAAGGCTCTGTTTATAACCAGGAAGTTATAAAATAGAAAAATGTAAAACTCCAGTCTCTCTGGGTACACCTTCACCTCCCCTCAATTCATCGGGAGAACAGAGCCCTGAGAGCCAAGAGCAAGGTCAACGGTTTTCGGGTCTCTGATGATTTTCAGAGAATACCTGATTAAGGAGAACCTCTGGAAAGGCCAAGGCAGTCAAAACCACTAATATCAAATGATATCTGATGCACAGAATCAAACCCACTGGATCTTTTGGTTGCACCTTTGTTCCCACGCTGTTTAATGATAATCTGACCATATAAGCAAGGAAAAGAGTGTTATAAATTCCTCTTTATACACAACTGAATTTAAATCTAAAACATCTGAGAATTTGCAATAGTCAAATTTGAAGAAAATGAGATAAATGGCAAGTAAATATGACGCCATAAGGAATTATTCAGAAGAGTTAGTGACTTTTGGCATATGTGGTAAGGTTAAAGATTTCACTTTGATTTCCTAATACTTCTAGTTATGTAATATTGTACAATAAAAAATACTCAGAAATGAACAGCTTTAGGTATCACAAGCACCTAAATTAGTAATCATGTTCGGAAAACTGTGACTGCTAAGAATTGTGCTCTAATTCTCTGAAAAATTATGATCTGTGCATGGCATGGAGGAGATTCTTAGTATACTAAAATAATCCATCAATCAGCAAATAGATTACTTCTTAATCTCTTTACATTTCTAGTATGAGAATGATAAAAACCATAGATTATTTTTATTTTTCCCATAAGACTCTGTTTGATCAGAGTTTGTACTTCATCAAATACTTCAAACATACAGAAAATAGAAAAATAGCAAAAATCCGTGAACTCGTTATCTAAATTTAATAAGTATCAACATTTATTAACATACAACATTAACATACATTAATTGAAAATTTTAAAGAAACATTATAAATGCAAACAGGCTTTTTCTAGTCCCTCCATTCAGCCTTCTCACAAGTCCCCGGTCTATACCCTCTTCTATTTCATTCAAAACATTCCCAACTTTCCCACACCCCACTTCTCACCCCTTTGTCTCCCAAATCCATCTTTCTCTATTATTTCACAGATGAACTTCTTAAAGAATCTATACTTCCAATTTCCACTTCTGCTCCTTTTATTTGTTCTCTATCCTACTAAAACCTAGTTTCTGTCCACCAGACTCCTATGCAATTCCAAAACCTCATAAACTCAAAGCTACTTTTCAGACTTCGTATTGCTTGATCTCTTGGCAACTTCTTACTGAGGCTCACAGAGGTGGGTGAAGGTCCCCGCCTGAAACTGAAGGTCCTCAGAATTACAAATTATCATCTTAGATAACAGGGATCTATTGTTCTGACTACACAGGACCAGAAGTCTTGGGGCAAAACTTGTGCGTAGAAGTCAGTAAGCCAGACCTAAACAGGGAAATGAAGGCAGAGGAGGAAAATGTGCTTTCAACTACAACTTCCACAAAGAAAAGCACAATTATCAACCAGAAATCAAAGCTATAAAAATTCTGCAAGATCTCGAATTCATGAACAAATATGTATCTATTCTATTCTATTCGCACAAAGTACTGAAGAATATACACCAAAATGTTAACAACAATGAAATCTGTGGATGTTAAGATTATGAATAGTTTTTGTTCTTCCTTTTAATAATAATTATTTTGTTAATCTCCTACAGTGAACACGCATTTTTTTTTAACATGAAAAAGGTTGCTTTTTCATTTTCTTCAAGCAAAAGGCCAGCATGCCTGTCTTCCAAGCGTAACAAAGAAGGATGTTGCCAGGGAGATGCCGCTCTGCAGAATACTTGCAGAAAACCTCCAGGGAATGAGTGGGTGTTGACAGCTTGAAAGGGGAAAGACAAGCAGGCTGGGTGCATGGGGCCCAGTCTCAGGGAAAAAAGAGCTCTCGCAGGAATAGCCTGGCCCGACACAACCCAAGAAGTGCCTGGTGTTCCCCTGGGGCCTTCCAGTCAGCCATCGGGTCCTATCTACCTGCCTGCCTGCCTACCTACTTACCTACATACCTATCTATCTATCCATCTTGAGAGACAGGGTCTTGCTCTGTCGCCCAGGCTCGAGTGCAGTGGCACTCTCAGAGCTCACTGCAGCCTCAAACTCCTGGGCTGAAGCCATCCTCCTGCCTCAGCCTCCCCAGTAGCCAGGACTACAGGTACGTGCCACCATGCCCGGCTAATTTAAACATTTTTTGGTAGAGATAATGTTTCACTGTGTTGCCCAGGCTGGTCTTGAACTCCTCACCTCAAGTGATCCTCCCACCTCAGCCTCCCAAAGTGCTGGGATTACAGGCATGAGCCACCATGCCCAGCCTACAGGTCCTATTTGTTCTCCCTTTAAGATGCCATTAAAATCTCACTACTACTCGGTACCCCACACTCCCATGACACCACGAGACAACCTGATGGTGTCCCCACTGCTGGCTCACTGGCTTCCAATCCCACCTCCACAGGGCTACTAGTGTCCAAACACAGTGAGCATAATGAAAATATTTCAAGAATATTTAGCATACAGGGTACTCTGAACTCTCAAATGTGTACAATCCTCTACTTACCTTCACCAGCCCAACTGCCCAGGCCAGACACTAGGCTCCAGGTAAATTCAATACCTGTAGGTGCCTGAACACCTCAGAGTGTGGCTTTGTGCTTCTGTGCACATTCTTCCTTCTGCCTAGAGTATGCTTCCCTACCCTGACCTACCAGTAGACTCCTAATCACCCTTTATGTCTAGCTCAAATGAAAAATCCTCTGTAAAGCACCCCTGGTCAACTGGCTGCTCCCTCCTCTGTACACCTTGTTGAATTTGTACATAACATTTGACAGCGCTCCTTACACTATTGGAATTATTGCTAAAATATCTGTCTACCCCACTAATCCATGAGATATTTAAGGCCAGTAACTACATCTTCCCATACATCTAGAATAGTGCCTAGACACAGTAGGTATTCAATAAATATTTGATGAACTAATAAATAAATATCTTTGATTTTACTATATATTTTTATAGATAGACCAGAAATAGATGTTAGGATCTGGAAAACAGGTACTAACCGATACTGGTGCTCTCCGAATGAAACCAATTCAAAGTTTAAGACTTAAATGAGGCCAAGCATGGTGGCTCACACATGTTAATCCCAGCACTTTGGGAGGCCAAGGTGGGAGGATCACTTGAGGCCAGGAGTTTGAGACCAGCTTGGCCAACATAGCAAGACCCCATCTCTACAAATATAAAAAAAATTAGCCAGGCATGGTGGCACACGCCTATAATCTCAGCTATTCAGGAGGCTGAGGAGGATCACTTGAGTCCAGGAGTTCAAGGCTGCAGTGAGCTGTGATTGCGCCACTGCACTCCTACCTAGGTGACAGAGAAGGACCCTGTCTCCAGAAACAAAAAATTTAAAAATAAATTTAAAAAATTTTTTTAAAAAGACCTAACTGAAAAGAAAGTAAAAATCAAGCCAAATATATACAGGGCAAATCATAAGACTTCTGCCATCTATTAGCAGCCAAGAATATTAGAACAATATCAAAGAGTATCAATTTGGAATTAGCAAACCTCAGAAATAATAATTTGAGGGTTACATAGTATGTCTTTTTTTTTTTTTTTTTTTTTTTTTTGGAGACAAAGTCTCGCTCTGTTGCTTGGGCTAGAGTGCCGTGGCGTCAGCCTAGCTCATAGCAACCTCAGACTCCTGGGCTCAAGCAATCCTCTTGTTTCAGCCTCCCCAGTAGCTGGGATTACAGGTGCGTGCCACCATGCCTAGCTAATTTTTTTTATTTTAGTAGAGATAGGATCTCGCTCTTGGTCAGGCTGGTCTCGAGCTCCTGACCTCAAGCGATCCTCCCCACCTCGGCATCCCAGAGTGCTGGGATGACAGGTGTAAACCACCTCACCCGGCCAAGAATTACATATGATGAAGGGGTTTTTGTTTTCCCTTTGTATAGTGGAGGTGGGGGCACAGCCAAGTGTCTGTTATGATGCAAAAGTAATCAAGAGTTACATGTAGCTTCTTTTCAAAATCAAATCAGCAAGAAGGGCTGATAACCAGGGAACGTGGAAAATTTAAGATCAACAGCAAGAAAACAGAAACTGCACATAATTCTCATTTCCACATCTATCAACTTCCATCAGTGCCTGCCTATTGCCTACCTGAGCTAAAGTAGGGATTGAATTTTGACCAGTCTGAGTCTGCATGTGAGCAGATTCGCTCTCTGCCACCGAATCTCTTACACTTCCATCCTGCTGGGACTCAATTGTTTCCATGGTCATTTGTCTGAAAAGACAATAAAAAGGAAGAAGTATTAAGGCCCTATCTGAAGTATTTGGAAGTACAGGTTCAGCGTCCTTAATCCAAAACTCCAAAATCTGAAACCTTTTCCAGCATTCACATGATGTCACTGGTAGAAAATTCCCCATCTGACTTCATGTGATGGCTCACAGTCAACACGCAATCAAATCTTTATTTCCTGCAGAAAATTATTAAAAACATTGTATAAAATTACCTTCAGGCCATGTGTATAAGGTGCATATGAAACATAACTGAATCTTGTGTTTAGACTTGGGTCCCTTCCCCACGATATCTCATTATGTATATGGAAATATTCCAAAATCTGAAAAAACCCAAAGTTCAAAACACTTCTAGTCCCAAGCGTTTTGGATAAGGGATACTCAACCTGAGTTGTTTTTACCTAGCTTTCTGATATTTATTTCTGACATCTAATTGTACTATCTTATTTTTTTAAGAACGAGGTTCAATAGTAGAGTCCTAACTCTTCAAACCTAAAGCACCTTTTCTGCTCACTGAATATGAACATTTCCAAGGGAGCATTGCAAAATGTTGGGTGGGAACTAGCTTATTTTAAAACTTAAAAAAACTTATAATGAAGTCTCCTTGATAATTATTTTAAGTCTTCTGATTAGTATGAATGAGTGGTAAAATTAGGTTTTCTGTTTCACATGAAAAATATAAATAGTCTATGATTGTCAAAGCCCAACATGTCTGCATTACGGTGTAGTGTGAAAGAATTTCCCCATTGTCTCAATTAGATGTGTCATAATATAAAAATGTGTCTTGCTTTGTTAGCACTAAGTAGTTTCTGATACATAAGCCCTAGTTATTAAATATTTAAAGAGGAGAATCTAATTTTTCCAGGAAAAACTTTTTACATGATTTTAGTTTGCCTATGAATTCAATTTAAGTTAATGATTTCTATGTGGAGTCTTTCTAAAAGGTAAACCATATTATAATAAATCCTTTCCTATTAAGAGAAAATGGAAAATTCAAACAAAATTAACAAAATGAACAACTTACTTATAGGAGCTACTCCCTGCTGTTGTACATCTTTGCAATTGTCAATAATACAATGTGTTCTTTTCACCTTTGTCTAACTATGTATCCAAAAAGTATGAAGCCCATTTAGAACTTTGAATTAAAATGCCCAAATCATTTTTCCAGATTTTATTAGTTGCCAGATCCTACACATCCTCCACGTACTATTTTTCACTCGATACCTTCTTTTGCATTTTAGTAGCCATTATCTGAATTCCAGTTTTCCATTCTCAAACCTGTCTTCTATAGGCTACACTCTAAAGTTATTTTAATACTCATAACTGACCATAACAATTTGGAGCAATTACACCAAAATAAAAAACCAGTAGCCTCAGATGGAAAAATGTCTTTCCCTTAATAGTCCCTAAATCTTTACCTCTTTTCTTATTAATTCCCAGTGGCCTCTCCAATTCTAGGTAAGCATAGGTCATCATCATGCATAAACTGTGAATTCCTACTTTTCTACTTTTGTATATGTGAGCAGGCCCGCAGAGAATACCTCAGAACATATGTGTGGGATATAAAAAGATATTAACTGGGAAAAGAGAGCAGGGAAAATGCTTGGTTAAAATGTTTTAAATATCAGTGATTAAAAGAGAACATCTGAGAAGCTTGAATATGTGTGTCTTGAGAAAGGTGGAAGGTGCAGATCCAACAGGTAGCATTTTCCAAAAGTATATGACCACCAACAAACCCCTTTCCTACAAAGCAAGCCCTAGCAGAGTACTTTGGAAACAATCTTGGAATTTTTTTATACCTTTGTTAAAAGCTCTCTTAAGCTTCTGCTAACAACTTGAGTCTCAACTCAAAAATTACATGCTGAAAAGCCTTAGCCAATAAACTCTTTGTATTTTAGAAACATTCATTTAGCATCATCTATATGACAGGCCCTGAAAATACAAAAGTGAGTAAGTCATGGCCCTTGCTCTGAAGGAATCCATTAACTAGATGGTCCTTGATTTCTTGAACTACAGTCCTTGGACAACCTGTATGAGAATTAACTAAAGTATTTGTTTTTAAAAAATGCAGATTCCCAGACTCAACCCCAAACCTACCGAATCAAACTTTCTGGAGGATCTAATTTTTATATCTAAGTGATTCTAATACATATTAAAAATTTGGAAACAGTTTATTGATAGTAATGAACACAAGTAAAGTAACTTCCTAAATTGTGTGAAGTATGTTATACATGAAATGCTCTGGAAAACACAGGAGGGAATGAGTAAGTCTGCCCGAGGATGGGGCCAGGTGAGTTGCATATTGAAGGATGAGTAGCATTTCGGCAGGTAGAAAAGGAAAGGTGAACTATGAGAAGAAGGAAAGTAAAGAGTGTGTTTGGGTAACGGAACAGTTGACTGGAGTAGAGATGGGAAGCCTAATTAGCTGCAGTGGAGAGGAGACAGGGTAGGACTAACAGAAGCAGGGCTGGAAAGGTTGCATGGAACCAGATTAGGAATAGCTTTTAAAAGCCTATTCTGATAGCCTTGGGCAGAATTAGTTATTCTCTTTTGCATTCCCAAAGCATTTTATGCAGTACCTCCATTCCAGCACTGGCCGAGCATATAATGCATCTGTTCACATGGTACTAACCAGTGTGAGCAACTTGGGGGACGGGGGAGAGCACATCTTAGATTTCTAAGTATTCCCAGTGCCCAGTACAGTATCTACCATAACCGTTAGATAAACCAACTAATCAGTTATTCTGGTAGACTGTCAAATGTTACTATGGTGATAAAAATAAGGTTCCGAGTGATTAAGTGACTCTCTACAGGGGGCGTAATAGGTAGCATGACCTATTAGGTCCTCCCCTATAGAGGTAGGGGATGGAAAAGTGGTCTTGAGTCTGTAACTCCAGGGTTCATTCCCCAGGCAGCCCTGAGTATGCCAGTTCAGAGAACATTTTATTTTTATTTTTATTTTTTGGAGACAGAGTCTTGCTCTTTTGCCCTGGATAGAGTGCTGTGGCATCAGCCTAGCTCACAGCAACCTCAAACTCCTGGGCTCAAGCAATCCTTCTGTCTCAGCCTCCCAAGTAGCTGGGACTACAGGCATGTGTCACAATGCCCGGCTAATTTTTTTCTCTATATATTTTTAGCTGTCCAGATCATTTCTTTCTATTTTTAGTAGAGACGGGGTCTCGCTCTTGCTCAGGCTGGTCTTGAACTCCTGACCTCGAGCGATCCTCCTGCCTCAGCCTCCCAGAGTGCTAGGATTACACAGAGAACATTTTACAATAATGTGTTTTTCAATATGCTGCAACTGTGGTCACAGTCTCGTTGAGATATGCTTTGTCTTTCACACTCTATGTATGGACCCTAATTTCATCCCATTTGTATCCTGCCAGAGTACTGAGTATGGTGCTCAGTACGTGTCATTCTGTACAAGTTTGATACTAAAATTAGTTTATTTGAAGGTAAAAATCACCTACAGAAAAGTAAGCTCAACATTAGCAGTTTAAATTATACACCCTATCATTTTTAAGCAAGTTTCTTCTGCTGATCTATATCCAACTGCTCTCCAGCACAACTTCCTAAACCTACTAAAAACCTAATGCTGGCGCAGGACCCAGGACAAAAAATTCAACTAACATCTAAGTGTTCAACATGGATCATGCACTGTACAAGGCAATTTTAAGCAATATCTCAGCAGAAAAGGTAGTAATAGGATCTAGAAATCAGCTATAAATGATGTACATACAATATTTACAGCTATAAATCAGCCTCAGCTGCTCCAGATAGAATTTATCAAGTGTAAGAGTCCATAATCCTGCATTGTTCACTATGTATTTTATAGCTAAATACACTAAAATTGAAGAGATGTATCGTAGAATGTATTTCCCCAAAATCTCACTTTTTATAACAGCCAAATATTAAACATAGCTGTACTAAAACTAATAGTCTTTAAATTAATTAATTATGTAGTACTTTAATCTTAAATAATAATCTTTATTAGAGGGGAAAAGGACTAATTAGCAATTATGAATTACAGAACATTTTAAAATAAAAACATAAAACAGTAAAAAACTAAAACAAACAAACCCATTAAGCACTATAAATTAACAGCAAGCAAAATACTAGCAAATATTTGGTTCCACAATTCTAAAGAACAGGTAAGAATTTGCTAAAGTGGGGATGCTTAAACTTATAAATGACTAAGAGCAGTAGCAATATTCTTTTCTCTTGAGGTTAAATATTTCTTTTGAAATCTCCTTTACGTTATTTAGCAAGCCTTTTTCTTCTTTGATAGAAAAGAAAATATTATCCCAACCTGTTCTGAATATATTAGGATTCAATTTAATAGAATGCTAGTTAATTGTTTTTTTAAAAAAAAAATAGGAACTTCCATTAAAACAATTTTGAAAGACTTCTGGGATGGACTACTTTTTTCTGTTATTTTCTAGGACTTATTCTGTTACTTTCTAGGACTATAATGAAACATCTGCATCTACTATAATAACTCCCCAAAATATTATACTATCGTACAGTACTATTTGCACAGTCCAATATAAACAATAGGCAGACAACCTATAAGATACTTTTGAGAAATGAACACAAAGGAATATATTCATAAAAAATATTTATTACAAGTATAGAAACCAAGACGATTAATCACTATTTAGGCATACCATAAACCAGGAACATATATATAAGCAGGAGGATAAATGAGAGGAAAAAGGAAACATTTTAAAGGAATGCTGTTATGAGTACCTAGGAAAGTCGTAAAGATAAGTCAGGAGCAAAAAAGGGAAAAGGAAATACAGGCCAAAAATATTTAACAGAAAATAAGACAAAGGCAGTTTCTTAATTATAATTAAAGTGTTCAATTGACTAATAAACTCATACAATCTAAGTTGTATCCAAATTTGCAAAGACAAAGTACACCGCAGGGCAATTTTATTACCCTTGCAACATTTTTTTTTACCTCTTCTAAAAATAGAATCCACTTGGAAAAGGAAAAATTATAAACCATGTTTCACTTCTCTATTTTTAAATAGCTTTACAAAAAATGTCGTAGAAAATGTATTTTCTCTTTAGGGCTAGAGCCAACTGATGAAACAGAATGTCTCTGAAAGTAACCAAAAGAAAACGTGAAAAATTCTGTTTGGATTTCTGTAAAATGTTGATAGAGATTTTCTTCTGTTTTATAAAGTTAGGTAAAGTATAGCCTAAAGGCCAAGAGGAAGAATAAAACTCTGGGGACTCCTCTAATTCTACAATTCCACTGAAGTGCCTACATCCTTATAGATGATCTTCTATCTAACTGCAAAGGCCAGCTCTTGGCATAAGCCAGATGTGGATATCCACACATCCCCTGCAGTGCCTGGCAGAGTACAGGGTGGAAGCCGAATGCCTTAACTGAATGGCTGAAAACTGTGAGTACACATTATTAAAGACACACATACACATATATATGCGTGTGTACATATATACATCAATTCATTCATCATTTTAACTTTAAGTAGAACTTTCAAAAGAACAGAAAAACATTTATCTACCTACCTTAGATTTGTCTTAATATATTTTTTCCTGCCACATTTGCTCATTATTAAGACATTTGTAATCAATGCTTTGCTCCTTTCCCGTTTTCTTCTTTATTTATCCTGCAGTAAAAGTATAATGTTGAATTGGGAGATCATAACATTTTATGTAAAAAAAATTAAAACCTCTCAAAACTAGGCTAGGAAGAATATTTTAATTTTCTATAAAACTGAAAAGACTAGAAAGCTAAAAAAAAAAAAACAACTCTGTATTGATTTTTTAAAAATCTTACTTCTGTATTCTTCTTATCTTCCTAGAGAAAAACACTTCACAAAACTTACATAATGCACTATTTCTCAGATTATTTTCTACTGAAGAGAAAGCAGTGCTGTCTAAATCATCTACTACACACTAAGTATTACTCATAGGTATCAGTCCTATTTTTTAAAGATAATGATCATCTAATAAACTTAATGAATTTATCACTTTCTTAAATTTCACTCCATTGCAACAAAATTTTCAACCATCTTTCATTTACAATACATTCCAACTTGGGTTTTGTCAAGAATTTTAACTCCAAACAAAACATCAGCAGTTTATTCAAAACCTCTTTCTCATAGTGTTCAATCCATTTAAAAAGTTGGTTTAGATGCTGTAGCAATTAAACTCCCTTTTTTACTAGTATCTTTTTAAAATATATATTTGACATGCAGCATGAGGTAAAATTGGCAAAGAAAAAAAAAATTAAAGAATATCTGAGAGTCCTTAATTTATTTTAGAGCTGGAAAGAACAATCGAGCCCATTTCTAAGAACCTTCTAGGCGTCTGTGCCAGCAACAGTGGTGCTCGGCCACAGACACGCCTCGGTCAAGGTCCCCTCCTATTCGGTGTCTCCTCTAAAATGGTTTCATACCATCCCAGTCAATTTTGAAACTGCAGACATCAGGCAGGTTTGCCACACTTCACTAAGTGCACCAAGGCAATGGTTACTGCTGCTGCCATCTGTCCCCAGCACAGGGATGAAAGATGGTAGGACACTTGAACCAGGCTATGTGAGCAAAGCACAAGGGTGGTGCCATTCCCTGTGATCAAATCTTATTCTGTGATCTACCATGCTAGTATTTTACATAGGGACATTTATGTGCCTTAGAAACTGTAAGACCAGGAGTGCAGGGACCACTTACTTATTAAGCAGTGACCTGCGCCCCGTGTAGGCGCTGGGACACAGAGGGAAGCATTGCTCCCCAGCAGCCTGCACTCTAAAGAGGGGGACAGATGTGTAAACACTGAGGATCACAGCACCGTAGCACAGAAATACCTGCTCGTGTTTACATTTCTCTTGGAAATAGTTTTAGCTTCCCTTGTTGAATAAGTAACATAATACATTCGTATGGTTCAAACTTTTAAAAGGGGAAAAAGATATTCAGTGAAGTCCAGGGACAGCCACTCACTTCCTCTTCCCAGAGGCACCACCAGCATTGCACCAGCTTCCTGCCACCACGGCCGCAAGATGTCAAGAGAAAAACTAGTCTCAAACCAGAATGACGAAGGTAAACTTGCGCCTGACTCAGAATTATCAGAAAATGATTTCATTCCAGCTCCTCTCTCAAGAAGTCATCGATGATTGACTGCCAAGCATCGATGCTTTTCAGTCCCCATCTTACCCCTACAGCATTTCCTACTCCCCCGGAAATTCTGTCCTCCTCGAATTCTTTGACATCACTTTCATGCTTTTCTTCCAAATTGTCTAGCCCTTTGTTCTGTCTTCTTTGGCCCAGTATTTAATAAAGGTTGGTTGGTATTCCCCAGGTCAGGACAATCTCCTCCACACATTCTCCCTGGGCTACTTCATCCTTATTTGATGAGCCTCAAATTTCATCTCCAGCCTACACCTTGCTCCTGAGCTCTAAACCTGCATGTATGTATCTGCCTACCAGATGTTTCTTAATGGTCTGCTCACAGATCCTGAAACCCAAAATGTTCAAAGCTAGACTAAACTAAACCTCCCCTACTTTGCAGCTCTCCTCTTGCTGTTCTCTTATCTCAGGGACCGACGCCAGCATTGACTGAGCCACCCTGTCTGGGCCACATTCCCCACTTCCCTGGTCCCCAATATCTGAAGTGGCAACGTGGTCTAATAGTAATAGCATAGTAGTGGTGTGGTGTGAGGAGCGTTGGCATCAGTGGCTGATCTGGGTGTGAACTTGAGTTCTATCACTTGCTAGCTGTGCGACCTCAACTATTTAATTTCTCCAAGCATTCTTTCCTGTCCATGGAGATGACACTGATCATGTTGTGAGGAAGAAGTGCAGGAATGAACGCAAAACGTCTAACTGTGCTTGGAACATAGGCTGGGAACACTGGCTTACTCAGCCCCAACAATTCTACCTCCTAAATCTCTCTCCATTCTGCTCTATTCACTCCATCCTCACTGCCACAGGGTTGACTCTGATCATCTCTTGACACAATTAAAGCAGTAAGAGTCTCTCCCTGTCATGACTTTACCTCGCTCAAACCTCAGCTCAGCCTCTTGTAATCCACTCTACTAGATCACAGCACTCTATATGAAATGCAAATCCAAACATGTTATTTCCGCATATATGGAAATAACATTCATTGGAAATCAAGCAGGTGGGAGTGGGGAGGAGGGGGGGAGGGCAAATTCACACCTAACCAGTACGGTGCACACCATCTGGGGGATGGGCACATTTTGATTCAAAGGGTACAAAAGCAATTTATGTAACCAAAACATCTGTACCCCCTTAATATTCTGCAAAAAAAAAAAAAAAAGAATCCTCCCATGGTTCCCCTTGCCTTAGGGATAAATATCCTAAATTCTAAGTTTCTAATTTGAGGTACTTGGTAGAGGTTTAATAGTTTGTTGTAAAAGCATTCAGATTTTAAGGTATGCCCTCCTGTTTTATTAATCAATTTCCCAGGTTCAAAATTACATTGTGTGGATTATTTAAAGCAGGGGTCCCAGTTTACTACAGCATGAACTATGCATAATTTGAAAAACTCAATTGCTTTCTATACTATTGATCTCATCCCAAATCCGCTTTAATGGGAAGCCCAGGGCTGAATCTAGCACCCCCACCCCGACGTGCACAAACACCTGAATGGTTAAAAGCTCAAATGTCCTTATTATGTTCTTATGATGGGCTTAATACACTATGAAAATATTCTATTTAGCCTAAAACATAACGCTTGAATTATCATGTTTCGTGATACAGTCTGAGGTTACCGTATCTCCTTATACCTAAATTCACAAAGGATACTGATGTAATGCCCTGTATACTACCAATTTTCTACGAAAATAATTTAAAAGTCCTATCTGCCAAGGGACTCTTAAGCTTTATCTTTTAGAGCCGGAAGGCATATTTTAGACTGGTTTATTAAAGGCAAATAATAGCTTACACTAAGTGAGAAGAAATGAGTTCAAAAATTATTTTGCCTGGATATGAATTTCTGTGCCACATTTGGAGGAAGGTCATCTACCATACTAACAAAAACTTTCTATAGCCTATTAGGTTTGAGCGCAAAAATAATATTTGGCATTCATGTTGCTTTTCACCAGTCTGTTGCTCTATTCACCTTCTGGTATAACAGCTGCAATTAATTTCATTGCTATCAGCATCCTTCAATATACAGCTTTCTATATAGATGATATTTAAAATATGTTGATTATTCTACAAAGGACATTTTGAGGACAAATGGTGAAATCCGAACACGGACTGTATGTTAAAAAGATAATAGAGCAAATGTTGCAAAATGCTAACATAAAAAATAAGTAAATTATACTGATTAAAGATAGTATAAAATTTATACTTTGATTGTTGTTAAGATTCTTTGAAAAAGAAGAAAAAATAAATTTATACCTAGAAAAATTTGAACACCTCCTCTGCTGTGGTTAATTACATTAATATCTTAATGTAGTTTTCTGGAAAAATTAGGTCTATATTAGAATTAAACTTCTTGAGTAGCTTTGCTAAAACATAAAAGCTTACATAACCAATTTCCAGCTCCCCAACGAACTTTCCACGTTAACCTAAGTTCTCCACTCATTCTGTAAAACCTACAGTTTAGCTAATGCCCGCCGAAGTTCTTTCCTGTGCCCAAGCACCGGGATGTATGTTTACCAAGAGTTAGGTGTGTTTACCACCAAACCTGATTATACCAACCATGCCTGTTGCAATTTGGGAATTTTGTTAAATAGTAGATTAGATGAAATGATTAAATAGGTTACATGATTAAAAAGAGAGCTGTTCCTCTGAAAACTAAGTCGAATGCTTTGGAAAGACAACAAAGGCGATTTTACGGCTGGGCGAGGTGGCTCACGCCTGTAATCCTAGCACTCTGGGAGGCTGAAGGGGTAGGATCGTTTGAGCTCAGGAGTTCGAGACCAGCCTGAGCAAGAGCGGAGACCCCCGTCTCTACTAAAAAATATATAGAAAGAAATTGTATGGACAACTAAAATACATATAGAAAAAATTAGCCGGGCATGGTGGCACATGCCTGTAGTCCCAGCTACTCGGGAGGCCGAGGCAGGATTGCTTGAGCCCAGGAGTTTGAGGTTGCTGTGAGCTAGGCTGACACCACGGCACTCACTCTAGCCAGGGCAACAGAGCAAGACTCTGTCTCAAAAAAAAAAAGGCAATTTTAATTTTTTTAAAAAATCCTGCCTCTGGACTAGATATTACAGTTGGAGAGAACCATAAAATATAAGGGAAATATTATAAAAAGAAGGCTTCTTTATAAGACACTTGCAATACAAACTAAGTTCTTGCTCCACTTTCAAAAACCCAAAAATGGAAACTGCAGGAAAGGTTTAAAAAAAAAAAAAGAAAAAGAAAAACCCCACTCCAAAACAGTGCCATGAGCATAGCCAAAATAAAAAGAAAAGAATGTGGAATAAAAGGCATTGCATCTCTCATGGAAGCAGGAAAAGAAAGAGAACACAGAAAAGTACAATCTGTTTCTTTGGTTCTGTGATGAAGCAAGATTTTAGTTCTTTGGGAAAGTACATTTGCATAGGTTAATTATAATTTAAGTAGCAACAGCAATTAAGGAAGGCTCTAAAGCTGATATTATAAAGCTGGTCCTTCTCAACCAAGTTGATTTATATGTTGGGAGAAGGTGGGCCTAGTTAAAAGAGAGAATTCCAAACAGCCATATATCTGAAATTGACAGGGACGAGCCTATGGTTATTTATCATGTATTTCAGGTGAAGGAGATGGGTACAGCAGTTAACAGGAAATGACGTCACTTTTAAAATCTTGCTCACACTCTTTGTGAAGCAAAGTTACAATAACTTTCAAATAACAATCTTTACACTTTTATGTAAAACAGAAGTAGCCAGGAGGAATACTTGTAAATAAATATTTCCAACACCAGTAAATAATGTCTTTAATGTTTCAAACATGAATTATACATACAATCAGGAGGCTCTCAAATATAGATTTAAGGCTACTCCAACTTAATTGCTTGAGACACCTGTTATTATTTAAGAACTCTTAACTCTTCACTCAAATTTCCAAAGGATTAACTAGTCAAGCATCTCTTTCTTTTTCAATTCATTTCCCACCTGCTGCCTGCTTTTGGCTACTTCACAATGAACCGAAGAAGAGTCAGCTGCTGAGGAGGAAATGAAAAATGAAATTCAAATAATCGTGGCCTATTTCCAGTCTTTCAACCACCACCACCCCTTGATGAAGGGAAACCAAATTTTAAAACTTGGGGGGAGTCACTTGCTTGACTAGATTCACTGTAAGGTTTTTCTTTTCAATGGCATGCTTCTTAACTACACATTAAGTACATTTCAAAACACTTTTCTACACACATTAAGTACAAATGCATTGACTACTAGTTAGTAAATCTGGGAAAGTAGGTAAGATATTTGAATTAGCTAAAGTTCAGAGTAAAGAATTTCCATGTTATTTTACTTACCCAGATTGGTACCCAGGTTGGTCCTATCTTGTATATCTGAACAAAACTGGTATCTTTCTAATTATAGAACCATGCCTAATTAAACTTAACTCCTCTAGTAATTTTAAGAAAGCATTCTAAGCATCCATATATTAATACAATAACATGGGTCTTTATGCATGATATAGTTTCCCCAATTCCATAGCTAGAAGTTTTCATCATAATCAGTGCTAGGACATAAATTCCAGTTAAAAACATTTCTAGGGCTGGGCGTGGTGGCTAACGCCTATAATTCTAGCACTCTGGGAGGCCGAGGTGGGAGGATTGCTCAAAGTCAGGAGTTCGAGACCAGCCTGGGCAAGAGCGAGACCCCCCCCCCCCCCCCCCCGTCTCTACTAAAAATAGAAAGAAACTAGCTGGACAACTGAAAATATATAGAAAAAATTAGCTGGGCATGGTGGCGCAGCTTAAGCCCAGGAGTTTGAGGTTGCTGTGAGCTAGGCTGACGCCACAGCACTCTAGCCAGGGCAAAAGAGCCAGACTCTGTCTCCAAAAAAAAAAAAAAAATCTAAGCCAAAAGAAAAATAATCATTTTTTTGTGCTATCAATGAAAAAAACTAAGGCTGTCTGAGATTATGAACAAAGCTGTCTGACATTTTGTCATTCTGAGTTAGGATGACCTAATTTTAAGTTTGCTGTATTAAAAAAAAAAAGCTTTACTAAGATAACTTAGAAGAAACTGAGTTTATTTTGTGAAATCCTCAAGTAAAATATTGGAATCACAAGCCCCACTCTTAAATTTTCACAGGATTTTATTCTGACATTTAATTGGCCTGGTTATACTATTGTTTATAATAAAACACATGAAGATGTTTCCCATTTGGGGAGAACTGGAAGGCTTCAAAAGTGTCTGATGAGGAAGAGTTGCTAATAAGGCTTTCTTAGAGCAAGCATCTTTCCTGACCAGTGAGATAGTTATTTACACAGTCTTTAAGCAAAAATACCCTGTAACTTCATCGCCTATGTATTTCCTCTGCTTATAAAAATTGTTTCACATATACCTTGCCAGTAATTTCCAATAACACTCCTAGGAAGGCCAGTCACAAGATGTGCAAATAGATATTTTATTTTTTAAACCTTGCTATAACTATCGTCACGCATTGCCTAATGATGGGGATATGTTCTGAGCAATATGTCATCAGGGGATTTCATTTTTGTGGGAACATCACAGCAGTGTAGTTACACAAACTTAGATGGTATAGCCTACCACAAACCTAGGCTACAAACCTACAGCATGTTACTGAATACCATAGGCAACTGGAACACAGTGATATTTGTGTATCTAGACATAAATAAACATAGGAAAGGTAATGCATGGCCCTGTGATGTTATATGGCTAGAAAGTCACTAAGCAATAGGAATTTTTCATGACCATTACAATCTCATGGGACCACCATCATACATGTGGTCCACCATTGATGGAAATGTCACTATGTGGTGCATGACTGTATACCAATAAGGCTTAAGGTGTTTTCATGAGTGACATCAAGATAATTCCCACTTTCCCACTGTTATTTTTAGGTTTTCTTCTTGTCCTTATTCTCCACTGGATATCATACAGCATCAGAAAATGAAAGCCCGTGAGTAAAAGCATTTACTCTTTATTATGTAGTTCCTATGGAGAAAAGTATTTTAAATACCTTATTATTTAAAAGGAAATTAACATATTTAAAATGTTCATTTCTGTCTCATGTGTAATGGATGAGATACATTCTTCCTGAAATCTGTACTTTTAAGTTCCTGCATTGATAATATTGAAATGCTATTCAATGTACAATAACTTTTAAAACTGACTTTTATATGGAGTCCATCAGTTCAATAATACAGAAGCACTTGGACCGGTCGCGGTGGCTCACGCCTGTAATCCTAGCACTCCAGGAGGCCGAGGAGGGTGGATCATTTGAGCTCAGGAGTTTGAGACCAGCCTGAGCAAGGGCAACACCCGGTCTCCACTAAAAAAACAGAAAGAAATTAGCTGGACAACTAAAAATATATATAGAAAAAATTAGCCGGGCATGGTGGCACATGCCTGTGGTCCCAGCTACTCGGGAGGCTGAAGCAAGAGGATCACTTAAGCCCAGGAGTTGGAGGTTGCTGGTGAGCTAGGCTGATGCCATGGCACTCTAGCCCAGACAACACAGTGAGATTCTGTCTCAAAAAACAAACAAACAAACAAAAAAACCCAGAAGCACTTAACAAAATTCAGACAGTTCAGGCTGATATTTCCTTGTCGACTAGTTGATTGCACATCAAAATATCGGCGGCAGAGTGGGGAGGATCGCTTGACCTCAGGAGTTCACGACCAGCCTGAGCAAGAGCAAGACCCCATCTCTACAAAAAAAAAATTAAAAACAAAAAAATCAATGGTTCTAAAACTGCTCTAAAAAATAAAGTCTCTCAATGGTTCAGCTGTCCAGTTTTGCACTGTTGTTTTAAGAAATTGATCTAAATGGAACAGGACATTTAAAAGCTTTCCAATAGACTACTCCCTTCAATATAAACCTGGCCCAATTTTCTGGCCCAATACTAACTTGTAGAGAATATCAACTTGGGAGAAACAGGATCAGAAATATGTCTATACTGTGCAGATTCCATCAAGACTCCTTATGTATGTTAACAATCTGCAACTCTTCCTTACTGTTCATGAAATGCTCATAATTCTAAACAAGACTTCATATTTTACTCATGCAGTGAGTGACTCACCTCATAGGAAACTAGAATACAGTCTATTAACCTGTGGAATCTAGAGTTTGTTAAAATCCATCAGTAGAAGCAAATTTCATTAACTTTTGGGGACCATGCAAAAACAAAGACTAAAAAGCTCCTCTGTGTTTATACATTCAATAAAAATTTATTCATACGCTCTTACCAAAACATGTACACAAAACATCAGTGTAATTACAACTTCACATTCACCAACATAATTGCATATCCACCACTAAGTAGCTGGGAAAGGATTTGTAACAGTGATCTATTTACAGACTCATCAAAACTGTGTAATCAACTACACTTCTTATTGACAATGTTTTAAGTGTTTACTGCATCCAGGATGGAAACCGTTTCAATGTATCTTTAAATTAGTTGTGTTTGCATCAATCAGTAGTTCTTTAAACGTCAGTTTTGATACTTAGCATTTATTGGCCAAAACACTGTTTTCAATTTGTCCTCCTCTGGAAAAAGAAAATTTCCTTCCCGTTCAAAGAGTTAAAGACTACTTAATGACTTAGGAAGGGAAACAAGTTTGTTATCCAAAAAGCGGATCGAGATTAGGAGAAAAATGTGGTCCCCAATGAAAAAAGAAAAAAGACAATGTGGATTATTAATGTAACCTAATACAATGTTCATACTGGACCTCTTTCACTGTGCATCTAGGTTTTTGTTTGTTTCAAGACAAGGTGATTGCACTCCCATCCGCAGGGCAAATTAGGCAGAAAAGGAAGACACTTAGTCCCCTACGCTAGCCGCACTGTAAAAAGGGGCTCTTTCAGTCTTAGTGAGACTGAAATTGTCTGGTCCTGTCAATCAAAATTTCTGAAAATTTGACAACAAACTGATCAACTGATAGCTGCTTTACTGCGCAGCGTGCAGGAAACGCCTAAGTGATTTCAAACTTAGGGATGCGACAGACAAGTAACAGACAAGAGGGTGAAGAGCTATGTTGAAGGATGTGTTTATTCCCTATTCAGCAGGTTCCAGGAACCTTACCAGACGACGCTAAAAAGGCAAAAACCAAAAGTAAACAGTAAGAGAAACTGCGGTTCCTATCAGCTGTCACGGATTTGCGTCTTCTTCGCAGGCTTTATAAAAGTCTTTGCATTCTATCTCATCACATCTATCGTGTCTGGGGACTAAAATGACTCAACAGCGATGTCCCCTCCGACTGCCACGCCGGAGAAGAAACGGGTTATGTTAATTCACAGCTAAACTGCGTACAGAAAACTGGGACAGAGGTGCTATCAGTCGTCGGCTGCGGTACATAAAACCAACGTCCTTACTCCGGGTTTCCTTTTTCTTTTCAGAGAGTTAGAACGGTAATCGTCGGGGCAGGAGGGCTTTCTCAGGTTAAGGCTTTTCCAGCGCGAACCAGGTTCAAAGGGAGGCAGGGAGGGTCTGGGGGGCGCAGAGCCCGCTCGGCGCTCAGGGGCTACGGATTAAACGAAGCCGCAGGACGAGGTGAGCGGCCGCCGCTGCGCCCGGGAGAGGCCCGGGGGCCGGCGGCGGCCTCGGGGGCCGGCGGGCCGCATCCGGGGGCCGCTGGCCCTCCGGCCCCGGGGACCCGCCACCCCCGGCCCCGGCCCGCCGCCCCCGGCTCCGCTCCGCCTCCTGCCTCCGCCTCCCACGTCGCGTCGCCGGCTCCTAGGTCTCTGGGTCCGGGGCCGGCGCGCCACTTACCCGCCGCGATGGCGTTTACGTAGCGGACCTCGTCACTGATTACGGACGGGAGGAGGTGGAGACCGCCAGCCCGGCCGCCGCTCAGCAGCGGCGCCGCCGCCCAGCAACCCCGCGCCGGCGCCGGCGGCGGCCCCACGTCGTCCCCACGTCAGCTCTGATGCGGCAGCCGCGGCCTCCCAGCCTAGCCGGGACCAAAAGTAGCGCAGCCGCCGACGGAACCGCGTCCTCGCGCCGCGCCCTCCCCTCCCCCACTCGGCGATTGCCTCCCGGGGGACGCCCGGCGGAGAAATCCAAGCTCGAACTCCGCCCCCTGCCGGCCGCCGGCGGGAGTGCGGCGCTGACAATCCAACAATTAAATGGAACGGGAGGAGGGGACGCGGGGGGGTGTTGGGGGGGGGAAGTGGGCCAGGGGGCGGGGCCGGGAGGAGGAACTAGCATGGAGGCGGGGCGGAAGTCCCGGCCGGGGGCGGGGCTGCAAACCGCAAACCTCTCCACGCTCCGGGATTGCACACTAGGCTAACTGCTAGCTCCCAGACAGGGGGTCTCGAGATTGCTGCTTTCGCAAACAGCCTGGGGGGCGGCCCCAGCCCCAAGCCGAGGCCCGCGGGCGTCGCGGCTCTGTCCCACTAGGGGTCACATCCTGGGGACCGCGGGGCCTGCAAAGGGGCCTCAGGAGCATCCCCACTTCCCAGGCCTTGCCCGGGCCGCGGTCCTGAGAAGCGGCCCCGGGCCCGGGGTCCCCTGCTCGGCCGCCCGGCTCCCCGTGACGGGGTCCGTGCGTCAGCGTCGTGGAGGAGCGACGATAAGTGCCCACGTAGAGATGGGACGCGGGGAGCGAGGTTTTTTGGCAACCAGCAAAAAGCCTGCCTAGAAGGGAGGAGAGTTTGGTTTTCCTCCAGCTGGAAATCGTGGGCCCTCGGGTCAGAGGAACATTTTTCCAAGGACACTCCTTGAAAAGTTGCTGAGAAAAAATAGAGGCGTTATGTCAACGTAGCGCAGGTAGAGAAGGGATGCTTGTGAAGTAATGGAATCCCTGTAGAGAAAACCTTCAGTGTTAGCTTTTGGCCAACCCAAACTACTTCCAGTTGTATTGCATACGAGCAGAGGTAAGAGAATAAAAACCTGGTTCACGTCCTCCTCTTTTGCCATTGCCAGAATTCTGAAGTTTCTCTTTCCAGAGTAATAAACGTTGCCTGTCTCCACCTTTTTGAAATTAATTTCTTAATGAGGAACATTAACAAATTAATTAAAGTTAAAAAAATAAAAAATTAACCAAGTACTTTGTTAGACAAGGCTGGCACAGAATATTTATCCATAATTAATACAGTGCATTTTAGCGTAGAAAAGGAGGTCATTAGAAAAAGAAGAAAATAGGATTTCTAAGCCCGGGAAAATCTGTTCATTGTGGTTAAGGTTGACCATGTGCTAGATGAATAGATTTTTAGTTACCAGGGATTTAAGGGACTGCTTAGAACCAAAGTTAAAGGATGAATATTATAATAAAAACTCAAACCACTGAATTCTTTAAAACTATGAGATTGTTTGCAGTCGTTAAACTATCATGTCTAACTTTTAAAATCATAAAAATATAATGAAAATCTGCTTTCAAATGTTTTTTATGTGTTTTTTTTTTTTTTTTTTTTTTTGAGACAGAGTCTCGCTCTGTTGCCCAGGCTAGAGTGAGTGCCGTGGCGTCAGTCTAGCTCACAGCAACCTCAAACTCCTGGGCTTAAGCGATCCTACTGCCTCAGCCTCCCGAGTAGCTGGGACTACAGGCATGCGCCACCATGCCCGGCTAATTTTTTTTGTATATATATATTTTAGTTGTCCATATAATTTCTTTCTATTTTTAGTAGAGACGGGGTCTCGCTCTTGCTCAGGCTGGTCTCGAACTCCTGACCTCGAGCGATCCACCCGCCTCGGCCTCCCAGAGTGCTAGGATTACAGGCGTGAGCCACCGCGCCCGGCCTGTTTTTGTGTTTTTAACTGACAACAAATTCAGCTGCCTGCCAGATTTAGTGTTTTCCATACATAATTTGCATTGTAGCTATTGTCATAGAGAACTTTAAAAACTGGAAAAGTATGAAGGTTGGCTCAGATTGGCCTCTGTTAAAGCCTGATAATTACAGGATTTGAGAGAATTAATGTAGACACTTGGTTCTGTTTTGTAAAATTTTTTTGGTAGAATAATGGTAGTAATTAGTATTTTGTTTATTTTTATATTTTTAAGTACTTAGCTGAGATGCCGGAGGAACACCAGCATGGTAAAGACACCAATGATTATTCATGGAGCATATATATGAGCTGCTTTTTAAGTTTATTAATCACTTTAATAATTAAACAAAAACCTTGTAAATGGTCCCAGAATTATATCTGATGGCTATTAAATAAAACCCTTTAAAATCATCCAGCCCCATTTTACAATAAAAGGATTAGAAGGTTACTGGATTAAAATACAACAGCACGTCCCATACCAAAGAGGGCTCATTCCAACAACTGGTCAGAGACTAAAGTCTCAAGAAGGAAGGGAAGACCATGTTCCCTTGGGATGGCAGCTGTCACAACTTAGGCATGCATGCAGTTGTCAGAAAAAGGAGAAATCAAGATGAATGAAACTGGAAACACACACCACGAGCTAGTAAAAGCTGGATCAAAAGCACCAGATTGGAGTGACACAGGTAACTAATCAGATCAAAAAGAGGAAACAGAACTGGGTTAACTTATATCCCCAGGGGGTGCTATACCCAGCACCCTCGTGCCCCTAAGACCTAGAGCAAGGGGTGAGGCATGAGGAAAAAAGATTGTCACTATTAATATATGAATATTTAATATTAGAAAAAGGCTCTGTGCCACATTTTTGCTTTGTGGCTTTAGTCCCTCTCAGCCTGGTTTCCTTTAGCTTTGGAATAGGGGTTCTAGTCCTGGCCTCTAAAGTGTCTATGAAAAATACAGTAGCTAACAAATAAAGACTTTAGTGCACTCTCCAGTGTTTCCTAGCTAAAGAAAAAAAAAAAGAAAAAGGCTTTAGTGCACTTCATGTCATATAGTAAATACTCAATAAATACAATAAAAGCTATCATTATTACTTTTTGCAGCCTCTTTATGTCATATTTATAATGTACTGGTGGATATAGTACAGACATTTAGGAAACATCTAGTAAAGATTATTACTAAAGGTAATACAGGTGCTTCTTACATTTTGAATTTACAACATGTGAATTTTGTGTCCTTGAGAATACCTGAATCTCCTAACTGCCCGTTAGTCCCAGGAAGTCATTAAATATCTTTGACCACACCACTTACAAGTGGAGTAATGGGCTCATCTACCTCCCTTTTCTTCTATCACGTTCTTCACTGGAGAGATTTTTATCCCTGCCACAGTCCCTTTCCTCTGCCTCTCAGTGCTGGCATTGCACTTAGGCCCCCACAGGCTGCAGTGCTCTCCATCCCTCATTTGGGGACACACCCACACCTGGGCCCTCAACCCATCCTTTAGTTTCTCCTTTTCCTCTTTTCAACTCCCGGTTAATTGCTAAAGGAAAAACAAAAACCCCAATCCCCTTCTCCCTTCCTTTCTCTCACTCTATCCCACTTAGGAAGCCTACTCATGCTCCTTGGGCATAAGAATAGAGGTGGTAATACAAGTATACCGGGAAAAACAAAACTGCAAGTGTTAAAATTAGGCTGAAAAAAGAGTCAATGCTGGTCTGGGCATGGTGGCTGTAATCCTAGCACTTTGGGAGGCCAAGGTGGAAGGATTGCTTAAGGTCAGGAATTCAAGAGCAGCCTGAGCAATGTCTATGGAAAAGAAGCCGAACTCTGTAACATAATTTAAAGAGGTTTATTCTGAGCCAAATGTGAGGGCCATGGCCCAGAGCCACACCCAAGAAGCCTTGAGCAAGTGGACATGCTGTGGCTGGGTTATGGTTTGGTCTTGCGCATTTTAGGAAGACAAGAGTTACAATTAAAGTCATAAATCAATACATGGAAGGCGTACATTGGTTTGGCCTGAAAAGGTGGGACATCTCGACGTGGGGGCTTACAAGTCGTAGATGGATTTAGGGATTCTTTAGTTGACAATTGGCTGAAAGAGTTAGGCTTTGTCCAAAAGACCAGTAATCTGTGGAAGGGATGCTTGAGTTAAGATAAGTCTTCTGTCTTTCATGTGATGCTGTACCGGAATCAGGTTGGGAAGTAAACCACATCATAAAAACTTGTTTACTGAGATTTTATCATTTGTAGGCATGACTCACCAGGCCCCCTTAGAAAGGAATTTGGGCAAAAGAGAAAGATCAGGGTTTAGTCCTCAGCAACATAACAAGGGCCCATCTCTACAAGAAACAGAAAAATTAGCTGAGTGTGGTGGCGCATGCCTGTAGTCCCAGCTACTCAGGAGGTTGAGGCTGGAGGATTGCTTGAGCCCAGAAGTTTGAGGTTGCACTAAGCTAAGATGACACCGCTGCACTCCAGCCCAATTGACAGAGTGAGACCCTGTCTCCAAAAAAAGAAAGAAAGAAAAAGAGTCAATGCCATCAACCTCTAAAGAACTCTTTCATGTGCACAGAAATTCTATTTAGAATTTACACAGAGTCCCTATTGATGATCTAAATCTTTCTTTCATTAAACTGTCCTCCATCTTCAGTGTATAAAATAAAATTAAAAATTGCTTCTACTTTATCTTGCTTGCATTTGTTAATTACTTATAATCCAGAAGTATATTTCATGCATTAAAAAATATTCATTGAGGACATACTTCAATCAAGGAGAGCAGTCAGAGTACTGAGATAGACATTGAAGGTATAGTGATTACATTTTGGCTTAAATAGGCTTCATGGTACTATATTTATACCATTTTTGCCATAGGAAAAAAAGATTTTCCTTCTAAACAGTTAACTTTTTCACCAAACTTTTAGAATACAGTTCATCTGTAAATTGGTTATGGTGTTCAAATTCAGAGATTAATAAATTGGTAATAAAATATTCTGAAGTAAAGTTTGGCTTGTGAAAATCAAGATGGGATGGATTTTTCATGCTCTCAATTCCTGAAACATGCTACCTCAGGCCGTTTGCACGTGCCATTAGCTTGGAGTGTAATGCTTTTCCCTTTCTTTACTTTTTTATTTCAAGGTATTCATTAAGAGGGTATAAGTATTTTATTACATGGGTATCTTATATAATGTTTAAGTCAGGCTTTTGGTATTCCCCTTACCAGAATAGTGTTCATTGTACCCAATAGGTAAGTTTTTATCCCATATTCACCCTCCTGCCCTCCCCTTTTCTTGGTCTTTTATGTCCTTTCTATTGCTTTTTGCCCATGTGTACCCATCCATTAGCTCCCACTTATTAGTGAGAACATATGGTGTTTGATTTCCCATTCCTGAGGTACTTCACTTAGGATAATGTTCTCCAGTTCCATCCAAGTTGCTGCAAATGGCATTATTTCATTCCTTTTTATGGCTGAGTAGTAATCCGTGATATACACATACCACATTTTCTTTATCCACTCACTGGAGGGCACTTTGGTTAATTCCACATCTTTGCAATGGTTAATTGTGCTGCTACTTTTCCCTTTCATTTGCCTAATTTTCTATGCATCCTTCAGAGTTTGGCTCATTATCTATTCTTCAATGAAGCTTGGATTTGCCGGGCTAGATTAAGCTCCTTTAATCACTTATTTTTATTTATATTATTTTAAAAAAATTTTAATTTATTTTTTATAGAGACTAGGTCTTGCTATGGTGCCCATGCTGGTCTCGGACTCCTGACCTCAAGTGATCCTCCCATCTCAGCCTCCCAAAGTGCTGTGATTACAGGTATAAACTACTGCCTCCAGATTACCTTTAATCATTTATGTACCTTTATTTTACTATAGACTTCTCTTTTGTGGTGCTTACTATAATTGTAATTAAATAATTAGGTCAATTCGTATTTACAGCCCATCTCTGTATGAGAATATAAACTCCATGATGGCATCTGTCTCAAATAACACAGTTTCCCTCATAGCCCCCGAATTTCCCCTTAGTATCACCTACAGGAAGACATGGCATTATGGGAAATGCATTAAGTAGTTCCCAACACAATCATGTGTTCACGTTAGACTTTAAATACCTGTTTGCTTTTACTTATCTAGTTCAATACCATGTGCTGCAGATGTTTCATAACTATTTTCTTAAAAAATGAGGACTGAGATGCTGTTATTAAAGGAACCATGTGGAAAAATGCATTTGGAAAGGGACATAAAGTGTTAGCCAGTATGTTTCTGTAAAGCAGAATGGGATTATATCCATATTACCTTGTATATAAAATGCCTTATTTTTAAGCATTCTTTATCAATAATTAGTACTCTAATTAGAATTTACCAAGTACTTGGTTTTAATAAATTGACAACCTCAGCAGGGCAAGGTGGCTCATGCCTGTAATACTAGCACTCTGGGAGGCTGAGGCAGGAGGATCCCTTAAGCTCAGGAGTTCGAGACCAGCCTGAGTAAGCGCGAGACCCTGTCTCTACCAAAAATAGAAAAAGTAGCCAGGCATCATGGTGTGTGCACCTGTAGTCCCAGCTACTCAGGAGGCTGAGGCAGGAGGATCGCTTGAGCCAAGGAGTTTGAGGTTGCTGTGAGCTATGATGATGCCACGGCACTCTACTCAGGGCAACAGAGTGAGACTCTGTCACAAAAAAAAAAAAAAAAAAAAAAAAAAGAAAGAAAGAAAGAAAAATCGACAGCCTCTTATTTTGTAGGTTACAGTGCCATCATGTGGATACTTTGTTTTTCTCAAATAAAATGCATCATTTTTATAATAGAAACTAGAAAACTAGGATTGAGAAACCAAGCCACCCCACACCCAAGCGTAACAATTTGCAATTTAGTATTGGGTCCTAAACGTGGCTGTGTATAGAATCACACAGGGACTTCTAAAGCTGAGTTTTTATTAATAGTACACAGGATTTGGAAACAGTTGCTTAGATGATAAAAGAAACCTGAATACCACATCTTGAAGATACATGTGAGCCCTATAGATGATCAGTTTTCTTTATTTCTGGATACTAGGCTGTGAAAAAGAAATTGGGGCCAAAGATTTATTTTTATTTTTTGCAATTTTCTGAAAAGTTAAGAGTTAAAAATGCATATTAATGTAAACAGCCAACAGAATGGCCTTAGACTGGCTCGGGAGAGCAATCTAGTCTAATGAAAAGAGTTCCAAAAAATAAGCTTCCTGAAAATTCTAGTGAACCCAGGTTTATGAATACCAAAATATTTGTATAAAAGGCTAGGGGCATTGACTTTCACGGAGGGGTAAAAATTAGTCCGCAAACCCACTCAGTGTTAAACTGGCAACCACTGGGGACCAAACATGGTGGCATTATATCAAGCAACAGCACAGTGCAAATGTGAGCCCACAGAAGGAAGGAGTCGGAAGGAACTTTAGAATTCTTCTGTTTTCAAATTGTTTAGCATTTAACTCCTTTTTGAGATAAAATAGCTGAACCGATAAAAACAAGTAATTTATTTAAAGCTGAAACCGAACCCTACGTCCTCTAAGAATGAGGATGTGGTTGAAAATGTCCTGTTTTTCCCAATTATAGGATCATTTAACGAACATTGAATGTTGCTCTGCGCAGGCGCTGTTTGTAGGCAATGAAAATGTGAGCCAGAGAGACCTGTCCAGTGTTGAGAAAAGAAAAAGTACAAGGACCATCGGGAAATGTCATCGTTTACGGGGTAGGTAGAAAAAAAATGAACCAGCCTGTGGTCTGAGTATGGATTGGCCAGCCTGTGCCTGAGCTCCCTTCCCCCTACCCACCGCCCCTTTCCCTTTACCCCCAACCCCCTACCCCCTCACTCCCTCACCCCCAGCAGTAGCCCCTGCTAGAGTAGAGGAATTGTGAGATACCCTGGACAGATGATGCCTGAAGTGGGGAAAACAGGGAATGCTTGAACCAGATTATCCTAGAAGGATTCCAACATGAATGGTACATGAGATGTACCTTTTCCCAAGTCCTAAACGCTTCTGGAACAGCACAAACCAACATCTATTTTTTTTTTTCCCCCTCCAACATCTATTAATAGGCTTCTCTACCTTTCTCTCAGGTGTATGTTACAGCCAAGGCAGCTGATGGTCCCAAGGAATACATGTGAGCACAGGAAACTTAACGCGAAACATCTGAGGAACGAGAGAACTGTTAAAGTAAAATAATACATACAGCTATTCAGAGAAAGTCTAGCTAATGGATCAGACAGAATAAGACTCTTAAATGCGCATAATAAAAAGCTACTGAGAAAGAAAGGAGATTGTTTGAAACACAGAGCACAAACAAGCATTTCCAAATTGGATGTTGGATGTGACAAGTATTAATGAAATAAAGAAAGCAGTGGATGAGTTGAAGAGCAAAACGATATAGCTAGAGAGTTAATTCATGAACTGGAAAACCAGAGCAAGGAAGGGATTAAGAAATGGAAAATATGAGAGGAAAGTTAAGCAATATGAGGGGGAGGTAGAAGTATAAGTATTTTTTTCTATTGGAAATCCCAGAAGAAAAAAAATAAGAGTAGGAACAGGTGAAAGAATGATTGCTGAGAATTTCCCAGAATTGAAGACATTACACTTCAGAGTGAAAAAGGGTCAATTTTATTATAGCTCTGGGATGTCCAGGTTTGGAGCACAGGGGATTTAACACTATCAGCTGGAGCACACAGAATTTTTAGGGCAGCGAAATTGTTCTGGATGCTACTATAATGGTGGATGCATGTTATTACACATTTGTCAAAACCCATTGAATGTACAACACAAAGAATGAACCCTAGGCCAGGCGCGGTGGCTCACGTCTGTAATCCCAGCACTCTGGGAGGCCGAGGTGGGAGGATTGCTCAAAGTCAGGAGTTCGAGACCATCCTGAACAAGAGTGAGACCCCGTCTCTACTAAAAATAGAAAGAAATTATCTGGACAACTAAAAATATATATAGAAAAAAATTAGCCAGGCATGGTGGCATATGCCTGTAGTCCCAGCTACTTGGGAGGCTGAGACAGGAGGATTGCTTAAGCCCAGGAGTTTGAGGTTGCTGTGAGCTAGGCTAATGCCACGGCACGCTAGCCCAGGCAACAGAGTGAGACTCAGTTTCAAAAAAAAAAAAAAGAAAAGAAAAGAAAAGGTGATCCAACAATGGGCTTTGAAAGGAAATGAGGAAGAGAATCAAGAACTCTGGATTCGCATCTTCAAAGCAAAGGTTCTGGTCTCTGATTAAGGTAAGTTTCTTAGTCTTCCCTGCCCTCAGGTTTCTCTTTTGTAAAATGGGACAATAATACTTGTCCTGCCTACTTCATTGGGTTACAGGAACAGATTGGATAATATGAACTCATTTTTCTTTACAAATGACCTCATGCTTCTTCCTTCTTATAGCAGGATGAGGAATTTTAACATCCTCTTTCTTTCTTTCTTTCTTTCTTCCTTTTTTTTTTTTTTTTTTTTAAGAAATGGGTCCTTGCTGTGTTTCCCAGGCTGGAGTGCAGTGGCTACTCACAGGCACAATTGTTACACAATATAGCCTCAAACTCCTGGGCTCAAGTGATCCTCCTCCCTCAGCCTCCTGAGCTGGGACGATAGCTTCATTTTTAATTTTACTTTCCTGCTTTGGGAGTTCTTCAACCCATTTTTATGGTAGGAATAGGGCAAAGTTGGAAGGGGACATTTTTCTGGACTGAATAAAAATCTCTCTTCTTCATATGCTAATGACGTGGGTTTGGTTTCCCAGACAGTGATCAAGAATTTAATCAGGGAAATGGAAGAAAACAGAAATGTAGGAGTATAGGGTAAAACAGAACTGGAGTTAATAGGCATGAGAAGCTATTGAAGAATATTTAAAATTAGAGATGCCTTCCATAACAGTAAAATGTGGACAGAGACGGAGTCTTAAGCCTAGAAATGGCAGATTGCTGTGGGAGATACTGCTGTAGCACCCAGGAAATGTGGGATAAGAGTTTTGGTGAACTACCTGCCCAGCTCATAGGTAGTCTTTTTTTGTGCCAATGTCAAGTTCTTCCATGCACATATATCCCAGCAATGCCCCAAAGATACCTGTAAGCCCAAAGAATCCCTGCTGATTAGCATGATGGTCTAGTAACCCCTATACTTGTGTAGAATATGCTTGGGTACCCACAGCTGAGACAGTGAGGTTTGGCTGTTTCTCTTACATCTTCTAGCTTCATGAATGGCACTAGGACCACCGTCAACAAGCTAGAAACCTCAGCATCATTATTTCGATAATAGAATAATGACACATAAAATTATAAACTAAAGGAGTGGGTATAATTATAGTTTTGGGGAGGGATTGCAATTCCAGTAGTTATGGTAAAAATAAATCTAAACAATTTTTATTTTTATTTATTTATTTATTTATTTATTTTTGTATTTTTCTGAGCATTCCTGACAGCAATAAACAATTTTTAGAATAAAAATGCTCTTGGGAAAAAAATGGTCAGAGAATATGAACTGTAAATTTAAAAACATTCTACTTTTTAAAAACACTGTAAATGTTTCTCTGTCAAGTAACATCCATTTTTGCAGGTAGACATCCAAGGTATATAAAGTTCTGTGTTTACCTAACTGCTAAATTAAATTTAGTTCAACTCTTTTATATTCTTATGTTAAAGAATGAATACGAAAAAAAGGTAAAATCATGACTCATATGGAATGAACGTGTGTCAAAGACTTTATTTAACTCATTAAATAATGAAGAAACCACGCGGATGTTACAACTGGTTCAAAGGAGAATTCAAAGCGTAGACATGTATATGGATCATAAATAGTAAAATGAATATGAAAATGTACATATATGAAACTGGCTTTTCAAATGGGGATGGGGAAAGAGGGAAAGCATTTGCCTGTCTATAGTACAAGAATTATTTTCAATGCTATCAATTATTTACAAATTACACCTGTAAATTAGCACAAAGACAATGAAAAGCACAGAATCCCTATAGAATCAAATAAACAAGAAGGCTACGCTCTAAACAATGTCTGGTGTTCCATTCAAACAATTTTTTTCTCTATAGTCTCTCATCTTGTGTTCAAAACAATTTCAAAGAGAAATTATTCTTGATCATGAAATAAGGCCAATATCATTAGGTTTAGCCTGATTATTTATATAGGTGAAACAAGAATGTTAGTCTATCATAATCTCCTCCAGTAATATACACTATTTCCCCCAAAAAGAAGTACACTTTCACCCCAATAAAATAAAGCTTATAGAATACTTTCATTGTTTCCTATCCTCTTTTTCTTCCCTCTGGCCCGTGAGAGCTCTCCCCTCCTACTTCACTACCCGTCCTGTTTTCTTGTTTTGTTTTGTGGGAGTCTCACTCTGTCACCTGGGCTAGAGTGCCCTGACGTCAACCTACCTAACTGCAATCTCAAACTCCGGGGCTCAAGCGGTCCTCCTTGCCTTAGCCTCCTGAGTAGCTGGCTGGGACTGACTACAGGTGTGCAAGGACGACACCCAGCTATTTTTGTCATTCTGCCCCAAAAGATGCTGCCTTGGCCCGTACGGGGATCGAACCCGCGACCTTGGCGTTATTAGCACCACGCTCTAACCAACTGAGCTAACCAGCCACCTGGTTTCCTGCATCTTTTTTAAATCTCAATTTCATATACTTTAGTACCATAATTTAATCATTTACCCATTGAAGGATGTCTACAATGTTTCTCATTTTGTGCTATTACAAAGTGAAGCTGCTATGAACATTTGTGTACAGTTTTTTTGTGTGAATATAAGCCTTCATTTCTCTGGGATAAGTGCCCAGGAATGCAATTGCTAGGTTGTATGATAGTGGCATGTTTACTTTTTAAAGAAACCGTTTTCCAGAGTGACCGAAAGATGTTATGAGCAATGTATGAGTGATCATTTCTCTGCATTCTCACCAGCACTTGGTGGTATCACTAAATTTTTTTTTTTTATTTTAGCTACTCTGAAAGGTACGTAGTGATATCTCATCGTGGTTTTAACTTGCATTTCCCTAATAGTTAATGATGTTGAGCATCTTTCATGTGCTTATTTTCCTGCTGTGTATCTTCTTCAGTGAAATGTCTCTTCATGTCTTTTGTCCACTTTCTAATCACACTTTATGGTTTTCAACTGTTAAGTTTTGAGAGTTCTTTATATATATTGGACACAAGCCTTTTGTCAGATATGTAGTGTGCAAGTATTTTTCCCCACTCTGTAGCTTGTCTCTTCATAGTGTCTAAAGAGTTTTAATTTTGATGAAGTTCGTTTAGCATTTTCAACCTTTTATCATTTATCATTTTCAATCTGAGAACTCTGCCCAGCCCCAGATCTTGGAGATTTTCTCCTGTGTTTTTTCTCCAAAAGTTTTATATTTTAAGATTGCAACCCATGTTTGCATTAATCTTTGTATAAGGTATGAAATTTAGGTTGAGGTTTATTGTTATTTTTGTCTGTAAGTGTCCCATTGATCTAGTGCCATTTATTGAACAGATCTACTGAAATCTTTATTTTTTTTTTTATTTTTTTTTTTTTATTTTTTTTTTGAGACAGAGTCTCACTCTGTTGCCCAGGCTGGAGTGAGTGCCATGGCGTCAGTCTAGCTCACAGCAACCTCAAACTCCTGGGCTTAAGCGATCCTACTGCCTCAGCCTCCCGAGTAGCTGGGACTACAGGCATGCGCCACCATGCCCGGCTAATTTTTTGTATATATATATTTTAGTTGTCCATATAATTTCTTTCTATTTTTAGTAGAGACGGGGTCTCTCTCTTGCTCAGGCTGGTCTCGAACTCCTGACCTCCAGCGATCCACCCGCCTCGGCCTCCCAGAGTGCTAGGATTACAGGCGTGAGCCACCGCGCCCGGCCTACTGAAATCTTTAATTGAAATATTATTTTTCAGTGCTGTACTTGAATCTCTTTGACTGCTTTTATTTGGTTATTTGTTTCTTTATTATTTTATATTCAGATTTTTATCTGTCTTTTCCAGCAGTTTAATTTTTATCATTATAAAATCTTTTTGTTCTGCCTGGTCTTTTTCTCTCTGGGTGCCCTAGAAGGTTTTTTGTTGTTGTTGTTTGTTTGTTTTTGAGACAGAGTTTTGCTCTGTTGCCCGGGCTAGAGTGCTGTGGCATCAGCCTAGCTCCCAGCAACCTCAAACTCCTGGGCTCAAGCGATCCTCCTGCCTCAGCCTCCCAAGTGATGGCTGCATAACCGTGCATAGTTTCTATTTGTAACATTGATGTCAAACATACTTCAGTACGTGGACCCACCTGGTACAAGTTAATGCTGTTGACTGACTGCCCTCCTTGGCCCACAAACTATACCGTTAGCCCATTTGCCCTTTCTCTGAATTAGCTTCCTTCCAGGTTTGCCACATTGGACTTTGTCCTGCTATCTTTGTCCCTGTCCCCTCCAATGGACTGGCCTACATTACTTATTTTTATTAAGTCACACGTTCTTTCATTTGTCATCGTCTTCGTCCCGGTTGATCACAATTCATATTTTACTCTTGGGGACACACGTATTTTTAATACAGTGTAACACTTCAGAAAAAAAGTCATCTGTCCTTTCACATATCAAATATTATTTCTTAAAATCCATTACTCAGATTCACTTTCTAGTCCCAATTCTGAGAAATCATGCATTATCTATCTCAAATAATGAAAGTTATGGGTTTTGCTTTAAAGAGAGCTCTCTTTCAACACAGCTTTGATCTTATTAAATTACCTGTCTCAATGTGACTGCAAAGGAATATAAAGGATTCACAGGTAATTTCTTTTTATCAGAGAAGAATACTTTTTTATTTTCTTTTTAAATCGCTTTCAACCAGAATTGTCTGGGAGAGGCAAAGAAATAACCTGAGATGAGACGCCACCGTCACATAGAGGAAATGTTATGGACTCCTAGCTTTTCTGATTAGAGACTGTGTACTTTTCCTTTTATTAAGTGTAAACACAGTTGTATGAGTTCTTAAAAAATTAATAGATTCTATTTTTTAGAACAATTTTAGATTTATAGAGAAATTAAGCAGGTAATAGTTCTCTTATACCCCCTAAATCCCCCTATCATTAACATCTCAAAGTACTGTGGTACATCTGTTACAACTGATGAACCAGTATCAATGGATTACTATTAACTAAAATTCATATGATTCAGATTTCTGTAGTTTTTACCTAGTGGCCTTTTTCTGTCCCAAGGTCCTACTCAGGACACCACATTCCAGTTAATAGTCCTGTCTTCTTAGGTTCCTGTTGGCTATGACAGTTTCTCAGTCTTGTCTTGTTTCCAAGGATCTTGACTGTTTTGAGGAGTACTGGCCAGGTATTTTGTAGAACATTCCTCTATTGGAATTTGTCTAATGTTTTTCCCATGACAGACAGGGGTTTTTGAGAGGAAGGACACAGGGGTAAAGTTCCATTCGGATCACATCATATCAAGAATATATTACTATTACCATGACTTATCATTGATAATGTTGACCTTGATCACCTGGCTGAAGAATATTTGTCACGTTTCTCCCTGTAAAGTTATGCTTTTTAAATTCTGTTTCCATACTGTACTCTTTGGAAGAAAGTTACAATTTTCAGCCCACACTTAAGGAGTGAGGAGTTACATTTGCTCTCGTTTAGGGTGGAATATCTCCATAATTTATTTGGAATTCTGCTGCATAAGAGATTATCTCTTCCCTCCCATTCATTAATTTAGTAAATCATTCATATCAAATCATTCATCATCAACTCAAGAATATTTATTTCTTACTTTGGGTTATAATCCAATACTATTTTATTTTGTTGCTTGAATTGTTCTAGCTTTGGCCACCGGGAACTCTTTCAGTTTGTTCCTGCGCCCCTGTGACATATTCCCATCAATGTGGATTTTTATTGGTTTTTGTTTTTGTTTTGAGCACTTCCTTACTGTCTTACACTACAGGGTACTCCAGGCTCATCTTGTACATTTCCTGCCCTGGTCCTATAGTCAGCCACTTCTCTGAAGAGGAGACTTGCATCTTTTATAAGCTCAAAATAGCTCCTTAATGAGCCACTCCAAACATGAAAACTGTCCTGCCATACCTATTTTTTTTTTTTTTTTGGTTTACCAAAATCAAAAGGTGAAAAAAATGCTATAGCTAGGAAATGCAAATTCCCAGTAAAGATTTAAGAAAATATTATTCATATTTATTATATGGAGTATAAAAATGATTTGAAATCATAAATGGCCCAGGAAAATCAGGGTTCTTTGGGTTTCATGTCTATAAAGGAAACTTATAATGACAGAAAATGATTTTAGTTGAGCTCCTCAAATACTAGGTGAAAGGGAGATTATGAAATGAATTTGGCCAGTTTATGAATTTATCAATTCCTTTGGCCAACTAAGAATGATCTCAGTGTTCTCATGAAGGTCAAAATCAGAAAGATTTTGAAGTGAAAATAGCTGACTATAAAATATATATATAAAATATGATCTGATTTGTATAAAAATATTTAATCATATTCATAGAAAAAAATCTTGAGGCATATACATCAACCTAAATATGGGTATCTATTTCTGTAAGAGTGGTAGCTTTCACAAAAAGCATTTATTACTTTTGAAATCAGAAAAAAATTATAAAGGAATTCAGTAAACATTATAGAGGGCCAAAACACAGTTTTAAATGGAGTGTTTGCTAAAAAGTAAAACAAGGAGAGGGTTCATAGACGAACTAGGATTTGAGGTTTGGTTTGGGTGTTTAGGTGCAACTATTGCTAAAAGTGGTGGCTTCAAGGGTTGGCCAGAGAGGATACATTTTTCTTTTTCTGGAAGGAAGAAGTTACTTCAATTTAATATTAAGGGTTTGGATGCTAATAACCCTTTTAGAAATATAATTTACTTATTATAATGTATAGGTTGGGTAAACTATGAAGGGGTGGGAAGTCTCTGGAGTTGAGAAATAGAGGGCTGTTATAGCAATTCATATTTGGCACCCTTTCTCCTAGTCTACACCTCTAACCAGAGTTTAAAAGAAATGGGACAAGAACAGAGGAGTTTCATGAGTTAGAGTAGCAGCTCCCAAACTTTTTGGTCTCTGGACCACTTTACACTCTTAAAAATTAGTGAGGACCTCAATGAGTTTGTGTTTATGTGGGTTATATTCATAACTAGCTACCATATTAGAACTTTAAAAGAGAAATTCAAAAAGTACTGATTGATTAATTTAAAAATAATAAACCTAAACACATCTTAACATAAATTGTATGTTTTCATGAAATATAACCATGTTTTCCAAAATAAAAAAATTTTACTGGAAAGAATAGCATTGCTTTTACATTTTACAAATCTCTAAATATTTGGTTTAATAGGAGATATCTCTATGGTTGATGGATATGAAGAAACTCAGCCCTTAAAAGAAGAATTAATAGTCCTTTTGGATAATTGTGGATTTTCCTCTTTGATACTACAGTGAAATTCAACAAGTGGTACTTTCTTAAAGGTTAGTTGCAGTGATGAATCTGAAACCGTATCAATGAAACTTTCAAACCCTATTTTTATGTGTATACACACACACATACATAATATATCCATTCATTGGTCTGTCTTGCATTTTGAATGAATCTTTTATTGATGCATGATTTTGTAACACTTTTCATTGGTTATTTGAAGAATATTGGTTCACTGTGTCATGCAGCTCTTCTATGTGATGACATATTTTATCATACAATATCAAAAAGTCATGTTCACTTTTAGCACCACAGTGCCATCAGAAAAATCTTTATTGCAAGCTGTCAAGCTCACGGTGGTGAACACAAGATTTCCAAATTTTCAAATTTCACTGAAAGCTAAATTTTATCATTGGCAATGAATACTGTCAGCTGTTTGCTCAAAGTGTTAGGCTCAGTTTGTTTACTGTGGAGAAAATATTTGTGAATTCCCAAGTTAGAATTACACGTTTGTCTGTCAATTGTTCTTTCAAGTAAAAATGGTGTGCCATGAAAAATGCAGCCAGTTCAGCTTGTGACTCAATTACACAAGTGCTTTTCTTCAAGACAACCATCCTACTTTGGCATGCAGTGGAGGTGCATGTGTACTTCCCATTTCTTCAAACAGAATATTAAAAAGATTTGTATGCAAGGGTCAAAATTTAATAGAATTAATACTTTTTACTACTTCATCAAGGATGTCTCTAAGCATTATTTTTTAAAAGCTGGGAGTGTGTGTGGCAGGGAAGAATACAGGGATCCAATGACAGCTGGGACAAGTTGGTGCTACTGTCTTTATTCCTGCCAAGGCATCAGCAGTGTTACTATTGCTTTGTACTAGCAGTGCAAATGTAAACCCAGCAAAAAAGACAAAGAACATTTTTTTTTTAATCCTCCTCCTTCTCCTCCTCCTCCTAGAACATGTTGTATTGTTACAAAAATAGTTTTTAACCTTGAGACCTCTGAAAAGGTCTCAGGGATTTCCAGAAGTCTGGAGACCACACTTTTGAGAATCGCAGGATTAGAAGATGGAGAACATGGGAGGAAAAAAGGTCACATAATGGAAACAAACTGTTGAATTTAGTAAATGATAACTCTTTCTTAAAGAGTACAGAGTTCAAGTGTCATGAGAAGCAGGTTAGAAGAGGAGATTGGTGGGATTTATCAGGTCAGGAGACAGGATTTTACACGGGCCTTGAAGGATTGGCACAGTTTGGAAGAAAGGGATGTTAAGGAAAAGCTTGCTCAAAAGGTACAGATGTACAAGATCCTGACCATGAGATCTTGTTGATATTAAAGGCAAACAACAAATAAAGCCCGGCTTTTGTTACCTTGTGGCCCTGTGTATAAGAGGAGATGACGAGTAATTCTAATTTTTGTCAACTGTCAACTGTTACTGTTTAAAACTCTAAGGGAGGAAAACCCTTCAGATCAATGTGGTTGGAGGTTGGGGAAGGTGGGAAGTTAGGTGATCAAGGCTGCGAAAAGAAGTTCCTTTATTGAAAATACACTTATGTCCCAGAATCTGTCTATAGATAAACACCCACTAGAAAAGGAGTTTGTCAGAGGGAAAAGTAGCTTTGCTAATATGTTTTTGTTTGTTTGTTTGTTTGTTTTTGAGACAGAGTCTCGCTTTGTTGCCCGGGCTAGAGTGAGTGCCGTGGCGTCAGCCTAGCTCACAGCAACCTCAAACTCCTGGGCTTAAGCAATCCTACTGCCTCAGCCTCCCGAGTAGCTAGGACTACAGGCATGCGCCACCATACCCGGCTAATTTTTTTTTTCTATATATATTTTAGTTGTCCATATAATTTCTTTCTATTTTTTTTAGTAGAGACGGGGTCTCGCTCTTGCTCAGGCTGGTCTCGAACTCCTGACCTTGAGCGATCCACCCGCCTCGGCCTCCCAGAGTGCTAGGATTACAGGCGTGAGCCACCGCGCCCGGCCTGCTAATATATTTTTGATCATTTGCAAAGCCCATGGAAGCGTGTGGCAAGAGGACTGTGGTGTCTTAGAGCGTTCACATAGGTCTGAAACAACTCAAGGAAAAACTCTCCTGTTGACAACACCATTCCGACATATTGTTACTAGTAGTCCCCAAACTTGGTGGGGACTGTGCGTCTTGAGCTCGGCGTACCGCGATTGCCTCACTGACAGGGAGCACAGCCGGGAATCACTTCGAATGTCGATTTCCGTGGCCTTCGCAACTGCACTAAGCAGGGCTCCCTGCGCTTGCCGTAGCGCGGACGCTACCATCGCTTCCCGAGGGGGGTTTGGCAGCGGCGGAAGAAGGAGACCGGAGGGTGTGTGTTGAGCAAAGCCGGGCGCTCAGGAGCACGATTGTTCTGCGGGGCCCGTCCTTCTCCCCTTTCCCCCCTCCCCACCGCCCCTGTCCCGCTCGGGAGCGGCGGCGGCCTCGGGCTGCGCTTCATTTCCTCGCGGAGGCAGGTGAGCGTCGGCGCGCGGGCTCCCCGGGCTCCGCTCCCCACCCCCCGCGTCTCCTGGGCGGGTGGCGGCGGCCGGCCGGGGAGGCGGCCTCGGCGCACAGTAATGGCAGCGCTGTGATCAGAGGAACGCGAGCTGACAGCCACCGCCACCGCCGCCCACCTTCCTCGCCAGGGGCTTCGTCCTTCACTCTTTCGGGCTGCCTCCCCCTCCCCCTGTCCCCTGCCCCTTGTCCCGCTTCTGCAGAAGGTAACCCCGCTGAGGGTGGCGGAGTCGGGCTGCAGGCGCCGGGAAACTTCCCTTCTCGGTTAATGGGTGGCGGGGATGGGGCAGAGGAGAGGAGTTGGGGGCGAGGAGGGGGGAGGGGAGAGGGATGAAAGGGGGAGGCCAGGGAGGGTGGTGTCCTATAAGTGACCTCGGCTCCCCAGAGCGCTGACCCCTAAGCCTAGCCACCCCCTGGACTGGATCCTGGGCCTCCCCAACCCGATCTTGGCCGCCCCTCCCTCGGCCCCATTTTCCTCCCAGGGAGGGAAGGTGAGAGTGCGTGGACTCCTGCTTATTTACGTGCTCACGCGGGGAGACAACTCTGTGTGTTGAGGGGGGCGCGATCTCATACATCCTTGCCAAGAGTATTTTCACTTTTGTTTCCGCAGACAGGGAAGATTGATAGCTTTGGGGAGGAGTATCCTACGTGCACGCTAGACCTCCTGTCTCAACACTTAGGGTCTGGTGAAATAAGATCCTCAGACTCCAGCACTTGCTTACACACTAGGGAGTCTGGACCATTCCCTACCATTACATGCATGCAAATAAAACATCTGTGAATTGCACACTGTTATTATTGTTAAGTCCACTCCTTCCCCCCATGGATTACTATGACCAGTTGAAGGGCGGTACCATGGAAGTTTAACTTCTGAAGATAAGATATAAACTGTTAACATTCGCTATACGCTCTGACTTTTCAATATAAAAATCTTTGACTTGGACCTGTTCCAAATCTACATTCATAGTAAAGTATGGGAAATAATCACTTTGTTCTGATTGAGTACTGACTACGTAATAAACATTTAAAAACATTCAAAACACCGTTCCCTGCCTTTTAGAATCTCACATTCCTTTTCAAGACAGACAAATGAACAAATTAGTTATACTTTGCCTCTTTTGCCCATATACAGTTATTTGGAAGACCCTTCCAAAAGTGTCACATGAAATAACAGAGGTATACAATGTTTTGATTTATCCTTTTTTTCAGTTGTTGTTTATTAGTTTGGGGGACATTTCTACCGTGTACATGCACATAGTTTGTGAGAAATACCCTTTCTGTTACCTTTTGAATATTTCGATGATCATATGCATCTGAAATACTCTTCATTCGCCATCTGGTGATTTTCAGTGTTCTATAAATGTGAAGGTAGTTTATCCACGTCTTCCTATCATCACCAGTTTGTCACTAAATTAAATGTTGTGGACCTTCTCTAAGGTCATTTTTGCCTTATCTATCAGTTGACAGATATTTTTTAAGCACCTGGTTTATTTGCCAAATAATATCGCAGGCATTCGGGATATAGCAATAAACAAGACACATGAAATATCTGTCCCTTCTGTCCTCTTGGAGCTTCAGTTTTGTTTGGGGAGGGAGAGACAGACAATAAATAAGAAATAAAAATAATTTCAGAGAGTAAGTACTATGAAGGAAATAAAATAGAGTGGGAATGGCTGGGGGAAGACTATTTCAGATGCTGTGGTCAGGAAATGCCTTTCTAAGGTGACCTTTGACCTGATGCAGGAGAAATGAGAAGGGTGTAGCCTTTGAAAGTTCAGAGTGTTTTCCTGTCAGAGGGAGGCAGGAATGCAAAAGCCTGAGGTGGTATGTAGGTGGTGCCTAGCAAACTGAAAGTAGCTCAGTGAAGGTGGACCCTCTTGAGAGTTAAGAGGTTAGGTCATAGCTAGGGGCAAGATCCTGTGAGGTCTTATTGTCCAAAGCAGTTTGGCTTTTATTCTTACAATACATTGAAAAACTATTGGAATTCTGTTTTAAGCTGGGAATGATCTGGTCTGATTTACAATCTGTAGATTGGAGAAGAGTAGTGGTTATGGAGTGTTAAGGGACAAGTAAAAAGGTTTTGAAATGTATTTTGGAGTTAAAAATATTTATTGAACTCGTGATTTGGATGAGAGTGCTGTTGATTGGGACAGGAGTGACTTCTGGGTTTTTGGCTTCAACTGGAGGATGGTGGTGCCAGGTAGTGGGATGGGGAAGCGGTGAGGGGAACATATTGCTACATGGGATGGCGTCGGATTGGACATGTTAAACTGGATCTAGTTGTTCAAGTGGAGATGAGAAAGAAATAGGCAATTGAATATACAAGTCTGGAATTAGCGGAGAGGTCAAGGAGTCATTTACTCATTCAACAAATGTTCTCAAGCATCGAGGTTAGACCAGACAGGGTGGATTGTGGTGAAAAAATGGACAAAAATCTTTTCCTTCATGGAACTTAAATTCTAGTGGGGAGAGAAAGATGGAGATGGAGAGTCATCGCATTTATTTATTGATACACTATACTTACATTTTGAATAAAAACTGTATTCACATGGTTCAAAACTTAAAATGTCCAATAGGGAATAGAATTAAAATCTCTCTCCACTTCTTGTCCGTTGTCACCCAGTTTTCCTTGGAGCCAATGTTAGCTCTTTCTTACCTATCCTTCTAAAGAAATATTTTGTGCACATATAAGCAAATGTATTTATATTATTCTCCCTGTTTTGCAGAAATGGTAGCATCCTTTGCCTGCTTTATTTTTCAGAGTATTATGTAGTATTTAAGTTGTGAAACAGGATGAAAACACCTAAAGAGAGAATGTAGAAAGAAGAGAAAACCATGGAATACTGTAGCATCTTCTGATTTGGATCTGCCCTCTGAGTTTTTGATCTACAGATGTGAAGTTGTTTAAAGAGCTGTTTCTTTTTGTGAAACTTTTTACAAAAGTTTGCACTATTTCTTTTGTGTTTCATCTTATCTGCCTGTTCTTTGTATATACTGGAAAAATGGTTATGATTGAAAGCAATGTTTTCACGTATGCACTAAGAGTTAGGTTTAACAAATTGATGACAGAATCAGCCCTCGAATCTGAATATTGTAAAGCTTATGGCTGGCTGATGTTAAATCTTGGAAAAACAAGCAGAAATTTGGAATGTTATCATGAGATTCATAACAAGTTATTGATACTAGAGATGTATGACGAATCCTTTCTTAGTAATCAGTTAATCAAAATATCTGTTCAGAGTGATCTGGCTCTTTGCCTGGGTTTGAATCTTAACAGTAATGTGGCTGTTAAATTGCAGATGTTAGCATAATCCTTGTGTTACTATCTTCAAGAATATATAGATTCATCTAGTTTGTATTTGGCTTTTAATTGGGAAAGACTTATTGGAGATATTCCTTTGATTCTTAAAAGTTTTGAGACGAGTAGTGTTATGATGTTAGATCTGCAGTGACTTTTAGGGTGCAGTTGAACCCTGCTGGTTGAGTCATTTGGAAGAAAGGAGGTGGAGGCCGGGCGTGGTGGCTCACGCCTGTAATCCTAGCACTCTGGGAGGCCGAGGCGGGCGGATCGTTTGAGCTCAGGAGTTCGAGACCAGCCTGAGCAAGAGCGAGACCCCATCTCTACTAAAAATAGAAAGAAATTATATGGACAGCTAAAAATATATATAGAAAAAATTAGCCGGGCATGGTGGTGCATGCCTGTAGTCCCAGCTACTCGGGAGGCTGAGACAGGAGGATCCTTTGAGCTCAGGAGTTTGAGGTTGCTGTGAGCTAGGCTGACGCCACGGCACTCACTCTAGCCTGGGCAACAGAGTGAGACTCTGTCTCAAAAAAAAAAAAAGAAAGGAGGTGAAATATTTTTTCTTGCTTTAAGCTTTATTATTTTGAAGAATTAAAAATCCAGACTTGCATTGTATTTTCTACTGAATTTATAATACATTCGATATTGGTTGACATTTTGATTTTTTTTGTTAGCTATCTTTAGCCAGATACTTTCTGTGTAAATTGATCTATCTGTTTTTTGAGATTTTTTTTTTTTTAAGGGAAACACAAAAATGCTTGAGGAGAGAAAGACAGGGCAAGAGCAAGATGCAGGTTTACAGAGCATGACACATACGCCACAGATGACGACTGGACTCATTGTCGCAGCAAAGGGAGAGCAAAAGGAAGGGACCCAAAAGGGAAGATTATTCTTGATTTAAGAACTGTTTAGTTCTGTTTGAGTTTTCGTTATTTTTGTTATCATTACCTCTCTTTTGGAAAATTTTTTTTTGCCTGGGATTAAAGTAAGCAGCTGGTTTCTAGGTCAGAGAAATGTAATGTTTGATAGAAAATATTTAATAGAACTTTGTGAAGCGTTAGACACTAATTACTACACATAAGACAACCATATGAAATATATGTAGCATGTGAGGTTTATATAAACTCTGTAAGTGTACAGGTATAAATGTTCTACTTGAAGATTTTAGTTATCTAAAGGATTTTCTTTCTATACTTGAACATTATAAATGATGTTACTGTCATTTAATCATTGGATTATAGCCTAATTGCGTGTGTCAGAATTTTTCATCCATCATATTGACAGTTTATCATTTTTGTTTTTCTTATCAGCTGTAAGCTTCTTGAAGGTTACATCTCTAGGCCCTGGTAGAGATCTAGCATATAGTAAATATTTAATAAGTATCTAGTAACTCAGTGATTTAAGTCTTGTAATATAGGTTGCTTTTCAAAGAATGAAATGTTGGAGTTACCCTATGTAAATATTTGAGTTTCTCCCTTTGGTTTAATTTGGTTGAAGGAAAGAAGGCACAGAATACTTAATTTTTAAAAAATTTTGAAATAGTTTTAGACTTACAGAAAAATTGCAAGACGAAAGCTTGGGTATATCCTTCAGCCGGCTTTTCCTAATGTTAACAGCTTAGGTAAGCATAACATGATGATCAAAACCAGGAAATTAACATGGGTTTGATACTGTTAACTAAACTGCAGACCTTGTTTGAATTTCACTAGTTTTTCCACTAATGTCCATTTTCCATTTAAGATTCTGTCCAGGATCAGACATTGCATTTAGTTGTTGTGGTTCCTTAGTCACTTCTGATCTGTGATCTTTTTCTCTTTCATGACCTTCACAGTTGTGATGAGTGTGGTCACTTATTTTGTAGAATGTCCCCCAATTTGGGTTTTTCTGCTATTTTCTCATGATTAGATTGACATTATGTATTTTTGGCAAAATTGCTATGCAAGTGATCTAGAGTTCTCAATGCATCATATCACAGGGGACAGGATGTCAGTATATCCTATTAGAGACGTTAACTCTCATTTCGTTAAGGTGGTAGCTGCCATATTTCTCTACTTGTGATGTTACTGTTTTTCACTTTATAATTAATAGATATCTTGGAGAGATTCTTTGGAACTTTGCAGATATACTGTTCTCCTCGAACTTTTGCCTACTGATTTTAGCATTGTTTGGTAGATCTTGCCTGCAACAGTTATTACTGTGATGTTCAGTTAATGGTAATTTTGTGTTCTTCTCATTGCTTCTACATTTATTTATTTATTTATTTATTTATTTATTTGAGACAGAGTCTCACTCTGTTGCTCAGGCTAGAGTGCCGAGCTCACAGCAACCTCAAACTCCTGGGCTCAAGCAATCCTCCTGCCTCAGCCTCCCGAGTAGCTGGGACTACAGGCATGTGCCACCATGCCCGGCTAATTTTTTCTATATATATTTTTAGTTGTCCATATAATTTCTTTCTATTTTTAGTAGAGACTGGGTCTCATTCTTGCTCAGGCTGGTCTCGAACTCCTGAGCTCAAACAATCCACCTGCCTCGGCTTCCCAGAGTGCTAGGATTACAGGCGTGAGCCACCATGCCTGGCCTGCTTCTGTATTTATTAATTGGAATTCATCTATAAGGAAGAGCTATCCCTTGTCTGCACTTATTTTTTCAATAATTTGTTTTTATCAGTATTGAGTTGTAGACATTTATTAAATATTTTATCTGTGGCATATAATCTAATACTGTCAATATTTATTTTGTTGCCCACATTGTTCCAGATTTCGCCTTTAATTTGGCTCTTTATCTTTTTATCATGCCCCCATATTTTTAGGAAAGCACCTCATGTTTTCTGGTATCATAAATATTCTAGGCTCAACTTGTATTTTTCCTGTTCCAGCTTTGGAATCAGTCACTTTCCCAAGGAGCTCTGGTTCCTTTTATTAGAGAACGATGTTTAGAAACCAAGATCTGGGTTCTATGTGTGCTCATTGCCACTGGGGTGTCATTGCTCCTAGGCCCTTCTCAGTGGACAGAGCTAGGAATACATGTATGTGTACTAGTCCATGCATACACAAACATTTGAATTTATTTCTGTATCTTTTTATCTGTATGTGTGTATTCACAACTATGAGTTCATAACTGATACCTTTGATTCCAATCCAGTACCATAGGGTTTATGCTAGCCTTCCCTCTTTATTTATAACTATTTTCTGACAGTGGGAAATAGAGGATACCTTTCTGCTAGTCATAGTAATCATGGAAGTACTGTAAAGTTAGCAAAATAATGAATACTGTGACAACAAGAAAAAGATCCTCAAGTAGTCCCAAACCATAAAGAAAAAATTTAAGCTATCTTAAAATATTTCTCTTTTATTAGAAAGCAGTCTAACTGAACCAAAAATAATGATATTTTGTCTTTGTAGTTCCGAGTATTGTTCTGATTAGTAAGCACTCGTTTAAAATTTTTTAGAGAGCACTTTGCACTGAGGTTCAGATACTTTCTCTTGCATGTTGTATGTGTGATCTAGGTTTTAAGCACTTAGAATAAGGACAGTATTTTGGGGGAGGTATTTTTTTATTGCAGTAAGATATGTTTAATACATAACATAAAATTTACTGTTTTAACCATCTTCAAATGGACAGATCAGTGGCATTAATTGCAATTCCATCATGACCATCACCACTATTTATAGAACTTTTTCATTACTACAAGCAAAAACTCTGCAACCATTAAGCAGTAGCTCCCCATTTCCCCTCCCCCAGCACCTGATGTCGTCTACTCTACCTTCTGTCTTTATGAATTTGCCTATTCTAAGTACCTCATGTAAGTAAGATCATAAAATACATGTCCATTATTTATTTGACTTTGCATAATGTCTTTAAGGTTTATCCTTGTTGTAGCTTGTATCAGAACTTTATACTTTTATGGTTGAATAATATTTCGTTGTATGTACATACCACATTTTGCTTATCCATTCATCTGTTGATGGGCACTTGGGTTGTTTCCAATCTTTTAGGTATTGTGAATAATGTTGAATGAACATTGGTGCACGAGTATCTGTTTTAATCCCTGCTTTCAGTTCCTTTGGGAATATATCTAGGAGAGCGATTGCTGGATCATAAGATAATTCTGTGTTTAGCTTTTTGAGGGAACCCCTACGCTGTTTTCCAAAGTGGGTGCACCATCTAACATTTTCACCATAAGTGGATATGATTCCAATTTCTCTATATCCTGGCAAAATTTGGTGTTTTCCATTTTTAAAAAAAATTATGGTTTCCTACTGGATATGAAGTGGTATCTCATTGTGTTTTGATTTGCATTTCACTAAGGACTTGTCATGTTCAGCGTCTTTCCCCCCCATATATTTTCCATTTGTATATATTCATGGAGTACAAGTGCAGTTTTGCTACATTGATATATTGCATTGTGGTGAAGTCAGGGCCTTCAATGCATACATCACTTAAGCAATGCACATGGTATACACCAAGCAACCTCCCATCATTCTCCGCCCCACCCCACTGAGTCTCTGTTGTCCACTGATCTACACTCTGCTTCCATGTATACACATTATTTAGCTCCCACTTACAAGTGAGACGACGCACTATTTGTGTTTCTGTGTCTGAGTTGTTTCACTTAAGACAATGGCCTCCAGTTCCATTTATGTCGCTGCAAAAGACATGATTTCATTCTTTTTTTTTTTTTTACAGCTGAGTAGTATTCCATTGTGTGTGTGTGTGTGTGTATATATATATATATCTATCTCACATTTTTTAATCCAGTCCTCTGTTGATGGACACTTAAGTTGATTCCATATCTTTGCTATTGTGAATAGTGCTGTGATAAACATATGAGTGCCGGCATCTTTTTGATATAGTGATTTCTTTTCCTTTGGGGTAGATACCCAGAAGTGGGATTGCTGGATCATATGGTAGTTCTATTTTTAGTTCTTTGAGAAATCTCCATACTGAGGTTGCACGAATTTACATTCCCACCAACAGTATGTAAGAGTTCCCTTTTCTCAGCATACTCACCAACCCATCTGTTTTGTCTTTTTAGTAATAGCCATTCTGATTGGTATAAGATGACATCTCATTGTCGTTTTAGTTTGCATTTCTCTGATGATTAGTGATGTTGAACATTTTTTCATATGATTGTTGGCCATTTGTCTTCTTTTGCAAAATGTTTATTCATATCCTTAATGCACTTTTTAATGGGGTTATTTGTTCTTTTTGTCTTGAGTTGTTTGAGTTACTTATAAATTCTGGATATTAGTCCCTTGTTGGATGTATCGTTTGCAAATATTTTCTCCCATTCTACAGATTGTCTGTTCACTCTGTTGATTATTTCTTTTGTTGTGCAGCATCTTTGTAGTTTAAGTTCCATTTGTCTATTTTTGTTTTTGTTGCCTGTACTTTTGAGGTCTTAGTTATGAATTCTTTGCCTAGATCAACATCCAAAAGAGTTTTCCCTAGGTTTTCTTCAGTATTTTTTTCTTTTCTTTTCTTTTTTCTTTTCTTTTTTTTTTTTTTTTTGAGATAGAGTCTCACTCTGTTGCCCCGGCTAGGGTGCCATGGCGTCGGCCTAGCTCGCAGCAACCTCCAACTCCTAGGCTCAAACAATCCTCCTGGCTCAGCCTCCCGAGTCGCTGGGACTACAGGCATGCGCCACCATGCCCAGCTAATTTTTTGTATATATTCTTAGTTGTCCAGTTGATTTCTTTCTATTTTTAGTAGAGACAGGGTCTCTCTACTCTCCCAGAGTGCTAGGATTACAGGTGTGAGCCACCACGCCAGTTTCTTAAATTTCTTGACTGGATTATTATTTTTTTTTTTTTTTTTGAAAATGAGGCCGGGCGCGGTGGCTCACGCCTGTAATCCTAGCACTCTGGGAGGCCGAGGCGGGTGGATCGCTCAAGGTCAGGAGTTCGAGACCAGCCTGAGCAAGAGCGAGACCCCGTCTCTACTAAAAATAGAAAGAAATTATATGGACAACTAAAATATATATAGAAAAAAATTAGCCGGGCATGGTGGCGCGTGCCTATAGTCCCAGCTACTCGGGAGGCTGAGGCAGGAGGATCTCTTGAGCCCAGGAGTTTGAGGTTGCTGTGAGCTAGGCTGACGCCATGACACTCACTCTAGCCCGGGCAACAAAGTGAGACTCTGTCTCAAAAAAAAAAAAAAAAAAAAAAAAAAAAGAAAAAAAAAAAATGAAAATGAGAAAGCAAGGGAAAAAGACATTAAACTTCAAGCTGATAAGAGTAGTGTGAGAACTTGATCTGATAAGCAAAATTGCTACTAAAGTGACTAATGGCGGGTGGTGTGGACAGTCAGGACTTAGAATATTTCATTACCCCACGAGTTTCCTAGTGTTCCTCTGTAGCTGTGTCCTCCGCCCATCCTGAGCCTCTCAGAACCAATGCTATTTTTTGCCTTTTCCAGAAAGTCATACAAATTGAATCATGGAATATGTAGCTAATGAGTCTGCCTTCTTTCACTTAGCGTGGTGCTTTTGAGAGTCATTCATACTGTTCCATGTATCAGTAATTTGTTCCATTTTATTGCTGAGCAGAACACCATTGTGTGAATGCACCATGCTTTGTTTTTCTTTGCTTAATCCCATTCACCAGCTGATGGGCATTTGGGTTGTTTCCAGTTTTTTTTTTTTTTTTTAAGAGACAGTGTCTTGCTCTGTCACCTGGGCTAGAGTGCCGTGGCGTCAGCCTAGCTCACCAGAACCTTCGACTCCTGGGCTCAAGGGATCCTTCTGCCTCAGCCTCCCCAGTAGCTGGGACTGCAGGCATGCACCACCACACCTGGCAAATTTTTGTGTGTTTATAGAGACAGGTCTCGCTCTTGCTCAGGCTGGTCTCGAACTCCTGAGCTCCACTGATGCTCCCACCTTGGACTCCCAGAGTACTAGGATTACAGCCATGAGCCACTGCACCCGGCCTTTTACTGTTTTATTCTGGAAAATTGTAAATATATATAAAAAATGAATAATATAATAACCCCCTATGTCCTTGTCATTCATTCTCAATGACTATCAACACATGAGCAAGCAGTTTAATTTTGAAGATTTCAGAAAGTATATCTCACTATATCTGTAGATATTTTAAAATGTCTAATAGATAAAGGGGTTCTCATTTTTTAAAAACTCAATAAAATTATCATAAAAATTCCTTGGGGCCATCAAATATCCTATCAGTGTTCAAATTTCCCGAGATATCATATATCAGGTTTTTTTTTTTTTTTAATTTTTCATTTTTGAGACAAGATCTTGCTCCGTCTCCCAGGCTAGAGTGTATAGCTCACCGTAACCTCAAATTCCTGGGCTGAAGCAATCCTCCTGCCTCAGCCTCCCAAAGTGCTAGGGTTACAGGTGTGACCCACCATCCCTGGCCCATATATCAGTTCGAGAAAGTGTTTAAATCTGGATTCAAATAAGCTCAATTACAGTGATTAACGCACCTTTTTAGTCTCTTAATTTGATTACCCATCCATCTCTCTCTGTCTCTGTCTCTCATGTGTACATGCAGTTTATTCATTATCCAGTAGAGTTTCCTGCGGTATTCATTTTGGTGATTTGCAGGTTTGAGAGGGTTAGCAATGCTTGTATATATAATATGTATTGCATAGAAGACGTGCAGAAGGCCTTTAATAATTGGTAGTTGAACATAATGATACAATCACTGCAATTTCTTTTTCTTATCAGTAAATACGTATAGCAATTGTGACTTTTTGTTATCAAAACCTTAAATGGGCCCGGCACGGTGGCTCACGCCTGTAATCCTAGCACTCTGGGAGGCCGAGGCGGGTGGATTGTTTGAGCTCAGGAGTTCAAGACCAGCCTGAGCAAGAGCAAGACCCCGTCTCTACTAAAAATAGAAAGAAATTATGTGGACAGCTAAAAATATATACAGAAAAAATTAGCCAGGCATGGTGGTGCATACCTATTCCCAGCTACTCGGGAGGCTGAGGCAGGAGGATCGCTTGAGCCCAGGAGTTTGAGGTTGCTGTGAGCTCGGCTGACACCATGGCACTCTAGCCCAGCCAACAGAGGGAGACTCTGTCTCAAAAAAAATAAAATAAAATAAAATAACCTTAAATGAAAACCTTATTAAAGTTATTGTGAAATGAGTTTACTAATAACATTTTAAAAAACCATTTAACTTAAAATTACTGGTATTAAACTAGGCACTCATCATATCATATCAAACATATACAATGAAATGCTGTAAGATCAAAGCTTTGTGTATTAATATGGACTGCTTTACCAAATATACTCTTAAAAAAGCAAAGTATGTAACAATGTGAATAGTACGCCATGTATGTAAAAAAGATTATATATATTATTTATGTCAAAGAGGGATAACAAACCGTATGTATAAAATACTCCCAGGAACATATAACATTTATTGCCTCTGGCGATGGAAGCTGGTGGCTAGATGGTGTAGGAGTGGGAGAGAAACTGAGACTTCAGAATTTTGTGCTGTGCAGCGATGTGAATGCACCTGTTCTCCCCTCTGTCCCCCTTAAATTACTCTGAAATTTTTTGGTAGGATTTTTATAATTTACTTTTTAAATGTATAGCAGCTTTATTGAGGTATACTTCATATACCATTCAGTTTACCCATTTGAAGTGTACAGTTCAACGGTTTTTAGTATATTCACAGAGTTGTGCAACTATCGTGACAATCAATTTTAGAACATTTTCATCCATTAGCAGTCACTTCCCATTTCCCTCCCAAGTTCCCTAGGCAACCACTAATCTACTTTCTGTCTCTATAGATTTGCTTATTCTGGGTATTGCATATAAAGAGAATCCTACAATATGTGGTCTTTTGTGACCTACTTCATTCACTTAGTATAATGTTTTTGAGGTTCATTCTTGTAGTGTATATCAGTACTTCATTTCCTTGTATTGGTGAATAATAATTCATTTTGAGGCTATAACGCATTTTATTTGTTCATTTATTGAGTGATAGACGGTTGAGTTCTTTCTACTTTTTGGCTTTTATGAATAATGCTGCTATGAACATTTGTGTACCAGTTTTTGTGTGGACGTGTTTTCATTTCTCTTGGGTATATACCTAGGAATGGAATTGCTGGGGCATATGGTAACTATGGTTATATAGTTCCTTGTATAATTATTTAATGTACTATTATCAACAGTCACACATATTTAGAAATGGTGCTGTGAGAAAATCTAATGTACGAGTGTCCTCATATGTAATGAAAATTTCACAAATATATTTATTATTAATGTTGACAGTGTTTTCTGTAAACAGGCAATTAATATTTTTATTTTGAAATTTTAAAAAAATTTGGAGCCTATATTTTATTTTTGGAGCCCATAACTCTCAGGGGCCCTAGACACTGTACCTATGTACCTAAGTGCTAAAAGCCCCATCATTGCAAGAGTGGAACTCAGAAGAAAGCTAAAAGTGATTATGGTAATGTGAGGTTTGAACTTTGCAGATAATTGATGGGACACAATCTAACGGAGGGGTGATGGGAATCCCCAGGAATGTGCAGGAATGAAGAGCAAAACTCATATATTTTTGTGAGTTGTTTGACAGTTTGGGAGGTAGAAAACAGTGCAGTAGTCCTGGTCCTGTTTGTTTCTTTGCCCTGTCTCTTTCATGTCCTTATGTAAACCCTCCATGAATACGTTATCATTTATACAATTTCAAGAAAACGGAGACACTTATGTTTTTTATTAATAGTTATATGAGCTTTCTAGTGGGCAGACACTGTAATAGACCATTTCAGCATACTTTCTGCATTAGTTTGTCGGGTTTTGGTGTGTTTTTCTAGGCCAGTGTATCTCTCGCTCTGGCTTCCGGATTTTCCATCTATCCAAACGCGGATTATCACTGCATTTGTGCCCATCCTACCATAAATCTATTGGTTTCAGCAGAGAAGTCAGTGTCAGTATGATTCCATAAAGCTACAAGACAGTCTGTCCAACCATTAAACTAATTTACAAGTGTGTTCATGATATGATTCTAACTTCATAAGAGGAGAAAACAAATGGGGAGGGATGTTGGTATACAGCCATAAAATAGTCCTCACTCTCAAGAAACAGATAATTCCAGTTCAGAATGATTAAATGCTCTAATAGAGGTGAGCATGGAGTTCTAGGGTAATACCCAAGATGGGCACCTCACCTAGCTTAAATGGGTCCAAGAGAGTTTTTTAAAAGCAGGTGTATCTGGCCCAAGGCTGTATCAGTAGGGAGTTTGGTAAATGGGTGGGAGGGGCAGTTAAGGAAAAGAGAAGCATTTTAGGCAGAGAAAATAATGAGTAAAGGCAGATGGAGGAATCAGGCTGCTGTGTTCAGTGAGCTCTAAGCAGAGAGAAGTTACTGGATTATGAGGTCAAGGAAGGGAGACCGTGAGAAGGAGAAGCCGGAGAAGTGCTTTAGTCTGGTGCCTCGTCGTGAATGAGCCTAAACCGAATGCTGTCTGCAGTAGGAAACATTAGACGGCTTTAAAATGCAAACGTGACATGGTCAACTTTTTGATTTGCCCCTATCAAAACATATTATTTTACATCTTTTGGTAAGGGCAAGATCCAGGATTCTAATCTTGAGGTCAAAAACTTTTGTTTTTTGGCCACTATATCTGAACCTAGAACGGTGTCTGGCAAAGAGAAAAAGTCACTGGCAGTGTTAGCGGGGCAGTGCGCTTGCCCTTAGCGGTGGAGCACAGGCTCCGCGTGGCTCAGTCCTGATGCCACCGTTACCTGGCGCTGTGACCTTAAGCAAGTTTCTTTCTTTTTTTTTCCCCCTCCAGATATGCAAGCAGAGAACAACTTAATTTTTTTTCTTTTCTTTCTTCTTTCTATTCTACTGCATCTTCTCAGAAGAAACATTATTTTATTTTACTTTTTTGAGTCCGGGTTGTTTCTTTGGACACCAAAATTCTTTCTTCCCCTGAAAACTTCAACTGTTGCATTCATTCATTCAATAAGTATTTATTTACTTTATTTATATTTTGGAGACAGGGTCTCACTCTCTTGCCTGGACTAGAGTGCAGTGGCGTCATCATAGCTCACTGCATGCTCAAACTTCTGGACTCAAGTGATCCTCCTGCCTCAGCCTCCCGAGTAGCTGACACTACAGGCTTGAGCCACTATGCCTGGCTAATTTTTTTTTTTTAGTTTTTGTACAGACTCAGTATGTTGCTTAGGCTGGTATTGAACTCCTGGCCTCAAGCAGTCCTCCCAACGAGATTACAGGCGTGAGCCACCACACCTGGCCTAAGCAAGTTTCTTAATCACCGTGTGACTTGGTTTTCTTACCTAGAAAATGGGGAGAACAGTGGGACCTACCTGTCAGGCTGTTGGGAGGATTAAATGAGCTCATACAATGCACTTAGAATAAACACTGTACGAATGTAACAGCTGTTATTTCTGGTGAGGGCCTGAATCCAGAGCATTTGTGGGTCGCAGGAATGCATGGATTCAGGAAAGACTCAGGGGCACAGTAGTTGGACAGGATGTGGTGAATAAGGGAGAGAAGGAGTTACAGTTAATTCCTGATTTAGAGCTAAGGAAAATTGGTAGGTACTCTGACCTCCCCCTCCCCACCTTTGCACAGAGAAATCACTGCTAATCCATTCTAGATGGTTCTGGAAGGAGTTGAAGATCAGAGGTCGAGCCTTTGGTATGCTGAGGAAAGAGAATGTTGATTCAGTGTGGCATACCCTTATTTGGGTATTTGACTTTTCTCTGATTTTTTTTTATTTTTTCCTTTTCTTCCATGGAGGCCGTTCCCGGGACTCCCCTCGAGTTCTCAGGACAGAAAGACCTCTGGTGTTTTGTAGCTGCCCTCGCCTGTCTCCTTTGCTCTTTGTGCCTCATTCCCTCCTCCCCATTGTTTTGCCCCTTTATTCTCCACTGTGGGAGACAAGAGAAAAGAGATTTCATCCTTGCTTGGCCTTGGCTACAGACTAGGTTGGTGCTTCGCAGTCCTGGAATAAGGGGAGCCTCTGGAGGATGTTAAAACATATGCCAGAAAAGCGTTCCCTTGTGCAATTCAATTTAACTTAGAAAGTTTCTCTTTTAATTCTGTTCCAGTGTGATGTTGAGAAAGATTTAGAATCTAGCTTGAACCAAGTTTCTATAACCTTGGGACCCTGTTCTGGAAACTAGCTAATTCCTAAGTGGAGCTTGTCTGCTAGGCAGGCGGAGTCTTTTAGCTCCAGTAAAGTCCCGTCAAGTTCACTGGAGCCTGGGGTTCAATGCTAGAGCTGTGCTTCTCGTCAGAGAGTTGGGTTGCATGTACCCCAAGAATCTGAGAAGGAGCCTAAAGCTCTCTGCTGTGAACCAGACATTTCTTTGATATCTTTAATTTTTTATCTTAAAAGGTCATGTGAATTTTGTATTCTACTTACAGTTCACCATTTATTTTAATATAAATGTAAATTTCCTCCTTAATCTTTTACCAAAACTGATGCTCCAGGAAGATAAACTCTTTCATTTTCTTATGACTTTTCTTATTCCTTTGCTCTTTCTCCAGTTTAAGGAGTGCCAATGACAAGGATTTGGGACCAAAACCTTTTTGTTGAGTGTCCTACATGTTTCCCATGGTGGGATTTTGCTCTTTAGTTACCTGGGTCCCTGCTTCTTTCCCTCAACATATTAAGGGAGGCTTATAAATCTTTGAAATGACACCCTTGATCATAAATAATTTTAATAAAAGCTTTCCATTTCCTAGAATTTGTAATGAGTGTAAATAGTCTATGAAATGTCTTGTCCAGATAGTTGTGAAAAGATGGTAATCAATGTTTACTGTGTTCTTAATATGTGCCAGGTTCTGTTCTTATTCCTTTCATATGTCATGCTATTTAATATTTAAGTACATGGTGTTTTAAATGCAATTAACCAAGCGTGTGGAATTCATTCTAACGTTGTTATTGTTTTTGATTGACAGATTCAACACTAACCTTGCACAATGTCTTTGAAACCAAGAGTAGTAGATTTTGATGAAACATGGAACAAACTATTAACTACTATCAAAGCTGTTGTCATGTTGGAATACGTCGAAAGAGCAACGTGGAACGATCGCTTCTCGTATCCTTTTAGTTGCAGCTTGGACTATTGTTCTAGAATTGATAAACTTGTTGAAAAGGAAGTACAGGTTTAAGCTTGTATAAATAGAAGAACTTTCCAGCGTAAGTATTTTCAAATATATTATTATTTACATATCCAAGTCCATCACCTCTTGTGGCAGTCAAGTTTTGAGAACTTTTCATTCAACAAATATTTATTGAGTACTTAGTATCTTAAAGCAGGGTCAGGGTGTGGTGAAGGCTTGGAATACATGTGTGCAGTTGGTCAAGGAAGGCTTCCTAAGGGTGGTGACATTTGAGCAGAGACTGGAACCAAGCGAGGGAACAAGCCCTGCAGATTCTGGGGGCAGAGTGCTCTGGGCAGAGGGTGAGCAGCAAGTTCAATGACTGGGATGGAAACATGCTTTTTAATTAGATTGTCTGCAAAATCTGGCTATTTTATATAAAAATGCAGATCCGTGCTTTCTGTAGGATGCTCTGAAGCCTGATGTCCTTCATTCTTACATGACAGCAGTCTGCCAGACCTAACTAGCGCTGCCCGCTTATAGCAGTCTTCTGGAGCTAAAGAAGGGTTGCCCTCATTGTGTAGGGCGTGCATTCTTTAGAAACGCTCTGATTTCATAAGACAGTGATTCAGCTTGCTCTCAGTGCCTAACTAATTGTTAATATTAAGCCGAGTGTTGATGCCAGAACAGTGAAGTTCTTTTAGACCAACAGGGAACCACTTAACTGATCACAACTGCAGTTGTCAGTGAGGAACATTTGTTAGGCTACCTGTGTTCTGGGCACCGAAGATACATAAACTGATGCTAACATTTTTTTTTTTTTTTGAGACAGAGTCTCACTCTGTTGCCCAGGCTAGAGTGAGTGCCGTGGCGTCAGCCTAGCTCACAGCAACCTCAAACTCCTGAGCTCAAAGGATCCTCCTGTCTCAGCCTCCCGAGTAGCTGGAACTACAGGCATGCACCACCATGCCCGGCTAACTTTTTCTATATATATATTTTTTAGCTGTCCATATAATTTCTTTCTATTTTTAGTAGAGATGGGGTCTCGCTCTTGCTCAGGCTGGTCTCGAACTCCTGAGCTCAAACGATCCGCCCACCTCGGCCTCCCAGAGTGCTAGGATTACAGGCGTGAGCCACCACACCTGGCTGATGCTAACATTTTTGAAGGCTTCATAATTTGCAAAGATCTTTTACATTTTTTATGTTATTTGATACCTCAAACAAGCCTATCAGATCACTAGGGCTGATATAATTCCTCATCTTTATGTAACAGATGGGGCAACTGATCTCAGAGATAAACAGACTTGCCCAGCTTTATGCAGGTAGTAATTGATAGAGCAAAGACTTGAATACAAGATTTTAAACATCTAATCCCTGTGCTTCCCAGTCTATGCAGGGGATAATTTATATGGATTCTGCCTTTGAAGAACTTAGTATTGAATTAGTCTTTTAAATTAGCTAAGCTAATTTTTCTGTGGAACATTATGGATTGATTTGGGTCGAGAATCTTAATAAAAGTTGAAAAAGTGTTAAAGGCTACTTGTTTGTGAATGAGGTTTGGCTAGGCAAGTACTTAGGTGCTTTTAAGGATATTTTACCTACTCAGAGAGGGAAGCAAAGGAGTTCATTGTAGAAGATGACAAGAAGATGGAAAATGAGCATGAGGTAAAGAAAAAGAAAAGATTAATACATTCTTTATTGTTGTACAGAATATATAGTTAATTGCTTGGTTTATAAGTGGTCTTGAAATGGATGACTTCCCTGGAAAGTGACCCCTATTTATTTGAATCATCTAAGATAGATTAGTTATTTTTAACCTGACCATGAATTCCCCCCAAAATAAAAAATATGCACAAAAAAAGTAAAATTAAAGAATGGAATCCCTTGTTTTAAATTTTGTTTTGAAAAATAAAGTGCTATGTTACTATTGGTTCTAAAGTAAAATTCCCTCCTTTTCTTTGTGATTTTGCCCAAAGATGAATTCTCACAACGTGAATACACCTGTGTATCCAATAAATAGAACACTCTGAGCATCCCAGAAGCACCCCTGGTTCCCCCTTATTCTGGCAACTTTTTTATGTCTGATTTTACCAGGGTAAGTTTGTGGTGAATAATTGAGTTTGAATAGTATAAATCTCTATGATGAAACAAAACAAAAGCCCTTAGCGGATTTAAATTATGTAGTAAATTAGGACTTTTTTTTTTTTTTTTTTTTTTTTGAGACAGTCTCTCGCTGTGTTGCCCTAGGTAGAGTGCCATGGCATCATCGTAGCTCAAACTCCTGAGCTCAAGTGATCCTCCTGCCTCAGCCTCCTGAGTAGCTGGAACTACAGGCGTGTGCCACCACGCCCAGCCCTAGGGCTTTAAAAAAAAAAAAAAAAAAAAAAGAATTTATAGTTGAAAACTGCAGGGGCTCCAGGCTTTATCCACGTGTTCAAATAACATTATTTTGAACCACGTTTCTTCTCTACCGATGCCTTGCTCCCTTTCTCTTTCACCAAACCAATCTTCTGTAGAATTTATATACAAGAAATTTTTTAAATTCTTCTTTCTTAGGTGGTATATATTCAGATTCCTACTTTCTTTGTAATATAGGTTAATATTTTAATGTATTATGTTATTGCTAGTGAACAGTTTTATAGCCTGTTCTCTTTTACTTAGATAATTTAATTCATAAAGGTTCCATATTATATCTAAGTTCGTTTAAAATAATAACTAATATGTTTTTTCTGACTGTATATTTTTTTCCTACAAAAAAATCTGGCTCAGTGATATTACATTATATGGATGATTTTTTTACTTGACTATTTTTATTTTTTAATATTAAAGAAATTTTTTGCTTTGCTTTTATGCAGTAGTGTGTTGAAGAAATATATATACACATATGTATATGAAGATACTTTATTAGTTACTCATTATAATTAAAAATAAGTAAGAAAAGGGTTTAGAAAGAAGATGGAAAAGTCTGACTGAAGTCTACCAGATGGTGACCCCATGTGGGGAGGGCTGCTTGCTCTTTGGAGTAGGGTACTAGGTAAGTAGAACACATGACATTGACTTCCCACCTCTCTTCCTTCAAAAAGCATTTAATAAGGGCCTGTCACATGCCATGAACTGTATGCCTAGGAGCTGGAAATGTAGAGCTGATCAGAATAGGCTAGTGTGGATGACAAAAGTATAAATAATGTCTGTTGTATAAAAATATGTTTGATAGAAGAATACATAGGGTGTTATGGGGATGTAGAGGAGGAAGAACCTGCACCTCAACTCTAATATATTTTTTAAGTATATGTTTTTATTTTGTAATATTTCCTGATCTTTATATTAAATATAAATACTTGATTCCATCCTAAATAATTAACTTTATTTTCAGTTTCTATCTGCATCCTTAGGCTGGTCTCAGATTGCTCATGTCCTTTATTGTCCACATTTGGTCAGTGATGTGTAGTTTATGAAGCATTTTAAACTACATGAGCTTATTTGGGTCTCACAGGGACTCTGGAGATGCCAGAGGAACGTTTTTTATGTTTACCTCGGGGGCAGTTGGTAGTGGTCATTCTACTGATCAGATACCAAAGCTCTGCCATGGAACGATCTTAGAGACAACCACGAGGAGTTCTTGACCTAGATGGGATTCAGGTGTCGGTGTTCATGGGGACAAATGAGCTGTTATCTCCAGAATGCGTTTTCACATCGGAGGCAGCATATCAAACAGTCTCTGACATCCTATCTCACACTGTATCTGCTCCCAAGATCATAAAGTGGTGTTGCCTTAAGTCTCTTTTTATCCTTAGCATAATGTTTTTAATCCTTGGAGGTATTAAAAGGATTCAATAAAGCACAGGATATTAAAAAAAACAAAAGGGAAATGGCACCCCAGAGAGGCTAAGAGACTTGGTTAAGATCCCTGGTTATGGCTGAGTGCAGTGGCTCATGCCTGTAATCCCAGCACTTTGGGAGGCCGAGGCGGGAGAATTGTTTGAGGCCAGTAGTTTGAGACCAGCCTGAGCAACTAGGGAGACCCTGTCTCTACAAAACAAACAAACAAAAGGTCAGTGGCTAGTAGAAGGTAAAGTCTCAATTAGATCTCATTTCTTCCAACTCCTGTTAGAGTTTGTCTGCCGCTGGTGATGGTATTCAAAAACTTAATTGATTAGTTGATATCACTATTATTCATACTATATTTCTTCTAATAGAGTAAATGCTGAAGGACAGTGGATAGGTTGTAGAATATCTTGAGTGCTATGACTGGGAGAATGTGTCCAGTAAGTAATTTTTCTGTTTTGTTTTTCAGAATTGCTTAGGCATATCTACCTCTTTTGATGTTCCTTAGCCGTTTGTTGATACTGTGCTTATATCCATTCTTACGTGAACCTTGTTTTGTAGGTTTCTGGGTAATTTGATTTTCCAGAAACCCCCCTGGATTTTAACCTCTCTAATAGGTACTATCTTCCTCACAGTGTCCTCAAATAATTTTCAATAAATACTTGTTGAATGAATAAATGAATGAATTTTATTGTGCTTTTTAAAGTAAGCATGGTTACATATTTCACTTTTGTCATATATATAAGACAATATTATGTCTATTACAAGCCTAAACCACAAAAATGAAAATTTTCGTTTAATGCCAAATGAGTTAAATCTCATTGTTTTAAAATTATATCACCAATGAATATGAAAACCTTAATAATATAACTAGAGATATCTATGCTTTATGTGTGGCCTATCCTGAACCCCTTGGAGAAAGACTTTATACAGAAACTAAGATTTTTTTGGAAAATCACGTTCGGCATTTGCACAAGGTAAGAAATGATATATACATGATATAAATATGTTTATAGCTGCATAGTTACTTTAATAGTTCACTGTTTTCCAGTGCAAACTCCTGTGTCCTCTGACGGTATTTATAAATGTCTATCTTTATTATTTTCAGTCTTTCAGCTGTCTTTTCATATGCTATATAAAGGCTTCCAAAAACCTAAAATTAAAAAGGGAAATGGTAAATGATGATAAAAGTGGTCTCTGTAGCCTGTTATTTTGATCAGTATGCCATGTATTTAAAGGCAACATCACGAACTTGATCTGTGTATGGATTTTGCCGTGAGGCAGTCCCTGGGTTACAGGTGACCCGACTTATGGTGTTCCATACTTACGAACGGGCTCCCAAGGCTCCCCATAAGGATGATTTATAATTAAATAATCAGATTAATAATCCAGGAACTGTTATAGTTTCTTCCATGCATGTAAGCAAATTTGTGTGGCATAAGCAGTCTGTTGGTGCAGCTTTTTTTTTTTTTGAGACAGTCTCACTCTGTTGCCGAGGGTAGTGTGCAGTGGCATCATCGTAGCTTATAGCAACCTCAAACTCCTGGGCTCAAGCAATCCTCCTGCCTCAGCCTCCTGAGTAGCTGGAACCATCGGTGCGTGCCACCACTCCAGGCTAATTTTTCTATTTTTAGTAGAGACAGTGTCTCACTCTTGCTCAGGCTGGTCTCGAACTTCTGAGCTCAAGAAATCCTCCTGCCTTGGCCTCCCAGAGTGCTAAGATTATAGGCGTGAGCCACCAATCGCAGCCTGATGCAGCATCTTTAAGCTAGCAGCTGGTCTCATTGTATATGTGGTTGCTTGCACACAATATCACTTTCATCTTAACTTTTTTATTGGGCTTTGTGAGTCTGTGTTTACCCTCATGACCATGCCTCCAAAGCGAAAGTCCACTGCAAGTGCAGGTGAGCCTGCAGAGAAGAGAAAGGTGACTGCGATGGAAACACCTTCAGAGAAAGACCAAGGCCATCATTCACAGGGAGAGCATTAGGCTTCAGTTGCTTGACTATGGAACAATAATAAAGGATAAAGTGAGAATAATGGAACATGTGAAAGGCAATGCTCCATTGAAAGCATCAGTTAAATGTAGTGGATTAATTACTGAAATGGAAAGGTTTTTATTGATTTGGATAGAAAATCAAAATAATAAGATTTCTATTAGCTTAGGAATTAAAAAAGCACAGTGTCTGTAACTTATTACAATACATGGATATTATTATTACAGTATTACACAGCATTATTACCACATATGAACCATTGTATTATTATTATTACCACCATATATGCGCTGTTCATCAGGGATCTGTGTTACATACAAATATGACCTACTGTCGTTCTCAGGAAGTATCTCGTCCATAATCCAGGGATGTATTTTGCTATGAACCATTTTTAACTTAATTTGGACTAATGAGCTTATCAGGAACTGGGTGAGATAATTTATTGCCTGGACTAGAATCTTTTTTTTTTTTTTTAAATAAGCTCTACTTGGGATAGAATCTTGACTGTACTGTTTATTAGCTGTTGTGACCATGGGCAGCCCACTTAACAACTGTCTTATGGACTGAGCTTTAAATTTCTTTATCTATTAAATGGGAATAAAACAACATAATTTATATAAACCAGTCTAACCCTGCCTGTGGCCAGGAGTACTTTTTCTTTTTTTTTCTTTTTCAGATCTCACCAAGTCAGATTTTTTTTTTTTGTAGATACTTTTAAAAATGGTAAGAACCCATAAGTAGGGCACAGTTGATCATATGATATTTCCCTTAAAACATTTGAGGGAAGAGCTCTACTTTTTATAATATATAGCATGTACATTTTAGTGTTCTAGTGTGTGTGTTTATCAGCTCATGAAAGTGGTTTCGATAGCATGTACTTTAAAGTGGTCTTAAAATGTTTAATACGTTAATTTAGTTTTAAAATTCTGCCATTGTAAGCTACTGAGATTTGGTTATACCATAATTGATAACTATGTAAGACATTTATAAACTTTTTAGTTTTGTATTTTAGGTTAAGTTGTGTGATTTAAAAAAATTTTTTTTAATGTCAGAATTTTTTTAGACTTATAGAAAGTTGCAGAAATAGTGTAGAGAATTCTCATACCCTTTTCACTCAGCTTCTTAATGTTAACATCTTGCATAAGAATGGTAGAGTTATTAAAACTAAGAAATCAACATTAGTATAATTATGTGATTTAAAAGTGTTATTGTGAAGCAGTTTTATGAAAGATTGCAAAACTTTTATAAATTGTCACATAATTAACAGAATTGAAGCTGTTTCATCTGTGAAAAGGAAATTTGATTTGGTTGGGGGAGGGAACTTTTTTCATTAGTATTGTGTTACCATTATAGATAATTTAGGACATACCAATTAGCAAAAAGAAGAAAATAACCACTGCTCATACCATACCTTCAGAAATAACCACTGTTGATATTTTTGATATATCTATACTTAGGTATATCTATTTTGGTACATATTAATATATATATAATTTTGTGTCTTTTACATATTCTTGCTTTGTATAGACTTCTACTTTGTATTACAAAATGAAGTTATGTTATTTACTTTTATAATCTGCTTTTAGCTTTTAATAATTATGTAATTAAGTATCTTTCATTGTCATTAAATAGATATTTGTAATCCTGGCAGTTATTTGTAAAGTTTTTCATTATATGAAATACTGTGATTTGTTTAAATCCTCTCATGTTGCTGAGCATGTAGATTCTTTCCAATTTATATAATTTGTTATTATAAACAGTACTCTGTGAACATCCTTATAGCTAAATTACTATTGTGTAACCAAGTTTTTTGTAGGATAAATTCCTAGACATGGAATTGCGGGGTCACACACCTTTTTATTGTTTTTCACGTGTATTAACAAACTGTTCTCCAGGTTTATGTTTTATCCAAGCAGCAGCAACAGCTCACAGAAGGGTGCCCTATTCCGTAGCATTATTGAGTAGTTGCTTTTTTAATTTATTTACCAACTCGATAGGCAAAAAGTGCTATTTATAGGTTATTATTATCCCCCTAAGCCTTAATTGCTAAAATTACAAGTTTAAAAGCATTTGTTTCATCAGAGAATTAATTAAATGGAGATTGAGGTCATGACTTGCTTAAGGGCATGTGGGCAATTAATGACACAACTCAGGTAAGAGAACCTAAAATCTCCTCCATATCAGTCCAAGAGATTTTTATTGTTAGACTGTATTGCCTTTAAAAATAGACCTGAGATTTCAGTTAGATTTTCAGTTTTCAAAAAATAATAGCTTTCTATTAAGTAAATATAAAGCAACTTATTTTGGAGAATGTGGAAAAGGTATCAATTTCCATAAATAGTCTTATGCACAAAAGTGAATAGTTTAATTTGGAATGATGATATACTTAACTCAGGGTGATCGAAAGTAATGGATTTGACTATGTGAAATAATGCATTTGTTGAATAGCTAGATTTAACCATTCCATAATATATATATACTTTAAAACATCATGTTGTACACAATGAGTATGTACAATGTTATCTGTTAAGTTTTTTAAAAATTTAAAAAGTAATGGATTTGAAGAAACATAAGATAGAACACAATAGAGTTGTGTTCTATTTTAATCTGATCTTAATATTCTAGTCCAAAGACAGCATCAAACTATTATATTTTGTCCTTTTATCTTAGGGAATGAAACTATTTATTAGGGATGCTTCACTTTCATATCTAAGATTTTCTCAGTTGTTTCATTTTTACTAAAGATAGTTAAAATGTAATTTATAGATGTAATTTTTAATGTGTGAATTATGTAAGTTATTTTAGAACATTAATTTTGATACGGTTTATAGTTTACAATGAAAATGATTAGTGCTTTCCAAGTAAAAATATTTTTCCTCTTTATATAGAGAGTTCTGGAAGCAGAAGAACAAGTACTTGTTATGTATCATAGGTATTGGGAAGAATATAGCAAGGGTGCAGACTATATGGACTGCTTATATAGGTAAGTGTGCTTTTAAGATCTTGACAATCTAAACAGTATTGCCTGCACTCAATAATTGAAGGAATAATTTTCTAATTACCTGTTTTCCATTGAAATGTACAGAACTGAAGCATGCCCTCCGACATGGACTTTTCTCTGCTATGGGGAAAGGTCTATCGTCTGAGTCAGGTGGGTCTGGGGGAGCCAGGCAGTGTGTGCAAAGCTGTGCTGTGACAAGCAAAACTGTATTTATTGGCGTGGCCAGTAATTCTGCCAATTGTCTGGAACCTATAGCACATGTTAAATTTTGACGGAGACACTGAAAATTTAGCTTGCGTGAAACTTAGAGGAGTAAATCTAAGCCTGTGTCCCCTCCAAATGTTCTCATTTGACTCTAGCATTCAGTATTTTATGTTTCAGGGGAATATTATTACTTAAAATACTCAGTAGTTTTGTTCTTAATTCTCCATCTCCATTCTCTAGGCATATTGAGTTACTTGAAGTTCCTAATGCCCCATGGTCTCGCCCATCTTCCTGCCGTCCCTCGTGCTGTTCCATCTGCTTCGATTGCTTTTCCTCCTTTCTCTGAATGACGAATTCTGATGTGTTCTTCTGATATTCCTTTCCCTAAACTTCCTGATCTGCCCACCTCCCAGTCTCCTGCTTTTGTGTTTATTGCCCTCTTGTGTGTTACCACGGCGCTCTGCCGATCCTTTCTGACCCATTCACGGAAACTGTGGACATAAGTACTTAGGTGTGTAAGGCAGACATCTGTTCATTGAAGAATAGTGGAAAAATAACGAATAGTATCAGTAAGTACCTGGGTCCTTCAGCCTGGAACCTAGGATGTCCTCGCTTGCAGTGGCTGTGGCCTTGAAGGATGCAGTAGTACTTTTGCCCTGTGCATTGTGGTTGGGGCCACAGATGGGCTCCTGCTTCAGTTTCTTGTTGGGGAGAAGCTGAGGAGTTGAGCTGAGTCTCCAAGCGTTCCCTGCACAGTCACACTGTGCTTTGTTGGGGGAACATATTGGGAGACGGAGGCCCAGTTCTCTTGACACGTCTGTCTTCCTTTGCTCCACTTGTTCAGCATCCCTAAGGTTGATGATAGAAGTAGAGTTGATTCACTCGAAGCTGCCTGTGTTAGAAACTGGGGCTTGCTTCTCAATGGCCCAGTGATTTAATTTCTCCTTAGAAGAGCAAAACGTAATACCAGAGACCAGCAATTTCTGACAAACACAGGTTGATTGTGGCTTCAGCTTTTATAAAAGTATTTGCTGCGTAGGAAACATCTTGACATTTGATTTTTTTCCGTATTGACCAAGGTTAGATAATCATAAAAGAACTGTAAGAATTCTGTGGCTAGATTGTGAGGGAGAGTTGGCGGGATTTGAAGGGTAAGAGAGAGAGTGTGTGTACATGCTTTTGCCATTACTGGGACATGTGGGCCTTTGGAATGTAGATGACAACGAGTGTGGAGACCAGGTGCCATGCAGTGGGATCCCCCCTTAGCTGATGCATTTCAGTAAAGATTTAAGTTGTTTTTCTATTCTGTCTTCCTGTTTTAGGGCATGTACAATTCACTTTGCTCTCCTGCCCTTTTGTGTAACCAAATCGATTAATTTGGTGCCATTTAAATTAGTACTATTAAATGGGTACTATTTATGAGCTTTTAGTAAATGTTGCAATATATATAATATGTATGTTTGTGTGTGCATGTGTGTAAAACCAGATGAGGTAGTCAGTGTCTCCATTTGTACAGCCAAGGAAAGGAAGGCTCAGAGAGGTGAAATGACTTTGCTGAAGGTCACTCAGCTAATGAATCACAAGGGCAGAATTTAAGCCCAGATCGGTCTGATTTCAAAGCCCATCCATTTCATCCTCTTCATTCTACTGTAGTCTTATTCCAGACACCCTCTTCGACACCTAAGTAGATTCTGTTCTCATCCCTTTTCTTATACAGGCATTCCTTGTTGATATTGTGTGTTCAGCTCCAGACCACCATAATAAACAGCAGATGGCAATAAAGCAAGCCACCGAATTGTTTCCCAGCGCATATAAAAGTTACGTTTATACTATCCTGTAGTGTACAGTAGCATTATGTCTATAAAAACAATGTATACACCTCAGTGTAGAGACTACCTTATTGCTAACAAATGCTAACAATCATCCGAGCCTCAGTGAGTCGTCATTGGCGGGGGGTCTTGCCCTGATGTTGGTGGCCGCTGACTGATCAGGGTGGTGGTTACTGAAGGTTGGGGTGGCTGTGGCAATTTCTTAAAATAAGACAACAGTGAAATCTGTTGCATGAATTGACTCTTTCACAAAAGATTTCTCTGTAGCATACGATGCCATTTGATAGCATTTTATCCCCAGTAGAACTGCTTTAAAAATTGGAGTCAGTTCTCTTCAGTCCTGCTGCTGCTTTATCAACTAATTTTGTGTAATATTCTAAATAAATCCTTTGTTGTCATTTCAACAGTGTTGATAGCATCTTCACCAGGAGCAGATTGCATCTCAAGAAACCACTTTTTTGGCTCATCCATAAGAAGCAACTCCTTATCCATCCAAGTTTTCTCATGAGATTGCAGCAATTCAGTCACATCTTCAGGCTCTCTTTCTAATTCTAGTTCTCTTGCTATTTCCACTACTTCTGTAGTCATCTCCACTCCTGAAGTCTTGAACTCCTCAAAATCATCCATGAGGGTTGGAATCAACTTCTTCCAAACTCCTGTTAATGTTTATATTTTTACCTCCTCCCATGAATCATGAATGTTGTTAATGGCATCTAGAATAGTGAATCCTTTCCAGAAAGTTTTCAGTTTATTTCACCCAGTTCCACCAGAGGAATCACTGTCTATGGCAGCTATAGCCTTACGAAATGTATTTCTTAAGTAAGAAGACTTGAAAGTTGAAATGACTCCTTGGTCCATGGGCTACAGAATGGATGTCGTATTAGTAGGCGTGAAAACAATATTAATCTGTACATCTCTATCCGAGCTCTCGGTGACCAGGTGCATCATCCATGAGCAGTAATCTTTTCAAAGGAATCTTTTTTTTCCTGAGCAGTAGGTCTCCATGGTGGCTGAAAATATTCAGTAAAGCACGCTGTAAACAGATGTGCTGTCCTCCAGGCATTGTTTTTACATTTCTAGAACACAGGCAGAGAAGATTTAGCATAATTCTTAAGGGCCCTAGGATTTTTGAATTGTAAGCGAGCATTGGCGTCACCTTAAAGTCATCAGCTGTCTTAGGCCCTAATAAGTCAGTCTGTTCTTTGAAGCCAGGCATTGACTTCTCCTCTCTAGCCAGGAAAGTCCCGGAAGGCATCTTCTCCCAGTAGAAAGCTGTTTTGTCGACACTGAAAATCTGTTTAGTGTAGCCACTTTCATGAGTGATCTTAGCTAGATCTGGGTAGTTTGCTGCAGCTTCTCCATCAGCACTTGCTGCTTCATCTTTCGTTTTTATTTTATGGAGACGGCTTCTTTGCTTCTTTCCTTAAACCTCATGAACCAACCTTTGCTAGCTTTCAGCTTGTCTTCCGCAGCTTCCTCACCTTTCTCAGCCTTCATAGACATGAATAGAGTTAGTGCCTTGCTAAATTTTTGTTGTCTTTGTCTTTAATTTCAGTTGTCTGTAAATGCTAAGTGGATCCTTCATTTTGGTGTAATAAATCTTGGAAAATGTATTTTTAATATACAAATTTTGTAATTGTGGCCTAAATACTTGTATTGTCCATAGCAATTTATACATTGGTAGAATCTTTCCTATGAGTTGTTTCAGGCGGTGAACACTAAAGACATTATAGTGAAATCTATTATAGGATGGTGAAAAGTGCACAGTTGAACATTACAGGTCCTACCATACATTGTATTTTATTTTAGGACTCTATATTCATCTCAGTTATTCTTAGAGTTCATCATAGTCATTAGTCTTAGAATATGTTGAAACATTTCTTTTTAATGCGTTGCCCTCTGGTAGACAAAGTCGTCTTTAATCTGTCAGTTTTACCCATATTTCTTACTATCTATAACTGTCTATCCCATTTTCTTACCTATTGATTATGATCTTTTTTATTTAGAAATGAAAAGTTACAGTTTTTTCTGGCGATAAAATAGAGAGGACTGACTTGATTTTGATCTTTTAACCATTTTCCGTTTGTTTTTGAGAGTGGACTTTATCTTGACTTCACCAAGAAGAATTTGGGAATTAGCAGATGATACTGTAGAAGGTCTGACCTTTGGAAAAGGGCTGCTGGGCTATAGGGTATTGGAAATAGAGCAAAACCCTTGAGTTTTTTCAGTGAGACTGAAATAATAGGTTTTTTAAAAAAATTTTGCTATTCTAGAGGTCTTATTCTTTGTCTTTTAGGGCCTTGCAGAGAGAGATGGGCTAATAATTTCTATTTTCTTTATATTTCTAATTTCTCCATCATTAGCTTTTTCTGGACGTATTACTGGACTATTCTGTAGTTAATGTATAACTCTAAAATTATTGTTTTAAGGCTGCAAATTAATGGCTTTCCTGCTGATTTTGACTTAATATCCAATGATATCACATTTATTTTTCAGGTATCTCAACACCCAGTTTATTAAAAAGAATAAATTGACAGAAGCTGACCTTCAGTACGGCTATGGTGGTGTAGATATGAATGAACCACTTATGGAAATAGGAGAGGTAGGAAATTCCTTAAATGACTGGCAAATCATAAGTGTATTTTTATAAATTGAGGTAATTTGATTCAGTGTCCTTTTTTTTTAAGGACACTGAGTTGACTGTCTTAAAATTATCAAGATTTAAAACATCCTAAATGTCAAGTAAATAAAACACTGTCGTGATTTCCTAAGAATCTTGAGGTAGATCAGAGGAACAGAAAAGATATGACAATTATTTTAATGATTAACTATATGATGGATGAATGACAGGGTTAATGGTTCTGCATTGTGAGAAAACTCATAAAATTGTATAGAATAATGTTGAGACTCTTGTGGGTTTTTGTTTTTTTTTTTTACTTTTTAAGATGAATTTTGCCGGGCGTGGTGGCTCACGCCTGTAATCCTAGCACTCTGGGAGGCCGAGGCGGGTGGATCGCTCAAGGTCAGGAGTTCAAGACCAGCCTGAGCAAGAGTGAGACCCCGTCTCTACTAAAAATAGAAAGAAATTATATGGACAACTAAAATATATATATATACAAAAAATTAGCCGGGCATGGTGGCGCATGCCTGTAGTCCCAGCTACTCGGGAGGCTGAGGCAGTAGGATCGCTTAAGTCCAGGAGTTTGAGGTTGCTGTGAGCTAGGCTGACGCCACGGCACTCACTCTAGCCTGGGCAACAAAGCGAGACTCTGTCTCCAAAAAAAAAAAAAAAAGATGAATTTTTATTTCTATTTATTTTTTAAGAGACAGGGTCTCACTCTGTTGCCCAGGCCAGTGTGCAGTGGCAGGACCATAGCTCACTGTTAACCTCAAACTTTACTTAAAAAATAAAAGTAATTCAGAGTAAAACAATGAAATGTGCAGTTCAGGTAATTCATTCAAATTCTTGGAGTATAGTGCAAATTTAAATGTCGAAAATTATAATATACAATGCATATCCTGATTGTGAAAGAAATATTCCTGTACAAGTTTGTTTATTCATTCAAAACATATTTATTCAGTCGCCATTGAGGATATACAATGGTAGACAGAAGAAAATCTCTGTCCACAGAAAGCTTGTTAAGTTCAGATAAGGGAAGCAGATGCGAAATAAGTAAAGAAATTAGTATTAAATTGTGATGAGTATTAATGAAGGAAATATACAGCTAAGATGCAGTATTAATAGAAATTTAAGTTAGTGCAATCCTTTTAGAAAGAAATTGATCAGTGTGTTTCAATACACTTCAAAATATTTAACACCATTTACAGCAGGGGGTATAGCTCACTGGTAGAGCATTTGACTGCAGATCAAAATATTTAACACCTTTTGACCAGGTAATCCCATGTCTAGTAATCTGTACTTGGAAAATAGTAAATATGGGGGGAAAAAAGTTTAAATCTTAAGTCTTTCTTGCAATCTTTGTTAATAGGGTGAACAATCTGAATTTTCAACATCTGATAATAAAAATCATACATAGAAAAATATATACAGTATGGTTTTGTTACAGTGGCTGGCAAAGGACCCTCTTGCTTATGTGGGCTAGAAGGTAGATAAAAGAATAGCAGCATTGTTCTCAGTAGGAGAAAACTGGAAATACAAACACTTGAGCAGTCATCAACAGTAGAATTGAAAAATAAATCATGCAATATTCATTCAACAGGGCAGCGGTCCCCAACCTTTTTGGCACCAGGGACTAGTTTCATGGAAGACAATTTTTCCACTGGGGGAGGGAGGTGGTTTCAGGATGATTCAAGCACATTACATTTATTGTGCAGTCAACCTCTCTGCCAATGATAATCTGTATTTGCAGTGTTTTCTCAGTGCTAGCATCACTACCTCAGCCCCACCTCAGACCATCAGGCATTAGATTCTCATAAGGAGCTCGCAACCCAGATCCCTCGCATGCGCAGTTTATGGTAGGGTTCGTGCTCCCATGAGAATCTCATGCCGCTAATCTGGCAGGAGGCAGAACTTATGCAGTGATGTGAGTGGCTGTAAATACAGATGACGCTTTGCTGGCTCACCTACCGCTCAGGTGGAGCAGTACCGGTCAGTGGCCCCAGGATTGGGGACCGTAGCAATAGGGTACTATGTAGCAGTTCCCATTATTGAGCTGTATAGCTGTAATGTTTCAATGTGGATGGGTTTCATTAACAAAATTTAATTTAAAAAAAATCACACACAGAAGAATATACAATGCGATTTTGTTATCAAGGTCAGAAATGGTCAACTTGAAACTAATACAGGGGTAGAACTATAAGCACACAAATGGTTTAACACAAAATTCAGGACAGTGGTAACCCGAGGGGAAAAGAGGGACGCTTGGGGCAACAGTAGTGGCGAAGTTGTATTTCTTAAACTGGGTAGTGAATACAGGGGTGTTTCCTCTTACTATTCTTTAAACCTACTTACTCTTTTATGTTTGTATGAAATATCTCACAATTTAAAAAAATCAGCCAACAGCCAAATCATGTTTTATTTGACATAAATCCTTTGTTTCTGTTACAGCCTTGGCATCTATAGGCCATCCATAGTGTTGAGCATTTAACAATCAATAAATTAAGGTTTTATAATAATCAGTTATTTTTGTAAGATTTTCACTTAATGATAAAACCTTAATTCTGTTCTTTTACAAGTCTGATACGGTAACTGTCATTTTAAATTAGAATTTTATTTTCCTTTGAATTTTTAAATTTTCACTTAGTTTTCATTAGAACTTCAAAATAGTAGTTACAAATTTTTCTTTTGATGAGTATCTTTACTTTTAAAAAAATCTTGAGCAAATGTTAGAAACAAATACTGAGTAATTCAGCCTTGATGATTTTTATTTTTCCCGGCAGCTAGCATTGGATATGTGGAGGAAATTGATGGTTGAACCACTTCAGACCATCCTTATCCGAATGCTGCTCCGAGAAATCAAGAAGTGAGTGCTGACATATAACTTTCTGAGTCTATTCTGTTTTGCTGTTTGATATGGTTTAAAAATAGTATACAGTTGCATGGCTGTTGGGCCTCGTTTTATTGTAATGAGCCTCATTTTACTTCTAAATGCCAGTGTTTTAAAGTTGCTTTGTAATCTTCCTTTTTCTTTTTTTTTTTTTTTTGAGGGGGCAGATCTGGTCTTTACATATTTCCTAATATTCTTAGTACATAAAAAGCACCCGAGGGAAGTGACTTGTTGCTTTTCAATCCTGAAACCTCATTGACCTGCCAGGCAGTGTCGGGAGGTGTTTGTACATATTCTCAGTTTAAATCCTGATAGGGATTACTTATTCAAGAAAACAGTTTCTCCTAGTTAGTTGGTTACCTCTCAGCCCCAGTACTGTAATCTATAACTTGCCTAATATTGTGAAGTAAACTTAGGGGAAAATAGCTTCCTCCTCTACCCGAGCCCAAAGTGATTGACTCTTTACTTTATTGCTCTGTGAATACAGTTTGGGGTAAAGAAGGTTTTGCTGTGGAGTCCATAGTAGCACATCTCTGGATCAGCTCTGGCCTGAGGATTCTTAGACTTCAGCTTTAGGGAAATGAAGGCACTGTGTCAGTCATCAAATATATGTGTAATAAATGCCAGGCTACTGGAACTGATGTTACGGGAATTACCTAGAGCCGTGAATAGTGTGATAATGGCCACTCCTTCTGGATCTACTTTCAAGAAGAACCAGATACGGAGTTTTTTATGTGAAGAATAATTTATCAAAGCATTGTTATTACTGTGTTACTCCCAGTAGGAAGTAGGGGGTTAAACACACACACACACACACACACACACACGCACCCCCTCTCCCCCCCCCCACCCCAGCACAAAAGAGGATAGAGGATATTTTTAAATTTAACAGTAGTACCAAATAGAAAGTAGGTAGTAGCATTTAGTAACTTGATTTAAAGAAATTGTCACTAACCGTTTTTATGATTGCATTGTTCTCAAAGACAGAGATGGAGAGAAAAGGCAGTAGTGAAGCAGTGAGGTTGGAACAATTTTCCTTCCTCTTTTCTCTGCTAAACTATGATTATCTAAAAATAAACACTCTTAACAAGATTTATAAATTCTGATATAATTTCCTGAAAAATACTAACTTCTTTTTTGACTTGAAATTCAGCTATTTTATATTAAAAGTGTAAGGAAAATATTGTTATTCTTTCTAAATGTTCTTCTATGGAATATCTCTCTTAATATAATTTTGCCTCATCCTAGTAAATTTTCTTGAAGTATGATTGTGATTTTGATGACAAATGAAACTGTGAAAAAAAAATACAATTATAGAATATTCTAGAAAAGACAGAAATTACCTGATCAACTTGTCTTATTTTTATTGTTTTAATCAACTTCTGTTAAGACATTTGACATGCTGTACTCATATCTCATTTATTCTTGTGTCAGCTCTATTAGGTAGAGTTTTACATTTTACAGCCAAGGAAACTAGGGCATATTAATAATAGAAAAAGTTAAACATGGGAACTGCGTGCCAAGCAGTGTGCTAAATTTTTTGCATGCATTATCCCATTTAATCCTCACAACCCCAGAAGGTTGGTGCAATTGCCATCACCATTTTACACATAGAGAAGTCAATGGTGGTGCTCTAACTGCGATAATTTGACTCCAGGTCCCATCTTCTTAATTCTAGGGATTCAAATCTGGGTTTATCTACCTCTAAATCCATTATGCATGTCGCTTTAATCCACAGAATATTTCTTCCATATTTCCTGGCTCTAATACCTTTCGCTTGATGAGTACAGTTTAGTTTTATAATGCTTTGAATATTCTGGTGTTTTCTCACATATTTTTAATTTGGTCTTAGGGAGGCAGCAGGTTTTATTTATAAGTAAGTAAATTGAGCTTCCACAAAGAAGAATGAATTGTTGAACTTGATATAGCGAAGGAAATAGACATCATGCCTTTAGACTTCCAGTTGGGGTCTTTCCGCTGCATTGCTTTAACGTCTCTTTACCCATTGTCATTTGAGCTAATATGGTCAAATATCGTAATTTCCATTGCCATGGATGAACAGCTATGGTAGATACTTTCTAATATCATCTGATCTTTATAACAGGATATGATGATGAGTATTGTCATAAGCTCATTTTACATGTGAGGAAAATGAGGCTTAAGAGAGTAAGCAACTTACCTATCTTACATAACAAGTAAATGGCAGAACCAAAATTAGAATTTAGGTCATTTTGGTTCCTGTATCATATATTCTTAGAAATAGTTTGCTCAAGTTGCATCTCTTTGCCATTTCTACTAAAAGAGACATATTTTAATGTGTATACCTACAACTTCGTTGTGGAAAGAGCTCCACCATATGTACTAAATAGAATCTTTTCAGATCTAACAGAACCTGTGCAAATTGATTTCCTGTCAATTTATTTACGATTCCCTTTTCCCATATTCATCCCTGGGTTCCTAGATGTTTTCCATAAGTCTCTAAAAAACATTACTCTGTGCTAGTGGTTTCTCAGATCTGGCCAATGAAAATTAAGATTACACTGGGAACATTTAAAAGAGTTATCTTTCTATAAAAATAGAAGTAGTATATGCTGATTATAAAAATTTTAAAATGTGCAGAAGGTTAAAGAGAAAAGTAAATGACCTTTTTTTCCCTCCCAGTACCTCAGTTCTGCTATTTAAAGGAAACAACTATTAAGAATTTATTTTCTGGCCGGGCGCGGTGGCTCACGCCTGTAATCCTAGCACTCTGGGAGGCCGAGGTGGGCGGATCGTTTGAGCTCAGGAGTTCGAGACCAGCCTGAGCAAGAGTGAGACCCCGTCTCTACTAAAAATAGAAAGAAATTATATGGACAGCTGAAAACATATATAGAAAAAAAATTAGCCGGGCATGGTGGTGCATGCCTGTAGTCCCAGCTACTCGGGAGGCTGAGACAGGAGGATCGCTTGAGCTCAGGAGTTTGAGGTTGCTGTGAGCTAGGCTAACGCCACGGCACTCACTCTAGCCTGGGCAACAGAGTGAGACTCTGTCTCAAAAAAAAAAAAAAAAAAAAAAAAGAATTTATTTTCTAACAAAAATTCTCTATGCAGTTAAAATTGTATGTATATACAAATAGTTGTATGTACATACATTTATATGGAAACATATATGTATATATCTACACACACATTACATGTAGTATTGTACATGTATATATGTGCACACATTGGGGAGCTTTTTGAAAGCATAGATATCTGGCTCTCTACCTGTATCCACTGAATCATACTCTAGGGAGAGTAGAAACTTACATTTTTACAAAGCTCCCCAGATGTTATGTATGTATCAGTTCAGACTGGCATTAGTGAAGTCCTGGTCTGCGCTAAATAATCATCCCTCCACTTATTTTGTAAAGCTTTCATGGGAGTGTTTCCTTTTTACCTATGGATTTCTTTATTATACAAATATGAAGACTATATCAAAAATATATTCTTAAAAGTTTAAACAAGAGCACATTAGTGCTTGGTGTGAGACTGTAAACTGGCAACATGAGGAAATTCCTTTATGGTGAGAGAACAGTTCTGTATCTTTAATACAATGGTGGTGACATGAATCCAGACATAGAATTACATAGAACTATAGACAGAACTATATACACACAAACATATACAAATGTAAAAACTAGAAAAATCTTATTAAAGTCTATAGATTGTACTAATGTCAATTTCATGATTTTGATATTGTACCATAGTTATGTCAGGTGTTACCACTGGTGAAAGCCAGGTAACACAAGACTCCTCTGTATTATTTTTGCAGCTTCCTGTGAGTCTACAATTATTTCAAAATTAAAAATTTCCTTTTTTTTTTTTATTTCAGTTTAAATAATGCATAAAATGTGAATGCTCATGTTGTCTTGTTTTACCTCAGACTTCCTTTCCTCTCCTGATGAGTACCTACTGAAGACAGCTGGGTTGTACCTTTATATTTGTTTATTTAAGTACAGTGGCTTTCTTCCCTTTTGGGAGGATCTCGGTGTTCCTTTAGCATCATGATGATGACATGCAGAACTTCCAGTGTAAAAATACTTAGGTTGAGGCCAGGCGCGGTGGCTCATGCTTGTAGTCCTAGCACTTTGGGAGGCTGAGGGGGCAAGGATTGCTTGAGGCCAGGAGTTTCAGACCAGCTTCAGCAACACAGTGAGACCCTTGTCTACAAAATAATAGAAAAAATTAGCCAGGCATGGTTGTACACACCTGTAGTCTTATCTGCTCAGAAGACCGAGATGGGAGGGTCACTTGAGCTGGGAAGTTTGAGGTTGCAGTGAGCTACGATGTCGCCTCTGCACTCTAGCTGAGGCAACAGAGTGAAACCCTGTCTCAAAAACAAACAAACAGAAAACCCTTGGTTTGCATATGCACAAAAAATTTTTGCATCATTTTGAGAAGGTTTATGGATTTCCAAGGTCAGAATTGCTGCTTTTTCATTTATTTAGTGGGCTTCTCTGTCCCCAGTCAGGGAATCATTTGGCAAATTGCAGTCTGAACTGTCTTCACACTTACTGTTTGGTGAATTGGTAAAAGTTTTTATATGGTCTGGAGTAATAACTCCAGGGGAAGACAATCAGGACTTCAACGCTCTCCAAAGTCAGAAGTGTTCTTGCTGTTCTTTGGCACTTTATTCTTTCATGTAAATATTATAGTCACCTTTTCTAAATTATAAATCACCTTTAAAAAATTTCTGTGGGATTGTGACTGAATTAAATCCGTAAGTTAGTTTGAAGATAATTTACATCTTCATGGTATTAAGCCTTCCTAACCACGAAGATAGTATATCTTTCTGTTTATTGTGCTTTCTTTGACATCTCTTAACAGGTTTTTATAGATTTTTCTCTAAAGGTCCTCCATGCCTTTTGTTCGATTTTTCTCAAGATACTTGGTATTCTCTGATGCTATTACAGAAAGTTTGTTCTATATAGTTACCCGTTCTATTTGTTTTCTGCTAGTATGTAGAAATGCAACTCTAGTATACAAATCTTATATTCAACCACTGTGTTAAATTCTGTTATTTCTAATAATATGTCTGTGCATATTTTTTGATTTTTCTTTGTAAGCTGTCATAATGTGAAAATAATGAAGTTTTCTTTCCTTCTCTCCTGTGTGTAAATTACATGTATAACATTACCTCATTTAAGATGGTGCCTCCTCTAGTTTTTTAATAGATATTCTTTATCAGAATATTAAAATTAACTTGAATTGGTGTTGAATTTTGTAAAAATGACATTTCTGTTTCTATCGAGCAATCATACGGTGGTTATCTTCTTTTTCCATTACTCTGTTAATGGGGTGTGAATTGTATTTTTGGATTTTGTGATATTCAACTATCCTTGTATGACTAGGATAAAACCTAGGTTGGTCATTTTTCGTTACAGTTTTTATACATTGTTGCATTTGCTAATGCTTTATTTAGAATTTTGCATCTATGTCCATGAGTGGTATGAGTCTGTAATTATTCTTTCTTGAGCTTTGTTTGGATTTGGTATCCAGCTTATCCTTGTGGTATGAATTAGTGGGTGTTCCCTCTTTTTCTTTTGAGTAGAAGAGTTTGTATAAAATTGAGATTATCAGCATCTTAAATATTTAGTAAAACTCCTGCAGAATCATCTGTGCCTGGCGTTTCTTTGTAAGAAGATTTGTTTTTATAAGAAGATTTTAATCTCAGTTATTTCAAGTCTTAAGACCAGTCAAACTTGCATTTCTTAAATCAGCTCAAATTAATTTTTGCAAAATTGTTGAGAAGTAGGTGTTTGACTATATTCTCTTGAAAAAAACTTTTTATTTGAAGTCATTCTAGATTTACGGAAGAGTTACAAAGCTAGTATAAAGAATTCATGTATACCCTGCACCCAGCTTCCCGGTATTACAATCCATGGTATGTTTATGAACATTTGGTATAATATTGTTAACTAGACTACAGAGTTTATTTGCATTTCCCTTGTTTTTCCACCAGTGTTCTCATTCTGTCCTGAGATTCAGTTCAGGTCACCACATTGCAATTAGCTGTCATGTCTCTTTGGTTTCCATTCTGTGGAGTCTTCCCTTGTCTCATATGACCCTAACACTTTTAAAGAGTAGTGGTCAGGTATTTGTACATTCGCTCTCGGTTCTGGTTTCTCTGATACTTTCTCATGATTAGACTGAGGGTATAGGTTTTTGGGAAAAATACCAGAAGGTAACGTGCCCTTCTCATCACATCCGATCAAGGAGTAGGCGATACCAACAACTTTTTATTGGTGACAACTTTGATCATTTGGTTAATACATTGTTTTCTTTTTGATCTCCGCCTGGAATAATGTCTTCCTTTCATTCATAATATTGCTTATTCACATCTTTCCTTTTTTTTTTTTTTGATCACTTTTGGTAGATGTTTGTGTATTTTGTTGTTTTTTTCCCCAAGGAACCCTCATTAAGTCTTAGTTGATCTGCTCTGTTGTATCTTTGCTTTCTCTTTCATTATTCTATCCTTACTTTTCTTTTCCTAATTCTTTTGGGACTGTTTTTTGATTGGACTGAAATGGGATACAGAACCCCTAGGGAGGGAGAGGTTTAAGAATTTTTTTTTCTTTTTATTTGTATATCTTCATGGGGTACAAGTGCAATTTTGCTATATTGATGGTGCATTATGGTGAAGTCATGGCCTTCACTGTGCATCCCTCACTGGAGAAAGGCACGTTGTACCCACCAAGAAACCTCTTGTCGTCCACTCACTTCCTTAAAAATCTTAAACCAATTATTTCTTACTGTAATTTGATGTTTTCACTCACAGAATTGAGGGACTGTTATATAGTAGAGGTAGACAAAAGTGGAGGTTGAGGCAGGATTTCTGATGTGAGTCCATACCTTTCTTTTACAGTGAATAGAATTCCTGATATTGAAAAATTATTTTCTAGGTAGTAATCTCAGTTAAAGGAAACAAAGAAATTAGTAATTTACTTTGCATGTTATAGAGCTGTGTGTTAGATCTCCAGTAATAATTTTTTAAAACATTTAAGAATAATAAGAAGAAATGGTGGTTGAATAGTCCTGCCCATATTTTCTACTCAAGGTAGTGAAGTTTATTTCTTAAAGTAATTAAAAGTAAAATAAAGTTAAAATTTAAAATTATAAGTTTTAAAAATATCAGAGTGGAGTAATTTGTTCCTCAGGAAATATCTTTACACACTTCTGTGATCTGGCTGCCAACTATTTTTTATTTGATGCCAAAAGGATTTTGTCCCTCTGGTTACAAAATCAAGTCACTAAATGAGTGTTTAAGTTAAACAATACTTCTGTTGTTATTATGAAGATGAAGTGAGTTGCTTTATATAAAGTATTTACCTCAGTGCCTGGAGCTTAGTAAGTTTTCAGAAAAAATTAGCTCTGTTCAAGTGAATACTTCCCATAATACCTTCCTAAAGCAAACCAGCTTGTGTAGATGTTCTTCTTTGATACATTGATGGCCACAGTAGAAAAAAATTTTTTTCCTTGGGGCCACAGTGTTTTATTACAAAAATAGAATAAAAACTACGAAAACAAAACGATCTTTTCTAATTAAATGAAAAATTTGTGAATCCTGGCTTTTTGACCTTTAGACTTTCCAGTTGTCTGGACATTGCTGATTGCATGCATAGAGCATGTTTATATGTTCCTTTGTCTTCTTTGTTTCCTGCAAATTGGCAGTGCAGTGGTTTACTCAGACTCAGAGGTTCGATTCCTCTGGCAGGACCATGGGTGATATTGGGTTCTTTCATAATTTTCACCCTTTTTTTGGTGTTAGCTGATGCTCACTACTGACATGAGTTAGCTTATTAGGGTTTGTAAAACTGTGTCACTCTAATTCTATCATTCTGTTTTGATTTATTGCTTGGAATTATTTCAGAAAGATATGCTTCTTCTCATTTATTATTTGGATACCCAATGGTAAATTCATATAGGAAAAGTACAATTACTGTTTCTTTCCTTTTTCAACCTGGTTTTTAAGATAACAAATTGGTTTGCTGTCATTCTTATGTGACTAATTATTAATAACTTTTCTTACTTTACCATGATGACCTCACTTAGTTTCTATTCATTGTAGGTCTTTATTACAGTTTAAGTTACCTCTCTTTTGGCGAGTTGGTGCCAGAGTCTTTCTGACATGACCCTGGTCATCTTTGATAGCTTTTTTGCTATCTGCTGTGTCACTGTGTTCCGGAGTTATCTTGTACATTTTCTTCCCAAGACTTGCTTCCAGCTACTCAATGAAAACTTAGTAGTTGTAAGTATACAAATGATACATAAATGCAATCTTGAAAAACTTCAAATATTCCAGATCCTTTCCTCAATCTTCTTCCTCTCCACAAAGGTAATCCCTGTTACCACTTTGTTGACTTTCTTTTCCTAGGAATTTTTATATCTACAGACAGAAATAGAAAATTGTTTTATTTTCTTTTTTAAGTGTATATTTTTCCTTTTTTTCTAACTTTTGAAAGTCATAAATGATATATATTATACTTATAAGCTTCTTTTTTTAAATTCAGTGATACAGCTTGATAATTTTTCTGTTAGTACATAGAGCTCTACCACATTCTTTTAAAACTGCTACATAACAGTTGGTATCGTTCTACCTCATTTTATTAAACTCTTCTCCTAGTGGTGATTATTAGATTGTTTCCAGTTTTTCCACTATACAACTTCTGTTGTTTCTATTGTGCACATAGTAAGTGTTGTTCGGAGTCATGTATATTTAGAATTTTGCCAGTTTGCCCTCTAAAGTACCTGTTCTTCCACCAAAAGCAGAATAGAATACCTGCTTCTCTGTCACTCACCAATACTTGATATTATCACATTTCACCAATCTGAGCATGAGCAACATTCCTTGATTTCCCATTGCCTTTCTGAGGTGGGAAGGGGTGAGCCTAGTGGGTGTTTTTGGGTGGGTGCAGCAGCTGTCTTCTGGGTGCAGAGGCTTCCCGGTCCTGGGCCACCACCTGCTCTCGGGCACCGCCCTCCCGCTGCAGTGTGGGCACACACCGTGCTGCTGCCTGCTGCCTGCTGCCTGGCTCAGACCAGCCTGTTCTCCTGATAACCGAGCTGCCCTTTTCACCCTTTGTCCTCCCTCCGGCTTTCAGCATCTGCCCCTTCTTGCCTTTCTTCCTGCTCTTTCCACTCTCTCCTTGTAGTAGTTCTTTCTCTTGTGCATTTTTGTCTGTAATTTTATTTTTCTCCCCTCTCTAATCTTCCACCTTTTTTCAATTTCTGCAAGTCCAAGGGCTCCTGATGCCAATAGAGTATTAAAAAGTGTCTTTCCTGCCATTTCTCAGATTTAGAGTGGGAGCAGGAGGCTGCATTTGAGTTTGCTGGAACCCTGTTCTCATTGTAAACATTGAGGTAAATGAGAATGCAGAGTTCACCAGCTTCACTTTTTCCCCCCCTTAGGTTTTAAAATTTTATTAGCGTATTTTAAAATTGTACAATACAATAATTAAAATCATTTGAACAACCACCACCAAAGGCGCTGAGTCACCTGCATTTTGCAGTCTGCAAAGACACCTTGAATCGGCTTCTAGATTTCACTGTCCGCCCATCCTACTTCTGCACCCACCAACATGCAAATTCTTTTCCTTCCCTGCAAGCCAGACAGGCAGATGGGAGAGATAGGCATGACCTTCCTTGTCAGTTGTTCTTGATCCTTTGATGTGAAAAGGACCAGCACGGTCATTTAAACTTGATCTCATCTGTTTGTACCTTGCAAAGTAATAAAACAGCCAAAGCAGATAAAGTAAGAAGACAGTGCTTGTGGAATGTATCGTATGTATTGGCAGCACTCACCTCATGATGATTTCCCTGCTTGTTTCTCTTATTGGATCAGGTCTTTTGAAGACAGGGATTTTTCTCTTGAGCTTCTTCAATTTACTGAATTTCTCAAGCAGCCTTGCAGTGTTTGTCAGACACGGAGCAAGGCGCACGAGTGAGCTGAGCTGCGTGGTGGCTGCCACAGTCTCCCCCCAGACTAACTGTTAATGACCTTCACAAACCTGGTCTGTTCTCTGAGTTAAATGTTCAGTTAGTCAGCTTTAAAAGCATTCATTTAAAAATCACAGTGTGCTTTTTTGATCTCTTAGCTTTTTTCTCTTCTCTAATAAATGGAAAACACTTCCATTTTGCTCCTATCAGTGTTTAAAATACCAGCTAATGTTTATTGTTTACTCATGTACCAGGTACTGTGCTATGTGCTTTCTTGGATTGTGCTTAATCTTTGCCACTCCCCAGGGAGGTAGGTGCTTGTATTATCCTCACTTTACAGAAAAGGAAGTCAGTGCTGAGAGGTGACACAGCTGTGCAAGGTGACAGATTAGCATATCCAGAACACAAACCTAGGCAGTCTAACTCCAAAATTCTGGTCTTAACTGCCATGCAAAAGTACTGCTGTTAATCCCCTTCATCCCAAACATTATCTTGGTAATTTCATTATGATGGTGTGGGCATTTTCTACACAGTCCTGTTAAGATCAAATATTAAGCCATATTTCTAAAAATTCTTCATATTCTTTTCTCAGGGCTCATCTCTTGGGACTACTGTTCTCAGATGAGACCAGAGTTTATTGAGATGACCAGTTCAGTCATTGCTTTTGTAAATTACCAACAGCATCATTTTACAATTTACTTTCATTATCTGTCAGCCTAATAGAAATATATCATATTTATACTGATTTTGTGTAGGACTTTTTGTACAGTTATAAAAATATGTGTTGGTCTTATAGATTGTGTAGTTATGCTGAAGGGGCTCTGGGTTCAGAATTCTTACCAGAATTTATAAGGAGGACAATTTAGTTGTTAAGCACTGGGAATGTCAATATATTTTCCTGTTTACCTGGGCCTTTTGGGATCAGAAACAAATGGAAAGAGTGTTACAAATAGCAGGAGTGGAAGTTTTCCTGGTGCTAAGCAGGGGCGATAGGGTATGGTCATGAGAAGAATTTTAGATAATTCAGATATTTTTCAAATATTCAAATATTTTTATTTATTTATTTATTTATTTTGAGACAGAGTCTCGCTCTGTCATCTGGGTTAGAGTGCCGTGGCGTCAGCCTAGCTCACAGCAACCTCAAACTCCTGGGCGCAAGCGATCCTCCTGCCTCAGCCTCTGAGTAGCTGCGACCGTAGGCTCGAGCCACCACGCCCAGCTAATTTTTTTCTATTTTTAGTAAAGATGGGGTCTCACTCTTGCTCAGGCTGGTCTCGAACTCCTGAACTCAGGCGATCCTCCCGCCTTGGCCTCCCAAAGTGCTAGGATTACAGGTGTGAGCCACCACCGTGCCCAACATGATATTTCTTATTTTTGACTGATTTCACTTGGTCCTAGGCAATGTTCAAAGGAAAAAAAAGTGATGTGTTCCAAATAGATAACATAAGTTAGGTCATTGTTTCACCAGACTGAATGTGGGCTTAAGAAGGAGCTAATGGATGGTGAGCTGAGGAAATGAGCTCCCTTAGGTGTGGCCTTATATGAACTAATTAGTAATTATTAGTAATATCAAGATGTAAACTTTGTATCTAAGACTCTATGACTGACCGAGTTACTGTAGCCATATTAATTCATATACAAAACACTTTCCCCAGAGTATCCAGATAATTAAATGAAGAATCAAAGAGGATTAGAGGGCAGCAGAGGCAGGGAGGGACACTAATATATAAAGGTAATTGCCTCCATGCTTTTCTCAAATGCTAGAAAATCCTTATAGCCTCTGTAACGAGCAAGAAGCTTTTACTTGGGAATGATGATAATGTATTTTCTATTGCTGTCTTTGTAAAATAACTATTAATTCAAAGAAAAAATTATTTTAAAGTAGGGTGGAAGATTGCCAATAAAAGAATAAACCTTTGACTTCATAATGGTTTCATTTGACCCTTAGTACTGGAGTCAGAAACTCCCAATTTAGGGCCAGATTGTTTCACTGCGGTGTTAGGCAAACTATTTTTTTCTATTTCATTTTTCTATTTCTGTAATTAGAAAAGCTAATATTCACCTACATTTCTTAATGTGTTTGAGTCTTGAGTTGCAGTAGGGCCTTCGTACTAAGTCAGAATTTATCAAATGTCACATCAATAATTGAGATCATCTTAGATCCCTTTATAACTGTAAAGGAATGTAGAGATATTAAAACATAATCTCACTAAATTTGTCAATACAGTGACATCTTTGTGCTTTAATGGAATTCAACTTTAATTTTATCATGATAGTTTTTATTTACTGAAATGACATCTAATGTGCATATTAACTATCATAAATATTAATGCAGCTGTGGTATGAAAGAATTGTTTTTAAGCTGCATGAATATACCTTTAAGTGCTTTATAATTTAATTAGATTGATGAAATAAGCAGCCATATTTAGGCATACTTTGGTATATTTCCATAGATATTTGTATTCTCAAGAATATTTTGTGTTATCCCTTGTTTTAGTGATCGAGGTGGAGAAGACCCAAACCAGAAAGTAATCCATGGGGTTATTAACTCCTTTGTTCATGTTGAACAGTATAAGAAAAAATTCCCCTTAAAGGTAAAAAGCCTCCTTTAAAAACATAAATAATCAGACCTTTTATTTCTTAAATTACTGTTCTAATTTTTTTCTAATATAATTTTAATTGATTTATTCAGTTTTATCAGGAAATATTTGAGTCCCCTTTTCTGACTGAAACAGGAGAGTATTATAAACAAGAAGCTTCAAATTTATTACAAGAATCAAACTGCTCACAGTATATGGAAAAGGTAAGAAATAAAACATTATTAAATACATTCATCTATTGTATATCTAGCGTGGTTTTATTTAACACAGTTTTCTTAGTTAATATATTTTTTGGTGGAAAAATGTTCTGTTTATTTGATCATTACCTCTGAATTATAGTTAATATACAACACCTATTTGTTGAAAGGGTAAGCAACATGTGGTATATACATGTAGTGGAACATCAGCTTTAAAAAGGAGTGAGGTTCTGATACGTGCTACAATATGGACGAGCCCTCAAAACTCATGCTAAGTGAAGTAAGCTAGACATAAAAGGACAAATACTGTATGATTCCACTCCTGGAAATATCTAGAGTGGACAAATTCATAGAGACAGAAGGTAGAATTAGAGGTTATCAGGGAAGGAGGGTGTGGGGAGTTACTGCTTAATGGTTATAGATTCTCTGTTTGGGGTGATGAAAAAGTTTTGAAAATACACAGTGGAGATGGTTACACAGCATTGTGAATATAATTAATGCCACTGAATTGCACCCTTAAAAATGGTTAAAGTGACAAATTTTATGGTATGATATAAAATATTATTTTTATAATATGTAAATATATATAATATAAATTATATTATAAATTATAATATATAAATATATTAAAATGTTAATAATGTAATATACAAAACTATTGAATTGTACACTTTAAGTGGGTGAATTGTATGTAAATTGCATCTCAAGATATTAAAAGGGGGACATTGGAATAAATCATGTTTGGAAAATAGTGTTTATTAGAGGGGTTCATTTTGGGAAATAATGGTGAATTATATTAGCTTCGAGTGTTAAAATCCTTGGGCAGTGATTAATGTGGCATTCCTGCTTTCCTTTCTGTGTCGTTCCTCTAGCTTTGGTCTCTCCCCCCAGCTCCCAGTGGCTTTCCAGCGATTTGAAGCTCTGTGTTGAGGCAGTCTGACCTTGTTTACTTTTCTCTTGATATGCACCTCCCTCCCCCAAGTTATCATTGTTTTATTTTTTCTTTTTTTCATTGTCCTTCACCTCCCTCAGACCCACACTCCAATTCCTGTTGCATTTAGTTAATTTAGCAAGCAGATAAGACAGTTGTAGTATGTTATTATGTAAATGACTAATGGGTTTAATCCTTTTCATTTATTATAAAAATAGCCCTTAAAAGGATTTGTTATGGATGACAGTGACCTTCTTGGTCCAAGGTGAACACCTTTTTAACCTAAACCCCTTCTTGCCCACTTTTGGTTTCCATGACTTTGCCCTGAGTTCCTGACTTCACAGGGTAGCACAGCAGGAAAGACAGGACTGTGGGACTCTCCTCATTCTTGAAGCTCATTTTCATCCAGAGATTTCTGATAAGGTATCCAGAAATGATTTTCCTCCAGCATTACCTTCCTATGCGCAGGAAGACTCGGCAGTACCCTCCAAAGGCTCAAATGCACATAGTTCCCTGGGACCAGTTATGATCAGAAACTCTAATTACACACCTTCACCTTGCACAGTATTTTCTAAGCCTATGCATTTATGTGTGTATGTGCCGTGCTAGCATGATTTTCATTGCAACAATGTCATAGTTTTGTTTTGAGATAGAAATTTGTCAAATTCTGTAGCTATTGTTCTTATTAGCTAGTTCTTATTAATTTTGGCCAGTGTTTTGTTTGTAGCTTTGTGCTTTTTATATGGGATAAGCTTTAATAAAGGTCTTGATTGACATATTTGACTATGACTAAATATATTTTTACTTTCAAAAATTTTAACAAAACCTTTCATGTGACAGTTAACTATCATACACATGCTGTTTATGGTTCCATTTTACAAGAGAAACCAAGGTGAAATAATTAATCTACTTGATCCAGTTGATATAAATTACTTTTTAGTTTGGTAGTTAAATATTCTTATAGAGACCACTTGTTCTGGTTTTTAATAATCTTTATCTGCTTTTCCTATTGCATGTTAGGTTGTCCATGTGATAGGATGAATGAGGTCAATAAATGAAAATAAATGCAGACCATTTAACTTTAGTTCTTGTTCATAAGACTGTGGTGGAATGTAGATGATGGCTAGTAACTTAAATAACAATTTGAAATGATTTATGGAATGTGGATATCAATTGAAATTGTTTATGTCAACCTTATTACCTTTCCTATGTTTACTTGAGCCATTAAAATTCAGCAACCTAAGTCACTCACCGATAGTTCAGATTTTTCCTCATAGCAAAACTTAGTTCATGACTGTAATAATATATTTTTACAGGTTCTAGGTAGATTAAAAGATGAAGAAATGCGATGTCGAAAATACTTACATCCAAGTTCATATACTAAAGTGATACATGAATGTCAACAACGAATGGTCGCCGACCACTTACAGTTCTTACATGCAGAATGTCATAATATCATTCGACAAGAGAAAAAAAATGGTGAGTGGCACCAAACATAAATGTGAATAGAAATTAAATTGTAACCTCACTTTTTACATCATCTTCTGGCCACCTTACATTTAAAGCGTATGTTAGTATTTGTCTTGAAAATATTAGATATACCTTTTTTTAAAAAAATTAATGTATTTTGAAAGACAATTTTGGAAAAGTATATTTTCAAAGTGTGTTCTAAAGTCAAAGGAAAAACTGGGAAAATGTATTTATACATTTTTATATATCACAAGGGGTAATTTCTGGAATACAGTAAGAATTTCCTCACCAGCAGTAGGAATAAAGGCAGAGATGTTGATAGGATATGTTACAATTACTTAAAAGTGGACAGAAATGCTTTACATACTGGTATAAAAAGACTTCTATGTTAAAATGTGTTCTGCAGGTGCAAATAATACATCAGATATGCTGCATTACTTGTATAAAAAGGGGCAGGGGGAAGAATATGTGTATTTGCTTGAATGTACACAAATCATCTTCGGAAAGATATTAAATAACCACAACACTGCTTTCCTGCGGGAGGGGACAGGGTGTCTGGGAGGTGGTTGTGGGGCAACTTTGCATACTCTTTTGTCTTCTGCATTTTGAACCATATATTACCCAATCAATTAGTGGTACTGGGAATTCAGTGAGCACGTTTCCTTTCCCCTCAGACATGGCAAATATGTACGTCTTACTCCGCGCTGTGTCCACTGGTTTACCTCACATGATCCAGGAGCTGCAGAACCACGTCCACGACGAGGGCCTTAGAGCAACCAGTAACCTTACTCAGGAAAACGTGAGTCGTGTGAGGAACTGGGAGATTTGTCTCAGAATCAGATTCATCATGGAGTTTTTCTTTTGACTTTACCATCTTTTCAAAGATGAAAGAAAGTCTCATCATGCCCAAAAAAATGTCTTTATTCAAATGTTCTAAACCTAGAATCTGTCGGATTCATTTTGGAATTGCCACATTATTAGCAAACCGTTGCAATTGTTAATTTCTCATGGAAAAATATGTTTATTGTTTCTAAGTAATGGTGTTTCTGTGTAACTGGCATTGATACGTGGTCAGTTGTAATGGTATGGGTGCAATTTGCTTTCTTTACATGTTCTCTGAATTTGTTTGTCCAGGAAGCAAATTTAGATCGAAATAATCTTCCATAAGTATATGCTTGCTGCCGCAAGTACCCCGTGCCCCTCCTGTCTCACTACCCATCTTTCTGCATAGCACTTTGCCAAGCAAGTGACTGTTCACAAGAAGTTGCTTTTCCTATAAAAATGTGTTCCTGTCATCAAATCTTGTTGGACCCACTTCCTTGTTATTACTAGTGGTGGTTGATGAATAAGAGAGATATAATATGAAATGTTACGAGCTCCTTAAGAAGAACTGTTTGCTCTTCATCTACAGCACAGTGATCTGTATATAAGTATCTTTGTTCAGGAGCATTTATTACATGGTGATTACTTAAGTTGTAGACTGTCTTTGGCAAATAATAATTCTTAGTTTTTATGTCCTGCCACAATAATGCATAAGTTTTCCATTTTTGTAGAACTCTTAGTTTATATTATTAATGTTTAGATTTATTATTTTGTATTATTTATTAGGCTTACTAATATATATTACTAGATTTATAGATTCAGGGTGTTGAATGGGCATAGAAGCACAGAGTTTGGTGTCAAGGCTGGGAGATGGAAATACAAGAGAATGCGTTTGTAGTAGACGCAAATAAATTCAGCTGACTTAGTTAAGTCTTAGGTGCTAACTTCTTCATAGGTATCTACACTGAGAGGAAAAACTCATTTTTGCACTACTAGGTATTTCTTCCTTCTGAGATGTGGGGCATTGTATTGCCCACAAGTTCTTGGGAGGTCTATTCTCCTCTCTCTATCAGCCTTTAGTGACTTTGCAGGCATTCTTTGTTTATATGTAAACCTCTGTGAAAGTGATAGGCCTGGTAGTTCTGAGATTGTTATCCTAAAGATAAGGTATTCCAGCACAAGAGAGGAGTGTGTTTAACTACACAGTAGAGAAGTGTGCTTTTGGTGGGTTCTTCCGGCAGAGGTACTAGACAGTTCTGGTGTTGAATGACAAACTAATTTCAACATCAAAGTTTTAGATTTTTAAGACTATCTTAGCTAAAAACATTTTCTGAGGAGTGTTTATGTATAAAACCTAATTGCTTGGGGGAAACTTTACTATTTAATCAAGTCTTTTAATAAGCCTAATTTTATCACTGAACTTCTTAAAATAGTTTTATATTTGTATTTCATGTGTTTAGATGCCAACACTATTTGTGGAGTCAGTTTTGGAAGTACATGGTAAATTTGTTCAACTTATCAACACTGTTTTGAATGGTGATCAGCACTTTATGAGTGCACTGGATAAGGTAACTTTTAAAAACAGATACAAAATTGTCGTTCTTTAGGCTGTTTCAGGATTAGGCTTCTAAGTATGAGATTTCTGACCTAGACACAGAGGTTAAGCTTAAGTAACTAATTTTTTTCCCCTAATGCAACCTTGTATTAAATTAAGTAACTAATTTAATTTTGAAAATCAAAATAGAAATAACAACTTTTTTTTTTTCTTTTTTTATTTCAGAATATTACGAGGGCACAAATGTTTTGGTTAAATGGATTGCTTTTGAACTGCTTGAGTCAAGGTTATAAGTGTGCCCAATTAATACAACTTTTAAATTGGATCGTGCTATATAAGGGAAATTGTTAATAAACTAGTATCTTTTGAATATATGTGCATAATTTTAATATTTTTAGTACTTATTTTTCCTTTGAATATAATACGTAGGCTATAATATTTGAAAGTAAAAAATATCTTTTACAAACTTTTAAATTTTTGTATTCTTTAAAAGAAATTTGCTTTCAAGGTTGTTTTAAAAAACATTGAGTTATTTTATCTGTGTTCAAATTTCAGTAATGAGTTAGAAAGAATATCTTGCAATAGGAACAGGATATATAATTGTTGTATAATTGGGAATAAAGTTAGAGGAGCCTACCCTATATTAGATTTGAAAGCAATATAAACAAACCACCACCAAATGCTGTGTTTTAGGTGGGGTGGTCATTTTGGATGTATAGATTATAGCTTATACTGAGCCAGCTTTGCTTTTGCCTGATTGCTGATAGCTAATCACAGGCCTGTTTTCTATTTAGGCCCTTACATCAGTTGTAAATTACAGAGAACCCAAGTCTCTTTGCAGAGCACCTGAACTGGTAAGTTTGATGGTTGCTTAGAAAATAAAAACTGAGGAGAATGTCAAAATTATTTTTTTGTAGCATTTTTTCAGAAAAATAGAAAAAAATTATCTGTATCATATATAACTTGCAGTATATAAAATGCAGTAGACCACATGGCTTTTCTTAAGAATAACTGAAGGAGGCCAGACGTGGTGGCTCACGCCTGTAATCCTAGCACTCTGGGAGGCCCCAAGGCAGGTGGATCTTTTGAGCTCAGGAGTTCGAGACCAGCCTGAGCAAGAGCGAGACCCCATCTCTACTAAAAAATAGAAAGAAATTAGCTGGACAACTAAAAATATATAGAAAAAATTAGCCGGGCATGGTGGCGCATGCGTGTAGTCGCAGCTACTCAGGAGGCTGAGGCAAAAAGGATTGCTTGAGCCCAGGAGTTTGAGGTTGCTGTGAGCTAGGCTGATGCCATGGCACTCTAACCCAGGCAACAGAGTGAAACTTTGTCTCAAAAAAAAAAAAAAAAAAAGAATAACTGAAGGAGAAAGTATTTCATTTTACAAAGTTTAAGTTTTAAAGTATGTCTGCTTTGAAATAGTTTCCATTACATTTCATGGAGATTTTGGTATGTCTGAAATTTAAAGGAAATCCGATGATAAAGTTTTGGTAACCTTTGAAGGAAACTTAAAAGGTTTTTGTAAGATTAAGGAAAGTACTTATTCAATGTCAAAAATTAGAGAACTACTCAAAACTCACCTAGGTGTTATTTTAGAAATTTATATTACTTGTATCCATGCTTTATTGGTCAGTGGGTGTAGGTTAGATTTTTGACTTATTTCTAGTTTGATTTTTTGAAATTACCTTATGACATATGTTTTAAGTTATTTAGTTTACGTTCCTGATTGTGGTGTGTGCCTGTAGTCCCAGCTACTCAAGAGGCTGAGGTAGGGGGATCTCCTGAGGCCAGGAGTTTGAGGCCACAGTGCACTATGATGCTGTCTGTGAAAAGCCATCACACTGCAGCCTGGGCAACACAGCAAGACCCTGTTTCTTAAAAAAATTAAATTAAATTAAAAAAGTAAGCTTCAGGATAGCATTGATCTTATTTTGTATTGCAATTTGCCTCCTTGGAGGTGTGAGGTGTACAGAAGTGCCCTTTTTAAGATTTATTATCAATTTCTATTTGAGCTTGCTAAGTACTGTGACAGCTTACTAAAGAAATCAGCAAAAGGGATGACTGAGAATGAAGTGGAAGACAAACTCACGAGCTTCATTACTGTTTTCAAATATATTGATGATAAAGACGTTTTTCAAAAGGTAAGCTGTGAATAGCAAAGTTTTGTGTTTTAGTCGACTTTGATATATTTTTGTACTTTAAATCCTTAGGAAGTAATCTTTTAAAATATTTTTTTAATGTAGTTCTACGCAAGAATGCTGGCAAAACGTTTAATTCATGGGTTATCCATGTCTATGGATTCTGAAGAAGCCATGATCAATAAATTAAAGGTAACATAAGTCTTGGATCCAGTAATGTCCTAGAAATTAGTCCGCCATCACATAAAGATGTTCATTGAGCATTGTATATAATAACAGGAAATAATTCATCAGCAGGGTCTGATTAAATGTATAATGGAATATTCATACAGTGAGATATGTAAATGCTATATTAAAAGGAAAAAATCTTTGTATATCGATACGGAGAGATTCACAAGATAGTCAGTATTGACTTTAAACAGACTGGTATAAATGAATATACCTAAAATATTCCTTTAAGTATAAGTTTTGAAGTACCGTTGAATTGTTTGTTCACATCATTTCAGCCTACGCACTGATACTCGTTAGCTGGTTCATATTTATCCTGAGTTAATTCAGCAGTTGAAAATGTTGCTGTATAGTAGACATTGAATGTAATGCGTGCTCCTTTTTAGACCCACCAAAAAATAACTGAGCTTTTACTTTTTAGAAATAATGTTAGCAGAACACAAAGCCTTTTATATCCCTAGTTTAGAGATTCAGATTTTCTGACCCAGTATGACAGAGTTTTGAATACTTTCAGAGAAGTAGATTTCTTCATCACTCAGTAAATGGTAATTAAAAATAAGCCTAAGTACCACCTTTTCAATTGACTATTGGCTGGAGTCTTCCCAGTAATCTTTCATGTATAGTTGTTGCTGTCTATAGGCCTTATAAAAGCTGGGCGTGGTGGTGCTTGCCTGTAGTCCCAGCTACTCAGGAAGCTGAGGCAGAAGGATTGGTTGAGACTGCGATCATGACTTTGAATAGTCACTGCACTCCAGCCTAGGTGACATCGCTTATTTCTTAAAAAAACAAACAAACAAAAAACTTCATGTATCTTTACATATAGTAATGAAGCATTTTGCAGTATTGACATAAGGTATATGGATATATAGGAAAGGCTTTATTTTAAAAGCAGATTTATTGTTTCATAAATACATGTTTTCATTCACTTATGTAACCTGCCTTTAAGAAGAAAATTTTTAAAAGGTTTTGAATAGCTGCTTTGAGTTATGAATAATACCGGCCTTGGATGTAAACATTCATGCAAGGACCTTTGACCAAAGACCTAGCAGTGGCAGCCTATTCTTATTAATCAATACGGCTTACTATTTTTCTTTTCAAATCATACATTTTTAAAACTTTTTTTTATAGCAAGCCTGTGGTTATGAGTTTACCAGCAAGCTACATCGGATGTATACAGATATGAGCGTCAGCGCCGATCTCAACAATAAGTTCAACAATTTTATCAAAAACCAAGACACAGTAATAGATTTGGGAATTAGTTTTCAAATCTATGTTCTACAGGTATGCATATGTGTTTTATCGTGGGCATTTACTGATTAGTACTTTGATACAGAGGAGTCATACGTGGGTGCCTGGTCACTTTTGTTTTGGTCAGTGGATTGTGGCTTCCAAAATTCCATGTCATATTGATTGGGACTATGCAATAGTAATGCTTATGGGTTTTATCAGCATTTTCAGGAAGAAAAGATGTTTTAGTTGCTTCAATCATATAAATATTTACTTTCAAGTTAAATGTTGACCTTTTTAACTTTTTTATTTTATTTTTTTCCTTCTAGGCTGGTGCATGGCCTCTTACTCAGGCTCCTTCATCTACATTTGCAATTCCCCAGGAATTAGAAAAAAGTGTACAGATGGTAGGTTTGCAGGAAATGCATTAGAAGACTTAAGGAATTTTAGTAACCATCTTCATATTCTGTCACTTTAAATGTTTTTCCAAAGTCTTAAGGGCTCATGTGATGAAAATGTATTCACAAATTATAGTCAGTCTACCCTCTAGGAAGAATATAAATTATTGTAGTTACTAGTATTAAAACTAAAAATGCTAAGGATGTCATATAGTAAATGTATTATCTTCTCTTAATCAGTTTTAACTTACAAAAATTTTGATGTTAGAAGAAAACTTAGAACCCAACACTTAAAAAAATCATTTTCCAGTTTTTCAAAATATTTGCATTTTGAGCCACTTTTATACCTCAATTATCCCTTAAAATATTTTTGCTTCTGTGTTATAGTTTTGGTAAATATATGTGGACTGTGAAATATTCTAGAAAAAAATGAATCAAAGCTGGAAATTTCAAGTGAAAATTGCTTTCAAGTGTGACAGTAGAAGCCCTAGAGTGCTTACCAAAAAGCTGTTAAAGGGACTGTGGTGAGATGTATCTTTTTTAAAACAACTTTATCGAGATATAATTTATATACCGTACCAATTCACCGATTTAAAATTTACAATTTCAGTGGTTTTTATTATTTTAACAACTATCACCACAATTAATTTTAGAACATTTTATTGCCCCCAAAGAAACTCTCTACCTGTTGCAGTCACTCCCCGTTTTCCTTCAGCTTCTTTCCGCTTCCCCCTCCCTGGGCAGTCTGCTTTCTGTCTCTGTCGATTGGCCTCCTCTGCGCGTCTCATGTGAATGGAGTCACGTCACCTGCAGTCTTTTTTGACTGCCTGCACTCACCCACTGTAGTGTTGTCAAGGTTCATCCGTGTCGTGGCGTGAATCAGTAGTTCATTCCTGTTTACTGCCAAATAATACTCCCACTGTGTGGATGGAACGAGTTTTTTTGTTCGTTTAAATCCATTCATCATTTGATGGACGTTTGGGTGGTTGCCACTTTTTTGGTACATGAATAATGCTGCTATGAATATTTGTGTACATCTTTTTGAGTGGCTGTGTTTTCATCTTTCGTGAAACTCACCCCTTTTCATTTTCTAATTCCAAAAAAGGGTTCTTATGTCTTGATGAGATGGAAGTTTGGGTGGCAGTTTTTTCTAGAGAAAACTTAAATTATCCTTTAATAGTTCGTATTTGGGTAGTGACTAAAGATTGTCAACTAGTGAGTTATGCATACATTCATGACATTTAAAATGAAAACGTTATTTCATTGTACTATTTCCTAGAGATTTTAGCAATGGATAGTTTGGGTCATTTTTTAATGTAATTACAGGCATGCCTCAGATGTTGCAGGTTTAACACAAAGGATTCTTTTCTTTAAAAGCATATATATGTAGTTTGTTACCCTTTTTAGACTGTGGGTGTGTTGCTTATGTAGTTTCAAGGAAATTAAAAACATGTCTTTCAGAGAAGTGATTGTCATATATTGCTCACTTTGAATCTGTTTTATTAAGACTAATTAGCAGGATATAGGATGTTATTTTGGTTTATCAATATGACTCCCTCTAGAGGTCAGTTTCCAAATTTTAATAGGTTTGAATTATACATGTTATTTTTGTTTCTTTAAAAATAATGATTATAAACAACAGTTCAGCCTCTGGAATCATAATTTTTGGTTACAAATGTCTATTATGCCATTTACTTTTCTCTGACTGTGGGCAAATAACTTCTTAACATTCTGTTAACTGGTAATTGTACTGCCTCAGAAGGGTCGATACGAGAGTGGAATGAAGTGCATAGCGTAGTATAAAGTAAGTACTAAATAAATGGTAGCTGATAGAAAAAACAATAATGACAGTGGCTGTAGTGTGGTAAGAGTGGGAAATAAACCATACTTTTGGGAAAGTAAGCATAAGGTGGATATTCAGAATAAGAGTCTAATTTTAGGACTTTTTACATCATCTTTGAAAAGAGATTATAGCACAAACTATCTTAGAAACTACATGAAGAAGTGCATTCATGCAAACATTCATGGGCTGGGCAGAGTATGGGCTCAGCATCTTATGCATTTTGCAGAATGAACAGATGCCAGTTAGGGTCCAGGGATGGGGGATGGGGGATGAGGGGCCAGGTAAAGCATTTTGATGTATTTGGGTTCAGGCAAGAGAAAGAAAATTGACCCCCTCTTTCATCAGTCTTAAAACTTACTTCTTCTTAAAATCCTCCTTCTCCAGTTGAAATTAAGGGAGAAAATGGAGCTGGCAGAAATAAAGTTTCCTTTTAACTTTGTTTGTTTTTCTTTTCTCTATCCTTGAAATAATCATTTTCCACTAACAATTTTTAACTCCTTAAACTTTATTTATTCATGTATGACCTTCATAAGGTTTCAGTTTCTTCATTTACAAATAGGAAGTTGGTTTCTTTCTGACGATAAAATTATGATTTCAAGAATGTTTTCTCCATTTGGATTTTCTCAAATTACCAGTAGAGGGAGTTTGTCCTTTACTTTTTTTTCCCCCTAGTAAATTGAAGTTTTCAATTACACAGGATTGAAATCCACTTCTGTACTTAATAGTGTACATTTCTCACATTAAATTAATTCATCTTGCCTTAGTGATGATTTGTATTTTTTACATGATTAAGATGGAAATACAGCTATTTATCAAAAATTACTTCTATTTTACATAGGTAAAATAAAACTATGGACATAAACCTGCAATTAAAAGTAATTTATTTTGTACTTTAAACCAATAAATCTTGTTATATTTGCATTGTACCTAGTCCAAAAACATGAATAATATTAAAGAAATATCTTAAGTAGTGTATATTAATGCAGCTCTCTATCAGAGGTAAATAAACTCATTGAATGTGAAATGTTAATTTTTAAGGCTCTCTCAGATCTAATTGATGCCCTCAAAATGGTATTTCATAAATGGTATCCTTTATCCTATTACTTTAAATTAGTAACTTTAGTCAACATATATTTCTTACTACTAATAATACAATTATTTTAATGATATAATCAAGGAAGATTTTACAGCTCTGCTCTTTGTAATATAAGATGAATTTATAATCCATTTGGCACTGAATTTTGTTCTTGACTAGCTATAATGTGAGAGTCTTCTTAATCAGATTTTAAATTTAAGGATGAAAAATTTCTTCTTTTGACATATTGATATCATCAATAAAACTTTACTGAATGTACTACTAAAGAGGAAAAACATGTTTTTAGGGGTTGGAAGGTACGTCTTAAAGCTAGTTTTGCACTTATTTATAAAGAGCATATTTAAGCTTAAGTTTCTTATTTTCGGAATGTATCAGTTTGCTTTTGCACACAAATTCATTGTGTTTTGTAGATAAATTATGAGTTGTATAGTAATAATTGAATTGTATTGACACCCTACAAGGTTACTAATTAGAGCATACTTCTGGAATCTCTTCATGACATATTTTGATTTGCTATTTGTGTGGATTAGACCCAGGCAGACAGGCTTAAATATTCCAGGTGCCTATTTCCTATTCCATTTCCTATTCATCATGCAGAAGGGTTGGTGGCTATGCAGATAGAGGAGAATGCTGCATGATTGGTGGGAAAACATGCTCAACAAATTTCAGCTTCGCAGAACTAGGCAAACTTGGAATAAACTGCTGAAAGAATTCATTGATTCTCTTGCCTGGAGCTGTAAACTTTGGTTGTAAGGAGTGAGTACAGTACAGCTGATAAGTCAGGCATTGCTGATTGCAATATATAAACTTCTCTTTGAAAGTACAAAAGGCAAAGTTCCATATACAAATAAAAGCTGTAGGTATGATACAAATAGCACATCATGCTAAAAGTATGTCCACAATTCTGAACTGTGACATCATGTAGTTTATTTTTAGCTTTGTAAAGAAGTTGAGTTTTTATCTTTTTCACATCTCTTTATTTTCCCACACTATATTATGTACTAGCTCTTTAAAAAATATGAACTCTGTATTTTTGGATTGATGTCCTCTAATTACACATTTGATCCAGAGAAGGAGTTTTTAAAATTTCACTGCTACATTAATAGAATATTAAATTTAATTATTCACAATATTATCTACAAAAGAATATCCAAAGAGACATACCCTGAATCTTCGTATTAGAGTTTGACTGCAAGTGGAAGTCAATCATACGTGCCGCTTTATGGTAACTATGCAAGTGTTGATCAGTCTGTCACTTTACCAAGGGTGTCTGTTGGCAATTAGAAGATTAGACATGAAGGTATGATTTATATTATATTTTCATATCGAAATGGATGTGATAGCTTGTTTGATGAGTAAGTAGAATTCACAAAGTCCAAATTAATATCATTCACAAATGATAATGAATTACTAATGAGGTCATTTCTGAATTTACACAAAAAGTCCAACCTGCAGAGCTTGGGTTTAGTAGAGAGAACTCTGGACCAGGTTGCCTGTTAGCAGAGCTGGGTGGAGTTCGTGTGCTCTTGGCCAGGACTGCACAGATGTGTTTTCTCCTCTGTACAACGGGAGCATTTACCAGATGGGCTAAAACGTCTTGTCTAACATGCACATTTTGTACTTTTGTAGTATTGTGATAACTAGAGGGAAGTTATAGTAGCTGAAAATAATTGGATGTTTTTGTTTTTTTACAGTTTGAATTATTTTACAGCCAGCATTTCAGTGGAAGGAAACTTACATGGTTACATTATCTCTGTACAGGTAAAATGCATTTAATTATATCTACTTTAATGACATTGACCTAATATGATTATGCTAATTTAGAAAGAGATATTCTGTAGCCTAATTATAGTTTTTAACCTTTTCTCCTCCATCTGCCTTTCTGGTTACCGCTGAAGTAGCTAATAATGAAGTTTAAGTACAGCACTTTGTGTTTTATAATTGTGCTGCTTTGGAGAAATGTTCTTTAAAACATTTTCTCAGTTCCTAGACTGATCACTCAGAGTTATGTTTCTTGAGTATCACTCGTACTTAAACATATATTGAAAATTACTCTTTCCTAGTCCATTTCTACATTCTCAGGTTATTGAAAACCTAAGAAATAGTTTAGTTTTTGAATTGTAAACCAAGATGGTTGCAAATGGGGTATAAAGTGGTATTTGGAGGAGTTTAGAATCAGAAGACCTGGGGTTAAGTATAGCTGTGTAACCTTAAGCAATTACTTGAGCCTATTTTCTTATCTTTATTTTTTTTTCTCTTTCTTTTTTTTTTTTTTAGAGACAGGGTCTCACTCTATTGCTCAGGCTAGAGTGCAGTGGCACGATCACAGCTCACTGCATGCAGCCTCCAACTCCTGGGCTGAAGCAATCTTCCTGCCTCAGCCTCCGGGGCAGCTGAACTATAGGCACGTGCTACCATGCCTGGCTAATTTTTTGAATTTTTTGTAGAGATGGGGTCTTGCTGTGTTGCTCGGGCTGGTCTCAAACTCCTGGCCTCAAGCTGTCCTCCCTCTTTGGCCTCCCAAAGTGCTGGGATTACAGGTGTGAGCCACTGCTCCCAGCCCCCTCAGCTTTGTCTTTGTAAAATTCATTGATCAAGTCAGAGAACATCTGCGTTCCAAGTATTTCTTTTTTTTTTTTTTTTTTTTTTTTTCGGTTTTTTTTTTGTTTGTTCTTTTTTTTTTTTTATTCATGATAAATTATTAAGTGAACAGTGCAAGTTAAAAACAATAGTTTCATATTTTTTCCCCACCCCCCCTTTCCCGAGTCAGCATCAAGTATTTCTAAATGCCAAGCGAACAGAGATAAAATACAGAACCTCGGCCCTCAGAAAGCTCATGTCTAGTAGGAAAACAGCCAAGTACATACTTAGAGCACAGTGTTTTGAATGTTGAGGTGGACAGACCGGCCGGGTTGTTGGGTATCCCATAGAATGGCGGTGGCAAACGTGTGTTGGCAAGGGAACGCTTCTGGATGACATCTCAGCTTGGTTTTCAAGGGCGAATAGGACTTAGCCAAGATGGGCAAAGAAGAGCGTTGAGAGTGTGTTACCAACGGAGGTCAGAATTTTGAGAAGTAAATCTATGATACCAGATGTGACAGATACTCGGTGGGAAACGCCTGAAAATTCCACCCGTTTATCACCAGGGCTTTGGACAGAATTATAGTTGGGGAACAATTTGATAAAGACACATAGATACTTGATGAAGAGGTACAACTTGATCAAGAGATATATGGCTTCCATTACACTGTCTAGATACAAATAAGTTTTATTTGTGGCACAGCAAGAAGTTGCAGAAATGCCAGGTCAGTTGCTGAAAGATTCACTGAGAATTGATAAACTCAAGGGAGGCAACACGTCACCAGATAACGCATAGTTAGATGAGGTTAGTACCGTGTGAACTGCGAATCATTCTGTGTAGTGGCAGTTACTGTCATTTGCCAAAATGAAAGTCACACGACACTGTTGCACAGACCTTAAAAGATAGCGATTCTATCATGGACTGCATTCTTCTCACTGCTGCTTGCAAATATTTCAACAGCTAAAAATAGTGAGGGATCTCAATATCCTCTAACATCCAGTCCACATGCAGATTTCCCCGATTGCCCTCAGAGTGACTTTAATGGCTGTTTTAGTGTCATCAAAGGCCTGATTGCATTTGGTTGTTAATCTCCGCACGACCTCTCCCCACCACCTCTCTCACCCCCTCTCCCCTGCATTCTCTGACGTACTGTTTTGAACAGACCAGACCAGTTATCCGCTGCTCAAGAATAGTCATGGTATTGTGATTTTTTAAAATTTGTTTTCCATTCTCTGTACATTCTGTAAAGTGGAAATTAGGTCTAAAGGTTTCATTACATTCTGATTCAGGCTTATTGGCAAGAATACTTCTTAGGTGGTCCTGTATGCTTCAGAAGGCGTATAAATGTCAGATTGTCTCGCGTTAGAGAAGCTAAATTTGGTCACTCGATTAAGGTGGTAACCACCAGAAATCTCCACTGTAAAGGTACTCACTCCCCTTTCAGTTAGCAGGCGGTCTGTGGGGTGACACTCAGGTCACATGTGAATACTCGGTTCCAGGAACAGCCTGACCCCATGGTTTTAGCATCCTCTGATGACCCTTACCGGCATCATTTATTTCATTACTGGTTGCAAAATGATGATATTCTATCATTCCTTCAACACCTATTAGCAGACATTCTTCTGTAAAGAAAAGCTTTCCTGGCAAGAGTAGGGAGCTAACAGAGATAATGGGGAAGTGACTTGGATGAAACTAGTGTGAGAATTCTGCCCACTCTTTGTTTCCTGTAGTTGTGAATGCCACTTGAACTATGGTTGACTGATTTTAAAAAGTATGCATGTATCAGACTGTTTTATTTTAGTTTTTAGTCTCTTAGCATTTGTCAACCTATTCGCAGGTTAAATGGCCACTCTTTTGTCATTTCTCTTTTCTGATTACCTGGCAGTAATTAGACGAATCATACAAGTTTGGGGCTTCCTTCCTGCCCATGTGTCCCCCACCCTTTCCCCAGTCTTCGCAGCTGGAGCTGACTAGTAAGAGATGGTGCTGAGACAAGGGGGACGAGGTCCATGTGCCCCTGTTCCACCGCACCTGGCCCAAATAATAATTTTTTATGCAAACCATGTATATGAATTGGATAGTCTAATTTTTTTTTTTTTTTTTTTAAAGACACAGGGTCTCCACTCTGTCACCCAAGCTAGAATGCAGTGATGTAATCATAGTTCAGTGCAGCCTCCAACTCCTGGGATCAAGCAATCCTCCTGGCTCACCCCCCTGAGTAGGGCGTGCCACCATGCTCAGCTAATTTTTTTCTTATTTTTTGTAGAGATGGGGTCTTGCTCTGTTGCCCAGGCTGGTTTTGAACTCCTCCCCTACCAAAGTGCTGGGATTACAGGTGTGAGCCACTGCACCCAGCTGGATATTCTAATATATTAAACCTCCTTTCATGAAGATTCAGAGATTAGAAATTTTTCCTGCAGGTGTTCCTAGCCAAAGAATTCTCAAAAATATTTTTAAATACCGTGTTTTTTCTGAAACAAGTCAAGGCATAAATGGTGATAATGAAAGTTAATATAGGCATGTGCCATAATATTAAGTTAGTGAATTGACTTATAGCCTTTAAAATCTTTTCATAATAAATAAAAAAAGCAAAAAGTCTAGATCAGAGTTATGAATTAATCCCTGAAAGGGAAATGCAGCCTCTGGGATAATTTCATGTGAAACACAGTTTCTTTGAGTTAAAACGAAGAGCTTTAAAATCAGATCTCATGCTGGTTTAGTTTATTAAACTGTGAAATAATGCAGGCTGTGTGTGTGCTCCAGTCACTAAACCACAGCTTTACACATTGGGAAGCGGTTCTCAGATTTGCAGTTTGTTTTTTTTTTAACGTGTCACAGAGCAATGTGAGTGTATTGGTGTGTGTTGTACAGTTTGGCACAAGCTTTTCAGTGTGCCAATGTCATGCTGCTGTCTCCTGGGGACGTTGCAGAGCTGCAGGATGCCTAAAACCTGCTGTGTCCGTTATATCTGCCAGGGTAGTTCAGCATCTAGAACATTTTTAGCCTAGCAACTATTTCAGCAAAAAAATGGCTCTGCTATTTTTCTTTCCTTCCATACCTGTCTGCCACTAGAAAGTTACTGGGAAGAAAGATGTTATTTTTGAGACACAATAGCATTGTTAAAGTTTTGGCAGAAACTGTAGTTCAGGCAGAGCTGCAGAAGCGTTTCCTGTAGGGTTATAAACCTCCCAACATGCTGGAACCTTACCTGGAACAGAATAGCTGTGCACAGCACATGAGGCAGTTGCTGGTAGCAAGCTATTGTCCTCTTCTTTTTTTTCTGTCCATTTCTCCCGCTTTTTCTACCTCCTTTTATTGGTTGTTTTTCTGCCTAAATCTTAGCCTTTCTATTAATATTTAAAGGCATTGCTTAAACCTACTGGTTAAAGTTACGACAGTTTAACTGTGATTTATACTACATACTCAAAACTAGTAACCTTCCACCCTCCCTGCCCCAAAAAACAAAATGACTACATTGTTGCCAGCAATGGCTTTATAACAATTTAATAAGTCATTGGTACACTCTTGCAGGAGAAAATATCTGAAATAAACAGTTACTATTTAAGTAATTTTTTTTTTATTTTTTAATTTTAATTTTTAGAGACAGGGTCTCCCTCTGTTGCCCAGGCTGAAGTGCAGTGGTGTGATCACAGCTCACCGTAATCTCCAACTCCTCAGCTTAAGCGATCTTCCTGCCTCAGCCTCCCGAGTAGCAGGGACTACAGGTGCACGCCACCATGCCTAGCTTAATTTCTTGTTTTTTTGTAGAGGGGGGGGTCTCACTATGTTTATGTTGCCCAGGCTGGTCTGGAACTCCTGGCCTCAAACAGTACTCCCACCCTGGCCTCCCAAAGTGCTGGGATTACAGGCATGAGCCACCACGCCCAGCCTCCTCAAGTAATTTTGAAATGTTTCTGTGAATGATCAATGATCACAGTCTTTGTTTGAATTGTAGGTGAAGTTAAAATGAACTATTTGGGCAAACCCTATGTAGCCATGGTCACAACATACCAAATGGCAGTCCTCCTCGCCTTCAACAACAGCGAAATTGTCAGCTATAAAGAGCTTCAAGACAGCACTCAGATGAATGAAAAGGAACTGACAAAAACAATCAAATCATTGCTTGATGTGAAAATGATTAACCATGATTCAGAAAAGGTATGCGCTAATATTCCAAGGAATTCAGGCATTATCAACATTAAGGCTTTTTCATGGGATGTTAGCAGTTTTAGAAGGAAGGCTATAATGTCAGTACCCTTTGTGCTTTGGAAAACACTGCAGTCAGCTGCCTTACTGCAAGCTCCTGACAGCTGTCAACTTGAGGCATCACAGAGAATGCTACCTAAGTTGGTGCCTGTGTGCTCTTCACGGTTTCATTCTACTTGTCCTGTACTGTGACGGCTTACTGAAAAATTATAAAAGAATTTCATCTGGAAGATTCTGGTTAATTGAGGTTTTTAAACTGTAACCCATCATAAATAGTTCTGGGTTTTTTGTTTTTTTTTTTGTCCAAAATGTTTAGTTAATTTGATTTCATGGTTCTGTAATAGGAAGCGGCAGCCTGTTCAAGTCTATTTGCACGCGTATGTAACATGTGCGACTCCATTCCAAGTGCTCTCAGGCACCTTCATGTCAGGACTCAATTAATAACCATATATTTTTAATATCCATCACAAGAATAACAAACCAATAGTCTATTACTTCTTTTTAATCACAACTTTTTTTTTATAGTAACAAGTTTTTACTGTTTTGTTGTTATAGTATAGCCTAGATGTGTAAATGGTTAAAAAAGCAACAGATGTCAGTTAAATCTCCTGCTTCAAATTGTTGTGCTAATAAGAAAAAAAAATTCATGTCAATAATGTTTCATTTTTACTTTGGCTAAGTTAATACTACAGCTTATTTGTCTCATTAGTTCATTTTGCTGACTTCCCTAAGATTGTGATGACATTTTATAGTCTATAATTGAACAGTGGTAAATGCCATATATTCTCAAGTTCAAATCAGTCTATTCATAATTTTGAGATGTGATTAATTTTTCTGGCTTCAGAATTATAACAAAATATGAATTTCTTAATGTTAAGATTTTAATTAATTAATGTTACTTGTGATTTTAAATTTTTAAGCAATTAAGTGCTTTAAAAGTTGTTTTTCTAAACATGCTATTTTTGCTGCCTGGAAATTTGCTAAATAAACATAGATGCCTTCTTTGCACTTTAAATTTGAGTCATGGATCTGCCAGTCCCTTCGCAGAATTTCTGAGGTTATTATTGAGAGTGAGTCCGTCTGCCCAGGACCTCTTGATCCTCTTGCCAGAGAAACCCTACCGTAGGATGTGAGAGACTCTCTTAAGCCTGAAATAAAAGTCATGATTCTAAAAATTGGCTTAACAACTTTCCCCCGAGAAAAGGCCACTTGCTTCTTGAAGAGTGACTAGAACATGGCTTCGGTCACGGAGGATCGATGCCCGCGTGCCCATGCAGACGCGGCTTTCTTCTGTGGTCAGGTTATTCATAATCGGTATCTTGGTACTGCAGCGTTTCAGCAGACATGTGGTGGTTTAGTTTTTTAAAGCAGAGTAACAGAAAAGTTATGAGCCTTGGGTGCTTCATAGAAATTAAAATGCTAAACTCCATTTAAGCCAATGAGCTTGCCTCTTGTTTGATCAAAAGGTTGTATATTGCATCTGAATGGGCAGGGAAATAAAAAAAAAAAAGAAACAAACAACAACAAAAAAAAAGGTTGTATATATAGTAGTTGGACCAGAATATAGCTTATTCCTAAATATAAACTGATGAAGATTCTGGCAGATGTAAAATCAGAAAATAATTGGTTTTTGCTTGTTTGTTTAATAAAAGGCAATTATTTTTCTCTTAAATTCAATAATCTTTATAAGGTAAAAATTACAAGAGTTTAGTCTTTTTTGCTTGGTCATTGTCTAATTTCATGGCATCTTACTTGTGGTCACTCTTATTTAATGATTTTGTTTTTTACAAATATTTTTAAATGTAGGAAGACATCGATGCAGAATCTTCATTTTCATTAAATATGAACTTTAGCAGTAAAAGAACAAAATTTAAAATTACTACATCAATGCAGAAAGACACACCACAGGTAAGTGCTTTTTGATGTCATGTTTGGGGAAATTTTTGAGCATTGGACTTTATAAATCTAATTTACATTGAGATCATATAAAGCTTTGCACACCAAAATTAATAATATACATCTTTTCTGGTCTACTATTTGCATTTATAAGCCTTAATCAAACAGAAATCTCTGCTGATATTTTACATTTTTAAAAAGTAGTAGAGAGCAGTGGAAAGCTAAGGAAAAAGGTGTTGCAGTTTGCTTGTATATCTCATTTTTTTCCTTCTATTTTTGATGAGCTTTATTAATGTATTTGCTCTTAAACCATTAAAATGTGTAGCTTTGTTTTGCATTCTTTCCAAAAATTCCCACCTTGAGAAGTAAGATATAATCTCTCATATTTCTCATTTGTAAAATAATAGAAAATTTTACAACTCATTCCTTTCAAAGAAAAGTTGTCCTGTAGAAAATACTTCTCAAACTGTCATCATGGGCAAACGAGCCACCTGGGGACCTTGTTAAAAGGGTCAGCAGTGGGGTCTAGACTCCCTGATGAGCCAGGGGGCGTGGGGGCCTCTGCTCTTTAACGCAGCAGTGGTTACTGCTTTGGTCTGGGGTAGACTGTTCATGTCACTGACGTTCTCTGATTGCCTCCTGTGTGCAGTCCCTGGGCTCAGTGCAGGATGGGAAGACACTAAGATGTCAGGTCCTCTCCAGGAACTATTTCCCCATGGTAGAGACAATTGTTAATTGATTGCCATTAATTCTGAACCCTAAAATGGCCAAGATTCCCTTTTCTTTCAGGCTAATGAATAATAATTTGTTACGTATGGATTGTATTTTATCTTTTCTTTTTTTTTTTTTTTTTTTTTTTGAGACAGAGTCTTACTCTGTTGCCCAGGCGAGTGCCTAGCTCACAAGCAACCGCAAACTCCTGGGCTCAAGCAATCCTCCCGCCTCCGCCTCCCGAGCAGCTGAGACTACAGGCCGGCTATTTTTTTCTATTTTTAGTAGAGATGTGGTCTCTCTGTTGCTTAAGGCTCAGGCTGGTCTCAGACTCCTGAGCTTAAGCGATTGTCTGGCCAGAGTGCTAGGATTACAGGTGTGAGCCATCATGCCTGGCCTATTTTATCTTTTAAAAGACTCGCTATTAATGTGGCGTGGCCTGTTTCTATGCCTTGTTTCTACGGGGTTTCCCTGAGCCCTGAGGAGACAGGCCCTCTCTGGCTCATTCTTCCTGGCTTCCCTACCTGAGCCAAACAACCCTTCACAGCTCTTCCCCTTACAGCCTGATCCAGCCCTGCACGTGGTTCATGCGGTTCCCTCTGAAAGCACTGCGATGTAGAGTCCGTGACCGCCGATAGGATGATGGTCTGAAATTATTGCCCTGTGTCATTTAGTCCTACTTTATTGCCTCTTTACATCAACAGTACAGTTTACTGTAGTGCAAATTTCTTTCTAATAACCTTCCAGCTTTAGCCCTAGAAATTATGTAGATGTTGTTTTGACAGTGCCTATGTGATATTGGGCACAGCATGAATGTATAATTTCATGCTCAGTATTGATTGGAAATTTATTTGAACTCACTGATAAAATGAATTTTAAAAATTCAATGACTTCATGACTTGTTTGCTCATTTTTTTTTTCCTTCTGTAAAACAGGAAATGGAGCAGACTAGAAGTGCTGTTGACGAGGACCGGAAAATGTATCTCCAAGCTGCTATAGTTCGTATCATGAAAGCACGAAAAGTGCTTCGGCACAATGCTCTTATTCAAGAGGTAAAAGAGAAAGTCAAGACTTGTCAGGGTAGAGGGCATTATCGATGTGTGGGTGCAGTCTCTGCCTTCTTAAAGATAATGTAGAAATAATACGCTCCCCAAATAGCATAAAGAAATGTTTTGTTACTTAATGAGAACAGTATGCAAAATTTCAGTATTAAATTCAGATCTACGTTGGCTTGAATTTAGCTAAAACTTGCCAGTTTATTGACTCTTCTGTTTAGTTATTAAAGGAAGTTGATCACATCAAATATTCATTCATCCCATAAATATCTGCATGGCTCCCCGTGGTGGGGTGCTGGGTGGCTGCTGGGGCTGTCGTGCAAAGCAGCTCAGGACTGGCAGGCCCTTTGCAAGTTCCCAGTCCGATGGGGAAGATATATCTATGTTCTACATTTTAATCCCTTCACAATATAAACATTAGAACTTCTCCTTACTTGACATAAAAAATTCCTTTTTGCTGTCATGTCAAAATTGATAGGTCTTATTGCTCCCTCTCCGTGAACACTCTCTTGCTTGTCTTAAACATTTTCATTTTCCTATTGCATTAGGTGTGTTGAAACCTCAGTAAATTTGAGGCACTTTATAGCCGATTGGTTAAAAGTAATTTTTTTTTTTTTTTTTTTTTTTAAGACTGGGTCTTGCTCTGTTGTCCAGGCTGGAGTGCAGTGGTGTCCTCATAGCTCACTGCAACCTCAAAGTCCTGGGCTCAACTGATCCTCTTGCCTCAGCCTCCTGAGTAGCTGGAACTATAGGCACGTGCCACCATGCCCGGCTAATTTTTTTATTTTTTGTTGAGACAGGGTCTTGCTGTTGCCCAGGCTGGTCTTGAGCTTCTGGCCTCGAGCGATCCTCCCTCCTCAGCCTCCCACAGTGCTAGGATTATAGGCGTGAGCCACTGGGCTTGGCTGACAGTAATTATTTACAGCTGATGAACTGGCGGTAGTTAACTTCCATGTGTCTCTTACCCAGGTGATCAGCCAGTCAAGGGCGAGGTTTAACCCCAGTATCAGCATGATCAAGAAGTGTATTGAAGTTCTGATAGACAAACAGTACATCGAACGCAGCCAAGCGTCGGCAGATGAATACAGCTACGTCGCGTGACGTCACTCCTCCAGTGCGGGTGTGAGACGGTCATCGCCATCACCACTTGGTGTGCTCCTGTGGGAAGAAGCAGGCCTGTGCCTCCATAATTTGGTCATTTGGCAGTCCCCGTTTTCTGCTGTTTACAACATCACCAGTGCCACGTCATGAGCGTCAAAGAAAATGCCTAGAGATATTTCAAGCTCATGTCATTGTGACATTTCTTAAAACTTTATTAAAAGAGTGAGTGAAGTATTGCTGAAATGTGGAAATTTGGTTGGGTACCATGCTTTTTCTCCCCTTCACGTTTGCAGTTGATGTGTTTTTTTTTTTTTTTAATGTATCTTAAAGGACATAAAATAAAAAACTTAAATATTGTAATATGACAGATAACCTAATAATTGTATCTACATTAAAATGACAAACATGATATTGCTGCTTGTCAAATAAAAAAAATAAAGAAATAGAATGCCTTTTTTTATGTGAATGGAGTATCAGGTTGGCCACAAAATAATACATAGACTCAAAGCAGCTCATGCAGCTTTCGTTGTGTTTTTATCTGAATGGTTTAATTCACTTGTACTCCCATTTAAGTCCTACATGCAAAATGTCTACATTACTGTTCTTGAGTGCATAGAAATGCATTCGGCATAAAGAATGTTTTATTTTTATGGACTAGAACTACATTGGATATAAGCATTTTGAATATTGAGGATATAATTCCAGCAACAGTTTCTGGTGATGTGCTACCTGTACCACCGAAACAAAGGAGGAGGACAATACGTGTGACCTCAAGTCTGCACAGAAGGAGCTTTTCATTCAAAAGTTGTCTTACTTCGTACATTCATTCTAATATAGACTAAGACCCCAGCTCTACTGCCTTCCCTGAGCTGTAGAGGACCCTGTGACACCAGCGTGTTCCTCCCGTTCTCCCTACCTGCTTCCCTCACACCACTCCTTTAGCAGTTTAGATACTAGAGTCACTCTGATAAGCCACAGGTGTGCTGAGCAATGCATAACCTAAACACCTTTAAAAAGAAATTTTTGTATAGTACATTATACCAGGTGCCACTTATATATAGACATAAAATTCCATTATTTTGTTTATTCTATATATATCAACAGCAGCATTAGAACACTCTGATCTATTACCATATTTATTATCTATCTACCCCTGTAACAACACAGTTTTTTTTTAAGCTGAAATCTTTTAAGCAGATACCACACAAATCATTTCCCTTAATACTTCAGTTTGTATCTTGAACAGTTAAGGCCTTTAAAAAAAAAAAAACCACAATGATATTATTACTTTTAACAAACAATAATGATCAGTCTCATCTAATATGTGGTTCATATTTAAATTTCTCTTGTTGCAAAATGGCTTTTACAATTGGTTTCTTTGATTGCACTTTTTCTAACTGGTGTCTCTTAAGTGTTTTAAAAATCTACTGAACTTATAATGACTTATACTGTATTTCTCATTTTACTTTTCTTCCTAGAGAAGAAATAATGGCAAACCATATACTATTGTACATTCACTGTCAAAAAAAAACAAACCCTTGTTTTGATAACTTGTTGATAAAGCTTTCCAAATTGATTTCTTTTTTTCTTAACTATTTATAAATGTTAAATCAAGTCTCATCCTGGTATCTAATTGTCAAGAAAATATATGATATTGAAAAATGGACAGAATACTTGTGCTGAGGTCTGCAGAAATGGCTGACAAGAGTTCTCTTCACATCTTTTCCCCATTTTATCTGAAAGGAAATACAAAGTCATGCTGTGTGTGAGGGAGAACAGACGCCAGATACGTTCAACCAAGGCACCATCCAGGAAGAGCGGAATGTGTAGAATTCAGTTTAGCACACTCCGTGCCCGAGGAGGATGCTGGGAAGAGTGGCAGGAGGGCTGTCAGGTCAGGTCAGGGGATTGAAATCCTCATGGCGGAAGCCTCAGCCTCAGCCTCAGCCCAGGGTACCAACCTGGCAGACCCTGCTGTGAATACCTAGTGCTTGTGTGCAGAACGGGTCAGAGCTAAGAAGAGGAGAGGGAGAGGAGGGTTTCCTATGCTTTGTCACAGAAAACAAATATATGTGAGCAAAACTCTCAGCAGTTTTTTTCTTATTATTAATACTAAGGTCGTTAATGTGTGCATCAGTGGTTTATTTGGAAGCCAGCCAACTGGAAGCCCTTGTCGATATTCCATCCTTTCCCTTTGAAACCAACTATTTGAATTGCTGCGGTAGGTGGAGATCTATTCTAGGGGTTAGTCCAATATTTTATGACTTCACTTTAAACAACAGACACTCGGATTTGTGTTTTATTTTCTTTATAATAGTGTGTTTATAGGACTTCATAACTTATATATGCTACAATGCCATCACATTTGGGTTCATTTTTTTAACCTGTATTGAGTGCAAACTCGATGACAGGGATATCCACCAATATCGTTTTGTTTAATCTTCAGAAATCCTTTTAGATGGGCAAATGTTTCTCACTTTCATAGATGAGAAAACCAAATAATGAGCTTTTGCAGAGCCTAAGTCTAAATCCCAGTCAAAACTGTGGACCTCAAATGCACTGTGTGTGTGTGTGTGTGTGTGTGTGTGTGCAGTATATACACACATAATATGTAGAGAGAAAGAACTTCATTTCACACAGAAAGAATAGTTTTTCCTGACTTTTCAGTATAAAAATGTGTTACTAGTTAATGTGTGATAAACACTTAATATTTTAGTTTCTTAAAATACTTATATAAAATAAGTATTTTATATAAGGGATTTGTCTTGGCTCATAGCTCATTCATGGCAAAGGGTACTCGTGAATTTAATATTTTACATTCACATCTACAACTATAGAACATTTATTTCACAATGTATATACACTTAGAGTTATCAGTTAAAACTGTTTTTTTCCTTTTTTTTTTTTTTTTTTTTTTTTTTGAGACAGGGTCTCGCTCTGTTGCCCAGCTGGAGTACAGCGGCACGATCCTAGCCTCAGACTCCTGGCTCAAGCCATCCTCCTGCCTCAGCCTCCTGAGTAGCTGGGACTACAGGTGCACACCACCACTCCAGGCTAATTTTTATATTTGTAGAGATGGGGGGGCGGTCTCACTATGTTGCCCAGGCTGGTCTCGAACTCCTGGGCTCAAGCAATCCTACTGCTTCAGCCTCCCAAATTGCTGGGGTTACAGGTGTGAGCCACCATGCCTGGCCAATTAAAATTTTTTTGAGCTATGTAGTAGCAAAGGATAATTATTGAGCTCTTAATTTTTGGTTCCAAGGACAAATCTGTGGTTGAGCGAGGTCAAAATAAAAGATGTGAACTTGAAGAATACTAGTCCTAAGGGCGGTTGCACATGGCTGGAGTTAAATGAGTGGAAATTAATACAGAGCGATCCAGCGGTGGAAAATTGCTGTGTTCATAAAGCATATAAAGGCCAAAGCAATTACATTAGGCAATCCTTACATGAGATATACAACCCCATAGGCTAGAATTCATTAAAGGTAGCACTCACTGATGGGGAGAAATGATAATTTTCATGACCAATGGCTGTACTGCCGAGGAAATTCTAAGAGGTTTTTACCTTCCCCTGGCCCCAATCCACAACCCAGGCAATTCCTCTTCCCTTTCATCAGCTGACAATGATTTCCCGGTGCCAGGGCATTATGCTGGGTACAGGAGCAGCAGTGATGAGCAGAAAAGACGCCGTGTGAGGTGTGTGCCCACCCGGAGCTTTCAGTTTGTCAAAGTCAGCCAGAAACGTGTCATTCCAAACGTGGTAAGTGCTTAGGACAGAAATCCTGGGTACACTGAGGAGGATTTTATAAGAGTTTAAAAGGGTGGAGAATGAAGGTGGGAGCGCACATTCTAGAAGTTAACAGCCAGATCTAGGAGTGGAAAGACCAGCGTGGCTGAATTATGTACATCGTAAACGGGGGTGATCTGAATATATTTATTTGCATTTAGAAAATGATGGTATTGTTTTCTGGGTGGTCTGTGTGTGTTAATAATCATTTTATTATGCTTTATAGTGCATATGGGATTTTTTGTTGTTTTGTTTTTTTTGTTTTTTTGTTTTGGTTTGGTGGTTTGTGAACTATTTTATGTTGGCAGATTTTTAGCAGAAAAGTGGATACCCTGCATTATTCGTGCGCAGGATGGATGGTGTGAAATGAGCCGGGAGACCTGGGCGGGAGGATCGGGTGCAGGGGTGGTCGTGGCCGTGATGATCTCCAAAGGGTGAAGCAGACACAGCTGACATGACTTTATGGGTTGGGATTGGGATTGCGTGAGTGGGGAGGGATAAATCAAGGATGACACCCGGACCTTTGGCTTTCACAACTAAGGCCATTCAGTGAGTTAGGGGGATCCTGGCTGGAGAAGGGACGTAACAGGCTTGGTTCTAGACGCCTTGCACTTGATGTGCCGTGGACACAGCCACGTGCAGCGGGCAGCTGGTTATAAAGGTCTGCAGCTCCATCCTGAGCCTCAGAAGCCAATCTGTAGAGCCTTTTTGATCCATTCTCACTTCTCTGACTGTTTGGCTCGTGAATTAACAATATTCAGGTTAAATCTGCGTACAGAGTAATAGGTACTGCCGTGTGACTACATTACATCCATTTTAAATCACAAAAGCAGGAAAGAAAAGGAATGAGACTTTTTATTTAGTCATTGATACACATTCCAGGATTCGTCTTCCTGTATTCAGTGAGGGGGTCTTGTCCGCCCACTTTGAGGCGAGGACGCGTTTACAGAAGTAGGGAGGTTGAGCCCAAAGTAGATGGGCTTTGTGATTGTTTCTCATATCCACAAATCTTCGCCAATTGCTGGTTCTGCCCTGCTCTTAACATGTTTTGCATTTTCCTTCTGACAAGTTTAAAGGCACCATTTCTCAGCAAAGGAAGGAACCTTTGGGAACCAACTTGTAGAAAAGAATTTGAATAAGAAAGGAAGGTTTTAAATTTTTCATTATTGTTTTCTTTTTCCCCATTGTTCGTGGCTTGATATTTATAGTTACGGTAATTGAAGAATTGCAGCCTGTGTTGACGTTTGCCGCCTTGGTGGGGGAGTGAAGTTAGCAGGTTCCTATTTTTATACTGTATGGCCAGATTGATATTTTACTTGGAAGAACTTTGGTGTTACAGGAAAGACATGAAAATTTTCTGTGACTTTTATAACCAGCCCTGTTTAGGTATCAACTAGCCTGCGGGACTAGCCCTAGCATAGGAGAAACAAGCTGTTTCAGCATTTTAGTTTTTATGCTGCTGAAGTAACTAAATTCAAATCAGTGCTATGCTGTGAAGTATCCGAGACACCTTGTTTAGATTGTACATTTCAAAATAATCATCTCTGAATTTTGAGAGCCAAGGAAGATGAGGACCTCCAGCCACTTGAGAAATGGTATAAACGGGAAATGTGTGGTGTAAGAAGTCAGAAGGTACACGCCGTGTTCACTTGTAAATTATATGCTTGACCTTGGTTGGGGCCAAGATCGTCTCCACTGCTCCATAAAGCAGGGAAGAGACCTCCGTAGCCCAACTGCTCTGACTTTTCTGAATTGTTTTCCTCTGCCATTTGGCCTCCAAGTCTAAACGGAGGGAGCCTGTTTGCATTCCTTGAGAGGTTGCACCCTCAGGGGGTCAACCTTAGCTCTAGAAAAGTCAGGTCAGGCTCACTCCTGGCCCAGTATTTGAAAGCCAATCTGATTAGATCTGAAAGTTCCGAGACCAATTGGAAGTCCTTGACTCAACCAACCTGGGACTCTTTGGGAAGCAGAGATAAGAGGAAGGGAAGGCCCAGACAGCTAGACTCTGCCAGACCATCAAACCCACCGGGGACAACCCATAAAAGGGCAAGTATGTGGCCGACTGGGGAGTCTCGTGGGACACAGCGGAACACAGTATCAGAATACTGTGGTTTCTGAAAATACACTTGAAAATTGCAGTTGGTCAGGCGTGGCGGCTCATGCCCGTAATCCCAGCGCTTTAGGAGGCCAATGCAGGAGGATCACTTGAGGCCAGGAGTTTGAGACCAGTTTGCACAACATAGCAAGACCCTGTCTCTACAAATAAAATTTTAAAATTAGCCAGGCATAGTGGCACGTGCCCGTAGTCCCAGCTACTCAGCAGGCTGAGGCAGGAGGATCGCTGATCCAAGGAGCTACGATTACACCACTGCACTCAGAAATAAGGGTATTTGCAATGGGTGTGTATATATGTTCATTTTTATGAGAATCATCTAATACCTTGTTGTATTAGAGTTCTCCAGAGAAAAAGAATCATGGGGTGGAGATACACACACACACACACACACACACACACACACACACACAGTTGTCCCTTGGTATCCACGGGGGACTGGTTCCAGGACCCGCCACAGACACCAAAACCCACAGATGCTCAAGTCCCTTCCATAACATGGTGCAGTATTTGTGTATAACCTATGCACATCCTCCCAGATTACTTGTAATATCTAATACAATATAAAAGCTTTGTAAGTAGTTATTACACTGTATTCTTTAGGGTATAATGACAAGAAAAAAAAATCTACATGTTCAGGCCAGACACAACCATCCTTTTTTTTTTTTTTTTTTTTTTGGATATTTTTGATTGGTGGTTGGTTGAATCCACAGATGCAAGAACCCATGGATACAGGGGGCTGAGTGTTTCTATAAAATGAGATTTCTTACAAGGAATTCACTGATGAGATTTTGGAAGCTGACAAGTCCCACAATCAGCTGTCTACTAGCTGGAGACCCCAGGAAAGCCGTTAGTGTGAATTCCAGTCTGAGTTGAAGGCCTGAGAACCAGGGGTGCCAACGGTGTAAGTCCCATTCCAAGGGCAGGAGAAGACTGAGGTCTCAGCTCAAGCCATCAGGCAGAGAGAGAGAATCCAACCTCCCTCCAGCTTTTTGTTCTACTTGGGCCTTGGGAGGATTGAATTATGCCCACTCACATGGAGGAGGAACATCTGCTTTCCTCAGTCCACTGATTCCAATGCTAATCTCTTCCAGAACCATCCCATGGGCATACCCAGAAATAAAGTTTACCCAGATATCTGGGCATCCTGTGACCCAGTCAAGTTGACACATAAAATTGACTGTCACAAGTCCACCCCTTGGCAACGTAGCATCCGTACACATCTCCGTAAACTGTGTTTACTACCTCCGGTGGTATCGGCCTCTCCACTTGTAGCCTGGCTCCTTGAGATTTTAATACCCCGGCATTTTTTAAATGACTTAAATAATATAAAATTTGACTAGGCCCTTCTTTGCTTGAACATGTTAACCGCTTGCTTCTTACCCAACACCCCTTGTTCTCACAGTAGTTATTAATGCTGATGCAGTTAATAATTGTCAAGCAGGAGGAGGAGACAACTCCAGAGTCAGGAGGAAAAATCTATGTGTTTGTTTTGCAGAAAGAATGAAAAAAGACTCATCAGAATTTAGGGGCTTGATGCACCCAGCTTTGTCAGGGTCTTGCCCCCTGTCCCCATCTCAACGTACAAGATTCCATTCTTTCCCAATCAATGCCCTCGCTTTAATAGTTAGACACCCTGCAAGGCTGGGAGTACAAATTGAATTGTAGTTCACCCAGTTGCAGGATGAGATTCTAGGTTTGATTTTCAGCAATCTCAGCCCTGCAGCTATGGGAGATAAGCAATGCCTTCGGGGTACGGATAGACGCCTTCATGTCATTTGAGTTTGAGCTGGGAGTTCAAATTCCTGAGGTCATCCTTTCCTTTCACCACTTTGTCCAGTGGCATTAGGATCTACCAGCCAACCTCGCTGTATTTGTTGTTTCTCTAAAAATGTTCAAAAGCATCTCCTATATAGTCACCTAACTCCTTGCTGCTTCTAAGTGGTTGAATAGGAGTATCCAATGCAGATATTTTGCATATCTTTATAAACAGTTCGTGCCGCGGGCTATCGGTGTTCTCTTTACTGCTAGAAATGGAGTCTTTAGCATCTTTAAATCTAATCAGATTAGAGCATCGGTTCCAGAATCCCTAGAACCGGTTCAAAAAGCTCATTCTTAAAATTCTGTTCCTCCAGAACTACTCTCAGTACCAAAATCTGTATTAGTCACAGTTCTGCAGAGAAGCAGAACCAATAGGAATTTACATTATTTACAGAGATTTATTATAGGGAATTGGCTCATGCACTTATGGAGGCTGAGAAGTCCCAGCATCTGAAAGCTGAAGACCCAGGACAGCTGAGTAAATTCCGGTCTGAGTCTGAAGGCCTGAGAACCAGGAGTGCCAGGGGCGTAAGTCCCTTTCCAAGGACAGGAGAAGACCAATGTCTCAGTTCAAGCAATCAGGCAGAGAAAAAGAATTTTAAACTTTCTCCACTTTTTTGTTCTATTTGGGCCTTCAAATAGAAGGGTTGGATGGTGTCCCCCTCCACCCAAATTCATGTCCACCCAGACCCTGTGCATGTGACCTTATTTGGAAAGAGGATCTTCGAAGATATAATTAAGATGAGGTCATACTGGAGTAGGATGGACCCTAATACAATGCCTGGGGTCCTTATAAGAAAAAGGAAACTTGGACACAGACATACAGAAAAGAAGATCATGTGAAGACAGACAGAAGTTGGAGTGATTCAGCTTCAAGCCAAGAAGCTCCAAGGAATGCCAGCAACTACCAGAATCTAGAAAGATACAAAAAAGGGCCGGGCGCGGTGGCTCACGCCTGTAATCCTAGCACTCTGGGAGGCTGAGGCCAGAGGATTGCTTGAGATCTGGAGTTCGAGACCAGCCTGAGCAAGAGCGAGACCCCCGTCTCTACTGAAAAAACAGAAAGAAATGATCTGGACAGCTAAAAATATATATAGAAAAAAATTAGCCAGGCATGGTGGCACATGCCTGTAGTCCCAGCTACTCAGGAGGCTGAGGCAGAAGGATCGCTTGAACTTCACCAGGAGTTTGAGGTTGCTGTGAGCTAGGCTGACACCACAGCACTCTAGCCCGGGCAACAGAGCGAGACTCTGTCTCAAAAAAAGAAAAGAAAGGAAATGGACACCAGTCAAGCCTGAATTACAATACTGGACTCTACACCTCTTCTCCCACAGCAGGGACTGGACCCAGAGGCTGCAGTGGGGTCAGGAGCCCCAGTCTGGGGAGACCGAGGGGTACCGGGGTAGAAGTCAAGCTGGCCTGACGACATCCTAACAAGAACTGCCACCAAGGACCCTGCTTCTGCAACTTTCAGATTCCAAACAAAAAGGAGGGAAAGACAGTTGGACAGGATGGTAGCTCCTGGCCTTGGGGCTCGCGGGCCCCAGAAGGATCGGTTGAATTGAGTGGTAAAGGTTAAACCTTCCACACACTCAAACGCCCCCTTTGCAGCAGCCCAGCAGGGAGTCATCTGGTCTCTGCGTGAACTTTTCTGGTGTTTAAAGCATGATCACCTCTTCAGGTTGTCCATTCGGGTGGCCTCTGCTTTGCTGTCTCTCCCAAGGGCTTCCCCACGCTTCCCGACTCTGCACACCACGTTCCACTCCCCTTGGCACAGCCGGTGCCCCGTGGCCTCTGCATCCCGGGCCTCATGAATCAACCTCAAACCCTAGTGCTCCTGGTGCTTCTCCTTCCTGTCCCCCAGTTTCGCTGGCGAGTCCACTGGGCTGGGCTCTAACCAAGGGTCTGCTCCCGTGGGTTCTGTTCAGCTACCCAGCTTCTTCCCTCTATGCTGAGCGCCTTGTCTAGAACCCAGGTGGTGACGGAGAGCTGGTACCATGCCTGCTCCCTGTTGTATCCTGCCCGCCACGCTCCCTGCCACCAGCTGTGATGATCCTTTGAGGAAGGACTTTTGGAAAGCTGCCTAAGCGTCCCTTGCTGTTGTGCCCTACCCCCAATTGGAGAGCCTGGTCCCATCAATTGGCCAAATGGTGCTGGGTTTATTACACCCTCTGCCAGGGGTCTCTGGGCGGCCAAGAAGCCCTCACTAGCATCAGACTCTAGCTACATTTTTTTTTTTTTTTTCCAGTCCATTCCTTAGTTCCACTATTCCTCACAGGGCCTCTGCCCTACCAAACTCCCCTTATGCCGCATGCCCGAGACCATGCACGGGTTCTAGCTGGTTCCCTGCAGCAGCAGCAAATACCTGTAATCCCCCTGCCCCATGATGATTCTTCACGACTTCTTTCCTGCAAGCTCAGCATTCTTCAATGATGATGGCTTCCAGATCATTCTCTACAGGGCTGCATACACTTTTGCTCCCTAACATCCTGTTGGGAAGTGCCATTGGCTGGAACCAGAGCAATTGTTCAGGGCTTACTGCTGAAGAGGCTCATGACTGCCTCTCTGATGACTAGAGGCAAAGGAAGAAGTTGTTTTAAGAGAAAGGTTTCCTTTTGAATCCAGTCACTACTTATGCTTTTGTCTTGAATAAATAGCTTTTTCTTTTATGTGCAGCAGAATTACCCAGGGAGACGTTTCAGTTCTCTGGGTTAGAGTATAAATGTTATAGATGTTCCCTCTGTGAGCCAAGTAAAAGGAATCTCCAGAATTCCTAAAAGAACTTGATGCATGAGAGTCCACAAATGCTACCCTACTTTTTCCAGAAGAAAGAGGATGGAGGGCATCCTCCTCCCGGATACTAGGCTGAAATAGCTTGGGCGCCTGGAACTGTGCTCCCCAGAATGGAAGCAGGGTTGTAGGCCTCTATGCCACTAGGAATTGAAGGGTTTAGGAAAACCTCAGACCAAAACACCTTCTAGAGCTGGGTGCAGTGGCTCATGCCTTTAAACCTAGCACTTTGGGAGGCCGAGGTGGGAGGATAGCTTGAGACCAGGAATTTGAGACCAGCCTGGGCAACATAGCAAGACCCTGTCTCTACAAAAAATAGAAAAATTAGCTGAGTATGGTGGCACACACCTGTAGTCCCAGCTATTTGGGAGGCTGGGGTGGGAGGATTGCCTGGGCTCAGGAGTTTGAGGCTATAGTGAGCTATGATGATGCCTGTACACTCCAGTTCGGGTGATAGGAGGACACCCTGTCTCAAAACAAAACAGCAGGGCGTGCTGGCTCGTGCCTGTCATCCCAGCACTCTGGAAGGCTAAAGTGGGAGGATCACTTGAGCTCAGGAGTTTGAGATCAAAACAAAACAAACACACACCACCACCTTCCAACTATTACCATATTGTCCTCACCTTAGTTAGTGTCTAAAATTTCTCTATTCAAGACTCTTATGGATTTAAGGCGTCAAAGGTCCTGGTCATTGTGCAAACTGGTTTTCTGGGAGGGTCGTGTTTCTGAATGCCTCTGCTTCCCCCCCCCCCCCCCCCCGCCCCCGCCCCTAGGGCAGAACCAGCGATTCGCCTTTCTGTTGTCTTGAGCTCTGGTTGGGAGAAGATAGCTCGAAGGGCTCTGAAAGTGGCAGAGGCCCCTGGTGTGGGGACAAAGGCAGGGCCACTGGAAAGAAGCTGGATTTGGGAGACTAATGTGTCCCATCATGACCTGCTGGAGTTTCTTGTCTCCCTCTGGTGGTTTGAGTTCCGGCCAGTAGAGGCATTCTTTGTAAGTAACTCACACCTCCCAATACTGGGGTGAGTTTTTACTCTTCGGGGACATGTTGTTTTCTCCCCCTAACTAGGGTGACAGCATTTTGTCATGTTGTCATGGCAACCGGCATGCTGCAAGCTGCAGGAGCTGAAGCTACAGCTCGCTCTTAGCAAGGCTGCACTCTGTCCCCAACCCGACAGGGACCTGCAGAGACTCTGAAGATGTCGTATGATTCTAGTGTACTGAATAGCTTGCTGAGGTGACCCTGAGCAAATTACTGAATATCTCTCAACAAACAAAAACTATAGCTTTGTTGTGAAGATCACAGAAGACAATTTATCTGAAGTACCTGGCCCTGCACCTCATGTACTATTTTAAGTGTTTAATAAGTAATTTTTTCCTTCCCATGGAGTCAGACGCCACAGCCACCAATAAGAAGTACTGCTCAAAATATTTCTCTTCTCGCTCTGCAGCCAAAGAACAAGTCTTTTCATGGAAGTTGTCATGGTTGCTTATCCCCAAGCTACAACGAGGGGACACACTGGCAAGTGTTCCTTCCAAGTCCCTTTTAACTACCAAGTCCCTTTCCCGAGTGCAGTGGAAGCTCGGGCCAGTGGGCAGGTGAAGCTTGGTGGCCTCCTGCTCCTCGGAGAGTTAATGACTGAAACGTTGTTCCCACCCAGGCCCACATTGTCCTGGGCAGCATGGGAGTGGGACCAGCAGTAAGGAGCCCAGAGCAATGACCGGGGCTCCCTGTCTGGAGCGAGCTGGGAAGGAGATCTGTGCGCCTACAGATGTCCCGGGCAAGGAGCTGCTGGGACCAAGGCGGTGTCCCAGAGGCGTGAGTCTGCAGAGGGCTGGCTTTTGCAGGTGAGGACAGCGGAGACAGCAGAGCTTCCAGGTTCCCTTTCGACCTGCCAGCAGGGCAGCCAATCCTGGACTTGGGGATTGCAAAAGTGTCCCCTTAGCTAGCTGGGTTTGGACCCCAAGGGTAAATAGAGCCAGGAGTGAGCAAAGGAAAGTTACAGAACTGGCCGGAGGAAAAGCAAGCGTTAACAAAGGCATCCAACAACTTGAACCAAAAAGTAACAAAAGAACAAAATGGAAGAGACTCTATCACAGTGTTTACAAAAACGCTTTGTGGAAATAAGAATCAGGATTTTTTTGCATTTTAAATGTCGATGAATGAATGGAGGAAGAGGATGGTTGCAGGCTGAACTAGCAGCCCAGAAGATTCAGTGAAAGAAAAATCTCAAAACATAAACAAAAGGAACTTTAAGCATCAACTTAACTGGGCCACAAGAGGCCCCAGATATCTGGGGAAGCATTATTTCAGGGTGTGTCTGTGAGGATGTTTCTGGAAGGGATTAGCATTTGAGTTGTCGAACTGAAGAAAGCAGATATCCCTCCCCAAGGTGGGAGGGCAGAATCTGACGTGTGCGCACATCATGTTGTCTTTTCGAAAGTAATTTAAAGAAAATGATAATATTTTAAAGCAAATTAATCTCCATGCATTGATTTTTAAGAATCTTATTTTGTGATCCTGGGCTGGCTTATTTTTGACGTCAAGGTAACATCTAATCATTTGCCTCTTGACTTGCTGAAACACGAATACCTGGAAAGAAAAGCTCTCAGCAAAGCAGAGCTTAGCTCTATGGGAACGAGGAAGAAAGACAGGAGTCCACAGCAAGCCTGAGCAAGTCCCTTAGGTTCAGTCCTTAAGAGTCAAGCCTTGAAAAACAAATTGAACTCTTGCTCCCAAAGATAAGATCAACTTTTTGGAGGAAATGTCAAAAATTTAAGAAATCAGAATAAAAGCTCTTATTAACCATTCCTTCATTCATGTAACAGTTACTGGCTTTCTCCTATGTGCAAGACACCATGATAGACATCAGGGATACAAAGAATAACTTGCCCTCAAGCAGCTCACAGTCTAGATAGGATTAAATAGATAATTAATTATGCACAGGGTATTTAGGGAGGGGAAGGGGGTATTCATTTCCTGTGGGGAAATGATGCTCCGAAGAATGAACTAAGCTCACGTCTGTAATCCTAGCACTTTGGGAGGCCAAAGTAAGAGGATTGCTTGAGTCCACAAGTTCGAGACCAGCCTGGGCAACATACTGAGACACCTTCTCTGCAAAAAAAATTTAAAAAATTAGCCAGGTGTGCTGGTATGCGCCTGTAGTACCAGCTACTCAGGAGGCTGAGAGGCAGGAGGATCACTTGAGCTCAGGTATTTGAGGTCACAGTGGGCTATGATTGGCCACTGCAGTCCAGCCTGGGTGACAGAGTGAGACTCTGTCTCTAAAAAAGAAACAAAAAGGATTATTTACTACAACAAAGGATTAGAGTAACAAGGGATTGGCTAGTAAAAAGAAAAGAGAGCTCTAAATAATATAGAATTAGCAGATATAAGCAGCAATCGCTAACTCCAGGGCTGGTTTAAAGCACCATCCCCCACCCCCAGGGCTGATCTTGAACTTGTGGAGCAGCCGTGGCCAGCTGTGGCTCCCTGGATGGCAAAGAAGTTGCTGTGGGGCTGCACGAGTGGAACCTGCTGGAAATCTGCCCTTTAGGGTCCTGGGGAAAGCTGTTCACGGGGAAGGGTGTCACCAGAGATGCTCTACTACAAAACCACGGAAGCACGGAGTCCCGGGTATATTGCTGGGGCTGGGCGCTGAGCAAGCTGCACTCCTTGTAGGCACCTGACACAGGAAAAGTCACGTGTTCTGCAGGAGCCTGCCAAGCTGAGTGCGCTGGAACCAGGAGACAAAACGCATTTTCTGCAGTATCTCTCCAGCATCTTCTACTGGGAAAAATCTCAGTGTCAGCTAGCGTGGGGGAAAAAAATACTTAAAGGACAAGCTCCTTTTTCACAGAACAATCTAAAAGGGTGAATTTGGAGGTAAAAGGCAGTGCATTGATAACCAGCACAAGAAACAAGAAGAAATTTCAGAAGTGAAAAGTAAAATAACTAAAATCAAGAACTCAATAGATGGGTGTAATGATAGATTAGACACAACTGGAGAGGGAATTCGGGCACTGGAGGATAGATCAGAAGGATGGAACATACAGAGGAGAGGGTAAGAGACGTTTATGATAGAATTGGGAAGTCCTAAATCTGCCCTGTCCAATATGGTAGCCATTAGCCATATGGCTAAATTTAAATTAATCACAAGTAAAAGTTAAAAGTTCAGCTTCTCAGTCACACTAGCCATATTTCAAATGCTTGGTAGCCCCAGCGCTGGTATACAACACAAGTCCTCAGTAGCCCCAGCATGGATACAGAACATTTCTATCATTGCAGCAGGTTCTATTAGTGCTGGTCTAAATATTTGTTTAATTGGGGTCCCATCAATAAAGGAGAAAATGGAGCAGAAGCGATATTTGAGGGGTTTTAGCTGAACAATCTCCAAAACCAACAAAAGACATCAAGCCACAATTTTCACATGACCAACAATAACAACAAAAATTCCAAACAGGATAAATAAAAAAGAAATCCAGACCTAGTAAATCTCCTGGAAAACTAAAGACGTAATGGCAGAGAGTAGAAAGCTTTCCCTTTAATGTCAGAAACAAGACAACGATGTCTGCTTTCAGCGCTTCTAGTTAACATTTCTTAGCCAGTGTCATAAATCAAGGAAAGGAAGCCAAAGGCACGAGAATTGGGAAGAAGGGGCAAAGTGTTATCTGAAGATGATACTATTACATACTTAGAAAATCTTTTAAAATTTAAAAATAAATTATTAGAATCAATAAGCTGCTAAATACAAAGTCAGTATATAAAAATTTAGCCACAAATAGTGGCAAAATAAATTTGAATAGGATACCACTTATGGTGACATAAAAAATATAAACAACTTAAAAGTAAATCTTAGATAGATAGATAAGATCCCATACAGAAAATGATAAAAAATTTTTTGCAAGAAACTAAAAAGAGCTAAATAAATGGAGAGAGATGCCACACTTATGAATTGGAAGACTCAATATTGTAAAGATATCAGATCTGCCTAAATTGGTGTATAGATTCAGTGTGATTCCATCTCAACAGATTTTTTTTTTTTTACAATCTGATTTAAAATTTATATGGAAATACAAAGGGACAGCAATATTTAAGACTCTCCTTTGAAGAAAAGCAAGGTGGGAAGGTTTGCTTTTGTAAGTATCAAGACTTATAAAATTACACAACATTAAACGCTGCATTGGTATAACAATTGGCAGTAGAATTGAATAGAGAGCCCAGAACCAGATCCTCAAGTAGACGGACATTGATTCTTGACAGAAGTGTTACTGCAAAGTGGTGAGAAAAAGATGCACTTTAAAATAAATGATCCTGAAACAATTAGGCATCCACAAGGAAAAAATAAAACTTTACTCGTACCTTAGACCATGCATAAAAGTCAATCCTGGAGAGATTGTGGACCAAGATGTAAAAGGCAAAACAATAAAGCTTGTAGAAGATAATGCAGGAGAATATCTTCGTGACCTTGCGTCAATGCTAATTTTTTGAAAGGTTGATGATACATTTGCCTACATTAAAATTAAGAACTTCTGTTCATGAAAAGACACTATGAGCCGAATAATTAGGGCAGCCAGAGACTGGGAAAAGACACTTGCACACGTATAAACCAACAAAGGGGCTTACGTCTAGCATACTGCTCTAAATCAATAAAAAAATGACAGATAACTCAGTTTACAGATTGGGAAGAGATTGAATTTTACAAGACCAGAAATTCAGATGGCCAAAAAACATATGAAATAATGCTCAACCTCATTAGTAATTAGGACAATAAAAATTAAAATCACAATGAAATACCATTACCCACTCACCAGAATGGCTAAAATTTTTAAAACGAACTACTCCAGCATGTGAAGCAACTGAAGAATTCATGCATTAGAGTGGGAGTGAATTGGAACAATCCCTTTGGAGAACAGTGCGGCACTGTCTTCCAAAACTAAATAGGAACTAAATGGGAACATCCTGTGGCCCAGCAATTCTACTCCTAGAGATAGACTCCTCGAAATATGCTCATGTCAATGAAAAGAGATGTCTAATAATGTACACGGCAGAATTATTTGAAATAGATACCTCAAGACTGGAAAGAACCCAGTGTCCATCAACAGCATAATGGATACATGGTAGCATATTCATATGAGAAATGCAATGGAAATTGTATTCATTGAAAGCAACGAAGATAAACTACAAGCAGCAACATGGAGGAAGGGGGAGCCCAGTGTGAGCTAGAGAAAAGTGAACACCCCAAGCAGAGGAGCTCTCGGATGGAGACCCCTCAGTCTCCAGCCTCCAAACCTGCAGTCCTATCTGCTTCTGCCTGGCCTGTTCCTCCTTCTCTTTCTTGCAGATGGAGGGGTGTTCCTCTTCCCCTCTGTCCCGTGCTCTGGATCCTTCTCATTTGTGTATCTCACCGCCTCGAGGGGAGCTCCCTTTTCTCCCAGAGCTCCTCATCTCAGCAGTTATTTGCTTCCTGTAGTTCCTGCTCACCTGGAAGCTCCTGCAGGGCAGGTACCATACCTGCCTAGGCCATCATGCATAGCCAGGGCCGCCCCCGGCCTGGTCATATATAAGTTCCTGCAGGTGCCTGGTGCATTGCATGGTCCCATCTTTGCCTTGGCTGGCCATGTGACACTTCGCAACCATCTTACTCTCTTCTGGGTTCCCTTCGTGCACCCACACATGAGCTCTACTCCAGAATTCCAGATCCTTCTGGTTGCTGCGACTGGCCCCCGTGATATAACACCCACAGTGCTAGGAAGTGGGTGAAGAGGGAAACATTCTCTGATGATGAGAAGCAGAAAGGTAAGGGGAAGTGAGCTCAGTTTAACTGAGTGTCAGGATCTGTGATGAAGTTCCTGTATTTAAAAATAATTTACTTCTCAAACCACCCCTTTGAAGCAGTTATCACCATCCCTTTTATACAGGTGTGTTCACTGAGGTTTAACTCGCACAAGGTCACCAGAGATGGTGGCGGAGCTGAGAAATCGACCAAGTGCAGAGTTCCTGGCCCTTCGAGCTGCTGCTTCCCCAGGTCTGGTCAGCAGACGTTGGACATGTAGGAGGAGCCTCAGCCTTGGCATTCGCCTCTATCCCGAGTTTGACACCGGCCCCTACGTCCTACAGCTGTGAGGCCTCAGGCTCTTCCCCTGTGAATTACCCCGCTGGCCTGGCCGGTGTGAACTTGCTCTTGGGGAGGTGTGGCTGGGGCTGGAGCTCAGGGACAGGTTTCACAGGGCTGGCAGTTCAGGTGTGTTGCAGCTTCTGCCCTTTCCTGCCCTCCGAGTTTGACAGGAGCCAGAGCAGTGGAGGCCCGAGAGGCAGGTGGCCCACGAGGGAGGCCAACTTCACCTGCCCAGAAAACTCCCAGGGAGGAGAAGACAATTCACGGGTCTGCAGTTGGGGTTTCCTACCCCGCAAGTCCCCGCCAATTGCCATGTGTGATGTGTTGGCTGCAAGACATTCCTGCCGTGCACTGGACACTGCAAAGCCCCCTCCTTTGACACTTGGCATCCCAGGGCGTTTCTAGTATACCTGAGGCGGCACCTGACAGTTCTCTCTGCACAAGCTCTGCCTTAGACAATGCCTGTCTCTTGAGTTTGGTTTGGATGCCTTGGTTCAGAAGAGGCTGAAGGTTTTCCAAGCCTTTTCTTTTGTAACTGTTATCTGTTTCGTAGAGTGTTGCTATACCCTTCTTGCCAGCCTGCTTTCTTCTAATCCCTTAGCCCTGTCCTCTCTGACTCCCACCCACCCTCTGGCTTCTGCAGCCGCCTGCGCTTCCTGCCATCTTAGCGCCTGTCACACGGTGTTGACATGGCCCGTTCCTTTCCCTTTCCCCTGCTCCTCTCGGTTCTATTTTAGCACCTGTGTTCCCACAGAGCAGGTACTAGGGACTCAAAAAAAAAAAAAAAAGGTTCTCATAAGATCAATAAATATTCACTTTCTCTTTTGATTAGCGAACCTCCCCCGGCCCACACTTGCCCATACCTGCTGGGCAGACCATTTACCCCAGTTTCTTCTCCTTCCCACTGTTTTTCTGTCCCTAGTTCTGCTAGAAGAGGCGAGTGTGGTGTAGCAGAAAGAGTCCACACAGGCCAGGCGCGGTGGCTCACACCTGTAATCCCAGCACTCTGGGAGGCCGAGGCGGGAGGATCGCTTGAGGTCAGGAGTTCAAGACCAGCCTGGGCAAGAGTGAGACCTCATCTTTAAAAAAAAAAAAACAGTCCACATAAAACTGGTCACAGACAAAGCCTGGAGTAATACAGCAAACCGAACAGGAGTGGCTCTTGGTGAGTAGGACACAAGATGATAATCTATTCTTTCCACTTTTTTTATATTTCTAAAATTTACTATATTTTGTAAGAGGAAAATACTCAAAGAGCACTACACCAAGACTAAGAGAGCTTGGTTTAAGTCAGAGTAGCAGAACAGTATGTATAGCAAACTACCATCTGTCTAAAAAATAAAAAGCAGAAAAATACATATTTATGAAATCTCTCTGGAAAGACAAATAAGAAATTAGCCAGGCATGGTGATGAATGCTGAGGTGGGAGGATCACTTGAGCCCAGAGTTCCAGACGAGCCTGGGCAACACAGCAAGACCCCATCTCTACAAAAGATAAAAAAAAAAAATTAGCTGGGTGGGGTGGCATACACCTGTAGTCCCAGCTACTTGGGAGGCTGAGGTGGGAAGATCTCTTGAGCCCAGGAGTTTGAGGCTGCAGTGAGCTATGATTGTGCCGCTACAATCCAGCCTGGGTGACAGAGGAGACCCTGTCTAAAAAAAAAAAAAGAAAGAAAGAAATGGAGAATGTCATTGCTTCCATGGAGGGCAGCCAGGAGGCTGGTGCCCAGGGAAACAGGATTTTCACTATATCCCTAAATACATTTTGGATTTTGGACTATATTGCCTATGTAAAAAATAAATGAAGGGTCAACAAAAAAGATCTGAGTTTGAATTCTAACGCAGCAGGTAACTTTGGAAGCATCGCTTTGTCCAGTAACATGGAGAAACCAGGACCTACGTCTCAGGGGCGCAAGGAGCAAGTGTCTTTGGCAATTCCCAAGCCCCCCCTCTTTCTCACCCCTCCCTGCCCTCCAGATGAAGCTGTGAAAGCCAAAGCCTGTGTCTGCCAACGTTTGCCCCCACTGGAATCGCCGCGCTTGGCTCTCGGCCCCCTGGAACACAGCGAGGAGCATGAAGGAAAAGCCACACTTCGAGGATCTGGGCATTTCAAAGCAGCCAGACAGCTCTTTTTGTTTTCTCAGGCTCTCGGCTTGCCAGCTAGCGCCACACATTAAAAATATTTTGGGTCAGCTCCGCAGTTTTCAGCCACAGCAGATTCGTTTTGTTTCATGACTGCTTCCTTAGAATAGCGCTGGGAAAAACTGCGCTGGGCCTCGTCCCAAACCACGTTCCTGGCACCGCAGGCTGCATTCAATATGGTGTCTTCGGGTAGCGACTATAACAGAAGCCGGAATCCCCTGCAACTTCCTAGGGTTCGGTCTGGAGAAAAGAAGGACTGTCTGGGTTGAGTTTCTAAAGTGTTGTCATCACCACGACCTTCACACCGTTTGAGGCAGGAAGAGGAGGTTCACGTACCATGTTTCTGCCTGTTCACATCACCCTGATTTTTCTCTCTGCGGCCCTGTGGATGTTTTTCTTTTTTTGTGTGGCTATTTATTGAGTGTTGATGTGAAGTTTGATGCTGAAGGAAGTGTTTTGTTTGTTCCCTGGGATAAGGTTGCCAGATTTGGCAGATGAAAACGCAAGACACCCAGTTAGATCAGCATACCGGGTAATGAGTAATGTTTTAGTGTATGTCCCATGCAATATTCGGGACACATTTACATTAAAATGATTTTTTGTTTGAGTATAATAAGTATATCCCATGCAGTATTTGCACATACTCGTGTTATGAGTTATTCCCTGTTTATCCTGATCAGATTTGACTGGGTGTCCTGTATTTAGTTAGCCGGCAACCCTGCCTGGGAAAGACCCTAGTGCCCTCTTTAGCTCTCCGGAGGATACGAGGGCTCTGTTTCTCTTGTTCTCTGGCCTGAGCCTGCTTCTTCTTTTTTTTTTTTTTTTTTTGAGACAGAGTCTCACTCTGTTGCCAGGGCTAGAGTGCTGTGGCATCAGCCTAGCTCACAGCAACCTCAAACTCCTGGGCTCAAGCGATCCTCCTGCCTCAGCCTCCCGAGTAGCTGGGACTACAGGCATGTGCCACTATGCCCAGCTAATTTTTTCTATATATTTTCAGTTGTCCAGCTAGTTTCTTTCTATTTTTAGTAGAGACAGGGTCTCGCTCTTGCTCAGGCTGGTCTCGAACTCCTGACCTCAAGCGATCCACCCACCTGGGCTTCCCAGAGTGCTAGGATTACAGGCGTGAGCCACCGCGCCTAGCTGAGCCTGCTTCTTTAAACCAACCTTCCAACCCTGGGCCACAAAGCCAAAACCCAAAAGGGGCAAGGCTCCAGCGAGCTCGCCTTGTCACACACTCTCTCCCCAGCACTGTGCCCGACGTGTCTTTTAATGTTAACAAAAACTGATTGGTTGCTAACAGATGAAAATCAGAAAAGTTTACACAAAAACCTAGATTTCCATAGGCCTTTGTAATTGTGGCCCCAGTTTGGGCTTCGCCAGAGAGCAGGTGACAGTCTTGTCGCAGGAGTGAGTATAAACCGACCTGTCATGTTCTTCTTCTGAGAATAAGCACAGAAAAAGGCTGGAGGGAACAGGTCCTGGGCCCTTGAGGTGGGAGGGGAGGGTGACACCACCACATGGAGTGGGGACAAGAGGAGGAGACACCTGGCAGCAGGCAAAGTGTGCACTTGGTGGTCTGGGGCAGGAGGAGCCCGGTGGCCGGGACGCATCCCTCGGTGGCCTTGGCCCTGGGCAGCAATCCTGATGTTCAAATCGGCCGTCTGCACTGCCCCGGGTCTCCGCAGAGCCATCCTCCCAACCTCTCAAGGATTTCCTACTTCTCTGGCAATTTCCTCACTCAGCAGAGGAGGATTTTCAAGGGATATTTTTGGAGACTTTTCTAACCCATGCAAGTTTTGGCTCAGGGAGTGTCTGTGGCGGTTTCTGACTTTGCATATATCCATCTGGGTCCACATGGTTTCCGTGACGATCCTGAACCCACCGCAAGTTAATGAGAGTTCTAATTTTCAGCAATACTCCTCACACGAGCAATTTCGTACTACTTAGAGCCTCAGCTGAGAAGGGTTCCACAAACTGCTGTCTTTATTTTCTGTTTACAGAGCAGAGTGTGCGGTAATTTGCTTGCATCCTTGCTCCCAGACAACACCAGCTCTCAAGTTCCACGCCTTAGTTTATCCAAAACTTTGATTTTCCTGGTGAAGAGCCATCGAGTTTCTGAATTTTTTATTTTTATTATTTTACTTCCAGACTAACACATAGCAACTGACTCTTTTAAGGCTGTTTTCTACAAAGCTACTAGCCTTTAAAAATTTTTATTTTTTATTTCCCAGTGTAAGAGGAAAGACCCAAAATGTTTTTAATCCAAGTATAACATATACTCAAGGTAAAAAGTTATAATCCCTTCATAAGAGGTGGTGCATGTAGGAGAACACACCCCATGAAAGTCTAGGAGGAAACACATCCTTTTGTGGAAAGGTGGGGAGGGTGTTGAGGAGGGAAGTTAAGAAGACACATTTGTTTTTTTTTTTGTTTGTTTGTTTGAGATAATGCCTCTGTTGCAAGACTGCTACAGCCTCCAGCTCCTGGCTCAAGCCATCCTCCTATCTCGGCCTCCCAAGTTGCTGGGACTGCAAGCATGCACCACCAAGCCCAGCGAAATTTAAAAAAAAAAAATTTTAGAGACAGGGTCTCACTGTGTCATCCAGGGTGGTCTCGAACTCCTGGGCTCAAGTGATCCTCCCACCTTGGCCTCCCAAAGTTCTTGGAAAGACACATTTAAAAACAATTTTTTTTTTCCTAAGGCTGGTCAAGTGAAGCAGTAGGAGTAGAGCAGAAACAAAGGAATCTGTAACTGGCTGTGATCAGTTAGTTGTAAACACCGCTGAACTCGGACCCACCATGAGGACACATGTTTCACTTTATTTGCTCACGTGTTATTTGACTTTGATCCGGTGCCAATTTATCACCTTGGTAATTTTTAAGAAGCAATAAAATATTGAAGTGAATAAAACAGCTTCAGGCCCCCCGGTTCTGGGCTGCAGTGAACTAAGCTGATCGGTGTCCACACTAAGTTGGGCATCAATGCGGTGACCACCCAGGAGCAGGGGGACCACCAGGTTGCCTAACGAGGGGTGAACTGGCCCAGGCTGGAAACAGCAGGTGAAATCTCCCATGCTGATCAGTAAAACAATATGGAGATCCGGAAAACAGTAGGGAGACTCCTCAAAGGATTTGGGGGTCATATACCCTCTTAACAGGGGGAGAGAAGGAGGCGAAGGGCACTCACAGGAAGACAAATGACTTTTAGGAAAGATACAGAGCCCTGGGGGAGAATAGATGGGAAATATAAGAGTTGTATGATAATGTCTGTTTAGATGTGGCGATAACGTCTCATTGTCTCCAGTGGGAAGAGTCAGTTTTTCGTGGTTGTGCCTGGGGAGGGGATTTATGACTATTGAGTGGGTTTTTTTTAGTTCTTTTGGGGTGCTCTGCTTTTAGGCAGATAAGGGATTTCAGGAACTTAAATGATTTCTGCTCAAAATAATCGTGTTTTTTTTTTTTTTTTTTTAAGAGACAAGAATGCACCCTAGGCCGGGCGCGGTGGCTCACGCCTGTAATCCTAGCACTCTGGGAGGCCGAGGCGGGTGGATTGCTCAAGGTCAGGAGTTCGAGACCAGCCTGAGCGAGACCCCGTCTCTACTAAAAATAGAAAGACATTATATGGACAACTAAAAATCTATATAGAAAAAATTAGCCGGGCATAGTGGCGCATGCCTGTAGTCCCAGCTACTTGGGAGGCTGAGGCAGTAGGATCGCTTAAGCCCAGGAGTCTGAGGTTGCTGTGAGCTAAGCTGACGCCACGGCACTCACTCTAGCCTGGGCAACAAAGTGAGACTCTGTCTCAACAAAAAAAAAAAAAAAAAAAGAATGCACCCTGGTGCCCAGGCTAACGTGCAGTGGTACAATCAGAGCTCACTGCAGCCTCGAACTCTGGGTCTCAAGCCATCTTCCCAGCTTGGCCTCCCAAAGTGCTGGGATGACAGGCATGAGCCACCACATCCAGCCTGAAAATTTTTAGTGGCGTGTTCTGATCCCTTATGTACTCATGCCGGGCTCACAAAATCCTGTCAAAACATTGTACCGTTGACCCTTGAACAATGCAGTGATTAGGGCCACTGACCCCCTGTAAACTCAAAAGGCCACGTATAACTTTGACTCCCCCAAACGTAACTACTGATAGCCTACTGTTGACCGGAAGCCTGACCAATAACATAAATGGTCAATTAACACATATTTTGTGTGGTATGTGTTATATATACTATATTCTTACAATAAACTAGAGAAAACAAAATGTTATTAAGAAAATCATAAGGAAGAGAAAATATGTTTACTATTCGTTACGTAGAAGTGCATCACCATAAAGGTCTTCATCCTCATGGTCTGCACGTTGAGTTGGCTGAGGAGGAGGAGGAGGAGGAGGAGGAAGAGGAGGGGTTGGTCTTGCTGTCTGAAGGGTGGCAGAGGTGGAAGAAAATCCACGTCTAAGTGGACCCGTGTAGCTCAAACACGTGTTGTTCAAGAGTCATCTGTATTTAAAGTTAATATATACCAGAAACTAAAAGGGTCCAGAGAGTTGCACTGGAAATTGGGCTCTGGATGGGACACAAGGCGGCTGGTTTTCATTATAACAGATAGTTTTGTATTGTCAGGGATCTTAGTTGAGATGACAGAATTCATTCTACCTTTTTTTCTTAAGACAAGAGTTTATTAAGGAGTATCTATAGCTGCAGGACTCACAGGGAAATCTGAAGAGGGAAACTCTAGGCTGTACCCACACAGTGGTCCGAAAAGTGCACTGCAGAAATGGCCCCCAAGGGAGTGAAGGCCTCTACCACTACCAGCGGCCGCCATGCCAGATACCCACTGCCCAGCTGTCAGCTCTCACCACCCACACCTGGGAGACGCGGGCCTCTCGCCTTCCTCCTTCCCCACTCCCCCAGTTCCAAATCAAAGGCAGGTAGAGGCCCATGTGACAGACAAAACTCACCCTGACATCTGTCCCTTCATGGTGAGAAATGCTGGGAGTGGCTACGAGTGAGGATGGGAAAGGTAGGTTTACCTTCCGTGGAACTATTCAATATAATTTTATCTTTTTAAGCCAAGTCCGCCTCTTACTTTGATAAAAAGGATAAAAAAGAAAAGGGCTTTGTGATCTTTAAATAGAGCCAACGTTTAGCATTGGGAAGAGCTTTCGTTTCATGGGACAGTTGGCGTTTACATGTGGGGTAGATGGAACATTATTCGGAGGGCACGTTTTTATCTGATTCCTTCGTTTTCAGGGAGGCACAGTGGCCTTCCCGGTGGCTGCTGTTAACTGCAGGGTAGGCGATGAGCTATGTATTTAATTAGGGAAGCAAAGCATTTGGAAAGCCGGTGCCTTCTCCCCCAGGGTCTGCTGACAAGCTCACAGCCCTGACCTCTCCCCTCCCCTAGGCCCCTGAAGATCCAGATATATATCAACCTTTGAAACGTGATTATCCTAAAAGCAGTCATCCGAAATTGCATTGTGCCATTGGTCAGACAGCTGAGTGGGGTTTCCCCCTGGGAGAGATGTCCACGAAAGAAGGAAAAATCTGCACACACGAAGTGGCATATTTATAGTAGTTGGAGCTAAAAAATATATAATAATAAAAATACAACCTGCCTAATTGAAAGCTTTGGGTTTGGTGTGATTTGCTATGATGAGCAAGGCCTGGGAAGAAAAGGAACAGAATGGGGGTAGGAAGAAAGGCCCATTTGACACAGAGAGGCCGAAGGGACAGCGTCACCCAGCAGGGTCTGTGTGACCTGTGGAAATGGACACTCCAGAGTTAACGGGCCACAGGCAGCTGGGGGGCTCTTGGGTACGTCTGGCTTCCACGACAGTCAGATTGCAGGTCACCGAACACAGAGGGGAAGCCCAGGAAAGCTGCAGGAATGTTTTTAATGAGACCTGCAGGGCAAGAGAGAACTTTCCAGAGCAACTCCACATTTAAGTAAGTTTTGAGAGTCATAACTTAAAAAAAAAAAAATAGCATAAAGATCACTGATAGGCCAGGCACGGTGGCTCACACCTGTAGTAATCCTAGCACTCTGGGAGGCCAAGGTGGGTGGATCGTTTGAGCACAGGAGTTCGAGACCAGCCTGAGCAAGAGCAAGACCCCGTCTCTACTAAAAATAGAAAGAAATTATATGGACAACTAAAAATATATATAGAAAAAATTAGCCAGGCATGGTGGCGCATGCCTGTAGTCCCAGCTACTCGGGAGGCTGAGGCAGGAGGATTGCTTGAGCCCAGGAGTTTGAGGTTGCTGTGAGCCAGGCTGACGCCACGGCACTCTAGTCCGGGCAACAGAGTGAGACGCTGTCTCAAAAAAAAAAAAAATGACCTGAGGAAATTGGATTTTCCATTGGCTATGGGAAGGGTTGGCCAAGCAAGGTCAGAAGTCTTTGAGATTTACTTGCATGCATTTACTGTCAATGAGATTTGAAAAGCCAACTTCCCCCAGAGACGATGCTTCCTAACTATTGTCTGGAGATAAGCAGGGAGCCTCCCTAGATTCTATCAAGAAGCAGCAGCTTAGAATGTACCCAGTGCAAAATAAGCCGTGAGTTGTGACATGTTTGCACTGTAACTGGGGAAGGGAGACTGAATCACAACCGTGGAAACGTGGTCACGAAGGAGAAGGAGTCAGGGTAGGAGTTTGCTGGGCGACCGGGCCGTGCGTCAGAGCAGCTGCCCCGGCAGGCTGACACAAGTCCTCCCGCCAGCTTGGCAGGGACCACAGCCAACCCCACAAGGGAGGTGGCTGTCCCATCGGGCTATTGACTTGATAAGAGTAGCCTCTAAGGATACGGAATTTCCTTTGTTCTGTCTTTATGTTCAATCAGTCACTTTCTTATCTTAATTTGCATTTCCAAGCGAGTTTTCTCACCGGAGAGAGGCTGTGATGACTGGTTGGAACAAGTAGTGTCATTACACGTGTCGTCCACAGAAGGGAACACGTTAACGCTGGCAGTGCCCGTACTTGTGCTCGAGAGAGTTTGGACTCAGGAGGCCTGGGTCGTGTATAGAACCAGCGCAGGACCGGAAGGAGGGAAGCCCGGGTTCCATGCTCGGCTTCCCTTCTCCCTAACGTGTCATCTGGACCTTGTTGCTTAACCTCTGAGCTTCGACTCCCTTGTGCGGAAAGTGGAAATGATGAATTTTGCAGAGCTGGGCAATAATTGAGACACTCTAGGCAAAGCCCTTGAGATCATGCCATGTGGTAGACACTCAATAAATGGTGCTATTAATAATGACACGACACTGGGCGCGGTGGCTCACGCCAGTAATCCTAGCACTCTGGGAGGCCGAGGCGGGAGGATCACTTGAGCTCAGGAGTTTGAGACCAGCCTGAGCAAGAGGGAGATCCTGTCTCTACTAAAAATAGAAAAAATTTGCCAGGCAACTAAAAATAGAAAAAAAATAAAGACATAAAAAATAAATGACATAAGATTCCCCTCGGTGAGCTGGGTGTGCAAGCCACCTCCGCTCTGGAGTGACCCCTGCCATATGCAGCAACCTCCAAACCGCTCAAGAATCAGTCTGAAGTTCCCCATGAAAGTGTCTATGTTAAAATGATGTAGCACCATAAGGTTTAAATAGGAATCAAAGTCTGACTTCTGTAACTGGTTACTGCTTCATGGTATTATCCTCCCCGACAGGTGCAAACTTTGTGACTTCCCCACTGCTTCTACAGATAACAGTGCCATTGTAAAGCCCGAGGACTTGTGCTTCTCTAGATAACATCACTGTTATGAAGCCTAAGACTGGTCTTTGAAGTATTTTTCAGACTCTGCATTTTGCGGGGGACCCATGGATAGGCATGGGAGTGGATCCAACAGCCTTGAGACCCCCCCCTACCGAGGAAATCTCCCAATGAGAAGATAATGTCTGTTTCCCAACCCTCTGAGTTCGTGCCCCGGCAATCAGCAGACCCAAGTCCCTAGCCCTTTGCTCGCCAAACTGTCTTCGAAAACCCTTTCTCCCAAATTCTCAAGGAGGTGGATTTGAGGCGAGGAGATGGGTATGTGATATGAAACCTGTGATCCTGTTTTGGGACAAGGGTTTTATGACAGCAAGTGTGTTAAGCCTTTGATATTTGACAAACTTCCCCAAATCTGAATTCTAAATCCAGGCTTTCTGACCTCAAGCTAGCATTTTAACTATGAGGGCCACTGAAAGTCTAGGAGAGACCTATTAGGCTTATCCAGGATGTTAAAACTGTACAGGAAGCATTGTTGAATATGGGATGGTGTTTAAGTTCCTTTGGGTTATATTTTATAAACATGTTACTAATATATGTTCCAATATTGTATGAGATTCCTAAAATTCGGATATGTCTTGGCATATGTTATCAGTAATAATTATGGTTATGATGTTTAATTGGTGTATGCCACAATAACCAACTTTCTCTGTCAGTTGTCTCTCTACTCACAGCTATTCTAAGAGTTTTGCAATACATAGACAATTATTATTTTACTCTGATTCTTCTCAAAAAGTGGCTTTTTAAACTGGCTACAGTCCAAAGTTTGCTTCTTCAAGGAAAATCATGGAAAGGACTGACAACCATGCCCGGCTAATTTTTCTGTTTTTAGTAGAGACAGTGTCTCGCTCTTGCTCAGGCTGGTCTCCAACTCCTGAGGTCAAGGGATCCTCTCGCCTACGGCCTCTCAGAGTGCTAGGATGACAGGCGTGAGCCACTGCGCCCAGCCAGAGACACAGCTCTTTAAACTGATCTAGTCACAGGACTACGGGGCTGACTTAAAAGATCTAGGATGATACATTTAAATTTGCTCCAATTTGGGTTTTTTCCCCACTCCTTGGTCTGAAGAAAACAGTGTGGCTTTTTTTTTTTTGAGACAGAGTCTCACTCTGTTGCCCAGGCTAGAGTGAGTGCCGTGGCGTCAGCCTAGCTCACAGCAACCTCAGACTCCTGAGCTCAAGCGATCCTCCTGTCTCAGCTTCCCGAGTAGCTGGGACTACAGGCATGCACCACCATGCCCGGCTAATTTTTTCTATATATATTTTTAGCTGTCCATATAATTTCTTTCTATTTTTAGTAGAGATGGGGTCTCGCTCTTGCTCAGGCTGGTCTCGAACTCCTGAGCTCAAACGATCCGCCCACCTCGGCCTCCCAGAGTGCTAGGATTACAGGCGTGAGCCACCATGCCCGGCCGGTGTGGCTTTTAATATGTGAAACCTTTTAATTTCAAAGTGGGGACTGAAAGAAATTAGGAATGTGTTAGCCCAAAATATATATATCTCTGCCATATTTTGGGATGGTTGCCACAGAGGTAACGCTGCAGAGCTGTCGTGTGTGCGTGTGGTTGGGGGCAAATTTACGCCTGCAGAGAATCTCCAGTAATGCACTCGGGTCTTTCTGCACTTGAGCTAGAAAAATTCATTGGAAGTCTCCACGCCCTTCCCCATATACTTAACAGAAGTTGCCAGTTCCTTCTCCACTCCCACTGCTCCACTTGACCAGCCTAAAAAAAAAAAAAAAAAAAGAAGTTGCCAGGAAGACACAGGACAACTGGTAGCAAAGCTTGCTGGGAGTCCTAGTGCCTTGCTATGGAGTCTGTGCCAACAGAGACATGATTAAAAATCTATCTGCAACTCTAGGACTGATCACAGAAGAAACTACAAAGAGCCTTAGGGCTCAGCAAAGATCCTTCAGTCTCTAGCCCAGATAGTCCTAGATAATCAGTGGGTGCTAGATTTCCTGTTGGCTTGACAAAGTGTGCAGTGTTAAAAACTACCTGCTGTCTCTCTATAAATATCTCGAGAAAAATGGAAACCTGAGTAGAGAAGGTTTCCCCACAAGCTGCCTGGGTATGACAGGTCCATACTAGTGTCCCCGCGATGGGCTGGTTCTCGGGGCTGTTCCCCTGGATCCCCCAAGGGTTCAGACCAGTTCTACAAGGCCCTTTTAAGTTGGACCTTTCCCTGCTTATTTACCTTATCATTCTCTGTTCCCTTAAGTATTGCACTAAAGCAGTGGATAAGAGCACCAATGTTTTCGTCGTGCAGATCTTGGGTCCCCAGCCAGACACCTGTGAATACCTACAGACAGCTGCAAAGCGGGTTCCCTCCTCTCACCCTGAACTGCGCGCCCCCTGTCAGCAGGAAGAAGCCTCTTCCCTCCGACTGGCCCAAATTGCAGGAATGAGGCGTAATCACCTCCAAGGGGGAGTGAAACCAGCTATAGTAAAATAGTGTAGTGCCGTAAAGTATAAATATTAATAGAAATCAAAGTCTGATTTTTATAAAAGTATAGACATAGCCAGAAGTTAACCTGCCATTGTCCCTACTTTCCTTACTGCGGTTTCAGTGTCTTCCCCGTGCCCGGGGATGGCCTGCCCAGAGCACGAGCAGTCTGGTTTCAGAGCTTCTAACATTCATCTTTCCACCAAGCCCACCCTGACCCCTAGGAGGAAGTCTGACAGCTGGTGGCCGCAGCCGAGACTGTTATGAGAACACCACGTTCTAACGTCTCCTGCGGTGACCACGGACATTTCTTGCTTCAGAATCACCCCTTCCAGAAAAGCCTTCTACAAAACAGATCTGAAATTACATAAGGTCACAAAAGATATTCTTTCTGACAAAGAGGCGGGAAGAGCCAGGGGCTGCCTGACCTTTGGCAAAGAACATCCTTGACCTTCACCTTGAGTCTGCCCTGCACCTACTTGCTTCAGCGCAATAATTAACCCTGGCAGCTTCTTCCTGTAAGGCCAGAAAATACAAATCGGCAGGCGTGACAAAGGGACACAGCCTCCCATGATCCCATTAGGTGCAGAGTTGGTTACGCAGAGGCTGGTCTCTGAGCTTGGCACCTGCCAGCCCTTGACTGTGACTTCCGATTGACTCCACTTCACCCCTTCAAATGCGCTTCTCTTGATCAATATCTGTGCTCATTTCTGGAAATTTTCTGAAACAGGTTGTCAGGTAACTGGTGACTGCAACCTTAAGTGGCAGAAAGGAGTAAGAGAAAAACATACTGGATGTCTATCTAGCACCTTGACATACAGTCCCTAGACCCCAAAGGACTACTACGTTGCTATCTGTCCTTGCTGTGGGACTCTGGGCGGATATAAACACTTTGTCTCATGTCTTTGAGTCTGTTGCTTAATTTTGTCACAATAGGACACACATCTGGTTTTAAAAATCCAAACAGCACAGGAAGCCTTTATGAAAAGCAACAGGGCTTGGTTCCACCTCCCCCTACCTCCCCCTCCTCTCTCAGCTTTCAGCCAGGGACTGTCATTTTTGCATAGTTGTAGCTAACATCTTCTTTATTTTTTTTAACATCTTCTTTAGAAACACAATGAGATCTGCCAGGCCTCTATCTACAGATTTATTCCAAACACTGAAGACAAATAAACAGTGTTTGTTATGTAAATGTAAAAGCCTTTCATGATCTTTTGATTTTAACTCTCTGAGGGCTGTACCCACGTGCAATCACAAGATAACACGCTGGCAGGGCCCGTCCAGTTGTCTCCTGATCGTGCCCTTCGGGGTGGCAGCGGCCAGGGCAGGCGGAGGCAGATCCCGTCATGTACGGACTGTTCATCCTGCACGTCTCTGTGCGGCTGGAAACCGGGTCTGTGAGACGCACCACCAAAGTTGTGCAATTGCCCGGGAGGTAATTACTGCCTGTGTCTTGCTCGCTGCCTGGCAGTAAAAGTTCAGGGAGAAGGATCCTCAGCTCCACCACGTTCAGGTCGCCAGAAGGGCCCCCAGAGCCGTTAGGAGACTTGGTATAGATGGAAATCCAGGCTGCAGCTGAGCTGTCAGTTCCTGTTGACATTATCCTACATCGAGACCAAAAAAAGTTAAATCATTATAATGAAAAGATAGAGAAAGCACTTTTTTTTTTTGAGACCGAGTCTTGCTCTGTCACCTGGGCTAGAGTGCCGTGGCTAAGAAACGAGGTCTCATTCTTGCTCAGGCTGGTCTCGAACTCCTGACCTCAAATGATCCTCCTGCCTCAGCCTCCCAGAGTGCTGGGATTACAGGCGTGAGCCACCACACCCAGCTAAGAAAATACATTTTTAAAAAGATGTGGAAGTCCTTTTTATCAAATAGTGGTTTGAGAGGCCACACTCAGGGCACAGCACAGTGAAGAGCAGTAGAGCAGGGACGGACCTGTTTTCAGATACAGAGAGAGTGTGACTTGGGGGGACCAGGTTTCCATTCTTGGATCTGTTGTTTACAAGCTCTTGGCTCTTGTCATCTGGGTGTCTGGGAGTCTGTTTCCCAGGTATAAGGGGACCTGCTTTATAGACCTTGTGGGATAATGAATCTAACACGCCCAGCACGCTCGGTCCCGCAGAAGGATTAAACCCATGGCGTGTTCTCTCCGTCCCTCTCCTCTGCCCCTATTTCTAGTGGATTTTCACGTTCTTTACTCTAGCTGATCCTATTTCCGGCAGAGTTGGCCCAACAGCTGCAGACTGACCTTGCCTTCAAACGCATTTTTTTTCTGACCAGAGTTTCTGGAAAGAATTCCAGCTGTCTCTCTATCCTTTTTTTGCTGGCTGAAAATTTTGAGTTGGAAGATATTTTACCTTTCCAAGGTGGGCTAAAAATAACTCCTTTTTTATTTCTTGACATGCAGTGTTTCAGCATTTAGAGATACGTGTGTTGGTTTTTTGCTTTTTTGTTGTTGTTGTTGTTAAGAGACAGGGGCTCTGTCTGTCGCCCAGGCTGGAGTGCAGTGGTGCGGTCATAGCTCACTGTAGCCTCGAATTCCTGAACCCAAGCGATCCTCCTGCCTCAGCCTCCCGAGTAGCCGGGACTATAGACACACGCCACCACGCCCAGCTAATTTAAAACTTTTTTGGTAGAGACAGGGTCTCGCTATGTTGTCCAGACTAGTCTAGAACTCCTGGCCTCAAGCGATCCTCCTGGCGTGACCTCCCAAAGTGCTGGGATTACAGGTGTGAGCCACCACGCCCGGCCAGAGATATGTGCCTTAATCTCTATGGCTGTAAGTGCCTACTGAGTTGGAGTGGAGGGAGATTCAGATGATAAAAATGCTGGTATGTTATGAGTATCTGATAAGATGCAGATCCCTGGATATGAGAGCCTGTGCGTGCTTTCCATGTGGTGAGGCCTAACACCTGCATGGGCCTCATTTTAGAGTTAGGATTCATTTCCTTGGCCAGGTTTTGCAAAGGCATGGTAGTAAGAAAGCTTCTACACGAGCCCTCCGGTTTCCATTGAGCGTACCTAAACAGAAGTGATACCAGAGTAAATACAGTATTGAATCCATTAAGATTATGTATGTGCACCCACATTTCCATTAAAGCCTAGCGATCATAATAAATAAAGAAATAAAGGAACATTATTGATAGGCATTAACATACATGGAAAGTACCCTGAAATACTCCAGCATCACTCAGTAAGCCGTGCGCTCAGAATTAATGAGCAATGAAATTACTCGTTTGCTTTATAACTCACTTGGTGTTTTAAAGTGCCATTGCTATTTTTACAGACTTACTGAAACCCTCTTGGGAAGCTTTCTAAGCCATCTTCATTCCTGTTCAAGCCTGCCTTTGTTATAGTAATTAAATGAAAAGTAATGGCCAGTTGCTCAGCGTATGGGACATCCAGGCACTGAGTTATAATCTAGACTTTTTGTTAATTAAGTTTCCTTTTATGGCAATAGCTTCATGCCTCTTTTTTTCCCTCGGTAAACTTTTTATTTAGGGCAGTTTAAGATTTACGGAATTCTCATGTAGATTGTACAGAGAGGTCTGTATAGCCCACTCCCAGTTTCCTCTGTTATTAACATCTTACATTGTAGGTACACTCGTCACAAATGATGAACCAATATTGATACATTATTATTAACTAAAGTCCATGTTTTATTCAGATTCCCTTATTTTTATTTATTTATATATTTTTAAGAGACAGGATCTTGCTCTGTTGCCCGGGCTGGAGTGCAGTGGTACGATCACAGCTCACTGCAGCCTCGAATTCCTGGGCTCAAGTGATCCTCCTGCCTCAGCTTCCCGAGTAGCTGGGACCATAGGCACATGGCACCATGCCTGGCTAATTTTTCTATTTTTTGTAGAGACAGGGCCTCAATCTTGCTCAGGCTGGTCTCGAACTCCTGAGCTCAAGTGATCCTCCCTCCTCGGCCTCCCAGAGTGCTGGGATTGTAAACATGAGCCACTGCGCCCGGCCTACAGGCTTGTTTTAAAATGCTAAACATCAGATGAGTTCAAAGAGAAACACTTCCATCCCCGACTCCTTCTCTACTGTTTTCCAATTCACAATTCAGCGTCTTCCTTCCACTCATTCTTGATGCTCATGAAAGCTGGAACAAACATGATTCCATCTAATTCAGCCTTCAGAAAAAGAGCCTAAATCCACTTCCTTCTCCCATCTTCACTGGTATGACCATGGTCCAAGTATGGTTCTCATTTGTTGAGATGATTGCAGTTGCTTCCATTAGGGACTGGATTATATCTTCCCAAAAGTCACATGCTGAAACCCTCACCCCTGGTGTGACTATGTTTGGAGAGACGATCTTCAAAGACGTTACCTGAGGTCACTGAGGGGGGGCCCTGATCCAGTATGACTAGGGTCCCGCTAAGATGAGGAAGAGACACAGAGTGAGCGCACAGAGGAAAGGCCGTGTGAGGACAGGGCACGAAGGTGGCCGTCTATAAGCCAAGGAGACGGGCTCCAGGGGAAACCAAATGTGCTGATACCTTGATCTTGGACATCTAGGCTCCAGAATGATGAGAAAGTAAAATCTCCATTGTGTGAGCCATGCAGTCCGGGGTGCCTTGTTATGGCAGCCCTAGGGGACCGACACACCTCCTAAGTGGTCTCTCCGTCTCTGCCCTCGCCCCCAGGAGTCTGTTGGCAGCACAGAAGCTCGTGAGCCTGCTTGGACGTCATCAGGGCACGTGTTTCTTCCTCGTAAAACCTTCTTGGCCTCTCATCCCACTCAGCAACCGTCCACACCCTTACGTTGGCTACCAGTCCTGTATCACTTGGCCTCCGTTCCCTCTCTGACCTCACCTCCTCCAGCCTCCCCTTCCTCATGTGACTCCCACCACCGTGGCTTCCTTGCTCTTTCTCAGACATTCCAACCACAGTCCTGTCTTAGGACCCTGGGGGTTGTCCTGTCCCGGACACTGTCCCTCCAGATCCCAGCGCGACTCGCCGTCCATTCCTCCTCTTCCTTCAGGGCTCCCCCAGTGTCCTCCTGCCAGTCTGGCATTGGACCAAGCAACACAGTTAACAAACTCCGCCCTCCCCCGACAGCCTTTCCTCAAGAGTTAGGCAAACTAGGCGACAATTGTGCTATTCAGAATGACTGCGCAGACGTCAGAGGCATGGGAGACGCACGTGACAAGGTGAATGGAAGCAGAAGAGTGTAGGACAGGGTGTAGCGTGTGTGCTCCCCTTTGTGGGAAACATGTAAACATATAAACACATACATGTCTATAACCAATGTTTGGCAGAAGTGATTTTTTTTTTTTTTTTTTTTGAGACAGAATCTCACTCTGTTGCCTGGACTACAGTGCCGTGGCGTCAGCCTAGCTCACAGCAACCTCAAACTCCTGGGTTCAAGCGATCCTCCTGCCTCAGCCTCCTGGGTAGCTGGGACTACAGGCATACACCACCATGCCCGGCTCATTTTCCTATATGTATTTTTAGCTGTCCATATAATTTCTTTCTATTTTTAGTAGAGACGGGGTCTCGCTCTTGCTCAGGCTGGTCTCGAACTCCTGAGCTCAAACAATCCACCCGCCTCGGCCTCCCAGAGTGCTAGGATTACAGGCGTGAGCCACCACGCCCGGCCTGGCAGAAGTGATTTTTGGTGGTGGTTTTATGGGTGATTTTTGTTCTCTTTCTTTTTACCCATCTATATTATCTATAATGAATAGTACAGTGTTCTTAAAGAAATTTTTTTTTTTTTTTTTTTTTATTTATTTATTTTTTTTTTTGGAGACAGAGTCTCGCTCTGTTGCCTGGGCTGGAGTGCCGTGGCATCAGCCTAGCTCACAGCAACCTCAAACTCCTGGGCTTAAGCAATCCTTCTGCCTCAGCCTCCCGAGTAGCTGGGACTACAGGCATGCACCACCATGCCCGGCTAATTTTTTCTATATATATTTTTAGCTGTCCAGATAATTTCTTTCTATTTTTAGTAGAGACGGGGTCTTGCTCAGGCTGGTCTCGAACCCCTGAACTCAAACAATCCACCCGCCTCGGCCTCCCAAGTGCTAGGATTACAGGCGTGAGCCACCGCGCCCGGCCAGAAATTTTTATTTTTTAATTTTCACACAAACATCTGAAAGCTGAGAGAATAGGTACAATTTTAATAAGAACAAAACCATATTCTTCAAATGAGGATTACCATTTGGTTTTCCCTAGGATTGGATACTATCTAAGGACAAGGAGATTCTGAACTTCCGTGACTCTAAATCTTAGACACGAACAGGGTCTAAAAATGAGGTGAGAACTCCTGGGGAAGGTCAGGAGCTTCTTTGCCTTGGAGGTCTTTGAAGACTAGTTTGCTGATTTTAAAATGTTTTAGATGTCAGCTCTCTTATCATTGCGATCCACTTGTACCTTCCTGAGGTATAAAAAACATCCTCTTGGTGGGGTTCGCTGGCTCACGCCTGTAATCCTAGCACTCTGGGAGGCCGAGGCGGGAGGATCGCTTGAGCTCAGGAGTTCCCGACCAGCCTGAGCAAAAGTGAGACCCCGTCTCTACTAAAAATAGAAAAATTAGCCGGGCATGGTGGGACATGGTGGCGCATACCTGTAGTCCCAGCTACTCGGGAGGCTGAGGCAGGAGGATCGCTTGAGCCCAGGAGTTTGAGGTTGCTGTGAGCTATGATGACACCACTGCACTCTAGCCCGGGCAACAGAGTGAGACTATCTCAAAAAAAAAAAAAAAAAAAAAAAAAAGAAGAAGAATCCTCTTGATAGATTTGTCACTCCAACATTCTCTGTTCCCTTAACTGAAATGTATCTCTCCTCGGGATTCTTACCTCCTTCTGACATTTGACCCATTTGTTTCCTTATTGTTTATTGTCTGAAGGTGTTTATCGAATGAATGAATGACATCTTTTCATATTCTTCCTACCTGAAAGTATCCTGCCATGCTGTGATTTTATTCCAGAGGACTTTGACGCAGGTCTAAGGAGTCTGTTTGTGCAAAGCATTAGGGACAAAGTCCCGGCCGCTTCTCCGAGGCCCAGACTCCCTGAGCTTCACTGGGGTTTTACGAGGTGAGGTGCTCTCAGGACCTGGGAAGTCACAAAAGATAATAGATCCTGAAAACTGGGGCCTTGTCACTTCCTTCCTTGTGTTTAAGCCAGACAAGCACAAGCCAATTGACTGCTAGGCTCCCCTCTTTGAATAGCGCATAAATACATGCGAATTGCGTGTCGTTAACAAAAACTTGGTGCTGCCATCCGGGTGCCAGCTGCCATTGGCCGTAATTAAAATGGAGTGTTATGGTGTTATCATTCTGGTAAATGCAAAACCGTCTTGCGGGGAGTGGGAACACATGAAGGATGAATCTCATTAAATGCAAGTACTTAACTCCGACTGTTCCATCAAAGTCGAATGCCACTTACTGTGCGTCTGGGAGATGCGGGTGGGAACACCTCCCTTGATGTGTGTCACCGAGAGCCAGCTGCACGGAGCACACAAAGCTCCCGTTCCGTCATGTTTTCAGGGCTGATGGCAATTGGGGGAGGATGCACGGAACGACACAGCTGTATCTCTGAGCAGTGGGCATTTAGTGGCATCTAAGAGGACAAAGAAGCCGCTTAAGTTCATGAGTATCTTGATACGGCTGATGGTGCAATGATCAGCGAAGGGATCTGACTGCTCAGGAAGGTGGAACGAGAAGGAAGCGTAAGGAGGGAAGGTCTTTCCTGCAGCAGCTGTGAAGTCCTCCCGGGAGACCCACTGAGCAGCTGAAAGGGACCCTCTGGGGGTCCCCGTCCCAGAGAGCCACCAACCTGGCAGGCCCGGAAAGGCAGAGAGGGCTCCCGGGGCTGAGCTGCCAGGTGACAGCTGCAGCCACAGCCCCAGCGGCCCCCCGCGGGGTCGTTTTCCGGGGCTGAAGCTGGAGAAGTGTGGACGGGGCCGATTCAGCTGTCTGGGTAATGCCGAGCATTTGGCGTCACATCTGGTGTCAGCGATTCAGTTACTGTTTTACATATTTCATGTCACGTTGGGTATTAAGGGATGCAGCCAGTCGCCCACAGAGGCAGCGGGTGTGGAGAAAGAATCCGTTTCTGTGCAAGTCATGAGGTCACGAGGTTAATTCGCTTCTACGGCTCCTGTAAAAACTCTGCTGACGGAGGCAGGACTCGAGTCCGGGAATGCAGGAGGCTTCATTCTCCAGTCGTCGCTATGTGATGTGGACATTTCGTTTCACCACCTCCTTCTGGGGGTGACCTGCTCACCCCAGCTGCCTTTCCCTGGAGGCTGCAAAGTACCAGGATGGCTCTTCCCCAGAAGGGACCGTCAGTCAGAACATTACGGTTTTCTGTCGTTTTTTTTTTTTATACAGACAGGGTCTTCCCTGTCACCCAGGCCGGAGTGCAGTGGTGTGATCACAGCTCACTGTAACCTCCAACTCCCGGGCTCAAGTGATCCTCCTGCCTCAGCCTCCCAAGTAGCTGGGACCACAGGCTCACATCACCACACTCAGCTAATTTTTCTTGTTTTTTGTGGAGACGGGGTCTCGCTATGTTGCCCAGCCTGGTCTTGAACTCTTGGCCTTAAGTGATCCTCCCACCTCGGCCTCCCAAAGTTCTGGGATTACAGGTGTGAGCCACTGTACCTAGCGGAGGTGGCTCCTTCTGACGGCTCAGCCAGCCCCAGCCAGTGCTGTCTGCATCTGGGCATTTGCAGAGCCAGAGCAGAGGTTGGGAGCAAGGACAGCAAAGGCCAGAGAGCTCCTTTGTGTTCCAGAAACAAGGGACTTATTATGACTTTTCTTCTAATTCTGAAGTATCTATTAAGCTTTCACAGTGAGCCAAATGCTATTTATAGGCTATCTAATAAGATGGTGTTTGCTCTCAGAGCCCATTTTAAAAGCACCATAGGGCCGGGTGCTATGGCACGGGACTGTAGTCCCAGCTACTCAGGAGGCCGAGGCAGGAGGATCACATGAGCCCGGGAGTTTGAGGTTACAGTGAGTTATGATCTCACCACTGCACTCCAGCCAGAGCGACAGATCGAGACCCTGTCTCTAAATAAATTATTTAAAAAGCACAGCGATCATAGTTTTCTAGACAGTTAAAGAAATTTGTTGCCCTGAGTTGGGGACAGCTGAGGCCCATCTATGCCACGGTTTGCAGCCCAGTATACCCACAGCGGCTGTGGGTCTTCCCTACTCCCAGTCTAGCTCTCGGGCCTCCTTCCTTGGAAGTCACTGCCCTGCTGCTCACAGCACCCCAGCTGCCGCGTCCTGAACAAGACCTTCTTCCCTGAGGAATACTCCAAATCACCCTCTTTCTAGACCTTTCCATGGGAGATTCTAAATGATGTAGTATTTCACTGCTAGGATGAACCATACAACATTGAAGGCAACAGATGATCCAATATCAGCAATCTCACATAGATCACCTATTAGATGCAGCTGGAAAGAACCAGATGAACTTACTTAAGTTAATACCCTCTAAGGAAGCTTAGATGGGGTTAGGAGCTCAGACTCTGGAGTCATGTAGCCTTGAGTTCAAATCCTGTTGCTGCGACTCCCTGGCTTTCAAACACGGGGGGCATGTTGCTGCCCCTCGGTTATCCAACGGAGATGACGGCACCTACCTGAGAAGTTTGATGGGAGGATTGAAATTCACAACATACAGAACACTCAGTGACTGACGGGCGTTTATTACAGGTAGGTCTTCATGACGTGCTGGTGATGGGGTAGATCTTACGCTGTGTGTCTTCCTCTGTCTGTTTCGAGGGTGTACTGAAAGCTCACTGAGCGCACACCCCGTGCCCAGCACTGTTCTAAGTAGCTGACGTGTATGAGTGTGAGTACAGGTGAGGAAATGCAAGCACAGAGAGGCAAGGTAACCTGCCCAAGGTCACACAGCTGGAAAGGGACAGTGCTGGAATTCAAATCGAGGATGTCGGCCTCCGGAGTCTACAGATAGTCATCCACCAGTATCTGGGGGGGTTGGTTCTGGGACCCCCCCCCATGGATACCAAAACCCAAGGAAAGTGGGGTAGTATTTGCACATAAGCTACCCACATTCTCCTGTGTACTTTAAATCATCTCTAGATTACTTGCAATACCTAACACAATGTAAGTGCTATGTAAATAGTTGTCATACTGTATTGTTTAGAAAATAACGACAAGGGAAAAGTCTGTGCATGTTCAGCACAGGCACAATTTTTTTCAAATATTTTGAGTTAGCGGTTGGTTAAATCTACAAACGCGGAACCCACAGATTCGGAGGCCGTAACTCCCCTGCACCTCGAGTCTCTTCTGGTGCCTGTAAGCTACTAGGATGAGAACAGGATTTTAAAAGACTATCTTTGGGGGGCAAAGAAGACTTTGGACTGACATTCCCTTGGAGTCTCTCTGGGATCGAACTTCAGCACTCAGAAGAAAACAAAAGCCACCGGCATTAAGCCAGCGCTCGCCATGCAAACATGACGCATTGCCAAAGCCAAAAAAATGTGCATGTTAACAAGGGAGAATTCGTATTAACTCGAGATAGGGAAACACGGATCCAAGGTGGAAAGACGATATTCGGGCGGCTAAAGAGCTTCCTGGTAACCTAGGCCCAGGTGCCTCAGGTCAAGGCTGTTGGTGGATTCGCTCTTTGACATCTTTGTGAGCAAATGGTGTGTGGGCGTCTGTCAGGCAACCGCGGGCGAATGAGTCAGAAGCACTTTTTAAGTTTCAGGGCCTGAACATAGCTGGGCCAAGCTCTAGAGAACGAGGTTTTAAATGTAAGTTGAAGACGATGCTGGTTCTGTAGATCTGATGGTGTCCAGGTAGGACCTCCTTCTGCCAGCAAAGCTGCTTCTGCCCCATCCGAGGGAAGGACTGGCCAAAGGTTTATAAACTGAAGGCAGTAAGAATCTGAGAGCATAATTACATAATGAGTCTGTTGAGTAAAAACTCTCATTGGCAAAACAACACATGCCGGGGTGGATGCAGAGAGATAGGAACACTCATGCACTGTTGGTGGGACTGCAAACTGCACAACCTCTGTGGAAAGGAGTATGGAGATACCTCAAAGAACTAAAAATAGAACTACTATTTGATCTGCCAATCCCACTACTGGGTATTTGCCCAAAGGAAAAAAAAAGACAATCTATAAAAAAGACACCTGCACTCGAATGTTTATAGCAGCACAATTCACAATTGCAAAGATGTAGAATCAACCCAAGTGCCCATCAATCCATGAGTGGATTAATAAAATGTGGTCTGTGTATACCATGGAGTACTACTCAGCCACAAAAAATGGTGAACTGATACCTCTTGTATTATCCTGGATGGAGCTGGAGCCCATTCTTCTAAGTATCACAAGAATGGAAAAACAAACACCAAGTGTACGCCCTATCAGATTGGTGCTAATTGATCAACACTTATGTGCACATATGGAAGTAACATTGACACGGTGTTGGGCAGGTGGGAGGGGGAGGAGGGAATGGGTAAATTCACACCTAATGGGTGCAGTGTGCACCGTCTGGGGGATGGGCATGCTTGTAGCTCTGACTTGGGCGGGGCAAAGGCAATTTCTGTGACCAAAGGGTTTTGTACCCTTGTAATATTCTGAAATTTAAAAAAACAAAACCTCTCATTGTCTGTGTAGGAATCCTGGCATTCAATTGCAGTAAAAGATAACTCACTTCCTACCTTCTGATTTTCTCTTTTCTTTAAAGGGTATTTCTTTCAAATCCTTCTCTCCTTGCGAGGTGCTCAAACATTAATACAGACATAAACTCACCATCTAGACCTCTCTTTGATTTTTGCTTAGATAAATAGAGCACCCTAAACATTCTGAAGGCTTTTTTCCCTGGTTTTACAATTGTGTTCAATGTAAATTGCTTGAGGTTCAACCTTTGCTTCCATTACTATCCACAATTTACTAGATAATTTTCCATGCTGACGTGGTTCGTGTTCCCTCATAGCCAGTTGTATCCTGTTTCCATGAACAAGTAGTTGTTAGAATGGAAAAGAGTTGTAGAAACAATTCATAATATTTTGTCTTCTTCCAAAAGCACTAATTATTATAGTTAATAACAATGTACCGTGTACTTGAAAATCGCTAAGAGAGGTTTTAAATGTTCTCACCACAAAAATAAAATAAGTATGTGAGGAAATGCCTATGTTCATTAGCTTGATTTAGTCATTCGACCACGTATACATATATCAAAATATCATGTTGTATGCCATAAATATGCACATTTTTTGTTTGTCAATTAGAAAAAAGAACGTACTGGGGGCGTAGCACTAATTGTGAGATTTGCCTCTCAACGTGTTCATGGTGGGCTGGGCAGGAAGATTCTTAGGAAACGAAGACGACTTTGCCTACCTATTCTTTATCAGGAAAAGTAAAATAAGTTTTCGGTCTGGCATACAGAGGCAAGCAGATATCATTAATGGGTGACTTTCCTGAACGTGTTAGTCCTATTTCTCTAGCTAGTATGTTACTTTGTGACTCTAAATAAGAGATGCTCAAAGAAACTGTTACCGTTTGAACTACATGCTCATCTACTCAAAATGATAAACAAAACCAGTTTTAAGTGGCCAGATAACATTTTCCATGTGAGTTCCTTGACTGTGCTGGAGTGATTTGGACCTACAGAGGCTAATGCAAAAATACATTCAGATGAAACTATGAGGTGATGGTTTCTAATTCCCAAGGCGAATACATCATACTTTCACTCTTGCAATTTCATTCCCCAAGCCAGTCCCTTCTGTCTGAGGCCAGGTGGTCAGCCATCAGTCAGGGAGGAAGGTACACTAATGAGACGCTGACGTTCTAGATTCCAAGGCTGTGGCTAGTGATGACAATGCCTGAACACTGTCCCTACGAGTCCATCTGAGGAGTTAATTAAATGTCAGCCAACAGCCTCAGTTGGTGATTGGAATGAAACTGTTGAAGTGGAAGCATCAAGATAGTCTTCTTAGGCTGGACATGGTGGCTCATGTCTGTAATCCCAGCACCGTGGGAGGCTTAGGCAAGAGGATCACTTGAGGCTGGGAGTTTGAGACCAGCCTGAGCAACATAGCAAGACCTCCCCCACCGCTAAAAAAAATTTTTTTTTAATTAACTGGGTGTGGTGACACATGCCTTTAGTCCCAGCTATTCTTGGGGCAGGGGCAGGGGTGGGAGCTGGGGGTGGTGAGGTGGGAGGATCACTTAAGCCCAGGAATTTGAGGTTACAATGAGCTCTTATTGTGCCACTGCACTCCAGCCTGGGTGACAGAGCAAGACCCTGTCTCTATTTAAAAAAAACAAAACAAAACATAGTTTTCATAATTGTCTCCTTTCCTAGAAGCTTGTATTTGTGGTGCCTCTTTGCCAGAGTTCACATCCAGTCATTATGTGGATCCTACCACTTTGTGGCACAGGGCAGAGCTTGCCAAGTCTCCTCTGGGGGCAGTTTGGGGCCAGCAGGGAGGGGCAGCTGGAGGAGGCCAGGCAGCTGCTGGGATGGGCACGGCCACGGGGGCCTCCCTGCTCTGCTCCGTGCGGAGGGCGCGCTCTCTGATGGGCAGGGGACACCTTGTCCTGCTAATTCAGGCGTGTGGCTGCTCTAACCCCACTCTGTCCACTGCCTCTCATTGTTCTCTTTTTTTTTTTTTTTTTTTTTGAGACAGAGTCTCACTCTGTTGCCCGGGCTAGAGTGAGTGCCATGGCATCAGCCTAGCTCTCAGCAACCTCGAACTCCTGGGCTCAAGCCATCCTCCTGCCTCAGCCTTTGAGTAGCTCAGACTACAGGCATGCGCCACCATACCCGGCTAATTTTTTCTATTTTTAGTAGAGATGGGGGGGGGGTCTCACTCTTGCTCAGGCTGGTCTCGAACTCCTGACCTCGAGCGATCCTCCTGCCCTGGCCTCCCAGAGTGCTAGGATTACAGGCGTGAACCACCACGCCTGGCCCTTCTCTGAACATCTTACCTTCCTTCCCCAGAACATCTGCTACACGTTGCACCATTCTGTGCTGTTTTTGAATTCAGCTGTTGGCATTAAGGCAGCAAACACTGTTTTCTGTTCCAGGGTGACGCTGAAGACCCTCCTTTCTGCTCAGTCACCTGATGTCTCCAGAGATGATATTCAGAGAGCAGGAGTTTTGCTCAGTAAACAGATTGATTGGCTGGCTGTGGTTGGTCAATGGACTTGCAGGCTCCTTGCTTAGGTCATCGCAGTGGAGCTAGGGATAAAACACCCATCTAGGCAGGGGGCAGCGTGCAATGTGAATTTGAGGAATTTACTGTCATGCAACCGGCTTAAAGGTCCAGAAAATCACTTCATCCAAGAGATTGAGCTCTGAGAGACTGAACCTTATATGATTAAGCCCAGAGGGGTGGCCAAATGCTCAAAGCCTCAGGATTAAAAAGTCGTGAGGGGGAAATAGAGTCCCTTTGTAGCAGCTCGTAGGCTGCTGTGCGATTTTCTGTGGCTCACGGCCATGTACAGTCAAACAAAAACAAGCGTTGCAGGCATGCTGGTTTCAGGCTGAATTAGCTAGTCAGAAATTTGGCCAATTTCTTTTCCCCCATGAGCTTCACAGACTCTGATTCCAAAGAAACTTGCAAATACGTACGATAGAACAGCACCGAGAAAATATAACTGCGTTGGTATTCCCGAAATTGCAGTGTTTGTCTTTAGGTTTAATGTTGAACACTGAGGATGTGAATTTCATTATGTCAGACACGTGTTTAGCTGCTGTTCCTCCACTTAGAGCTGACTCAGTAGATGTATGGGTTTTGACTTCCTGTGCCTGGCAGAAATAATTGTACAGGGGAATGTTCTTTATTCTAAACTTTTCTTGGATGATAAAAGACAATTTGGTCAGGCTGATTGCTAAATGAACTTGCCCTGAATCAAGCTCAATGGATTGATTTTAAAGGTTATTGAGCATTGACATTTTTAGGAGTGTTCTTTTTAGCCAGGCTAATAAAGTACTCTTAAAATAGAAATTTTATGATAACCACACTCTAAGCCTGATAAGTAAAAATACACACTGTGAAGCCCCACCCATTAGCCACAAAAGGAAAAATTATAGCATATGTATACATATATACACACGCACATTATCTCCTGTTAGCTGAAATCCTATAATTTGTCATGTATAATTATGGAATAAGAACAAATAAGAAAATGGTTCAAGATTTGATGAAATTTTAGTAATCAAATATGCTACAATAGTCTGTAGCATATTTAAATAAAGCTTAAAAGAAAATTCCCCTGCCCTGATAGGTAATAAATGTATATAGATACACTGTATTTTGCATTTTCAAATGAATAAAATTCAGATGCACAGGACATCACCTCGAATGGCCAAAGCCTTCTTTAGCTATACAAGATGTGATCTTTTTGCCAGGAGGTTTCAAAATCCATGTCACATATACCTGAAAAACATGAGTGCTTGATTGACCGGTTTTCCTTATGTGATAATAAAATGATCTGTTCTCTAGACTCTCATTTTTATCATTGACAGGAATGTGACTGTACTCTAACCAAAAGGACATCTGTTAGCAATTTGCAGTCTCTGAGTGGCCCATGGTTTTATAGAGCTTCATCTCAAACTCTGATTCATTTTTTAAAAAGTTAACTGATGCACGTGGGGGCGGGGGCAGCCAGCTCCGCACTGGGGGATCTGCGGAGGTGTGATTTCTCCCAGCCTGGCTTAGAGTCCCTGCTCTGCCCTGCAGGGTCTGTCATGATGAATTCAGGGTCTCCGGGCTGCCCAGAGTGCAGGCCATAGGCAGTGGGTCTGGGATTTGGTGCTGAGAATTTGGTCTCCTGCCTAGTCATCCTAGTTTTTGGTTTTTTTTTTTTTTTTTTTGTTTTGTTTTGTTTTGTTTTGAGACAGAGTCTCACTCTGTTGCCCAGGCTAGAGTGAGTGCCGTGGCGTCAGCCTCGCTCACAGCAACCTCAAACTCCTGGGCTCAAGCGATCCTCCTGCCTCAGCCTCCCAAGTAGCTGGGATTACAGGCATGCACCACCATGCCCGGCTAATTTTTTTTTTTTCTCTATATATATTTTTAGCTGTCCATATAATTTCTTTCTATTTTTAGTAGAGATGGGGTCTCGCTCTTGCTCAGGCTGGTCTCGAACTCCTGAGCTCAAACGATCCGCCCACCTCGGCCTCCTAGAGTGCTAGGATTACAGGCGTGAGCCACCGCGCCCGGCCCTAGTTTTTGGTTTTAAAAAACTTTTTTTGTCTATCTCCTTACTCTCACCGAGGGGTATATTCTGACTTGACACAAGAAAGTTCCCAAAGACATAAAATTGGAAAACACACATGCACGTGCACACAAGCACACACACACACACATGCACACACATGTACACAGGTACGCACACTCACACCTGCACAGGTACGCACACTCACACCTGCACAGGTACGCACACTCACACCTGCATGCTGGGACGAAAGCGAAAAGCCCGAGCCTTGGACTCGCACAGACATGACTTCAGATCCAGTTCAGCCACTCAAAGCTCTAAGACTTCAGGGAAATTAATAACTTTCTCATTTCTTTATGTACAAGGTGAACAGAATACTGCCTGCCTTAAACGGAGGCGGCATGACATATGCAATGTTCTTGGAACAGAGAGGCGTATTATTTTATAAGGCCGAGGGTACTCCCCACTCCCCTGCACTGTGCTGTTATTTATTGGAAGATCTATTTTAGGCCCTGGTGTTTGCACAAACCCATTCAGAGGGACAGGTTTGGAAATTAGGGCTTAGCGTTCTGGTTATTTCTTTTTCCTGCCGCCAGAAGGAAAACAAGTGATAAGCCTGTTTTGAGTTTTATTAGTCATGCAGTTTCCTCTCCACCTTATATCTGCACGGGCCTACAGTGGAAAGACAGAGTCCGGTGCCTACTGGCTGGGTGAGTTTGGGAGAGTTGCTCAACTTCTTTCAGCTTGAGTGTGTTCAGATACAAATTGTATAAATTAACATCTACCTTGCAGAGTCACTTCGGTAGGATAAATAACACATGTAACACGAATGGTTACTATTTTTCACCCTTGTATTGCTTAATATTTCTAAGGACCATCGACAATGACTCAGAGGATGCTCCCAAAGAAGGGAGGACAAACGAATTATGTGACATAGTGACATCCTCAACAATGAAGGGAAATACCATTTGGCTGGGCCTATGGTAGTTTTCCAGGAGCAAATATTTCCAAATCATTGCATGATCTACTTTTGTTTTTTGGGTTTTTTAAATCTACTCTATGGGTGGACAGAAAATTTAAATACTGATTCATACCCTTCATCTCCAGTCATCTGTATCCTCAGGAGCTACAAACACATTTTAATAAGCAGATCAGAATAGCAACAAAAAATAGATGCCAAGGCCGACTACATATCGTTTTGGTATTATTTGATTTTGTGTTACTGTCACTGCTCCTATTTTACAGCTTTTATAAACTTAGGACAACGTATAAAGTTCTTTCTCTGGAGTCAGTGGCGCTCAAGAGAAAGGTGCGGGGGGCGGGGGGGGACTCGTTTTGGGGGCAGTTCAATCCTCTCACGGCCCCTGCACAGTTGGAACAGACTCTGCGCCCACGTGGAACCGCACTTGCTGGGGTGACCGTCCCTCCTGCCACCCCAGAGCTCAGCCTATGTCCACTCAGCCCTCCCGCTACCAGACAGGTTGTGAGAACAGAACTGGAGCCTAAAATCACTCCTGACTGCCAGCAAATTTTCCCCGAATTCAGTCGTTTCTCTAAGTTTTCAACCCACACGCGGCCCTACAGAAGGTATCCTAGGCCAAGCTCCTGCAGAGGGACAGTCGCCAGTTCTTATCGTCGCCACGAGGCAAACACGTCCTTCAGTCCATCTGTGGTCCTCTTAGAGTGAAGACATAGCACAGTCAACGTCTGTTGTTATTGTCCACTTTCGTCATCACTTTTTTTCGTTCCTTGACACCTCTTCTCCCTCTTTCCACTCCGTTCTTCTCCTCCGTCATTTTGGTTGTATTTCCTCTTCTCCTTTTGCTCGGTTCTCCTATTCCCATCAAGCTCCGCAAACTCTGTCAGGGTTAAAACTGCCCACAGCTGTGGCCACAGCTGGAGCCTCCCGGACACCAGGCCACCCTCCCACTGCCTCAGCGCTGCCAGGGCTGCGTCCTTGTCCCCGTCCTTTTCCCCTTGATGATAACAGAATACCTGAAACTGGGTCATTTATAAAGAAAAGGAATGTATTTCTTATAGTTAGGGAGGCTGAGAAGTTCAAAGTCAAGGGGTCACATCTGGTGAGGGTCTTCTTACTGGTGGGGACTCTCTGCAGGGTTCTGAGTCGGCATGGTGAGGTGCTGTGTTCAGACGTGCTGTGTTCAGACGTGCTGTGTTCAGACGTGCTGTGTTCTGGTCTCTCTTTCTCTTCTTATAAAGCCACTCCCATGATAACCCATTAATCCATTAGCCCCTTAATCCCTTAATCCATGAATCCACTTGTGAGGCAGTGCCACTGAGAGCCTCATGGCTCAATCTCCCCCTGAAGGCCTCACCTCTCAATGCCACCACATTGGGGGTGACATTTCAGCATGAGTGTGTCGGAGGGAACAAATACTCAAGCCATAGCACTCCTGCAGGAAGCTCCTATCACATGAGCCAGCCCACTCCCCAGAGGTAAACACTTCCATTTTTCTAGCTTTTTTTCCTGCTATTTACCTTCATATTTCTGAATAGTATACTTATTCTGCTATTTTTTAATTAATCAAGTTTAGACATTTTCTGTTGGTTTCTGATTCTGATAGCTGAATATTTATTTACAATACAGCGCCCCTTCTCTCTCCCGTTACTCATGTAGTTCTTATCTTAAGAGAGGGCTATATTAGGCCGGGCGCGGTGGCTCACACCTGTAATCCTAGCACTCTGGGAGGCCGAGGCGGGTGGATCACTCAAGGTCAGGAGTTCGAGACCAGCCTGAGCAAGAGCGAGACCCCCCGTCTCTACTAAAAAAAAATAGAAAGAAATTATCTGGCCAACTAAAATATATATAGAAAAAATTAGCCGGGCCTGGTGGCGCATGCCCGTAGTCCCAGCTACTCGGGAGGCTGAGGCAGTAGGATCGCTTGAGCCCAGGAGTTTGAGGTTGCTGTGAGCTAGACTGACGCCACGGCACTCACTCTAGCCAGGGCAACAAAGCTACACTCTGTCTCAAAAAAAAAAAAAAAAAAAAGAGAGGGCTATATTAATAGTGTTACCATTATTAGGACCTTTTAAATATGGTTCACTGCTGAGCCATGTAGTGTGCTATGATTGTGTTTCCTTCCTTGCCAACTTTTCCCTTTTTTCTGGAATGAATAATCACTTCTTTGCTTTTTTTTAAAAAAATTTTTTTATGAACTTAATTTGGTCCACAAGCTTCCTCTGAGATATAAACGTTTCAGTATTGAGGACGTTGATATTTTAAGACGGGAGTCTGCCAACTTCCTCATTGGCTGGCAAATTATTAAATTTCTCTTTCCTTCTCAAAAAAAATAAATAAATAAAAAATAAACATTTCAGTATTATTTTCCAAATGGTCAAATAAATCAGTTACTCTGTAATTCCATTTCTCCCACCTTTTCCATCCAACCCGGTAGGAAATTTCTCTCCCAGAGCCCTTTGATCTCCTATTCCAGACTGTACTGGCCTGAACAAAGCTGTCGTCATTCAAATTGACTTTATTTTGCTTACTGCTCTTTCTATGATGAATCCCATTTCCTGGGTCACATATTGGTTTTCTTTTTCATTTACTCTCTTGATTTGGAGGGAGGAAATCCTTCATTCATTTTTTAATCTTTTTTTTTTTTTTTTTTTTTGGAGACAGAGTCTTGCTCTGTTGCCCAGGCTAGAGTACAGTGGCGTCATCGTAGCTCACTGCAACCTCAAACTCCTGGGCTCAAGCCATCCTCCTGCCTCAGCTTCTGAAGTAGCTGGGACTACAGGTGTGCACCACCACACCCGGTTAATTTTTTCTATTTTTGGTAGAAACGGGGTCTCGCTCTTGCTCAGGCTTGTCTTGAACTCCTGACCTCAAGCTATCCTCCCACCTTGGCCTCCCAGAGTGCTGGGATTACAGGCGTGAGCCACCACACCCGGCCAATCTCCTGTTTTTCTAATTTGCCTGTGTCCTGTCTTCTACCCAAGGTGGCAGAGACAGCGGCAGTCTGCCAGCCCCAGCTGAGGGAAGGCCAGCGCAGGTCTGAGCAAGCCCTCCGCAAACTGCTGTCACTCTGTGTCCTGGCTGAGCTGAGCCTTCCCTCCTCTAATCCTGGCAGAGCCGGCATCCAGGAAGAGGTTAGCGTCGATCCTTTATAACACAGGCTGAAAAAATCTCCTGATTCTTTGTTTCCTACCTTGTTTCTATCTGTAAACTTGGTTTTCTTTTCCTCTGAAAATTCCCCGTGAAACCACACCCTTCTCCTGTCATCCCTCTGTGCTTGTCACACCATTCACCCTTGCCTGTATGATGAAGAGTCCCCAGCCCTGGCAAGGGGAAAGGGGAACAGAATAACTCAAAAATCAACCAACGGACAAATCCAAACAACCTTTGGTGGGGAGGAGTTGAACTTTTATACTCGTCCGCACCCAAGCCTGGTGGAAGGCAGACGCCCTGGGAGTGTGGGGAGGAGCTGGCCAGGTGCTGAGTGCTCAGAGGTGCCCAGGAGTCAGGGTGACAGCACTTCCCCGGAGCTGGATCAGACCCAGCCCAGGAGCAAGTCCTGCCTGAAGTAGGAGAACTGCTTGAGGAAGCTTCTTCCAAAGGGTAATGACTACTAAATGCTGCCTGCCGGGTTCTGATCAGGTGCCGGGCAGCAAGAGGGACGTAGGAATAACCAGTAATTCTTGGCCCTGAGACCTGGGTTCACAAGCATGTACTCAGCCAGGTCTAGCTGAAAAAGGGGAGAAATCTCTGAAATACTGGATAGTCGAGTATGTCCTGAGAACCCTGCTGTCATGATTTAGAGACAAAGTGCTCTTAGGCTGGGCGCAGTGGCTCACACCTGTAATCCCAGCACTTCGGGAGGCCAAGACAGAAGGATCACTTGAGGTCAGGAGATTGCGAGCAGATTGGGCAACATAGCAAGACCCCACCTCTACAAAAAAATAGAACAATTAGCCAGGCATGGTGGCACATACCTGTAGTCCCAGCTATTCGGGAGGCTGAGGCAGGAGGCTAGCTTGAGCCCAGGAGTTTGGGGTTGCAGTGAGCTGTGATGAAGCCACTGCTCTCTAGCTTGGGCAACAGAGCGAGACTCTGTCTTAAAGGAAAAAAAAAAAAAAACATGAATCAGTCTCAAAAATTTGCTGAGTAAAAGCAGCAAGGCATTAAAGAGTACATACGATAGGATTACATTCATAAGAAATTCTAGTAGAAGCAAGTCTAGTCTATAGTTATTGCCTGTCGGGGAGGTGGTATGAGGTTTTCTGCAAAGGGAAATGAGGAAACTTTCTGGAGTGCTGGAAATATTCTCCATGTTGATTGTGGTGGTGAGTACACAGATGTATAAATTTGACAAAACTCATCCGTCTGCACACTTTAAATGGGTTCATTTTTATCGTAAATCGATTTACAAAAAGATGACCAAGTCTAGGCTTCTCTCTTTCTTTCTTTCTTTCTTTTTTTTTTTTTTTTTTTGAGACAGAGTCTCACTCTGTTGCCCGGGCTAGAGTGAGTGCCGTGGCGTCAGCCTAGCTCACAGCAACCTCAAACTCCTGTGCTCAAGCGATCCTCCTTCCTCAGCCTCCCAAGTAGCTGGGACTACAGGCATGTGCCACCATGCCCGACTAATTTTTCCTATATATATTTTTAGCTGTCCATATAATTTCTTTCTATTTTTAGTAGAGATGGGGTCTCGCTCTTGCTCAGGCTGGTCTCGAACTCCTGACTTCGAGCGATCCGCCCGCCTCGGCCTCCCAGAGTGCTAGGATTACAGGCGTGAGCCACCGCACCGGCCTCTAGGCTTCTTTCTGCAATATGGCAAACAACCTACAGGGGAAGCTGTGCTCCTGCAACGGGGGTGGGCAGGGCGTGGGTGTGAGTATCCAGCTCCGTCTGTGACTAGATTTCGTTAGGGACAAATAGGAGGGAGGTTGCTATGACTGCAGATCTACGCCACATTTTTCAATATCAGTAGTAAAAGAGATGCCTTCTAAAGTACTATATAACATACAGATGGAAACATTTATTTATTTACGTCCCTGCCCCTCCCCCTCACCCATGCTAGAATTTAAGCTGCACAAGAACAAGGTTTTTCATCTGCGTTTGTTCAGAGTACATAGTAGGCATCCGTGAGATATACTAGGTGCCCATCTGTCTTCTTTTCTATTTTATTTCTAATTTCGCTCCAAACACAGAAGGGGAAGATGGGGTTGTTATTTGTCTCCTCCTACAGATAATGATAACAGTGTAACAAAAAACCATAAATCAGCCAACATCTACTGGGTGTTTACTATGTGTCAGTTTGACATCATGTGTAAAAATGTGTATGTACATTCTATCTTTTGATCCTCATAACCTAATGAAATGGCTACTATGGCGATTCCCATTTTCAAAATGATGAAACCAAGGCATAGCGAGGTTAAGTGATTCACACACAGTCACCCAGTTAGTAGTACTGGTGGCAGGACTGGATTTTGAATCCAAGTAATCGAATCCCAAAATGATGCCCTTAGTACTGCTTCCATTCTTGTGTGGCTTCATTTCAGTGTCCTCATTATAGGCCTAGCAAGAATTTTTTTTTTTTTTAATCTACATGTGCTTATAAAGCCATGCATGGCCTGGTCTCTGCTGTCCTTTCCAATCTCATGGGAGCCATCTTCTTCCTCACTTACTATTCCTGGACCACCCTCACCTTATTTGGGGTACATCAAATGGTTTCCTGCTGCAGGACCTTTGCACATGCTGTTTTCTTTCACGAATCGCCTTTCCCACACCTACACAACTCATTCCTCAGGCTCTGTTGAAATACCACGTTTTTATTTTAATTTTATTTATTTATATATTTATTCATTTTTTTTCTTTTTCTTTATTTTTTTTTGCTTTTTCTTTTTCATGGATGAGATATTTATTTATTTTTATTCAAGAAGAGTCTTCAAACTTTCTTTCTTTCTTTCTTCCTTTCTTTCTCTTTCTTTCTCTCTTTCTTTTCTTTCTTTAGAAATACCACATTTTTGGAGAGACTTCCCTGACCCCGCCTTTCCAAATCCAAACAGATCTCCCTATTACTCTCTTTCATTTTAACCTGGGTTTTACAGCCATAGCGCTTACCACAATTTGAAATAATCTTCCTATTTCTGTGTGTAACTGGTATATCCTGCTTCACCAGCTTGGAGTGAAAATTAATTCACAACATTTCACTCTTCAAGCCAGAACTGGCTCTAGTTTCCACTTGCCAGATTTCCAGGAAGCTCTTTAACTCTCTTGGGTTTTTCTCCTTCCATCAAATTGCCCAAAAACTTTATGGATTTACTTAGCTCGAAGGAGCCAGTTCTGATCCCAAATACTTTGGGAAGAATGAGATAGAGTCTTGGACCAGTACACTAGTTTACTGTTTTGTTTGTTTGTTTGTTTTTATTTTTAAAAACTGTGATTGCCTTTATAAAAACTTACCCTGGATGGGTGTGGTGGCTCACACCTTTTATCCCAGCACTTTGGGAGGCTGAGGCCAGAGGATCGCTTGAGACCAGGAGTTTAATATTGACCTGAGCAACATAGCAATACCCCATCTCTATGAAAAACAGAAAACAAATCTGCCAGGCTGATTTAATTTTTTTTTAAATTTTTTGATTTTTAAAAATTAGCTGGGCATGGTGACACGTGTCTGTATTCCCAGTTGCTCGAGAGATGGAGGCAGGAGGATTGCTTGAGCCCAGGAGTTCAAGGCTGCAGTGAGCTAGGATTACACCACTGCGCTGCAGCCTGGGCAACAGAATGAGACTCTGTCTCTAAAATAATAAAAACTGACCGGGCACGGTGGGTCATGTCTGTAATCTTAGCCCTTTTGGAAGCCGAGGCGGGAGGATTGCTTGAGGTCAGGAGTTTGAGATCAGACTGAGCAAGAGGGAGACCCTGTCTTTACTAAAAATAGAAAAATTAGCTGGACGTGGTGGTGCGTGCCTGTAGTCCCAGCTACTTGGGAGGCTGAGGCAGGAGGATTGCTTGAGCTGAGGAGTTGAAAGCTCAAGAGTTCCTATGTCACAGCACATTTAGTTAAGAATGTCCACAAAATCAGTGCATTCTTTGCTGTGCACAGTGTAGCCTTTGGAAAGCAAGTGCTTCTCCTGGGTTTTCCATAACTGTGGCTTCAACTCATGACACTCTCCCTGTTGTGTTTTCACTGACGTTATGTACGAGCGGATGCCTGTTCTCTGCAAAACAGTTCCTGCCAGAGCTGAGATTTACTTCCAGATGCACAGAACAGATAGACAATCACACACCACTCATTACATTTACAAGTACATTTTTCCAAAGAAATTATTCATCAAGATAACACTACACGAGCCATCTTGTTATTAATGTCCAAATGACCCAGTTAAAGCAAGAGCGCGAAGAGGAAGCGCCAATGAACTATTTACTACACTACCTTGTCACTCACGTGGATTAAGCTCTTTCTTCTACCTACAGACTGTCCTGGGTTATTTTTATGGTTTCTGAAACCATCTGTTCCAACCTGCAGGCCGCTGCTGTTTGGAATACAGATGTTAATTACCTGCTCAACGTCTTGCTGCTCCTTGAATAGAGCCTCAAATGCCCCCAAGCAGCTCTTGGTTTCTCAACTCTCTTTTCTCCACTTTTTCAGGACTGTTCTCTCCCAACCATCCTTGGAGATTGCGACACTGATGTACCCTGTTGGGAGGACAAAAAAAAAACGATACTTCATCTGCCTGCCCTAAGTAGCCAATCACACAGACCTTCTCCCTCTGAGTTGAATACGATGATCTGAACTGTAACCATCTGAGACATCTCTGTAACAGGATGGGTATAAACATGTCAGAGAGCTTCCTTCCCACCTCGAACTCTGTCCGGTTCTTCCTTTGGCAACTACATTTAACTTCTGTGAAATCCGTGGCCGGGTTCCTCCCCATCACTAGGCAATCCATCTTGAAAGCGTTCCTTAGCAAAATGCTATATTGCAGTTTACTTCCATCTGTGCGTCCTATTACCTTTTTTTCTCAGATTATAAATTCCCTAAGGGAATCCTAAAATGGACTCTGCCAATGGTTGCTGGTTTGTCAACTGATTTTTCTGTGTGTGTCTTGTTTCAAGTCTTAGCCAATTGCTGTTGAAATGAATGAAATACAACTTCCAAAGCGCCTCTGAGTCCCATTTGGAAGAAAAACATCATTTTCCAGGGTTGTTGAGGATGACTCAGTCCTATTCCTTAAAAATCACTCATTTTAGTAGAAATCAAGTATCTGCTATTTATTGAATAGTCTTAGAGAACTTTAGTTTATAGTCTTCTAGAACTTTATCAAAAAGTCTTATAGAACTTTTTGCTAATTATAATGCCTCATTTTATTACACAAAGCTGCAGAGGGAAGGGTGTCTTACAGTTAAAAAGAATGGACTTTTGTTCAGTCAAGGGATGTCTTAAATTTTATTATTTTATTCCCTCCTGGGAGTTGAGAATTGAGTTAAAAAGAAAATAAGTCAGAAAACAGTGGAAAAAGAAGAGCGCAGTGCTAGACAAGAATAAATTCTCAACAAATGTTTGCTGAATAAGTGAATTAAATGGAGAAAAGGGACTCTGAAAACTTAAGGGCCACAATGGGCAGGATCTCGGAGCTTCTGGGGTCAAATTCCATTAAAAACACTCAGCCCTCCTCATTTTGAATACGAGTATGATTTTGCCACGGGGAAGAAATGTGTTTCTTCTTTGATTAAATTCTGGAGGATGAAAAAAAAAAAAGATGATAGTCAAGAGGAGATGAATGAGATAAAGAACAGAAGAAGACCAGGTACAGTGGCTCATGCCTGTAATCCCAGCACTCTGGAAGGCCGAGGAAGGAAGATTGCTTGAGGTCAGGAGTTCGAGATCAGCCTGAGCAAGAGTGAGACCCCCGTCTCTACTAAAAATAGAAAAATTAGCCAGGCATGGTGGCACCTGCCTGTAGTCCCAGCTACTGGGGAGGCTGAGGCAGGAGGATCACTTGAGCCCAGGAGTTTGAGGCTGCTGTGAGCTATGATGAGGCCACTGCACTCTACCCAGAGCAATGGAAAAGACCCTGTCTCAAAAAAAAAAAAAAAAAAAAGAGTGAGGAAATTATGCAACCTTTCTCATTTTTTTTTTTTTTTTTGCTGTTTTTCTCTCCTTATTCCCTTTCCTTCTTTCTAGTATTTAAACTCAGAGTTTCCAAAGGGAGGTTTTAGAGCAATTTGGAAATATGTTAAGTAAGACAGCACCAGGTGGCAAATAGCAGTTTGATTCTTGCCAGCAGAGCTGAAGACTTAGCGTGCTTTCTACCAGCTGAGCTGTGGGTGGGGAGGAAGACAGGAGGGAGAGAGCGGTAGGGAAAGGCCATTTAATGTGTGTCATGACCAAGGCTGCAAAGCGATTCTTTGGGCTCTCCTAAGAAATTCTTTTAATGCATGCATTAATTCTCCTTTTCATCTCGCCGCCTGCTAGAAAATTGGTTATACAAGCATTTTAGACATTCTCTCTGGACCTAATATTTACACAGGAGTTCTGTGTTGACATTGTGTGGCTTTGGGTCTCAGGGAGCAGGCTGATGCCTCTCGGGACATGTAAGTGCAGGAGGCAGGGCCTGCCATACCCGAGAGGAGGAGCCAGCTTCAGAGATGGCTCCAAGATTCCTGTTAGTCTCCAAACCAAGTCCAGTGTGCTGTTTTCTGTTTTGAAAATAAGACCAGGGATTGGCGTCTGGACTCTTTCTTGCCTTTATATGCTACAGAAAAGTTAGATTTGGGGGAACCCTAGAAACTACTTAGCGGTGACAAATACATGCCATCAAAGATAAACCAGAAGATTTAGCTGTCTACACTGTTATTATTTCAGCTGTCATGGTCATTAGCATCTTCAGCCCTCTCCCCCCGCGGAGGCCTCGGTCATCTTTGCAAGTGAGACTCCCTAGCAAATTCCTCTTCCTTCCTGAGAACTCCCTCTGCAGTGGCGAGATTAAAGGTTTTCCATCTTTTTTTTTTTTTTTTTTTTAAGTTATACACTCTTTTTCTTTTTTTTAAAGGTCAGTGGGTGTGGATCAAAGAAGTAGGTAGAAAGTTATTTTCCAGGGAACCGAGTGTAAGGACAGAGGCATGCAGAGGCAATGGAGAGGAATTTGGTAGGATCTGGACGGTGGGCATGCTGGCCTTCTGTCTGACCAGATCCTCCGTCGTGAATCCAGCCATTCACAGAGACCCACATCTGAAGTGGTCCTCCCAGAGTGGTCCTCCGACATCCCAGAGTGGTCCTCCGACAAACCCAGAAGTGCTGGCTGTGACTTCCTCTCTCCCACCCCACCCTGCTGACAAGCCAGGCTGCATTGCCACGGTCACAGAAGGAGACCACTGAGGGCTGGGGACAATTTGTGCCCAAGCTCACGGCTGCCCATCTCCCTGTGTGTTTCTGGGGAGAGTCAGCCTTGTTGGAATTTGGGCTGCACGGACTCTGGTCCAAAGACCTCACACTATCTGGAATATTCCTTTTAGAAAAGAATGCCATAGGGGACAATAGGAAGATGTTTTAAATGTAGTTCTCAAAAAATGTTTTTTTTTTTTTTTTTTTTTTTTTTTTGGTATAAGCTTAGGAGCTGGGGCTCTAGAAATCTGACTGGGGTGGAATCTGTTGGCTCAGTTTGCTCATCTGTAAGTGGGGCTCATACTAGAACTTACGTCATGTCATGATTGTTGTGAGGGATAAATGAATTAATGCATATAAAGCACTTAGCACAATGCTGGTCTCATAGGAAGCATTAAATACATTTAATATTAACATATTGGTATGAATATTGTTCATTTGTGATGAGGTCAAAAACCTCTTGCATCGCACAGTCTTACTACCTCTGCTGAGGAAGGGTTACAGCTAGCAATTATTCCACATTTACCCAGAGATTTGTTTGCAAAGCCTCCTTTTGTTTCACTAAAGCTATATAATAGCAGGGATGTTTGTGTCTTAGTGAGTCTGCACAGAGGTTTAGATTCACATCGTCTAACAACCTTCCGGGACTCCGGTGTATCTGGTCCTTCTTGTTAGGTGCTCAAGGACTTGATCTTCACACACAGAACAAAATAGACAATTAAGGAAACTTTCTGCTAGTTCAGGTTATCAGTGTTAGATTGATGGGCTGCAAATGGCAGGATCTTGCGATGGTGGATGAAGATGAGGAAGGAGGAAGAGTTTTGCAGAGGATGGTGCTCGTGGGAAGTCTGTTTGGGGTTGTTCTGTTGTCCGTAGAGGTCTAGGGGCGGAACTGGGAATAAGAAAAGCCAACTCTGCCCCTGCCACCATGCTGACCGCTTTCCATGGGTTGTGTCATTCAATCCTTATTGTGACCCTGTAAACGGGGTATGGTCATCCCCACTTAAAGGAGGGGGACCGAGGCACAGAAGGGTGAAGTAGCTGCCCAAGGAGCCACGCTGGATGTGGGATCCAGGAACACCTTGTCTTCACCACCAGGTATGCTTGCAGCCTTCCCAGAAAATCGAGCTGCAATCCCGGTTTGGAAGTCTGAACCGTTCCAGGAGTTTGGAGAACAGGTTGGGCAGATCCTCCAAGGCCCATTTGCATGAGGACCGAGGAACCCCAGGCAAATAACTCACTGAAGGGAAGACACGGGGTGAGAGACCGCAGTCCCAGCCAGGAGGGGATGTGAGCTCAGGGACCTGCGCTGGCACCCTCAGTGGAGTGGGTGGTAAAAGTGGAAAGTCTGCTTCACCCGCATCTCCTTAAGACATCGAGTAACAGGCAGGTGAAGGGTAGAACGTATTGGTGGCCCCCCCAGAACCCGGAGACCCGAGGAGCTAGCTGGGTGGCTGTATCCAGGGTGGAGAAGTCGGGCTGCGTGTGCCATTGTCAGGGTGTTTGGACACTCGGGAGTCATTGAGATGGCTTCAGGGGCCAGATGGATGGAAACAACATCTCCAACAGACCTGTGACGCTCGTGCAGGGTTCTCTGAACCATTGGGAAATAATTTACACGAGGCCGGGGTTCTGATAGCGCCAGTGGCAGGCAGGTCGCAGACATAATGCTTTGCTTTTGTGACCCTATTTCCCCTCGGGTGGGTGCACATGGCCCCAGCTATACAAACAATGACAAGAACAACAGCCAAGATCTGTGGAATGTTTACTCTGTCCAGGTGTGGCACTAAGTGTTGACAACCACCATCTTATTGAACCCCCAAAATAACACCAAGAGGCAAATGCTAATACTGTCCCGTCCTACACATCAGACAGTGGGAGGAGAAGATGTGACCCTAAGCTCTCTCTAGAGTTAAACAATCATAAACAATCCTATAGGCTTATTGTGATCATCACCGTTTCTTTTTAGACTGAAAAGTGCAATTCGAATACATCTTACACAAAGCCTAAGGCTACTTTGAAGATGGTCAACGTGTCCTTTTCTTCTTTATTAAGCTCTAATTTTGGACTTTGTTTTCTCAGCTGACTGGATTTGTCTCGGGCACCCTGGAGGTGTAAAGTGACATCACCATCTGATCCGCGTCTAAAAACATTTTGGCTCATTTAAAAAATAATAAGAGATTTCGAGAACGTGCCCTCTTAATTACATTCGCCCATCTGAGCCCGCTGCGTGGAAACCCCGGGTAGACAGCCTGTTCTGCCATTTGTTTTTCAAACAAGCTTTTGGAGTCTCGCGGGCTGAGAGGATTCTGTTTAAAGGGTGTACACTGTGAATCACAGTTTCAAAGGAACACGACAACTACGGATCTCAGCCAAGCAATTTGTGGAGCTGGATTGCTGACAGCAGCCCAGGAAGCAGCGGAAAGACAGCTGAACACAAAAAACATCGTCAAGGGGGCTGGGTGTGACCCAAAGTAACACAGTGGGACAAGCCCAGGGGTGCAACGAGTGAAACGGGGGAGTGGAGATTCAAAGAGGCAGGCTTGTTTTGAGAGGCTGAGAAAGCGCGGTCGGTTTGGCCTTGAGAACACGCAGAGGGCCCAGGGTGGAGGGCTCCCCTGTGTTTGAACTGGTTTCCTCCCCAGGCTCCTGATTTGTGTTCAGCTGATCGTAGGAATAAGGAACTGAATGTTTCTTCTATTGCATTCATCGGCTTTATTAAATAATCTATTTCATTATTTATCAAATTATTTACTTATTAAATAAAAATGTTTATTAACTTGATCTATACAAATCTGTCCACATGATTACTGTCATGTGTTTTATGATCCTTTCCTCATTAATAATAATATCATTAATAATGATAATAGTTGACCCTTAGTCTTTAAAATGTATCTGAGCTCTCTCTCTGCGCTCCTCACTTGCCTGTGAGCTCCGTGAGGGCAGGGATTTTGATCTATTCTGTTCACTGATGTAGTGACCGTACCTAATAGTGCCCAGCACGGAGAAGATGCACATGAAATGTTTGCTGAATGAATGGATGAATGTGTGAACAAACCGATACGGGCAATGCTGTCAGTAAATACTCTATGTGTTTCCTGGATCTTCACCACAATCCTATGAGGTAGGCGTTTATGGTTATTCCTGATTTGCAGATGAGCAAACTGAGTCCCAGCAAGGTTAATTAGCTTGTCCATGGTCACGTGGGTGAAGGTGGCAGAGGCTGAATCAAACCCCCAGCAGAAATCCCCTCCAGAAATCAACCCCCTCCAGAAATCTCTATACTGCAATCTCTATACTTCCTGATGACACCATTGGCCTTCAAGCTTCCTATATTCACTTTTAGTTTTCCCTTACTCTCCCTGCATTTAATTTCCTACAATTTCTAACAGGTCCAGCTGTTTTATACTGAAGACTTCTTTAAGTGCAAAAGGAAACCTTTATTTTTAAAGCATACAATATTCAATATCCTTATCACTGTGCCGAAGGGCCTTGAATTTGTTTAGATGTAGGAAAAGACTATGACTGGAGAATGGAAATGTTACCTTAAAGAGAACCTTAAATTTACATTTTCTTTTAAGAGGGGATATAAGCTATTATGATATTTTTAATACAAAGGTATTTATGCTCAAGTTTTCTCCATGCAACAATATAAAAAATCATTTTTTAAGAATTGGGAAGATGAGGGGAAATTGCCCAAGCCATAAAATTATAAATATACATTTTTTATAGCCTTCATAATTCTTCAGGACAATTTTATCTCTTTAAAACAATCAGATATATGTAAATGATACTGTGTTTAGAAAAATACAGGCTTAACAGTAAAGAGATAGATAAAAGTATATCATTTTACTACAAATTGCAGTCTATGCTGTGCTCTCCTTTTTTTTAAGACACTCCTTATAAATTGGATGCATTTAAGCTTGCTTGCTCAGACAAAGAAAAATCAATGATCACCACTTCTGTTGTACCAACGTATTCTGTTAAGTTTGCTTAAGGACGTTTTACAGTTCAATTTTGAACACTCAGCTGGGTGCCGTGGCTCATGCCTGTAATCCTAGTACTTTGGGAGGCCGAGGTGGGAAAATCGCTTGAGGCCAGGAGTTTGAGACCAGCCTGGGCAACATAGCAAAACCTCGTCTCTAGTTATTCATTTAAAAAAAGAAAAAAAAAAAATACAGTGAACATATTATGACCAGGGATCATGTTTGTAATCCCAACACTTTGGGAGACTGAGGCAGAAGGATCACATGAGACTAGGAGTTCAAGGCCAGCCTGGGTAACATAACGAGTCCCTGTCTCTACAGAAAATAAGAAAAATTAGCCAGGCATGGTGGCATATGTCTGTAGTCCCAGCTACTCTGAAGGCTGCGGCAGGAGGATCTCTTGAGCCTAAGAGTTTGAGGTGTCAGTGAACTGTGATCATGCCACTGCACTCCAGCCTGGGCAACAGGTGAGACTCTGTCTCAATAAAAATAAATTTAAAAAAATTTAAATTTGAATACATGATTAATTTACACCATTAAAGCCTCCTATGTGAGCCACCATCTTCTTCACCCTATGTCCTGTCTTCTCCAAACCCTGAAGCTTGTCCTGGTTAATGAAACTCATACTGTGGCTCCCACCATTCCCACATTTCTTTTGCATCGAGGAAGAGGTTGGTTGTTCGAAGGCAGTGAAACTTTGCAGAGTGTGGGATCATCTTTATGTTTTGGGTCTTCAGGCTACAATCCAATGGCACTTGGAAGTAAGGGAGGACATAGCATTCAACCAAACTCTTTATAGTAGTAATTTTTGTAAGTTACACCAATTCCTCAAAAAGCCCATAATTTTAGAACCAAAGACTTTTAGGAGAGACCTTAATAATCATCTCAGACAACATCCTGGGTAATTCAGAAATTGTATATTTGCTAACCCATTGCTGAATGACATTAGTAGAAAGCCAAAGTTACAATAGCATTCTGAAGCTCTTATAAAAATATTATTTTTCCTATTGGAAAATGTTTTGTGATTAACATGGAAAAATACAGCTATATAATTTGTGACTCTCTCAAATTCAGCTGAGTTAGTGGGAAACAATCTTTATGGAATTAGATGAACCCTCTTTTTTTCTGGACACGGCCGCATTGGATGAGGCCTCTCAGACAATGCAAATACGAAATCTGAATCTGATTTGAATGTGGGGAAAAACACACCATGAAATTGTCATATCCCGGAGGCCCACTGCTACCCCACATCTTAGAAAGATCTCTCCCAGGAGAAGGCAGGTCACCTCCTACTTGAATTTTTCAAACGCTGATCATGAACCCTGGTGAAATATTTATGTCTAACTTTAGGAGGAGCCTCTTCAGCAGTTGTCTTTTTGTAGAAGGGTCTCTCTTTGTAAATGTACATACTTCTGAAAAAAACAAAAACAAACATATTTTCCTACCAATCTTCATAAGATTTAGTTCTATCAGTTTTCTTGTTTACAAACATTCGATTGTTATCTTTGATGTATTTTAGGTTCCTTTGATTGGGTCTGGGGTTGTGTAAGTGCATGCAGACCTCAAAATTTATAGTTTTGTGTTTTTGTTTTGTTCTGTTGCCCGGGCTAGAGTGCCGTGACATCAGCCTGGCACACAGCAACCTCAAACTCCTGGACTCAAGCAATCCTCCTGCCTCAGCCTCCAGTAGCTGGGACTACAGGGGTGCACCACTGTGCCCGGCTAATTTTTTTCTATTTTTTAGTAGAGACGGGGTCTTGCACTTGCTCAGGCTGGTCTCGAACTCTTGACCTCAAGCAATCCTCCCGACTCAGCCTCCCAGAGTGCTAGGATTACAGATAGGAGCCACTGTGCCCAGCTCAGACCTCAAATTTTATAATCCAGATCTCTACATCTTCAATTTTTAGGGGGAAAGCCATGCTCCTCTTCTGCATAGCCCCAATTACCTCGCCAAATCCTCACCTGCTTTAACAGCCGCTAAGATCTCTTCCCCTGCATGTGTTGGTCTACGACAGGATGTCTGAGTCCACACAACTGTCCCAAGGATGCCCTCCACCTGCCAACAGCATGTCTTCTCTGATTAAGATTGGTCCCCTCATCCCAGACCCCTACTGATCTTCCGGCTTTTCTTTTGGGGAGAGTCATTGTTGGCCATTGGAAGTTAAATACAGCATACCTTGGAGATATTTCAGGTTAGGTTCCAGATGGTCACAGTAAAGTGACTATGGCAATAAAGTGAGTCACATGAATTGTCTGGTTTCCCAGTGCATGTAAGTTACGTCTGCACCATACTGTCGTCTATGAAGTGTGCAATAGCATTATGTCTAAAAAATTGTACTTAACCGGAAAACGCTTTATTGCTAAAAAATGCTAACGATCACCTGAGCCTTCAGTGAGTTGTAATCTTTTTGCTGATGGGGGTTTGCCTCCGTGTTGGTGGCTGCTGACTGATCGGGGTGGCGGTTGCTCAAGGTTGGGGTGGCTGGCAATTTCTTCAGCTAGAACGGCAACGTTTGCTACATCCATTTTCCTTTCACAAAAGATTTCTCTGTAGCCTGTGATGCTATTTGGTGGCATTTTGCCCACAGTAGACCTTCTTTCACAGGTGGGGACACTGTCTGGCACCGTATATAGAATGTGAGTGGAGAGACATCCTTGGTTCTTCCTTTTCGTTCACTAAAAGAGAACACTGTTTCTGTGCTCTCAACACTTCTGAGAAATGTGTAGGTCTTTTTGCACAGCAACGACCAGTTCTGCAACTCTCCAGACACTGCCTGGGTGTTGTGCCATTCATTTCACTTCGATCCCAAAGCCACCTACCTGGAGCGGAGGGCCCAGTCCCACAGCACCGCCCCTCCTTCAGGTGCCAGTGGCAAGCTCAGGGCCTCCGCTGCTCCTGATGGACTTGGCTACAAATTGAGGGTTTCCAAGACTTTCTCTTCATGTTTGATAATTTGCTGTCATAGCTCTCAGACCTCAGGGAAACACTTTACTTACTGTTACCAGTTTATTATAAATTATATCATAAAGGGTAGAAATGAGCAGCTGCGTGGAGAGGTACGTAGGACGAGGTCTGGGAGGGTCCTGGGTGTAGGGGCTTCTGTCCCTGTGAAGGGGTGTGCCACCCTGCCACCCTCTTGGCACACAAATGCATCACCAACCGAGAAGCTCTCAGAACCCCACCATGCAGGGTTGTTATGGGGGCTCCGTTACATTGGCACAATTGATTAAATCATCAGCCATTGGTGACTGGACTGAAATCTCCCAGCCTTCCCCGCTCCCTGGAGATTGGGACGTGGAGCCAAGAGTTCGCATCCTCTAATTGCATGGTTGGCTCCTCTGGTGACCAGCCCCATCCTGAAGCTCTCTTGGGACCCCAGTCACCAGTTATCTCCTTAGCTCAGAAAAAGACAATTTTATCACAGCCCACGAGTCCATGCCCAGCCAGCATATGTAAAATTCAGCATCTATTCATGATAAAAATTCCTGGTAAACTAGGAATAGAAAGGAACTTCCTTCCAGAGCAAAATTAATTCCTAATGGTGAAAGATTTAAAACATTTCCTCCAAGATCAGGGTCAAAACAAACATGTCGACCAGGCATGGTGGCTCATACCTGTAATCCTAGCACTCTGGGAGGCCGAGGTGGGAGGATTGCTTGAGGTCAGGAGTTCGAGACCAGGCTGAGCAGGAGCAAGACTCCCCTCTCTTCCCCGCCCCCCCCCCCCCCCCCCCGCCGCCGTCTCTACCAAAAATAGAAAAATTAGCTGGCCATGGTGGTGTGAGCATATAGTCTCAGCTACTGGGGAGGCTGAGGCAGGAGGATGGCTTGAGTACAGAAGTTTGAGGTTCCACTGAACTACCATGATACCAATCACAGGTGACAGAGTGAGACTCTGTCTCAAAAAAAAAAAAAAAATGTCCATTATCACCCCTTCTATTCAACATTCTCCTGAAGGTCCCAGCTAGTGAGGAAAAGAAATAAAAGGTATAAAGATTAGAAAGGAAGAAATAAACATTATTTATTGATGATATGATTGTGTACATGGAAAACCCAAAAGAATCTATAGAAAAATTATGAAAATCAATAAGAGAGTTTGGCTAGGTTGCTGAATACAAAATCAATGCACAAAATGCCAGCTGCCTTTTTATGCATCAGCAAAAGTAGTTAGAAAATATAACTTTGGAAAAGATACTGATTACAGTAGCAGCAAAAGAATGGCATAACAAGGGAGAAATCTTCCAGAATGAACAAGTTGCTTATGAAAACATTTTAAAATTGTATGGATTGCCATTAAGGAAGAGCTAAACAAATGGAAAGTTGTGTTGCATTCGTAGATGGAAAGACTCAATACCAATTGTCCCTGAACTGACCAATTCTTTTTTAAACCGAGGTCCCAAAGGGTCTTCCCTGCACCTCCCTACCTGGAACTTGCCAAACTCATCCTAAAATGTATGAAGTGCAAAGGGTGAAGAGTAGTCTAGAGGCTCCTGGAAAAGTGCATGGGTTTGTTATAGCAACACTTATTGGCCGGGCGCGGTGGCTCACGCCTGTAATCCTAGCACTCTGGGAGGCCGAGGCAGGTCGATCGCTCGAGGTCAGGAGTTCCAGACCAGCCTGAGCAAGAGCGAGACCCCGTCTCTACTAAAAATAGAAAGACATTATATGGACAACTAAAAATCTATATAGAAAAAATTAGCCGGGCATGGTGGTGCATGCCTGTAGTCCCAGCTACTCGGGAGGCTGAGGCAGTAAGATCGCTTAAGCCCAGGAGTCTGAGGTTGCTGTGAGCTAAGCTGACGCCACGGCACTCACTCTAGCCTGGGCAACAAAGTGAGACTCTGTCTCAAAAAAAAAAAAAAAAAAAAAACTTATTATAAAGCTATTGTAATGAAATTGGTATTGGCGCAAGGTTAGACAGAACAATGGAAGAGGATTGAAAACCCAGCAACAGACTAATGCAAATACGGAACAGTGTTTCCAAGTAACTGGAAGCATCTGTTTGTTAGGGAAGAGTTACATAGATGGTTATCAGTATGATTCTTTAAACTATATATATATGTATATACACACACAATTACATGAAAGAGAGAATTTGAGATGTAAGAATGACAAGAGGGAGAGAGGGAAGGAAGCGAGAGAGAGGGATAAATGGGGGGGAGAGAGAGAGAGAGAGAGAGAGAGAGAGACTCTTTGCAGGTTCAGCTGATTTCTTGTCATGTGACATCCTGGTATCTTTGTAATAAAATTTCCTTCTTTGTTTACTAATGCTATGTGCTGACTTGTGTCCCTCCACCCCCAAATTCATGTGTTGAAATCCTAAACCCCAGGACCTATAAATGTGACTCTATTTGGAGACGGGGTCTTTAGAGAGGTAATTAAGTTAAAATGAAGTCACTCAGGCAGGTTCTAATCCAATATGACTGGAGATTAGGACACGGACACACACACAGGGAAGACACAGGGTGAAGACAGCCATTAATTTCTGTTATTTATTTATTTATTTTTTATTTTTTATTTTTTTTTGAGACAGAGTCTCACTCTGTTGCCCGGGCTAGAGTGCCGTGGCATCAGCCTAGCTCACAGCAACCTCAAACTCCTGGGCTCAGAAGATCCTTCTGCCTCAGCCTCCCAAGTAGCTGGGACTACAAGCATGTGCCAGCATGCCCGACTAATTTTTTTTTCCTATATATATTTTTAGCTGTCCAGTTCATTTCTTTCTATTTTTAGTAGAGACGGGATCTCACTTTTGCTCAGGCCGGTCTCGAATTCCTGACCTCGAGCCATCCCCCTGCCTCGGCCTCCCAGGGAGGCTTTTATTCTAAGAGGTGTTGAAAGTCATCCAAGGGTTCTAACTAGAGGAGTGGCCCGATCTGATGAAAATGAAGATGGGAGTGTTTGCAAAGAATCTGGAGGGAACTGGGCAGATTCAGGGTAAGTTTCACAAACGGAGTCTGTAAACCATGAGGGCAGCAGGAGGGGAGGACTTGGTGATTTTGAGGTTTATAGCAACTGCCAGGAATGGCGAATGGAGGTGCTGTTTACTGAGATTCAGAAGCCAGGGGGAGGTGGGGGGCTGGGGCATGCCAGCTTTGCTTTAGGCATGTTAGATTTCAAATGCCTTTTCTGCATCCAGGAGTCCATGTCTTGTGTGCAGATAGAAAGAGGAGCCTGGGAATCAGAGGGGAGGTGGTGGCTGGGTAACTCTGCCCCTCCCTCTAGCCACCCACCCACCTGCCTCTCTAGCAGAGACAAAGGCATAGGTGCTGTTTAAGCCCACGAGACTGGGTGGGATTATCTAGGCAGCCAAGAGAGATGAGAAGGTAACAGAGCTGTTCCATCCATGTGGTGCTCCAGAATTTAGTGATGCTTCAGGATTGAGACTTGCAGCCAGGGTCATGGTAAAGGGGTAGCCAGGAGGGTAGGAGAATGATCAGAGAGGATTATTATGGGTGCCAGGAGAAGAAATGCTTCAAGAGGGAGGAATAGTGTAACGTATTACTAAAGGGCCAAGGAAGCAGACAGCAGAGCCGTGACCACTGGGTTTGGAAACGAGGGAGTTATATGTGAACTTGACAAGAGGAATGTCAATGGAACTGTGGAGATAGGAGCATGATTTGAGAAGGTTTGTGAGAAAATGAGAGGTGAGAGAGAGGATAGCGGCACCAGGTAAGCCTTTCACAAAGTCTTGCTCTAGACAGTAGTAGAGAAATGGGAGCACTTTCTCCAGGAAGAGACAAAGGAAGGCGTTTGGTCTTTTGTTTTTTTTTTTTGCTGTTGCCTTTGATGTTCAAGATATGAGATGCAGATCCTTTCGTAGTTCATAAGTGTGATGATTGCATTTTCACGTGCATGCGTGAGATGTGCCTCCTTCAAACCTTGTTAGGAAGTCAGCACATTACCTGTCTGATGTGAAAAAAAAAAAAAAACAAACAAAGATACAAGATTCAGGGGCCAGGAGCAGTGGCTCACATCTATAATTCCAGCAGTTTGGGAGGCAGATGTGGGAGGATTGCTTAAGGCCAGGAATTTGAGACCAGCCTGGACAACATAGCGAGATCCCATCTCTACAAAAAATTTAAAAATTAGTCGGGCATGGTGGCGTGCACCTGTAGTCCCAGCTACTCAGGAGGCTGAGGCAGGAGGATCATTTGAGCCTAGGAATTTGAGGCTGCAGTGAGGTATGCACTCCAGCCTGGGCGACAGAGCAAGTCCCTGTCTGTAAAAAAAAAAAAAAAGATTCTGGAACTTGTTTACGTACTAATGGGGAAATACTGATGAAAAATTTGAGGACTAAAATTCTTGAGACAAGAGGAGATGCGCTATTGTCAACAGAGGGTTGCTAAGATTTCATTTGGAAAAAATCAAGGTCACTCCTTAGTTCTAAACTATAGAATAAATATTATTAATTGCAGTGATAATGGCAATGGCAAGATACTAACCCTTTTTATTAATACTAAGCATTTTCTGTAAGTCTCTACCTCGTTAATTACTTTATCACTTGAACAACACCTGGATGGAAAAAAATTAGTATTTTTACAAAGTTTTACAAATGAGAAAGTTGAGGCTTAGAGAGTTGAAATGTTCTTGTGATTAATAGGTAACAGATCTATCCACATGGTTTGATGCCAAAGTGCTTCGATTGCCCAATAAGGCTCAGACTTAGGTTTGGCAAGCCCCCAACCCAATGCCTCTCCACCCTGTTCCCACAGCACCCTTCCAGAGAACACCTTGGCTTCATTGTATCTGATGGCTGCCAAGATACTAGGAATCTGTCACACTGTTCTGTTCAGAAGCCGCTTCATTTCCCCCTCCATTTGAAATTATTAATTTTTTTTCTCCCACAACTAAAATAGTTACCATTGTTCATGCAAGCACTATTTTCACATACCAACCATTGCCTGAAAACAAAAAGTCCTATGGGAATAAATATGATCTGTTCAGGACAAGTTCTAGCAAGCTGTGTTTAAGGTTATTTATATTTTCTAAAGGCTCTTTATTGGGAGTTCGTAAATAACTGTGTGTTTGTATTGCAATCGGTTTGACAATAAGAACTGGGGGTTTTACTACTTTTTTATTTTCTTTATAATTCTCTAGGAGCTTGGTATGCAGACAAGATGCTCGGTAGTATAACTGCCTCCCTGGTTGGTGGGAAATGTTTGTGGAAAGCTAAGACTCTTACTGAGTTTCCTCTTATCTAGGTCATGAAGGGCTCCAGGGAATAAGAACTTTATTGGCTTGGACCGTTGATGGAAAACACCTTCCTTCCATTTTTAACATCAACCTGGGGCGTGATCGATCACTAACCTTAAAAACATATGCTGTTCTTCGTGCATGTGTGCCCTAGAAGATGCCTCATTATCTGAGGCTAAAAAGCCACTTTCCTGGAATCTATTTCCAACGGGAAGCAAAATTTCATATTCATTAATTTTTTCCATGTTTGATTGGAATTTATCAGGAAAAACAAAACTAAAAAATGTGAAAAACTTTAACACTCTTTAAGTTTATTTTTAAGAAGATTTCATTGCTACCCTATTTACAAATATGGACTCAGTCTTAGAATAAACTAAGAATGCATGAATTATTTATTTAGAGAGGGGATAGACTTTTCTGACACAACTGTATAATATAGTTTTGCTTCATGGTGGATTTTGCTTCATGGTGGATTTTATAGTCTGATCATAAAAAGAATTGTTTTTGTAAAAATATCCCCTAGCTTGATCCGTTTTCCCAAGGGCCTTTCTGAAGCCTTTGATGTTCAAATCCTTCTGCTTTGAAGCACCTATCTTGCATCACACTTGCAGATTTTTCTCTTCAATTTTAAACAGTCTGAGGCTGACAGATCCGCCGGTGGTCAACAGCTCTGCCTTTGACCAGAGCAGCGCTCCAACACCGTTTCCATGAAAACCCACCTATTTTGTGAAATTGCGATATCACTGGGTGCCAATTTGCACTGGATGTTTACAACCTCTCACAATCTGATAGTTAATGAGTGATGAAGACATCGGCATGCTGCACGGGGATAAAGACGTGACCATGATGCAGGGAAATGATGTGACAATGGTCTCGAATGGTGCTTTGTTAGTGGCCTGTTTTATTTTTTTTAATTTTTGCTTCCCGAAGGTGTGTCCTTTCGGGGCTAAGATAATAACTTTTGCTCACCTCTATTTGGAGTGGTGGCGCAGAGGCAGAGGAGGAAAGAATCAGGATGATTTAGAGAAAAATCATTCACTCTTGCTTCCTGTTCCATGCCAACCCATTGAGGTCTCTTCTTGGTCCATATTTCCTTTAAATAACCCAAATAACCCTCCCTCCTCCTTTAACTCTAACCCCAATTACTAACATGTCCTACTTACCTCCTCTTACCCCCAATCCCAAGCATTGAGGGGAAAAGAAAGGAAAATTGGAAGGGTCTAAAGAATAAAAGTGCTTTTTCAAGATGCATGAAACAATGATGAGATAAATGGATCTAGGACCTGGGCAAAGGTAGGAGGATTGCGCCTTTACTCCTCACCCCATGACTTACATTCTCAGTGCATCGGGGGACCAGGGTGCAGCTCTGTGGAGCAACTACTCTAACCACAGCCCTCCAGAGAATGCTGCCATGCTACCTCCCGTCTCCCTCCACTCCACCTGCCACCCACCACTTCCCCCACCCACCCGCCCATCACTGCCGCCCAGTCCAGGCCTGTAGCCACCATCTCCCCATTGCTGCTGCCAAGGCCAAAAACTAGGTCAGATGACCATTCTGTTCCAGGGCCAGTCTTAAACCACAGCACTATTCCTTGACATTTGTAGCTTATATGCTCTCTGGGCTAATTATAACAATCTGCATTAATTACATGGATCTGTTTGTACCGACATGAAAAGATGTCCAAGATATGTTAAGTGAAAAAAAAAAAATAATAAATTGCAAAACTGTATTCATCCTATGATAACATTTTGTTAAAACATATCTTTACATATATATTGGCACATGGAATTGGCTGTTAAAATTTAAGTTTCAACAGTTTCATCAAGGGATGGTATCAGACATTAAATGGAGTGTGACACAGGCCACCTTGGAGGAATCTTCAAAGTAAATACTGACATCCTCTTACCCACTTTGAGAAGGTAAGAAAGTGGAGATAAAGGGCTTTGTGAGGAAATTTAGTCGAAGAGTTCTGCTACCCAGGGTGAGGAGCAAAGGATGCTGAGTCCTTCGTCTGAAGTCCAGAGAGGATGGGCTGCTACAGACACTTATAGAGCTTGGTTCGTGTTCCTTGAGGTTGGGGGACCCTATTGGCCCCTGGTTGACACCTGAGGAAGCTAAAGTCTTGTCTTGGGGCAGAGAGAGAGTAGAGGGCTGAATTGAGAAGTAGCTACACTCCCATGGATGACCATGTTCATGGATAAACAATGCATGACTGGTTCTCAGAGGTCCTGGGGAAGAGCCAGACTGCAGCTACTTTAAGTCCAAAAGGAGTGCCATGGAGGGCCAGGGGCCTCCATCAGTGGCGACAGTCTGAGTGAGGCACAGGTCCTCAGAGACCCGAGGGCTGGAGCAGGCTTTAGCCAACTGAAGAAGAGGCATCAGCCAGGCCGGAGGGGTCCTCCAAGATGCCTCAGAAAGCCGGTGGAGAGGAGGTGTTGGCTCTAAGCATGTGTCAGCCCAGTGAACGCCAGCCAGCAGCCAAGCGAAGAGGTCTCAGTCTATTCCTTCCCTTACTTCTCTGTCCCCTTGACTTTGCCAAGTGAGCAAATGGGGAAGAGGGGACAGGAGAAGGAAGACCAGACCCCACCACCTTCAGCAAAGGAAAAGTCTGTCTTTTGAACGATGGCTGAATTGATGAATAAATTCTTGGACCTAATTTCTGACTTGACACTGTGTTTTGTGGTTGCAGGACAGTCTCCTGAGCAAGAAGATTGAGGGGCCTGTCCAGTTCCTAGCCAGTGGCAAGGGAAAAATTCCCCACCGAATACATTTTAAAGGGGCAGAGGGAAACAAAAACAAAGTGGAGTTTCCATTCCAATCCTTTGTTGTGCTTCATGGAAAGACTAGGTTCATAAATGAGGAAAGATGTCCAGAAAAGGGAAGCACCAAACTCTGGATATCTCTGGGGGGAGGGACGTGGGCGGCGTTCACTTTTTCTCTTATCTATTTCCATTATGTTCAAATTCTGTAAACAGAGCATGGTAACTTTTGTAATCAGAAAAACCATGATGATAAACATGCCCATCCATGCCTGTAATCCTAGCACTTTGGGAGGCTGAGGCAGGAGGATTGGTTGGGGCCAGGAGTTCAAGACCAGCCTGAGCAGTAGTGAGACCCCAGTGTCTATGAAAATATAAAAATTAGCTGGACCTGGTGGCACACCCCTGTAGTCTCAGCTACTCAGGAGGCTGAGGAAGGAGGATAGCTCAAGGCCAGGAGTTTGAGGCTGCAGTGAGCTATGATGATGACACTGTGCTGTAGCCTGGGAGATAGCACAAGACCCTGTCTCAAAAAAGAAAGAAAAATTTTACTGAAAACAAAAATTATCACCTTTGGTGTTTCAAAGACATGCAAGAGAGCAAGCTGGAAAATGAAATAGCCATCTTCCTCGCTAATATTTGTAGGATGCATTACATTTTACAAAACATTTTGATTTTAATGATCTCATCTGGTTGTTACAGCAAGCCCAGAGTTATGCACTTGAATTATTCACATTGTACAGATGTAGAGACAGAGTGTCATAATTGTTGGTTACTTAACTTGGCCAACAACACAGCCAGCGGAGAGAAGACTTCAATTCAGGTCTTCTGGCTTTTCATCTTGTATTCTTTCTATTTCACAACACAGAGAGCTGCTCTGCAAGGAGATTTAGTTGTCAGGAAATATTCCCCCAGCCCATTCCCAATGGACTGTACATGGTACCCTCGTGGATGGGGCATAAGGAAGGCCATATGAGTATAGCCTGCATTAACAGTACTCTTCTGAGCTATTGATATATTCCACTTTCCCCTCTAAACATTGGAATCTTCATGTGTTTAACACCTTTTCCCCCCACTTTCACATTGATATTCCTGCCGATTTCCATACCTGTCAATGGCCGTAACATTTTTCCAGTAACACAGCCTCAAACTCGAGTTATCTTTGATTTCTCCTTCTCATTTTATTCCCATATCTGGTCACTTTAAAGTCATTTTGATTCCTTCTTAGGGGAACTCACAGATCTGTTTATAATCCATTTCCATCGCCACCCTCCCTCCATCCGTTCAGACCTGTAATTTCCTAAGTGGCTGGTTGCCAATCACCCATTTTAAAAATTACCCTTTTCTGGAAGCTCTATCTGACCACCTCTGAGCATAGAGGTTTCTAGCTTTTGTGTTCCCGGGGTAAACAGCACATTGTATTATAATGACCTACTTAGATCCACCGCCAGCCCCTTCCCCCAACAAGAGGACATCCTTGAGGGCAGAGACTGTGTCTTATCTCTTTATCACCATTGTTTACAGAGTGCTTGGCAAAATACTAATTGCCCAATAAAAGTTGAATGAACAAGTGAATTTTTTTGCAAAAGACTCAAAGATCTCCAAGGACTCCTTTGGGGCAAATGAAAAAGTTGTTTGGGTTGTGCAGAAGTGGAAAGGGGTGCTGGGAGGTGGCTGAGGCACCAGGATCCAGGTCCCTGGGAAGGATGAGCTCGTGTCAGGGCCACAACCTACAGGTCCCCACTCGTTTCTGGCTCTGGGCAGCTTTAGGCCCCTGAGAAAGTTTCTGGGGGACTTGGGAGGAAGCATGGCGGCCAGGCCAGGCTGGAGGGCAGCTTGCAGCAGTGTGCTATCATAGACACTGAAGACATAACGGTGAACAAAATAGAAGAGGTGCCTGTTCTCACAGAGCGTACATAAAATGAGAAGGAAAGCCAAGCAGATCCGGGAGGGAGAGCATTCCCGGCTGCAGGAATGGCACATGCAAAGGCCCTGAGGCCAGAGCCTGCTGGCTTGTTTAAGGATCAACAGGGAGATCAGGACTCCTGGGGTGGAGTGAACCAGGGAGAGTGGTAGGAAAGGTTTGCGGGTGGAGCGTGGATCACGTGGGCCTTTGTAAATCCTCGTAAGGACTTTGGTTTTGCCTCTGAGTGGGATGGAGAGAGCATTGCAGGACTGTGTGCAGAGAAAAGACATGGCCAGGCTCACAAGGCAACCCCACTGGACGAGAGCAGGGAGATCTCTTGTTCCTGTTTGGCCAGCACAGAGATTTCTAGCTTCTGTGAGTTCTGGATCCAGGATTGGAGACCCCCCTGTATCAGGTTCCCCTGCGTTAACCTCCCCAGGTGAAACAAGTGTGTAGCTCCTACTTAGACATGGTGCAGATGAAATTCCAAAGCAGCAGAGAGAGCGTTTGAAATTGAACTCCTAGCTTAATGGAGTAGCATGACAGAGGAGGGAAGGATGAGTCAGCCATTTAAAATCAGGTACAGAGGATTGGCAGGGTTGGATGTGCTCTGGTCTGGCACACCCGAATTATCAATAGTACACAGACTGTCGGGGGCCCGGGGTCCTGGGCTTCATGGGAAATAGCCTCAGGGTCACTCACATCCTCTCACATCAGCAGGTCCAGCTCTGGAGCACTCTTACTTATGGGCAAGAGGATTTTTCTGCTTCAGATGGGCTGGGGTAGAGCTAGGCATAGGTCCTACCTAGGTCCATGGGCCCCAGACCTAATCTAATTTCACCATGGTGACTCCAATTAAAGCATTTCTTTTACTCTTCCTGATCATTTCAGGATTTGGGAATTTTAGCCATTTAATCTTGACAGGGTCACGCAAAAAAAAGTATAATGTTCCAATTATCAACCTCAATGCATGTTTTCCTCTTTTTCTCTTTGCTGAATAAAACTGCTTCGCCACATCTGTTAAACAGTCTTTAAAAGCTGATTCATACCCTTTACCAGAAGTCCTTTCGAGCTGAGATTTATCCAAGCATCGGTGGGAGACTTTATGTGAGTTCCCTTTATTCTTTTCTTTTAATCGTCAAATGTTAAGTGTGTGCTTAAATGCTTCAACTCGTTTCCCTGATCTGTTCCCATTGCCACTCCACGTTCTCAAAGTTTTCTAGAGTGAAAAACAATAACGCCATCAGACTTTCAGCGCTTTATGTCCCTGGCAGAACCATGCCCACCGCGGAGAGAAGGCGGGGTGGCCTTCTGCCCAGTGGAGAATCCTGGTTTCAATGCTGAAACCCCCCAAATGGCAGCTGTCTCCTTACCTGCACATCTGGCTCCCCACAGCAACGCAGAGGGCCAGCACACTAAGCCTCGCCAGTGACCTTGACTCTGAACTTTGCTTTCAAAGATTAGGCTGAAAAAAAAAAACAAAACCTGGCATTTATAAAGCATCACGTGGAAGCACCTCTCAGGTCAAGCGGCACCACCTGAAAGCGAGTGGCTTAGATTGCTTTACTTGGCCACCCTTCATGAACGCCACCACCAAGCTCCCTTGTTCTTCAGCTTTGGGGCCTGGGAAGGAGGGAGATTCTCGAATGGACACCTGGGCTCTGGGTGGTGGCTCACAGCAATCACAGGTGCTTTTCTCTGCAAGGAACCTGGGTCTTTTCTGGCACTCAGGTTGGGCGACACGGGGGCTTCTAGGAGTGGTGATCTCAGTGTGGACTCCAGCTTTTTTGCAAGATGGGCTCTCTCAGCAGGGCAGTGCTGACACACCTTCCAGTTGTTTCTGGGAACTGGAACAGAAGAATGACAATGCAGTGGACACTTTGGTGACTGTAGCTGGTGGACTGGTTGAGGGTCACCCTGGAATATTTTGGAGGGGACTCTGTTTAATTGGGTGAGGACTTGGACATGCATGGTCAGGGTTAAAAGTTAATACAAGCTGGGCGTGTAGTCTCAGCTACTTGGGAATCTGAGGCAGGGGATCTCTTGAGCCCAGGAGCTCGAGACCAGCTTGGGGAACCATTACTCTCACTCTTTTCTTGTTTTTTTTTTTTTTTTTTTTTTTCTTTTTCTCTTTGTTCCTTTATTGACCATTACTTTTACCCATGCAATTCTCATGATCTCAGGCTTCATTAGAAAACTCGCTGTTTTTAGACTTGTGTTTAATGTTGCTCAAAAACCAGGGAGCTCTACTGAGCCTAAGGACAGTTCCTGTTCGCCCCCCACCACCTTTGCGTTTTATCCTAAACACAGCTATACTGTCATCCAATGCGTGTCTATGTCAGGAGCCATCTCTCCCTCCACCCCTGCAAATTCCTTCACTCGTGCATTCGCTTCCTCATCCAGTCCTCAAAGACTTACTGAGTCCGACCTTGTGACAGCTTCTGGGGACGTGCTGTGAATAATACAGCGTCCTTGTCCTCAAAGAGCTCAATCCACTTGTGAGTCTGGTCCTCCGCAGCGCATGTGGCTGCTCACTGACGGCATCCCATCCTCCGAGCTACACTGTCCAGTACGACGGCCACTCGCCACATGTAGCTATCGAGCTCTGGACATGTGGTTGGTCCTCACTGAGATGTGCTGTGAGTATAAACCACACACAGGATTGTGAAGACGGAGTAGGAAAAAAAGGACTGTAACGTACTCATTAATATTTCTAGAAATTGATTACTGTTGAAATGATAATACGAAGGATATGTTGGGTACAATAAAATATGTTATGAAAATTAATTTCATCTGTGGCTACTAAAAGACTTAAAATTACAAATGTGGTTCACGTTATATTTCTCTTGGACAACATTTCTCTACATGGCCTACTTCCTCCTCTCCCAGGAGGAGTGAACACTTCCTCTGGGTACCGTTGCTATCTCTAATATGTAGCACTTACTCTACTCTTGGTAGCTGCCTGTTCACACATGAAATCTTTACCAGACTGGGTACTTTTTTTTTTTAAAGACAGGGTCTTGCTCTGTCACCCCGGCTGGAGTGCAGTGGTGCCGTCATAGCTCACTGCAACCTCAAACTTCTGGGCTCAAGTGGTCTTCCCACATCAACCCCTCAAGTAGCTGGGACTACAGGCATGCACCACTACTTCTAGCTAATTTTTTTATTTTTATTTTTTGTAGAGACAGGGTCTCACTCTGTCGCCCAGGCTGGTCTTGAACTCCTGGCTGCAAGTGACCCTCCCGCCTCGACCTCTCAAAGTGCTGGGATTACAGATGTGAGCCACCACACCTGGCCCTGGGCACTTCTTGATTTACAAACCCAGTGTGCAATGCAGGGCTTGATATAAAATAGTGGCCAATAACCATCTGGTGCATAAGTGACCCAATTCTGCTATCAGACTGAACTTGTGTGAGGCTGGGCATACGAGATTGATAACATTATCTCAAGTCCAAGATCTATGAGTAGGCACTACTATGTATGTAAAATAACCCAGAGATAACTATAATCTTCAAAGCATGAACACATTTTAAAAGCTCCTGTAAATATCTTCTTTATTCTTTGTCATTAACTTTCTAAGGGTGAGAGGCTGGGTAATACAATACCAGCCCTACACACATGGGGTGTGTATTTATTTCATGGTGTGCCGAGTGCAGCTGGATGGAGTTGAAATTATAGTCCGTGTGGTCACACCTGCCCATTTGCAGAAAGGCCCAAAGCCCAGACAGACCCTAATTAATTCTCAGAACTCCCTGGAATATTCAAACCCAGATGAATCAATTATCTATAAAACAGAAGTACAGGTAACACAAGGGTCATCATTTTTTACCTAAAATGTGTAGATTTTAAGAAAGTAAACCCACTATAAACTATTTAGGCAACAGTTGACCCTTGACTTGGACAATTTTGCTTCTGGTTGGAACTGGGTTTGCTTTTGTGCTTGCCTTAGGCCAGAAGCTATTTGGTCAAGCTAAACATTTTACAGACGTGAAGGTGGTCTGGCTGTAATCCAACTTTATGGTTAGATGTTCGGCGAGGAGTATATTAGTGAAAGCATATTCACAACTTGTCATGAAGTTTTATGAATTTGACTCAAGACACCAAAGGGTCTGGCATCTAGAATTACACAGGCTTAGTTTTTCATCAATTATTAACATAAAGGCAATCACTGTATCTAGATAAACTAGGTAGATTTAAACAAAGCTGTGAGGCTTTATCTGATTAGTTACATAGATGTAATTGTCATTAATCCTATGGCTCATGTTCCTGAAAAACTGTTCAGACCCTTATTAACTATTGAATAGTGAAAGGAAGTGATGTGAATAAAATGGTACCACATATACTCTGATGTCATCTCTCTTAATGAAGGTTCACCTCCTTCCCTGGTACTGCCATAAACACTTTGCTGGCATTTAATATTTAATGTCTTGAATAATAGTTATTGGAGTAGCTATCTTATTCTAACCTCTAGATCCAACCTTTTTGGCACCATGAATGGCGGGGGAGGGAGTGGTTTCAGGATGATTCAAGGACATTAAATTTATTGTGTACTTTATTTCTATTATTATTACATTGTAATATATAATGAAATAATTATGCAAATCACCATAATGCAGAATCTAATGTCACTGCTGAACTGGCAGGAGGCAGAACTCAGGCAGTGATGTGAGCGATGGGGAGCGGCTGTCAATACTGATGAAGCTTCCCTGCCTGACGCCTGACACCTCCTGCATGTGCCCCTCTCCCCCCCACCCCCGGTTCCTAACAGGCCAGGGATGTTGGGGACAGCAGCTCTAGATTGTCCTTCTCTTACTCACTTTTATAATTCTATAATGTTTACCCAGTGCTTTCCACATGGGAGGTCTTCACTGTGTGTGGAACAGAATTAAAGTGAATTGAGAACAGGACTAAGAGCCATGAGCCCCGGTTTTCCTTTTAGACCTGGCGCAGTCACCGAGTGGTTGTATCACCTGTCCAGTCATTTCTCCAAGCCTTGGGCCTCTCCGCCTTGTCTCTCCCTCCCGGTCCATTGTCATCATTTGTTATCCCTTTGCCTACATTTGTAACTTTGTTTCTGTTTGCCTAGATTATGTAACTCGATTCTACTATGCTACACACTTCCAAGTGTTGGTGTATACTGTTTTTTTTTTTTTTTTTTTTTTTTTTTTTTTTTTTTTGAGACAGAGTCTCACTCTGTTGCCCAGGCTAGAGTGAGTGCCATGGCGTCAGCCTAGCTCACAGCAACCTCAAACTCCTGAGCTCAAGCGATCCTCCTGTCTCAGCCTCCCGAGTAGCTGGGACTACAGGCATGCACCACCATGCCCGGCTAATTTTTTCTATATATATTTTTAACTGTCCATATAACTTCTTTCTATTTTTAGTAGAGATGGGGTCTCACTCTTGCTCAGGCTGGTCTCGAACTCCTGAGCTCAAACAATCCGCCCACCTCGGCCTCCCAGAGTGCTAGGATTACAGGCGTGAGCCACCGCGCCCGGCCGTGTATACTGTTTTAATACATTGTCTAATACTAATAATTTACAAGATGGATCTTGTATGCTCTACTGAGGCTGGAGACAGAGGGAGTGCCGTATCTAAGGCACTAGTAAATGGTCAAATTAGGATCTTAACCTAGATCTGTGGGATGTCTGATGTACTGTGGCTGTTCCTGAAACTTGACTTTCAATTGGAATTATTTTGAGAAAGCCCCACTCTAAACTAGTATATTCTCCCCCCATGCATGGAAACAGAAACACCACCTATAATTATCCGTAATTGTTGTTGTAGATCTAAGTATTAATATAAGAAACAAGAAGACCTCAGCTAGAGTTGTCATAGTTGTCACTAACTTAATTACTGGGTAGAAATGTTGAATGCTGCAGTGAGGAGCCTTTCCCAGGGCCCTGTGGAAGGAAACTCGGACTCTATTTATAATTTCTGGGTCTGCCTCAAGCTTTCTGTGTGGCCTCGGGCAAGATCCTGGAGGAAGACAGGGATGATAACACATGGTGCCTACTTACTGCACTGATTTGCTCAGAGGGGTGATTGACTGTGAGAGGAGAGGAAACACAGAGTTTCCTATATCAAACTGCACTGTACCCGGGGCAGTGTGGGGTCCTGGAAAGTGCAGGATTCTGGAAATGAACCTCTTTGTCTTGTTCCCTTGTTCTAAAATGGGAGGTGGAACGCGATGGCTGGATGGTCACTTCTTCCAGCTTTCACTGCTGAAGTTCTGCTCCAGCTCACAGAAGCTTCATTGCTTTGATGGATCTAGAAACCACTGGCAAAAATGAATTTAATACCGTCTGGGACAGACTTGGGTCAATGACTCTTTGCTGACATTTGTCATTCTTTAAACACAATGACATACGGTAATGAAGAATCACAGCTCATAACTAGGACAGATGAGCTTCAGTCACTTTCCTTGACTTGGTCCACGTTCTTTTAAAACGTCTGCTGCCCTGCCTGTAACTCTTTTCCGGCGCTGCAGGCTTCCCCGGTTTAAGTGCCTGTGCTCATTGCCAGCGCATCGCGGCGAGCCCCTCGCGCAGCTTTTCTCCAGAGGCATTTGCAATACATCGTTCATAGGTTTGCAGTGGGACTGCTTACGTTGCAGAATTTGCAAGCAAGAAATGTACCTCGATTGCCGATGTTTAAGCTGTACATATTTAAGCGGGTGGGTCACCCCGGGGTCAACAGGAAACTTGAAGGTAAATAGTGGCCTCAGGAGAAAGGCCGTCTCTCCTCAAAGCTTCCCCAACGTCTCCCCAGAGCAGACGATTAATTTTTGCTTGTAACACATCACAACCGCTGCCCTGCCTTGCAGCCGAGCGAGCGAGCCAGGGCAAAGCCCTGCCAAGCTGCGGGCCGCGGGGAGGCTAGGGTCCCCCGGGCAGGAGAGACTTGGGCTGGAACATCCCGGCCCCTGTCCTCCCCGGGGGTGGTGGGGACTTGGCGACTGCTCCTCTCGGAACGTCTCGCGCGTCGAGTCCGCGGCACCAAGCTTAAACTGCTTTCTCCAGAAGCAACTGCACCCGAAACCCTCCAGTCCCAGGAAGGGGATTAAAAGTGACAAAGAAAGGGCGGGGGGCGCCCCGTGGAGACCTCTGGGGGCGTGGCGGGGGCGTCCGCAAGGAGGGGCTCGGGGGCGAGCGCAGCCCCGCAGCGCGGCGGGCAGGCTGGGCGAGGGGGGATGCAGGGCGCGGTGCCAAGGCGCGGGGGTCGGCGGGCGCGGGGAGGCGGCGCTCCAGGCTCCCACCTCCGCGGCGGCGGCGCCCGGGGAAAGGGCCGGAGGAGGCAGAGGCCGCCTGCCGGGGCGGGCGCTGGGGCGAGGGGTCCCGCGGCCGCGCGCCCCGCCCCGCGCCGGGAGCGGGCCGCGCCTCCCCCTGCCGCATGTGCGCGGTGTTGTGTGCCCGGCCCTGCTCCTCCTCCTCCTCCTCCTCCTCCCCTCGCCGCCGTCCCCTCCCCCAGCAGCCCCGAGTGAGCGCGAGCGCCACACAGCCCCGGGCCGCAGCCGCCGCCGCCGCTGAGCGCGCCGAGACGCCGAACAGGTGGCCGGAGGCTGCGGGCGCCGCGGCGGGGAGAGGCGAGGCGAGCCCCGGGCGACGCGAGGGCGGCCGGGCCGGGCCGGGCATGCGATCCGAGCGGCCCCCCGGCGCCGCCGCCTGCCCGCGCCCCTAGCCGCCCGCGCGCCCGTGCAGCGGCCCCGCCGCGCCGAGTGTCCAGCCGCCCCGGCCCGGGGCCGCCCCGGCCGCGGTCAGCGAGGGGCGCGGGCCAGCCCGCGGCGACGGCGGCATGAAAGTGACCGTGTGCTTCGGGAGGACCCGGGTGGTCGTGCCGTGTGGAGACGGCCACATGAAAGTTTTCAGCCTCATCCAGCAAGCGGTGACCCGCTACCGGAAGGCCATAGCCAAGGTGAGGGGCCAGGGGCGCGCGGGGCGCGGGGGTGCGGGGGGAGGCAGGGAGGAGGACGCGGGGGCGGAGGAGGGGAAGGAGGAGGGGGAAGGCGCCGGGATCAATATGGCGCTTCCTGGAAAGGGGAGGAGGGAGACGGAGGGGAGGCGGGGAAAGGGAAAGTGCGGCGGCCGGGCCGGGCCTCGCGGGCGTCCCCCGTCCCGGGCTGCGGGCGGCAAAGTTCCCCGCGCGGGCCAGGCCGGCAGGGCGAGCTAGGGCGCAGCGGGGCGACCGCGCCGGGACCCCGCGTCGGGGACCCGCGTCCCCCCGGAGCGCCTCCCGCCGCACCCTGGGGGCTCCAGCCTCTGGGCGAGCAGGGCAGCGCGGCGCAGGCCGGCCACGGGCGCCTCCCCGGAATCCGCACGAGGAGCAGAGCCCGATCCGGCGCGGGGGGCGCGGGCGAAGCCTGGCCGGGCGCCTCTCCCGGGCCGCGGGCGGTGGAAATCCAGCCCCAGGCCTCTCCCCGCCCCCAGGCCCCGCGGGCAATGGCTGGGGAAAGGGAACTTTTTGGTGCGAGAAGAGTAATTATGCCACGCACGACGGAGAGTGGCTGCGTTCTTTCCCTCTCCACTCCCTGTGTCCTGCGGGGGCCGCGGCCGCAGCGCGGAGCCTTTTCCTCTCGGCCGGCGAGTGGGGGCCGCAGCCTTGGGGAGTCGCCGGCTCGGGGTCGGGACGCGGCCCGGGAGGGACACCCGCCTGCCCTCGCTTGCGAGCATTTGTAGGCAGAGAAAATCTCGGTGATTAAGAGGCTTCAGTGCAGGGCTTCTTAAAAAAGCACAGCCCCGGAGTAGTGACTGAATTAAAAGTTTTCCTGCAAGGACCTCGGCTCTTACCTCTCGGGAACTACTTCCATATGGTGCCGGGCTGCGGAGCCAGGGCCTGATTTCCGAGTGCAGCAGATTTTCCCTCTTTCTTCCTGGAGTGATAATATTGTCTCCACTTAACTGCATTCCTCTACAATGTGTCAGAAGTGAAAAGGCATTTTGTTAAATTGTTTTATCGACTGTGTCAGTGTTTGACAACAGCCCACGCCGAAGTTTCTCTCAAGCACCCGAGGACATTTCCTTTGTAATAGAGTCGTGTGTGGTGGGAAGAGTATTCACTCTGGTACCGTATTTGCTGTTTGTTCCCCATAGTGGCGTGACCTGGCTCCTGTGGCCTTTGGGGCCGCAGGTGCTGGGGTAGGTGGCTTTGTCAGCCTGATTTGAGTGCACACAGGGTGCTTTGGGTGGCATCCTCCAATTCTCTCTGAAATTAAGAAGACAACAATTTTTTACCCTATTGTTTTTAGCATATATTGGGAAAAAAATAGCATACATTGGAAAGATAATTTTGTGGGATGTTTAGGAACCTGACATAAAAATGAAAGATTGGCTTTATTTAACAGCTCTAAGATGTTCCTTACAGTTGATTGAACTCTTTTACTGAAAATCAAATAAAATTAGTGGATATTGGGCACCTGTTTATCTGCAAAGCTGACAAGGATGGAAAAACCCTCTAAACTTTAGCTTTTTTTTTTTTTTTTTTAAATCAGACCCTGAAATCCAGGGGGAAACATTTAGCATTTTTAAGGATTGTTTTTAAGTGACAGTTTATGATCTCAGTGTTCTAAATGAATAATCAGGTTGTCTATCTACTCTGGAAACCAACAGAATCCTGAAAGGAACGAGAAATACAATAATATGGACTCTGCAGTGTGCCTAGGTTCCTGAATAGGGAGAAGGGGATCCACATTTTCTTTCCCCCTACTAATTTTACGTGCTTAAGACTAGTCATATTTTATCATTCAAACAGGTCGATTTGCCTGTTTGGGAGATACAAATACAGTTGTTTGGTCTACTGAGTCATTAATTCATCCCACAGACATTCTTAAGCATTTGCTATGTCCAGGTTACTGTTTTGGGTGCTGGACATCTAGGGGACCCACTGGCTACTTTGTGGGAAATGGACTGTAAGAGTCTAGGACAAGAGGCCCCAGGGTCCTCCAGGTGGAGGAGCCATTGGTGTGGGCATTGGTGTGGCACAGTAGGGAGAAGAGGATGCCTTTGGGATGCTGGGTGCGTACAGTTGAGAAGCTTTGGGGATAGATCTGGACCTTGTTCTTTCTTAAATATTAGTGGTTGTTTCACAGGGACCTGGGCGCACAGAGAAGGGAGTGCAGTTTTCTTAGGGGAGTCTGAGAAGGCATCACGAAGAGAAAAGGGGCATGTGAGCTGAAGGAAGGAAGGGTGATGGAGATAAATGACAGGGAGGGTCAGAGATGGTTCTGGGCTTTCCAAAGTTATTTAAATGCTCTTTAAGTGCAACTTACAGTTCAGTAGGCGAATTTTAAGGTGCGCTTTGCATATACAGATACATATCAGTCATTGGATCACAAGACTGTTGACTCAAATGTTGCAAGACCCTGAGTGTCTTCTAGGTCCATTTGTATTTTTTTTTTCTTAAATTGCTAGGTAATGATTAAGCTTAATTTTTAGTCTCTGTTCCTGCTCTTCCCACCCTATATAAAGTGATTATGGAGCAAACACATAATTAACACTGTTTTAACATTTATTCTCTTATCTATTCCTTATAAGACAAATTCTGTATGAAGAATTGGGTAGCTGGGTAGTTGTTGAGTGGTATTTAGGTTGCTAGGTGACATGTGGCACGATGAACTCCTATCTGGTGGGGAAAAACGGAGGCAGATCGTGTTTATGGCTGTGTATAAAAACTAGCCAAGCCCCCTAAAAAGCAAACAAAAAGGAAAAAAGGAAAAGAGAAAGATCTCAACATCTCAACTCACCAAGGCTTTCTCTGCAGTAAGCATCTTGTGGGCTAACTTTTTGGCATTATGTTTGAGCTGTTTTCAGGTTAAACAAATCAATTTTTCTGGACAGTGGAAGTGGCATGACTCAATACCAGCAATGTCCTCAGTGAGTAGCTATATGAAGGTTTACACTTAGTCATATGCAACATTGTTTTTCTCTTGTGAAAAAATGTTTTTGTGGTTATGATCACTGAGGTGGAAATGGCTATTCATCTCTGTCCACCCGCCCTTACGCAGAGCCTGAGCTGAACACTGAGACCACATTATGTGGACCATTGTGAGGGCTTAGAATGGGAGGACTGATCGGTTCTTGTCCTTGTGGCCTGATACCCATGGCTCTTGATGGACACAGATGCAGGGCACCAGCTGGAAGTATGGGTTTTGTTGAAGGGCTTCTGTGTAGAAAGCGTTATGCTCTATGAAGAAATACAAGACTAAATTCTTGCACCCAAAAGGAGTGTAATCTAGGAGACAGGAAGAATATATAAAGCTATAAATAACAGTAGGTGGTAGCATTAATTGGCAACAGGGTGGTACAGACAGTAATGGCTCCTGGATTTTGGAGGTGGGAACTGTCATCACAGGGTGTGTGTAGGGGAAATCTCATTTAGTCACTGGGGTTTGCATTGGTGGGTGGCCTTGATTTAGGGCAGTGCTTGCTAAGTGGGTAGCGTAGGGACCTCAGAAAGCACCTTCCTGGAGGGGGAGAGGGGCTCTGGTTCTGTACGTTTGTAGTTGAGGTGCAGGCATGGAATCTGGAGTGTGTGCTGTGATTCTCAGAAGTGGGAGGGAAGGCATGCTAAGAAGGGGAACAGTGAGAACAAAGGCCATTCAGGCACACAGGGCCGGTTTGGCTCCTTGGAGGGTTCATGTCAGATTGGGGGGGGGGTCAGGATCAAGCTGAGGATGGCTGCGAGTGCCAGGGCAAGACACAGGGACTTCCTGAAGGGTGATGGAACAGGAAGGACTGGGTATTTGGGCAGGGCAACAGGTAGTCCTCTAGGATGATGATTTGAGCCAGCTGTTTGGATGAGATCTCAGACAGATAACTCTTTAGCATTTTTGTCTAAAGAAATGCTTTTCACTGGCTGCTGAGCAATAGAGGAAGAAGAGAGTGAAGGTGATGGGGAAGTTGCTGGAACCCCTTTGCTCACCTCTCCCGCCCCCAGTAGCTGTCTTCTCAGGGGGCAGTTTTGGATTGGATTTGGAGACCTAGGTTTGTTAGCCATGTAACTTTAAGCAAACCAATCCTACAGAGTCTCATTTTTCTCGTCTCTAGAATGGAATATTCCCTGGCAGGATAAATGTGAGTATTGAATAGGATGGTGATTAAGAAACTCCTCAGTACTAGATCTGACCCATACTAGCATCTCAGTAAAGATTAATTGAGGGCCAGGTGTGGTGGCTCATGCCTGTAATCCCAGCACTTTGGGAGGCCAAGACGGGAGGATCGCTTGAGCCCAGGAGTTCAAGGCTGCAGTGAGCTATGATCTCGCCAATGCACTCCAGCCTGGGCAACAGAGCGAGACCCTGTCTCTAAAAATAAAAATAATAATAAAAATTAATTGAATTACTAATGTGTTTTATCCACCAAATGGTTTTATTCCCTGGGAATTTTCACACGTGTCCCACTATTCCTGCTTGGATTTTTCCTCTTTGCTTAAAAAGGCAGTGTGTAATTTAATTAAAAGAATTGGTAAGGGTATTAATATTTGCCTATGTAGCACCACACTCAGGAGGCCAGATTGCATGTGCATGTGTGTTGGGGCCAGGGAAGGCAAAAGCTGCTGGTATTGGCCTTAGTACGGGTTGGTTATCTGGGCCTCTCGTTTTTGGACCACCACTTCTGTTTCTCATGCATGTCCCTTTGGAATGATTTAGTAGCAACCTGTTGTAATTACAGGTTGAGTATCCCTTATCCAAAATGCTCGGGACCAGAAGTATTTTGTTTGGATTTTGGATTTTTTTTTTTGGAATTTGGAATATTAGCATATCCACAATGAGATATCTGGGGGATGGGACCCAAGTCTAAACACAAAGTTTGTTTCCTATTCACCGTATATACACAGCCTGAAGGTAATTTTATACAATATTTAAATAATTTTGTGCATGAAACTGAGTTGGTGTTAAGTACTTACATGTGGAATTTTCTACTTGTGGTGTGTCATCATGTTGGTACTCAAAAAGTCTCAGAGTTTGGAGCATTTCAGATTTTGGGTTTTCAGATTAGGGATGCTCAACTTGTATTTTGAAAACTTGAGTTTTTGGACAGATACTTTAGAAAATGTGCTTTCCTTTTTTCGGGGTTGGGGAGAGGGACCTGTTATTTACTAAAAGCATGCAAATCATGGTTTTTATGAAAAATCTTGTTGGTGTGGAATTTTCCTGTAAATGTGTGACAGTATGTTGTTACACACTTACAAGCTTATTGAAACTTTTAGGAAAATAGTTACACTGTTGCAGACATCGAGAGAAAATAGAGGCAAGCATAAAAAGAGTGAAATGAAAGAAACTTTATTATTTTATTAACGTGTTCTGTCTTCCCTCTCAAAAAGGAAAAAAAACTAAGCATGTTTGAAAGGCTGATCTTTCTAAGATTCGAATCTCATTGTCATCTGCTGCTGAAGTGCCCCTTGTATGGCTCTTTCCCCAAGTCCTGCTGCCTCAGCACAGCCTGTCCCTTGGAGGGACCCTTCTTGCCTTCCAAACTCGCCACACCCCGTACCCCACCCACTTGGACTTGTGTGCACTTTCCTGCCTCCGCTCTGGCATTTCTGCTGCTTCTGCCTGGAACGTTTGCTCTCTCTTTGCACTCATTCTTCGAGCCTCAGCTCAGACCAGCCATCTCAGGGAGGCTGGCTCTACATCCCCCATGGTTTGAGGTTCTCTCTGCCTGTGCTGCTCTTGGGGACTTGCTGTAGCTCCAGGTGTTTGTGTGCTCATCTCCCTGCAGGTGAGATGTGTGAAGCAATGGCTGCCCCTCTGCCATATGTACCCAGTGTCTGTCACACAGTAGCCACAGAGGTTGAGTAAATACAAAGCTGAGTCTTTTCTCTCTCTCTGTCTCTGTCTCTCTCTGTCACACACACACACACACACACACACATACACAAATACACAGATACACTTCTGCTAAGAAAACTGTAATCCCCATTTGCTAATTTTTAATAACTTTAAGGTTTGGTGTTGTCCTGGTGCGGTGGCTGACTCCTGCAATCCTAACACTTTGGGAGGCTGAGGTGGGAGGATTACTTGAGCCCAGGAGTTGGAGACCAGCTTGAGCAACAGTGAGACCCCATCTCTACAAAAATTAGAAAAATTAGCCAGGTGTGGTGGTGCACGCCTGTAGTCCCAGCTACTCGGGAGGTTGAGGCAGGACGATGCCTTGAACCCAGGACTTGGAGGTTGCAGCTAGCAGTTAGCCGTTGTACTCTAGTCTGGGCAACAGAGCAAGACTATGTCTTAAAAAAAAAAAAAAAAAAAAGCTTTGGTGTGTTTGACATACTGGCACAAACAGCTTGTAATTGAAAACTAAGATTTAGTGAGATTTGGAGTGTCTTAGAAGTTATTCTTTTCGTGTGTCAGTTATTTCAAGGGAGTTCATTCTGTTTTTCAGACCGAGCAGAGGATCGTCGTGGGGTTTGCATTGGGCCAGGTTCAAGGCAGGTGGCCAGGGCTGTGTGGGAATCTGGCCCCGAAACACACCTATGCTTGGTCTGGCGCCTCTCATTCTCTCAGTCGGGATCCTTGGGTCAGTGCCAGGAGTAAATAGAAATGTTTAGGATCTGAGCTTCACTGAGAGAACCTGGCTGATGGGAAGCGCGTCTTGGCTCATGGTGAAGGTGGATAAATTGGTGGTGGAGGGAACGTTTAAAGTCCCACTTGGACTTTGACCCACAGATGGATCCTCCATCTGTCCTGGGAGGTTTTTACCTCTTGGTAGAGTTGCATGCAAGCTGGTGATGGCGAACACTAGACAGATGACTCGAACCCTCTATTTTTTTTTTTTCAAGGATGGAAAGGCATTTGTAAAATTGGGCCAGAAGGTGCTTTCCACAGGTCATGTGCAATCAGGAGATGGTAGGTTAGCCCACACAGCGTGCTTTCCTCCTGCTCGGACCTCCCATGACATTCCTAGCTGGGACCAAGGTCAATGGCAGTGGGGTGGAAGGGGTATTAGTAAATTTATATAATTTTACCTATTTTGGGGTAGCCTTTCTGTTTTAGGTGGAGAATAGGAAAGCAAATCTTTATGAAAAGAAATTCAGAGTTTAATGAACAAAGTAGAAAGGTGACTAATTTTTATCTTTTAGTCATTATTTTATCTTATTTAACATTTTTTCCATTTGGAAAGATTATGGAAAATGATTTATAGGTCTGTGCCTTCCTTTATCTGTCCCGCCGTCTTTAATAGCAACGTTACTCCTAATGGCCGAAAGCGACCTAAATGTCCATCCGACTGACAAACGTATAAACAAAAGGTGGTATGTCCATACGTTGGGATGCTATTCAGCCATAAAAAGGAACGAAGTGCTGATACATGCTGCCACGTGGATGAACCTTGAAAACATTATATCATGTGAAGGCAGGCAGTCACAAAAGCCCAAATGTTGTATGATTCCATTTATATAAAATGACCCGAGTGGGCAAATCTATGGAGACTGTAGAGTAGTGTTTGCCTAGGGTTGAGGGTTAATGATGGGATGGACAGTGTTAATTGGTATGAGGTTTCTTTTTGGGGTGTTGAAAATGTTCTAAATTTAGATAATGGTGATGGCTGCACAAGTCTGTGAGGATACTAAAAACTCATTGAGTTGTACGCTATTTAAATGAGTGGATTTTACAGTATGTTTTTATACCTTAATGAAGATGTTAGAAAAATAGACCACATAAGCCACAGTGAACAAGGCTCCATTTTTAGGTATTTTATAGTTCTGAGAGTGCCATAAAATAACACGTTTTGTGCATCAGAGGTACTCAAACACTTCTAATGACAACTGGCTGGTTCTTTCTGCAGGGGTGGGTGGGATTTTCCAGTCCATCCTGTTGCTGTCTGGTGAACTCTGACCTCTTTGCTAAACCCCCACCCTACCCCTTTAAGTCCTCACCTGTTCTTCAGCCAGAGACTCCTTTCTGCCCAGCTCACCAGCTGCCTTTGCTGAATGGAGGCTGATTAATGTGCCTGAAGGTTGTGCATCATGAAAGAGCTTTTGCAGTTTTTTTGATTTTGGCTCTCAGAAATTTTGAACTTTGGCAAATCTCTGAAGCTCTGTTTGTCTCTGTTTCGCCAGCTCTGGCTACTGATAATTCAGAGGTGCTGGGCTGGGCTCCCACTGTCAGTTCCCTGAGCTATGCAGACACTTCTAGTCTGCATGGCTGGTTGTGGTGCTCACAGGACCACGAGGCCTGGGTGAACAGTGGCTTTTCAGAGGAGCACACAGGCCACGGAATCTCTTACCCCACCCACCCATACTATGAGAATATTTTGCAGCCTTGACTTTGAAATGATGGGGCTTGTTGCCCAGGTCAAATGCATGCTGTTGAGAGTTAGGGTAAATTTTGCCTAGGGCATCCTTCAGAATTCCTTGTTGTTGCACGATAAGTATCTTTTAAGGTAAATCGCATGCTCAGAAGTGACTTCATAAGGCTATTCCCTTTGTGAATTATAAATGTATGATACTGCCTGATACTAAGTGTGTGATATGTGTGTGTGTGTATATATATGCATACACATGCATATTCATGAGGTTGATATTTTATGGTGGGATAAATTTAAGTGGTTTTAGAGATGACAATCAAGTCATTGTTATTTCTCCCACTCTTGGCATTTTTAAAAAATATTCAGACACCGTAAGATTTAAATTTTTGGAACTGAGATGTATGTTTTCTAGTGTATGGTTTTTCTGTTCTTGTTATTTATACTGCATCCTTTTAGCTTAGAAAACTAATCTATGTTCTAGAGATTATATTTTTGAAAAGGTCTCTCTGGGATAGACTATACTAAAAATCAGTGTTTCCTTCTCCAATATGTAAGAAAACTTGCTGTATGTCTCAGAAACATAAAATTGCTCACTAGTCAAAATATGCCGTGTGAACAGATTAAACACACAAAGAAGAGAGTGCTCTTTTTGTGTAGGTGGTTGATACGAGAATGGGTTTTCTGTTCTATTCCTTTTATGTGTATAATAAACATTGAAAAAAATTTTTTCCTCTCTGTGTTGTTTTGTTTTCTAAATCCAATATTAAATCCAAAATTAAAAAATGAGCTCTTTTCCAGGGAACACATTTTCTCATACCACAAAGGCATTCTCAAGATGTATAATTTATAATGCTGCAACCCAGTGTGCGGAGTCATATGTGAATAATGGTTAGCCAGGTTCCTGCCCAGCAGGGTTTTACTCTAAACTGGGATTTCTTTTATTACAGCCAGCAGCACCTGCAGAAGAGGGAGGCAAAATGCACAGGATATTGGTTTCTGATGCACTACCGCACAGGATATGACTAATCACTAAATCCATTAAAGTCGAACGTAGGATTTGGGACCTTTACCACTTTGTTAGAGATCTGGAAAAAACCTTTTAGACCGATCAAGTGGATCTCTAAGTGCATCATTTGGACTGAGAACTGTTTAAACAACAACTGCATCTGGAAGATGGTGGCATTTTGGCATTTGTGCTATTAAGAAATATAAAGTGAATATATTTTAAATTATGAAGGCACCTCCTATGAGGAATATATTTTTCCTGCAATGCTAATAATCCCCTGAATGTTCTTTGGTGGGGTCAGTATTATCTTTCATTAGGTTATGACCCACTGCATAAAACACAGATATTTGCAAAAACGCAATTAACTGAAAGTTGAAAGTTGGGTAGTGGGTGTTTTTTGTTCTAGGAGCAGAAACATCAGAGGGGTACACTGTGGATCATGATGCAGAAGGAATCTCTCAGACATTTGTGTGTCTGAGAGTGAGAACAGTTAACCTCTGTGAGCACAGGATCCTTGCCTTCTAGTACCACCTACTTTATGGGACTGTTGTCAGGGTTTAAGGAGAGAATGTGAAAAGGTATCGCAGCAAGGAACTTAGGAATAGATGTTAGCTGTGTTCTTTTGTTTCTGCCAAGAATGGTCGCCGATGATTAAGGTACGCTTGAATAAGCTTTTCTGGATTGTTTTTTCTCGTTCTCATTAGAACTTCCCTGAATGCGGGAAATTGTGTGGCAAAACAGTCTCCTTTTAAAAAAATCACTCAAGAGAAACTTCTTCTGTAATTTAAGAAATAAAATCCCAGGGACGTTGGTTTGGGTGTTCCAAAGATGTCTATAAGGGAAGAGCTTATCCAGTTTTTGGTCTTGGCCTCCCAGTGTTTCGAACTTTGGCAAACCCCACCAGCTCTGAGAGCCTGTTTTCCCATCTGAGATTTGGGGAGGTTATTATTTTTGTTGGCTATCATGAAGATTAAGTGATTTAATGTAGACAATGTCCCTGTCATGTTGTAGATTCTTAGTGTATGTTAGACCTTTTTCTCTTTTTTCAAGTTTGAAACATAGATCAGGCACAATTTTAATGGCTAATTCACAAAGTCAACTTGATTTTTATTTGACTTATGACATCAGGTGTTGTTTTTCAAGATGATCTTTTATGGGGCCACTTCTCCCCCCCAAAATAGCAAATTCCACTGTTCGTATTTATAAATCAATTGGAAATGGAGAAAAAAATTCTAGGTCCAAGAACATTCGGCTCATCCAGTGGTTAAAGCTGATTTTTTTTTTTTTTTTTTTTTTTTTTACAGGTCAAGGAGAATTGCTTTTGTCTAACTGTCTTAGCTGTGTTGGGTTTTCTATTAGTTCTTATTACTCTATAGAATAATTGCAGCTGCTGCTTGCTAGATCAAAGGAAATTATGTAAAATTTATTTGCTGTATTTAAAATATTTTAAAAAGCCTTACACATTTTCCATTAAAAAAATCTTTTAAAACTTGGAGAGGATAAAACTAGCAACTGTAAATACTATTGATATTTATAAACTGCACAGATGTTTTAAAGACCTTTAGCATTTATTAACTAGTAGTAGTTCTGAGACTACCCTGGAGCTCAGAGAGATAATCTGAAGTTATAAAATAAAACGACAAAGTTGACATTTTTGTGACTTCTCTAATCCTTTATTATATGGGCCTCTATAATTCATGTGCCCATAACCCTTCTATGCGCTTCTCTGGATCTTAAGATGGTGATTTTGGGAAGCTAAATCAGCAGGAAAGGGCCACAGAACATCTTTTGCTTGGGTAGTTAGTTGTAAGGGTTGACAGATTGATGTAACTTTAATACTTTGGTTCAGCTAAAGGCACCCACTGCCAATCACCTGAAGACTTCACTCAGGAGTTGACCTACTTATCATATAAACAGGGAGTGGTGTCTTGAAGACTCATTCAGGTTCTGGGCATGTCAGGCAGTGTAATTACGTCAGACTTGCAGAGTTGTCAACACATTGGCTTTTGTATTCGGGAGGACCACCTCCTCTCCTCCGTCTTTTCCTTCAGCAACAGCATTGAAAGTTGTTTTTGTCTTGGAGGACCTTAAACGTCTCATTAATTAAAGTAGTGCCTCGTCCCCTGTATGTTGTTAGAGAAGTTGCTAAGTAGTGATTAAAGTAATGAAGCTTAGCTAGTTGTGCAAGGTTCCTCTTTTGAATCTGTTCCCTTCCAGTATTTGTTTGTAAACATTGTTTCTCGTGAGTGCATTTGAAATCCAAAGCTTTAGTTTCATACGGGATATGAAAAAGAGAGAAAACAGTACAAGACGTTGGAATTTTATGTACATATATCTCTTTCCTTCACAACTTCCTTTGTTTTTGTGCCTTGCTAATGAGAGTGATGAATGGTGCTCTCAAAAACTTTCCAGAGCACTGAAACATTTTATAACAAAACTGTAGAGAAATAACTGGGAGAATGCAGACAGATCCTAATCTGTTTTAGTAGGTGGGATTTTAGTTTGAAACAGATGAGTTTTGGCCTTGGTTCCCTCCCCCGCCCCCACACACACCTATGAGAAGGGAAGCTGCTTTATAGATTCTGTGGAGTGCTACTTTCAGCTCTGTTTTTGCTTTTGGTGTCATAAAGCTTTTGAGGTCAGGACTCATGATCCAAAGCTCTTGCACAAGAAGTGCTATTATCAGGGGCATTATTTATCTGCCTGTCAGTTTAGGGAGTTGTTGGCAAAGTACCTATAACAGCGATACCTACCACATTTTTTCAGTGCCAACTTATTGACAAGGAATTTCAGAGTGGTCTCTGGGTGTTTGTGATATATGGAAATGAACAGCTAAGATTTTTGGTTTTGTGTACAGCAGAGAAGGGTGAACAATGGACTAAATTCCCCTCTTGCTAGAGTTTCTTTCCGAGCTTGTTTGTGGATACGCATGCATTTATTGGAGCAGCACTACTATTGGAGAAAACTGTCGGCACACTTGCACGAGGGTGGTAGGGGACTCCTTGTATACACTTTTATGTTGTGCTTCTTAGAATATTCCCGTTGAACAATTCCTGTCCCGGCAAATGGAATCTTCTGGCTACGCTGCCACGTAAACCTAAACGTGGGTCTGAGGATTTGTATACCCAGGGACCAGTTTTATTACTTTCAGCATCCTGTTGTTACTTTTGTTTTTCTTGTCATCATGGCTCCTTATCTCCTGTGTCTTTATACATTTTATGTGTTACTAGAAGTAGGGAAAAGAGGACAGATATCCAAGCTGTCGTTGTTAACACAGAATCTGCCAGCCTCCCTGGAGACAGCTTGCGCTGGCAGACTGGGCTCATGTAGCTGCTTCTCCGGGGGCGTCTGGCTCCCCTTCCTGCAGTCCTGTCCCCAGGTGCTCCTGCAGTGCCGTGTGTACTCGGAAAGCTGCAAACAGAGCACGGTGCTCGAAGTGTTTGTGGCATGACTGGTGAGAGGTGATTAAAACAGGAAATAACTTTCTCAAGGGTACTTTCAGAGCTGCAAAGTGCAGTTCTTTGTAATGATATTAAAAAGTACTGTCTGCAAACATGCTGCAGCTGTAAGACCTTACTGGTATTGAATTTTATAGAGCTGATGGACAGGACTTGAGCTAAAGGCATCCTGTGTCTGATAGCAATGCCCATGGAAGGGCTACTTAAATCTTGTGCAGCGGTTTCAGATAGCGCTTAAGCCCAAGTTGATAAGTAAAAATGTTGCGCAAAAACTAATGTATACTTAGGTATTGCTGCATAACAAACTACCCAAAACGTAATGGCTTAAATCAACAACTGTTTAATTATATCTCCTGATTTTGTGGGTCAGGAATTTGGGCAGAACTCAGCTGGGTTATTTTTCTGCTTCACTTGGGGTTACTTGGGGGCAGTTAGCTGGTGGGTGACCCGATCCAGAGGGTCCAGGATGGCTCCCTTCACACGTCTGCTTGGGCTCTGCTGGGGCAGTTGACTAGAGCACTTGCCTGTGGTGTCCCCAGCATGAGGTCTCAGGATAGCTGGACTTCTTTCTTGTTCTGTGGCTCAGGGCTCCTGGAGAGAGTGTCCCAAGCGTCACGAAGAACAAGCTGCCACTCTCGTAAGACCTAGACCCGGGAGACAGTGCATCATTGTCCCTGTATCCTGTTTACCAGATCAGTCACTCAGCCTGCCTGGTTGTAGGGGAGTGGGACGTTGACACCGCTTTTCATTGTGAGGCGTGCCAAAGACCTTGTGGCCGTCTTTATTCTGCCATAGGTGTGTGTGCATGCTTGTGTGTGTGTGTGCACGTGTGTACTGCTTGTAACATCAAACAATTATTCTTTTTATTGTTAGGTGTCATATTTTAAAATAGTCTATTTCTTTACCTGGACGAAGGTAATTAAGAAATGTATAGCCTGAACTTTGGAAGCTGACAAACCAAAGAAGTAGTTTATGTTTCTCTTTCATGAGCCCAAAGATCTGACAGCTTTCCCAGGTGGTGTGGTAGTAAGAGATAATGATAATAACATCTTAGGTTTATGTGACATCTTCTAAGAGGTTCAAAGGGGTTGTGCCGCTCCTGATTCCTTTATGGGACTATCCCGAGAGGGACGTTAGCCACAGCAGCCCCAAGTTCATGCACAGAGGAGGGAATGTGGTGATTCCATCCGGCTGCCGACCAACAGTGTTCAGCAGGCAGCTCTTGCAATGATCTGTTTACGGACTAGAACTTGAGCATGTATCTGCCTGCCTTAGATAGGATTCCAGAAAATGGTAGCAATTGGCTTTTGTGTAGCTGGTAATAATTTGAAATTATATGGCATTTACCAAAGAAGTGTCACTTTTAAAGAAGAGTCAGTTGTTTCTGTAATGTGAAATTCTGTGGGGGAGAAGCTTAGGGGTGTTGCATCATGGGGGTGTCTGTGGCGATTAACGTCACCATCCTCAGCAAAGAGATATATGGTGGAAAGGACAAAGGTGGTTATGTGCCATCCCTGTATGAGTGTGTGGCCAGGGCTCAGGGTGACATCAGGAGCAGAAACTCTTGTCACCTGTGTGGTATCCGTTCCTGAGTTCTTCCATCACGGGGGCATCTCCTTGTGCTTATTGGCGATGAGATGGCGTTTTCAAGGATAGTTTAACCATATGTTAAGTTTGCTTTACCTCTGCTGTTCAGAGCGTACCCCTCGAGTATGATGCAACTCTTCTGTAATACTCTAAATGTGATATTGTTTAAATTCGTTCAGTTTTACTTAAAGTGAGATACTTTGCCTATAATTGACAGAGATCAGGCTTTGGGAATAAATACTTCTTCAGTCACCATGTGTTATGATAGCTCCCGGTTCCTGTATGTGGCACCCCAGGTGAAATGATCCACCCTCCACATTTCTGTTAATACCAGAGTAAACTTCCCAAGCTTGGCTTTCATCGTATCACTCTCCAGTGCAGGGAAGTCTGTGGGTTCTGCATGGCTTTCCAAGTAGAATTCAAATGCATCAGCCCCAAAGTGGACCCCAGCATAGCTACCTTTCTCTCCCACCCCCGCTTCACTCCACCCCATCGTGGCAGAACTGCCTCCTCTCCCTCTTTCCCCAAAGTTGCGCCATGTTTCCCAGTTCCCTTGCCTTTGTATAGATTGTCCCTGACCTGGACTATTCTTTCTCTGGTTTTCTTTCTCATCTTTCACTCCTCCATCTGCGCTGCTGCCAAACCTGTGCTTTTTGCTTAGGAAACTTCAGAGTGTCGCTGCCGGAGCCGGGCTGGGCCATCCCTGCTGCAGCCCCAGGCACAGCCCAGGTGGAGCCTTCCCTGACTCCCCACCCACCACCTAGAGAGATTCAAAGACAGATATGTCGAGTTCAAGGGATGTAAAGAATCACTGTGCAAACATGTGCTTTTTGAAAGGAAGTCACCCTGATAATTTTGACTGTGTTATTACATGTTTTATTAGTTGTAAATAATTAGAAGAGCATGAACTTTTAAGAGAGAATAAGCTGATACCATCAAGAAGCATTTCTTAAAGGCTCCTTCTTTAGGGTGGGGGCTCATCCTCGCCGCCCGCCTGCGTGAGAAATGCGTCGTGTTCTCCGGCTTCTGCGGCTGACGACTGTGGCGTGACGCACCGGGTTTGCTGTGCTCACATGTCACCACGGAGATTCTGGGTGGGTATGGCAGTTCCAGGTGGTGGATGACTTGTCCACAGAGTAGATAAAAGAAGGTGAAGTGTATCCTGTGTGGGAAAACAGGGTACTGGAAAACTGCAGGCAGCTATGACTAATGCTGTAGTTAATTAATTAAGAAACACTCCTCTGGCTTTGTGGGGCCCAGTGTTTTTCATCTTTTAGAATATTTGGGTACATTTTTTTTCTCAGTCACTGTTCTCTGCCCAGCGGAGTCTGTGACCTGTTGATAATGGGAGAACAGGTGTTGCTATGTGAAGGAGAAAAGGGGAGCTGGGGGCTGAACTGTGTAATTGCAGTATTGATCATTAGGTACCTTGAGAAGAGCCTGGGGACCCCATTGTGCCATCCCTGGTCTTTTTCCTGCCTGCCTTGGGCAGAGCAAGAGACCCACGTGAGGGATGCATGAACTCGAGTCCGCCTGCACCAGCCTGGGGAGGGGAGAGGTGCTGGAGAGGTTGCGGGGGCTGCAAGAGCAGGAGCGTGGGAAGAAGTGCATGTGCAGACTAAGGTGTGTGTTCCAGAGTTTGCAGGCCCCTGGGCGAGATGGGGTGACTCCCACCACTGTGGCTCAGCAAGCAGAGGCCGAGGTGGTCTCTGATGGGTTGCGGTGTGGACGGCTCTTTTGCTTTCCCACCTTGCCACGTGTCCCTCCTCCTTGTCTCTTTTCAAGGAGACTGAAACAATCCTTTTGAATTACTCAGTAGCTTGTCCTCTAAATCAGAGCTCAGCATTTGCTTCGACCACAACTTCCTGGGGAAGAGGGCCCGGCACCGGCTGTGTGGTGACGCGCCCCTGGCAGCGAGCGAGCGAGCAAGCGAGACTGGGGCCCGACCACGACCGCTGTGACACTGTTCCTGCTTCGAGGGCTGTCACTGGCAGCAGGCTCGATTCCTGGGAGCTTTGCGAGCCTTGGTTTGGCCATCGCCAGCAGCACAGTAGGGCACGAAGGGATACTCAGGTGGTGGAGACACAGGCCAGCTGCTGCTGCCTGGAACTGTCAGGTCGCCCAACTCAGCGGTTGGTCTGAGGTGGCTGGTGGCTTCCTGTGTAGCTGCTGCTTGTTGGTGACAGGTACAAATTTCTGTGCCTGTCACTTAGGGTGGCATAGAACATTACATAATGATAATGTTGGTCTGGCCAGATTTAGGAACAGTCTTATGGGAAAGAATTGTGTTGTTTTTTTTTTTTTTTTTTGAGACAGAGTCTCACTCTGTTGCCCGGGCTAGAGTGCTGTGGTGTCAGCCTAGCTCACAGCAACCTCAAACTCCTGGGCTCAAGCCATCCTCCTGCCTCAGCCTCCTGAGTAGCTGGGATTACAGGCATGCGCCACCATGCCCGGCTAATTTTTTCTATATATATATTTTTTAGCTGTCCAAACAATTTCTTTTTATTTTTAGTAGAGATGGGGTCTCGCTCTTGCTCAGGCTGGTCTCAGCCTCCTGAGTAGCTGGGATTACAGGCATGCGCCACCATGCCCGGCTAATTTTTTCTATATATATATTTTTTAGCTGTCCAAACAATTTCTTTTTATTTTTAGTAGAGATGGGGTCTCGCTCTTGCTCAGGCTGGTCTCGAACTCCTGAGCTCAAACAATCCGCCCGCCTCGGCCTCCCAGAGTGCTAGGATTACAGGCGTGAGCCAAGAATTGTGTTTCGTATTACCTACCTCTGGTCCCCAACCCTTGGGTCTCGGATCAATGTTGGTCCGTGGCCTATCAGGAACTGGGCCGCACAGCAGGAGCCTCCGCCTCCTGTCAGATCAGCAGCGGCATTAGATTCTCATAGGAGCTCGAACCCTACTGTAAACTGCACGTGCGAGGAATCTAGGTTGTGCTCCTTATGAGACTCTAATGCCCGATGATCTGAGGTGGAGCTGAGGCAGTGATGCTAGCGCTGGGAGCGGCTGCAAATACAGATTATCATTAGCAGAGAGGTTTGACTGCACAATAAATGTAATGTGCCTGAATCACCCCCAAACCATCCCCCACTCCACCCCCAGTCCTTGGAAAAATTGTCTTCCGTGAAACTGGTCCCTGGTGCAAAAAAGGCTGGGGACTGTTGACCTAACCGAATAGGGTTTTAGAATACAGTTAGGCTGCAGCTTGGCTTGTTTCCTCCAAGTGGATTTATTTTCTATTTTGTGATGCTCTCAAATTATCAAAGTGTGTATGTCTGTGTGTACACATATGCGTGTGTCCACGCGTCCATGTATGTGCGTGCACGGGGGAGGCTGGGATGGAAGGGATTGTTATTACTGAACTGTTTGAGTTTCCAGTGAAAGGCTTGGGAGTTATTTTACAATCACAGGCTGCCTTTGGGTTTGTTTCAAGTCATAAATGATTCTTTTATGTAACTCCGTGGATTAAAGAAAGGCAGTCAGTTTTTGTATGGTTCAGTAAATCTTAAAATAAAACCCATTTTTATTGGGATGTTTGATGGACTACTCAAGAAAAAATTTACAATAAAATTTTCATCTTTTTCATTTTTTTTTTTTTTTAAACTGAGCTGTAACTTGATTTTTCATGCTTCCTTTAAACAACGATACTCTTTTTTTCCCTCTTTGCTGGTACTCCAGCTTTTCATTTCCTTCCAGCCACTGCATGGCATGGATGCTGGTTCTTCAGCTGGTCTGGCTGTGGCAGGAGGGAGTGTCCCCGGGGTGGAGGGTACTTGAATACTTGAATCAGCACAACGAAGGGCCTGCTATAGGCTTATCATGGCGGGGGCAGAGCTTCTAAGTTTCCATTCTCTGTCATTTCCAGTTAATCTGTCATGGGTGCTCTCTGCTGTTGGCAGTGAAATAATTTTAGCATCCTTTTTCCTCCTGGTTTACACATCAGCATGATTACTGTGCCTGCTTCCTTGGGGATCAGAGCGTTTGGTAAATTAGTGCTGGCAGGGGAAGTGGAAGACAATGTGTGAGTGTGTTTTATTTAAACAAATATACTCTACAATGTATTTTATTGGATTTCGTCCTTTGAATGAGAACAGCTCAAATGATCCCATTACAGTGGAGAAACTGCTTGCTCACCGGGCCTCTGCCTTTGAAAGCACATAAGTCTTTAATAAATGAGGCAATTTCCAGATTCATCAATAATTAACCAGGAATATGACAAGTTTTATCCCAACTCAAAGCTTTCCAGTATTTCAGACAGTCTGCACCTACAGGTGGAATGTCTTTATAGTTCGTTTTTTGGTTTATTGATTTATTTGGAGACAGGATCTTTGCTCCCTTGCCGGAGTTGGAGTGCAGTGGTATCATCACAGCCCGCTGCAGCCTCAAACTCCTGGGCCCAAGCTATCCTCCTGCCTCAGCCTCCTGAGTAGCTGGGACCACAGATGTGCACCAGACTCAGTCTCAAAAAAACAAAAAAAACCAAAAAAAAAAACAAGAAAATTTTTAATTTTAGAGGCTGTATAGCATTTCCATTATGGGGATATATAAATATTTACCTATCTGCCTATTGGGAATTTAGTTTATTTCTTCACTATTCACCATTTAAAAATATCATCATAATCTTAGTGCCTAAAATTTAGTCCATAATTGGGATTACTTACTTAAATTAGGTTTTCTGAAGGTAATTATTGGGCGGGGACGTCATGAACCTTTTCAGGTTCTCAGTTTATGCACCTGGCCGGTCTGCTATTCAGGTGGGTTGTGGCAGTGGTCACCTGGTCTGCACCGGAGCTTGCTGTCTGCCTCTGCTAAGGAAACCTCCGGGACCAGAGGTGACAGTGCTGCCGCCGTCTCACAGCTGTGAGTCCCTGGGCCTCATGCTGGTCATCTGTTAGCAGAGCTGTAATACCTGCTTCTCTCTGAAGATCACCTGAGAGCTATGTATGTAAGGGACCTGACCTAGAGCTTGGCCCAGAGCTGGCAGTCTCCGCACGGGGGGTGTGGAGGCTGATCAGATGTCCAGTGTGTAGGTTCTTCCCTGTTGATGGGGCAGAGTGATGAACTGGGAGATGACAGGTCCCCTCCATCAACTTGTCCCACACATTCAGGCAGAGAGCTGCTTTGAACTGAGGTTCTGTGTAAAACAGAAAAGCAACGTTTAATATTAAAATCTTCTTTCTTTCCTGAGATTGTTATGTGAAGTGGAATTCAGACGTTTCCTGCTGTCTAGATAATTTCCCATCTGTCCACGTGGCCTGCTCGGGTCTTACCAGAGGCTCGGATGAGCCTGTCCCGTTTGCCTTTTGTGAGTGCACGTTGGGTACCACCTTGGATGTAGACGTTTTCACATCTTTTCTGCTAGCCTGACTGGGTTATGCCTGTGAATGTTGTCTCTTCTCCACTTTCAGACTTACACATTTAATTTGCTTCTTTGGTCTTCAGGAATTCCTTCCATCTGTTTTTTGTTTAGTTTTGATTTGTTTTTAAGAGACAGGGTTTTGCTCTGTTGCCTAGGCTGGAGTGCAGTGGTACCATCATAGCTCTCGGTAACCTGGAACTTCTTGACTCAAGTGATCTTCTGTTTCAGCCGCTTGAGTAGCTGGAACTACAGGTGTGTGCCACCACACCCAGCTACTCAGCTAATTATTTTTTTTTTGTAGAGACAGGATCTCGATATGTTGCCCAGGCTGGCCTCCTGGCCACCTGGCTTCGAGTGATCCTCCCACCTCAGCCTCCCAAAGTGCTGACATTACAGGCATGAGCTGTAATATGCCATGTGCTTGGCCCTCCTTCCATCTTTAATGAGATATAAAAATGCTGAGTGTTTCTCCGTGGCCTTGTGTGTCCAGCTGCTTAAGTGCTCTCAGATCCTGTTTATACTAGTTGTAGAGAACATCACTCTGAGCCGTTTCCTTGACAGATCTCATTTTGCCACTCACCTCCTTCATCTGGTTCTCTGATCAATACCTTGTCTTTTCTTAAGATTCTCCCATTTTGGAGTCATTATTATAATTGTCCTCCTTTTCTTTTGGGTGTATCACATTTCTCCTATCCTACATAAAGAACGTGTCTTTAATAACAATTGTGTTTGCATTAATCTGTACTTGTTCAGTACTGTTTCTGTGAACTGAGTTTTATCTTTGTATTCTTGAGCTGCATAATAGATGTGTAGGGATTTTTGCTAAGTCTGCAAGGATTGACGGAAGATATAAAAGACCTAGTTGTTTTCTGGTTACTTGACTTTGAGCTGGATGTGGTGCTAATTTTTAAGACTAATTGTCTTAGAGAACATTTTTTTTCATCCGTTGCAACTGCATATACCGCTTTTTGGTGTTTGATCTACGTAAAATAATGATGCATATTAATCTCTTTTTCTTTGAACTCTGCATGCCATTTTTGGCCTTCCAAAGAACAAATCTATATGTACATTTTGGAAAAAGAAATATAGATAGGATCCTAAAACTTATTTTTAAGTTATTAAAAGGCCTCTAGTAAGCAGCAAGTGTCAGGAATGGACACATTTTAAGTGGCTCTTTAGAGCGTCCTTAAATAGAAACATTAATTGGATCAGTGTGTGGATCTCGCGGCGGTCTGTTCCCTGTCACACACTGGCAGGCGCATTCCGTTTCTTTCTAATCCCCAGACGTAATGAGATGTCCCTGACTTTAGTTACTGCCATTGACCATTCATAAAATTGTTGGTCATTCGTCCTGGGTGGCAGTGCTGATGATGACGCCATTCAATCAGAATGTCCGAGGACGTCTGCCATTCCCCGATAGCCCACTTGCCACCTCCCTTGCCAGGCCCATGTGCTGTCAGACTTGTATTTTAACATCCAGAGTGATGTTTGTCTTTGTTTATTTGGGCTGGTCCATCATCGTCACTTAACCACTTTTAGTCAATGGTTATGGGTCAGAGCTTTGGCCAGAACACGGAATAGTTGGCCACAAGAGTTATCTTCAGAGTAAGTGACGTGTTGTAGAATCTGTCATCTTGGGGTGGTGCGTTGGCAGTTGGCTCATGAGCTGAGAATATTCACAGTATGGATGCAGCTTCCACGGAGCCCCGTGGGTGAAGCTTGGAGAGCTGAGTCGGCTGGGTCAGCTTCTACTGCAGTGAGCCTTTACGAGGGGAAAAGAGTGAATTTTTCAGTTTGGTATTTCTTGTGCGATTTCACTTGTGTGTCTACCTCTGTGCGTTGCAGTCATTTCACTGATAAACGGCACTGCCACACGCGCTGGGAAGAGGAGGAGGATGCCAGGGTGGGGAGCCATCAGGAAAGATGCTTTGCTTTTTAAAAAATGTATGTTGCATGAAATATTCTCACTTGGGGAAGGTCATCCTGAACTTCTGTAACAATTTAGATTTCAAAATGCAAAATCAAGGAAATAAGAATATGATGGATTTATATTTCTGGGGTTTTAAAAGCATAACTATTTGATGTGTATGTGCAGGTTTTTTGGAAATGGAGGTCAGATGAGATTTGAAAAGCCACTCTTTTTTTTTAAGGGGGGGGAGGGAGTCAGAAGAACGGTTTAATTTCTTTTTTTTTTTTTTTTTTTCTTCTGAGACAGAGTCTCACTCTGTTGTCCTGGGTAGATAAAGTCCAGTGGTGTCATCATAGCTCACTGTAGCATCAAACTCCTGGGCTCAAGCCATCCTCCTGCCTCAGCCTCCCGAGTAGCTGGGACTACAGGTGTGTGCCACCATGCCTGGCTAATTTTTTCTGTTTTTAGTAGAGATGGGGTCTCAGGCTGGTCTTGAACTCCTGAGCTCAAGTGGTCCTCCTGCCTCAGCCTCCCGAGTAGCTGGGACTATAGGCATGTGCCACCATGCCCGGCTAATTTTTTCTCTATATATTTTTAGTTGTCTATATAATTTCTTTCTGTTTTTAGTAGAGACGGGGTCTTGCTATTGCTCAGGCTGGTCTCAAACTCCTGAGCTCAAATGATCCACCCACCTCGGCCTCCCAGAGTGCTAGGATTATAGGCGTGAGCCACCGCGCCCGGCCGATATGCTCACTTTTTAAGCCCTTGGAATAAAGCTGGTGTAGAGAGAGAAAAACAAATTACTCTTGGTAAATTGTTGGGAAAAGGTAACCACGTTTTCCGTGTAGAGGAGATAATTCTGAGTATTGCAAGTCTGTTGACCAGCCAGAAGTGGAGCGATGAGCACTTAAAATGATTTGACATCATCATGAGGATTGAAGTTATTTAAAAACAATGAACGGACGTAAAGCTGATTTTAACATTTTGAGGTTATGAAAGGTGGAGAGTTCCTCAGTGACTTGTTTTTTTTTTTTTTTTTTGGAGACAGAGTGTCACTTTGTTGCCCTGGCTAGAGTGAGTGCCGTGGCGTCAGCCTAGCTCACAGCAACCTCAAACTCCTGGGCTTAAGCGATCCTACTGCCTCAGCCTCCCAAGTAGCTGGGACTACAGGCATGCGCCACTATGCCCAGCTAATTTTTTTTCTATATATATTTTAGTTGGCCAGATAATTTCTTTCTATTTTTAGTAGAGACGGGGTCTCGCTCTTGCTCAGGCTGGTCTCGAACTCCTGACCTCGAGCGATCCACCCGTCTCGGCCTCCCAGAGTGCTAGGATTACAGGCGTGAGCCACCGCGCCCGGCCCTCAGTGACTTCTTGACAGCCCCAGGGTTGGTTGGGCACAGTTTGGCCCCTCTGAGAGTGTTGCCGTCCTCCAGCACGAGTCCAGAGATAACCTTTCTAAAACTTTGCTCCAACACCCAGGGGAGGAGGCTGGGTCTGCCCCTGCTCTCTTAGAAAGTCTCAGTCTTTAATTACAATTAATTATTGCAGCTCTTTCACACACACCATCCTTAAATCAGACCGTCACCATTTGTTGGCAACTTTCCTTTTGCTGTCGTATCAGCAGTTGGGTCCAGAAGCCAGTTAGGATGATATTTAGTGGGGAAAAAAAAAATACACGTGGTTAAAATTGGGTCAAGGTGCATTCCCTTACTCTCTTCTCTTTACAAGTTAAAAATATCTAAAAAATTATCACAGCCATGTCACAATTTCTCAGTAGGTGCCAGATTTAGATATTACCTTTCAGAATGCTTAAGCACTATGAAGGGAAAATTCCGTTAATTATACAGTTCTGTTTGTCTGAAAAAGTTCAAAAACATCTCCACTGCTATCTGCTCATTTGGGATTGCTTGGACCATATAGTTCAGTTCTGGGTTATCGGATCGAGCACAGTGTTGTCTCATTGGTTCAGGCGCTTGGCTTTTTTACCCTGCAGAACTGTGAATTCTAGTATCTTTCACACTGTACGTATAGTGCTAAGGTACAGTTGAAATTGTTAATTAATTTCTGTTGTACTCCCCTGTCCCCAACTTTTCCTCCCAGAGGCCTCATCTGAATTCAAGAACAGATACTTGAAGTTCAGTGTCTTGTAGGAAAAGACATCGTATAGTTAAAGAATCGGATCCAACTCTCTTTTAACATCCTGCTACAGAACGATACTAACTCTTTCCTAAAAGTACCATCAGGCTGTTGGTTTTATAAGTTTTCTTCTGTTCATTCTCTTTTTAAATCAAGTTTCAGCTGTAAAACAAAGCTGAAATCTGGCGGACCTTTTAATTGTGCTCTGTTTTTCCAAATGTGAAAACTACCAGAAACCAATGATAATAATAATAATAAAGAATGGGAAGTGACCAAAGAGCAGACAGGAAATACCAGTCCCTGGGGAGCACCCCAGCTCATACGAGGACTGCATGGGTCCGGGTCAGAGGGGCAAGTGAAATACCACAGCTGCCTTCTGCAAAGGGTTGTCTCTCTTACCTTTGGAGCAACATCTGCAGCTGCGCGGGCTCTCAGAAACCGCTGGTGTCCTCTGGATTCCTTGGTTTATGCTCCTGTGAGCCTCTGCACATGCGGGTGCTCAGGTGGGCTAGAGAATGGGGGGGGGCCCGAAGTCCCCAGAGGCCCTGAGTTTTATTTGGATACCAAGCCGGAGCTGAGAGGCGTGGGATGCGAGAGTGATCTTCTGTCCCAAGTTCAAGCAAAGTACAAAGTATACGGAAATGCATCCCTTCAAATATAGGAAATCTCGAGTTGCTTTTATGTTTCCCGTTACAGCTGCGTGAAATCATATCTTGCGATTTAGCCTTCGTGTTGGGTTTCAGGTCCTTTTTATGTGTGGCACTGTGGATGTTAGTTTTCAGTGTTTCCTTATTCCAGCAAGTATCTTGCATCTGCACTGCTACTTTGTGAGTTTAGAAGTCTTGTTTTACCCAGAGAAACAGAACAGGAAAATAACAGCAATTTTGAATTGCAGCTCTGCTCACCCTTTTATTTTAAAAAGTGCAGCTTTTATAAAAACTGTAGCAGGAGAAAAGAAGGGGGCGTACTGTTGTCCCTGGGGATAAAAGAGACGTGAGACCAAAGACTAAATTTCTACTGAGCAATGATTTTATTAATGAATCCCAGTAGAGTTTTAACAGCAGGGCAGGATTTCCTGCTATTGTGATTGCTGGTGACCTGCAAGAAATAATTCCTTTATTGTAGTACTCACATGACATCTTTCTGATTACAGGCTTGTAATAATTAGATGCTTATCCCCAGAAAATATTGCCAGCAAAATTTATTAATAGTGCAAGGGAAGTGCTTATGCACTTTATTATGTAAATTGTTATTTTATATTCTGCATCATTCCAGAAGTGTTTTGAGAGGGCTAGGGAGCTAAATTCCCAAGAGGTCTACCACACACCAGTACTGGAATTTACAGCAAATACTCTCAAAGTGCCTCACAAATTGTGCCCGCACCTCCGCTGTTAAGAAGTATCCAGGTCTGGGGGAAGAAGTGGAAAACCAGGAAAGTATTTGATGATGGGTTTTCAAGGTTACTTTTGTCAAGGGCAAAATAAATATTTTATGAAGTAAGTTTTGGCAACTTCAGGAACCATTCATACGAAAGAGGCAGTGTTAAAATGAACTTCACAGTAGTTTCCACCGGGATTACCAACAGGTGTAAGGCATCATCTGGGGAGAGAAGATAATGGAAGAGGAAAAGCAGGAGAATGTGGGTGGGGTATGGCAGAGTGTCATGGTTGATTTCAGGTGCCACTCAGTGGCCGTAGTGTCATTGTTCACTTCTGAGCATCTAAATACCCAGCTAGCAGGGAGCCAGAGAAGATAGGGACCCAAGAAAACCACCAAGGAATCTGCCTGCCTGTAAGACTTTCTCTGAAATGGGCACATCTCCCTGAAATGCAGAGTGAGAGAGCCACGTTGGATTTCTCCGTGCATGAGTCTCATCTGGATAGAATTTGCAGTTTCGCATGACGTGCTATTGAAATGTTACAACTCATGAGTGTCTTCTGCTGCCTGCTCCATCCAGGTCAGCTAATAGTGCATCTCACTGCACAGAAGGAGTGAATCCAGTGGTTTCCTTCTAGACATTTCCGAAGCTGGTAATATCTGCATAGTGGCTTTAGTTTATTTGGATGGTGACTGTAACTTTAGGCATATTAATACCCATCAGGTAAATATACTGTGTCTGCTGTAGGATGCTAGATTTTTCTAAGCCGGAATCTGACAGCTTTCTCAGTTAGCTGTTGTTTGTCAGTCCTTTGTGAACAAAAATAATGGTTTACCTCACTTCAGGGAAACTTGACAGGTGAAACGAGAAGTTTGGTTTCTTTTTTTTTTTTTTTTTTTGCAAAAGCCACACTAACAAGAAATCAGTCATAGCAGTTCTTTTAAACAGCATACTCTTAATGTCATTAAAAATATGATTTGTCATTTACATCAATTTAGCATACATAGTTTCTTAGCCCATATAATTTATAAAGTAGAATTTAGAGTTGAAAGGAACCTAAGAGGTTCTGTCTAAATGTGTAGACGTTCTAAACACTGTAGAAATCTTTTCCACCTTATCTTTACTAGAGGATAATATCTGTGGCCATGTACTCAATCAATCGACACTTCTCAAAGCAGCCGGTTCTAAGCGTTAACACTTCTTACTGGAAAATGCTCTGTTGGCCTCACTTTTGCGGCATTTTTACGCTTGTGAATTTATGTTGTTTGCTATTTAGCAGCACAGACTAAGTCTGTCCCCCTTCGTTCATGGTACCCAATTCTTGAAGCTAAGAACTCAAGATGAGGTTGAGGCAGCACAGTGGATTTGAACCAGCCTCCTGCCTTAGGTCTGTCCTTGACCAAGGGGATTAGACTTCAACAGACTGAGAGTCAATCGTCTGTAAATCCAGGCAGGCTGGGGAAAAAATAAATAAATAAATAAAATAAAAGACTCTGACCCAGAGAGCACCAGATCCCCCTGCAGCCTCCCCCCCCCCCCCCCTTCGCTGTCCGCTTACAGACGAACACCCTGAGATAGCGCAGGCTTAAATGTCTTGCCCAGCCACACACATTGGCTTTGAGTTTAGTGGCTTTTGTTTCTGGTCTGGGTTCAATAGTGAAAAGGTACTTTGATCTCCGCGTTAAAAGTTGCTAGTTTTTATTTTCTGAGTATGGTTTTGACCAAGTGGAACACCGTTCACTGTTTGCCGCCTAATGTATATCTTGGGGAATTGTTGAAAATAATTTGCTGACGTTTGGCAACCATATTATAACAAACAGGAGGCAGTTTCATGGACCCGGCCCTGAGGATCCCAGGAGAGAGGTAGCAGCGCCCCTCACGCTTTGCTAATCCTTGCAGATTCTATTCCTCTTCTTCCTTCCCTCCCTGCTTTCTCCCTCCTTCCAGCTTGGTGAGGCAGAGAGGGAATAAGCTTTGGAGGCTTGTGGATATGAGGTTTGCAACCGTTTCTTACTTGTGGAGCCTCAAGCAGGTTACTGAACTGCAGGTTTTCTCCTTTTTCTCTCCTCCCTTCTCCTCCCTTCCCCTCCTCTCCTCTCCTCTCCTTTTCTTTTCCCTCCCTCTCCCCCTTTCTTTTCTCTCTTCCTCTTCTTTCACTTTCTTTCTCCTTCCTTCCTCCCTCTCTCCCTCCCTCTTTCCTTCCTTCTTTTGGGGTCTCACTGTGTTGCCTAGGCTGGTCTCAAACTCCTGCCCTCAAGCGTTCTTCCTGCCCTGACTTCCCAAAGTGCTGGGATCGCAGGTGTGAGCCACTGCTCCTGGCCTTTTTTTTTTTTTTTTTTTTTTTAAACCACGTGGCTCTACTTTCGGCCATTTTTGCCCACGAATTGTGCATCCACGGATTCAACCGACCACAGATTGAAAATGGGTGCATGTTCCTGAAGTGCAAAGATTGAAAATATTTGGGGGGAAAAAAAGCAATAAAAAATAATACTAACAATACAGTGTAACAACCATGTCCATAGCATTTACATTGCAGTGGGTATTCGAAGTAATCTAGAGATGCTTTGAAGCACATGGGAGAATGTGTGCAGGGTATATGTAAATATCATGCCACTTTATGTCAGGGACTTGAGCATGCACAGACTTCGGCATCTGTGGGGAGGTCCTGGAACCAGTCCCCCCGAGGACTGTACTTACCTCCAAAGGACGTTGGAGAATAAAGAAGAGGTCCCCCAGCCTGAGCAAGAGCGAGACCCCACCTCTACTAAAAATAGAAAGAAATTATATGGACAGCTAAAAATATATATAGAAAAAATTAGCCGGGCATGGTGGCGCATGCCTGTAGTCCCAGCTACTCGGGAGGCCGAAGCAGTAGGATCGCTTGAGCTCAGGAGTTTGAGGTTGCTGTGAGCTAGGCTGACGCCACGGCACTCACTCTAGCCTGGGGCAACAGAGTGAGACTCTGTCTCAAAAAAAAAAAAAAAAAGAAGAGGTCCCTTCCCCACCGACATCCTTGGGGGGAGGCAGGGCAGGGCTGTCTTAATTTTCTGTTCTCTTTCTTAGTCTCATGATCAGTCCTCAGGGAATCAGTCGCTAGTTGACTAATTAAGAAATGCTTAACGAGCATCTGCTACCGGATGCCTGACACTTAGCCAGGTGAGGGTGCCCTCTTGGAGCCCCAGTGCCGGGAGAGAGATGCTGTGTAGAAACCTTTGCACAGGTGGAACTGGGGGAGAGGACACACGCGGGAGGACATGGGACCACGGGGAAGGCCTTCGTCACTCTTCCCAGGCTGATGGCGAGGGAGGGGCGGTCGTGAGAAATCAACATTTGAGGCAGATTTGGGAGATGAGGGACACCTTGGTGGGGTGAAGGGGCTTGAAGGCCTGAGCACAGGGACTTTTGTCACACAGGAATTTGAACCTGCTTCTTGAGCAGAGGCTGTCTTGGAAGCTTCTTATGTGGGGAGATGACACAAGGCTGTTGAAAATGCTGGGGAATTGTCTCCTTGGTATTTTTTTAATGGGGTGTTGGGGGAGGCTTCTAATTTTCTGCTCACATTGTTCGTTGTTTCATCTCTAGCTTGAAGGTTCTTCTGTTGGTGTAAAAAGTCAAGAAAAAATATGATTGGTTAATAAGAGCTACATTCTGTCCTCTGTAGTGTCTCTCTCTTTTGCTCCAAATATAGCTTAAAACTTTGCTCTCCTCTTCTGCTTACAAAAAAAAAAAAAAAAAAAATCGTTCATGAGCTTCAGCTAATTCTGGGGTTTATCTTCCTGGCAAAGTTCTTCATGGTTCATACCACATTTTTGTTTCCTTCTTGGCCATGTGCCTGCCTCTCCGATTTTTAGATCTATTGTTTTTAACACTGAGCTCCCTGGTCAGTCAGATCAATTTCTTTGGACGATGCTGTCTTGTCTATGTCGGATTGTCACGTGTTAGTATTTCCTGTGCCACATAAGCAGTAATCTCTTGTAGGTGTGTGATATTTCTTTTCTTGGATGTCTCAGAATTAGTTCTCTAGAGCCTGGAGAGGGTGTCGGGCTGTGCTTACTGTTCTCTTGTCTTGCTATTACTGGTTCCAAAATTATATTCTCACCTTCTTCCAGCGTTCTCGGCTTCCTGACAGATCAATTCGTTTTTGTTCAGAATTAGGGATGAGCTTTATTTTTCTGCTTTTCCAGAATTTCCACGATCAGCTTATGTTACTTTTATGAAAAAAAACAAACAAAAAAACACAAAGTTTTTAATTAAAAAGAATGAAGGTGAAGGGGGATAGCTTTGCTTATTGTCTCTTTAGCAGCAGATCAAGAGTTGTTCGAGATGCTTTCTGAAAAATTCTAGAATGAGACGTACAGGTTTCCCCTTACATCTTGATTCTGTGCAAATTGGTATGGTTAAAAAATGAGAGAGTCCCATCCGTGTCTTTGGTTTCCCTGGACAGTAAGTGGCAAATTCTCATGGCGATACTGTATCTGTTTTCGTTCCTCTTACTCGCACCCACAGTTCTTTGTGCTCTCACACGTACGTACATCATCTCTTCTTGCAGTAAAATTTTTGAACAAAAGGTAGCTTTAGTTGGCAGCCTTGCATTCCGCTTGCCTGCCCAGTCTTGGTCCTGTAAAAAGATGATGTTCTTTTTTGATGGTCAGTCTTGGTCTAATGGCACATACATTTAGGGTTCTGCTGTATTTTGAGCGGCTTCTCAGTCATATAACCTTGAAATATCGGATACGAGGCTGCTGCTTTCTGTGTTGTACAAGTTTCCAAATGAAAAGGATTTGGGAATTTTAAAAAATCTCAACTTTTCCTCACAATTTTTGTTTCCTTTATCCGGTTGGCACTTGTCTTCGAAGCAGTAACTTTTCAAAGCACGATTTCTTAGAAGCCTCCAGTATTGATGCTAACTTTCTATTGGGTTCTTCCATTCCATACACCTTCTTTTTTTAAAAAACAAAACAAAACAATAAAATTCCAAGAGGTACTGAAATTTTGTATCTGTAAGTGAAAAACTACTGTGTTGTTACATTGATGATTTGAGTTCAGTGTTCTGAAGTCTGAGTGTTACAACTTGGCAAGGTTGCAGAGCAATGACAGATATGTGCGTGCAGGTAGTTTTAATTCAAGTCAATTTTGAGAAGGATGTTTATGATCAGTGTAGTCTTGAGTTGGTCATGGTTTTCACTTGCTGCTTTTGTTTTGCTCTTAAATTATAAATTAGTCCGTTTGGCTTTATCCTTATCATTTTACAGTTGCATTGTTACATGTGCATTCAACTTATGCTAATTCAGCTGTAAATGTTTAAAAATAATGAGTGATATTTTTTTTCATGCAATATTCCCTTAAATACAGGCCAGACCCATTTCTTCTGGCATTCAACTGAAGAAAGCAGCAAATTCTTCCAACACTGCAGGAAAACTGGCAGTGTTGGGTGTTGTGAAAGATCCTGCAGTACTCAAAAAAACCATATGTGCTTACTGTGTGTGATGTTTAAATAATTTTCAAAGGTAATTTTGTCTTAACCTCAGCCTTGATTTTAGAAGCCAAGCCTTGCATAAAAGGTGACTCTCTGCAGTTTGTTGTGAATTCTTTGGCCAGATTTTTTGGGTGTTAGGGGTGCATTTTATCAACAGTGTTTTTGGGCTTATAATTTGCTAATAGTGAGGATTGAAGTCCTCTATGTTTTGCTGTACAAATGTGAATCATTCTTGACCCTATTTCTAACAGCAAATAGATGTATATTTCTCCCCTCCCTATGTTTATATGGTGGCAGTCCATTTTTACCATTGAGTTCGCTCTATTGGAAAGTAGTAATGGGTAGAAATATGGGCTGTGTTAAATAAATTGGAGAGCTACTTTCTGGCTTAAAGCACATTTTGTTTCCCAGAGGTGGGGAGTCCATGGGAGTAGGGATATGTTGGTTTACTTCTGAACATTTATTCAACTGATCAATGGTGGAATTAAGTCTCTCTTGTTATTCTTCTAATATGAAAGCTTCTAATTGCAAATGCAAAGCACTTATGGGGCACTTTGACTCCATCAGATTTGTGAGATGAACATTTAGAGCCCAGTGGATGTTTGTCCAAAGGACCCAAATGGGCAATTCACAAAGGAGTAAAAAGCCACACACACAAAAAAAATGAATAAACCTAGTATTCGAAGACTCAAAAATTAAGAGGTTATCCTTTATCTTATTAAATTGGCAAAACCAAAAACGATTCAGATGCCCAATGTTTCAAAGTTACAGTGACCTAGTACATTTGGACATTGCTGTTGATGTTTTTGTAAAAGTGACCTTCTTAGAAAGGGGATTTGGCAAAGTTACCAAGATCTGCAAGAATGCTCATATCCTTTCTTTCAGTCCTCTGGGAAATCTAATTCCCAGGGAAATTGAAATTATGGGTAAGGATATTCAGTCCCAGCATTATTTAATTTCTGAAACAGTTGGAATAACTTCAAAGATTCAACAACAGGAAACAGGTTGAGTAAGCCACAATTTAACCATTCTAGGAAATAAAGTGCAGCCATTCAATGGCTGTAGAGACCATATAGCAAAGTGGAAAAAAAGGTTATACCAGGTTACATGGAAAAAGGTCCAAAATCAAATGAATACTGTGATGAGAACAAGGTTAAGCATGTTGTAACCGAGGTAATACCCAAGTGTCATTAGTTGTGGGGTAGAGCGTTTATAGATGCATTTTCTTTTCTGTTTCTTTGTTTATAATTAAAATCTTCATCAAGGTAAGGAGAACATTAAGGAATTAGATAAGGCTATGGTAGGATGAAAATGAGATGCTTGGGAAGACTTTGTTTTTAATCCGAGGGGATGTGTCAGCTTCTTTTGGTGTGCCGCCTGGTTCTGCTAACCGTTCATTTGCTGTGTAAGTGCACACAGCTTTCCAAGATGCCCGGGTATGAATGAGAAGTAATTTTGGTAAAGTAACATGTTAAGGCCATATTTTAAAGCTCAGATTCCATCTGCTGAGTGTGTCTGTGTTTGCAAAGGTAATTATTATAGCCTTACTTGCTCTATTGAGAATAAGAAGCAGTCGAACCCTGTAGAAACAGATTTTGTTTTTCTTAAGCATTTTGGAGTAAATCTTTTCATCATCAAATGTTTTGACTCTGACTCCTCATTTTAAACCTTTGAATCATTTTTATTTACTTTGTTTTTAAAGGTACTGTCCTACCTTTGATGTTGTCAGTTGATACCAACTTAAAAAGATGGATTTACAGTTGATACATAGTTGTGTATCTGTTGTATACAAAAGCATGTATTGACTCATGCTTTCAGGAAATGTATAATATTTACTACCATTTTCCATATATAGATATACATCTCTCAGAGATAGCTACTCATTAAATAACTAGGATCACACATGTTTGGGTAAATGTTAACATTTTGCATAAATGCTTGTTCACGCATTTAGGGTGGATCTTAGCCAATAAAGAGGCTTATCTATTCCAGTATTGACCTCTCAGTTATATTTTTTATTTGCATTTTCCTTATTATTCTAGAAGAAACTTAAAATTACTTTATGGGGTGGGCGTGGTGGCTCATGCTTGTAATTCCAGCATTTAGGGAGACCAAGGAGGGAGGATTGCTTGAGACCAGGAGTTAGAGACCAACCTGGGCAACATAGTGAGACCCCATTTCTACAAAAAATAAGAAAGAAAAATCAGCTGGGTATGGTGGTGTATGCCTATGGTTCCAGCTACTGTGAGTGGAAGTACACTTACATAGGCAGTGAAGTGGTGAGCATCTGAACAGAGAACCAGGTGGGAAAGGAAAGGGCAAGTGCAAGAGAACTGGAGGCTTCTTTGAGATGAAGGAGGCAAAGATTTGGTTTCAAGAGTTTCGGCTGAGAGACAGGGAGAGGAAAGGAACATGTATAAGGGGAACAGTGACAGCCTTAGTTTCTTTTTGGGCTGGTGCAAGGAGAGAGAAAGAAAATAAGATTGCAGGTCCTCTGGTAAGTTTAGAAGTTTCAGGGAGGGTTTTACTGTGCAACGTCTTCTTTTTTTTTTTCTTTTTAGAGAAGGGGTCTCACTCTGTCACCCAGGCTAGAGTGCAGTGGCATGATCATAGCTCACTGTAGCCTTTAACTCCTGGGCTCATGTGATCCTCCTGCCTCAGCCTCCCGAGTAGCTGGGACTACAGGTGCATGCCACCACGCCTGGCTGACTTTTCTTATTTTTTTTTTTTCAAGACAGACAGGGTCTCATGTATTGCCCAGGTAGGTCTCGAACTCTTGGCCTCAAGCCGTCCTCCTGCCTCAGCCTTTGAAAGTGCTGGGATTACAGGTGTGAGCCACCACGCCTGGCCAGTATGCAACATCTACTTTAAGAAATGCTTAAATGTTATTTGTGGGTAGAAAGCTTTTGTGCCACGACCTTCTCCTCCTCATAGGGACTATCTTCAGTGACACCGAGAGCTGAGTTCTGTTTTTCTCATCTTTAGCATTTCATGTTCCTTACCGTTTTTTTTTTCTTTCTTGAGAAAAGAGGACAATTTCTTACAGACTTTAAACCCTCCAGAATTAGAGATTATTGTCCATTTGAAATATCACCAACACAGTGAGAAAGACATGCCTGTCATCTACTAGGAATCTTTGCTCCAATTTTTAAATGAGGAATTATTCAGCAGTAACTCAAAATTCCAGCTCAGCAACCACCTTTGTAACCTTGCATGTGGATTTCCTTATCTGAGACTTAACCTGCAAGTGTTACGCTTATCTACTTGGATGGTAATCATGTCTTACTTTTTTTTGGAACAGCACTGATTTGAAGTCAGAGGATCCTCTCAGGCCCCTCACATCCTTATTTTTGCTGTGCAAATTTTGTCATTTGGATATTATCGTAAGACTGTCAGAACTTTTTATCACTGCCACGTTTGGGAGGCCTGGTTTTATGAGGTAACTGTCAATATTTCATATAGCCTTTTTTTTTTTTTTTTAAATGCCATATTCTTCTGAGCAGTGTTTCTCAAACTTTAATGTGCACGAGCCTCTGGGGATCTTGTGAACATGCAGCTTCTCATTCAGGAGGCCTGGGTGGGGCCTGGGAGTCTGCACTGCACACCTGTTCCCAGGTGATGCTGATGTCGTTGGACCATCAAGGACCAGGAGTGGCAAGGCTCTGTGGGAAGTATACGTCTACGTCAATTACAGACTTTGAAAATGAATTAACTTTTTTGATGGTAGGAAGGAACTTCAGTGCTCCTGGTTTTTAGTGTTAGTTTGATATTGCTGTGAGAGCAGATTTAGTTTGCTCTGTGCTTTCCATATTGCTGAAACATCAGAAAGAATCCCTTTTCCCCCTTTCTTGAGCCCGCATTATAGAAATACTAATTTTGGGGAAAAGTTTTACTGATTAAAATAAACTTGGAAGTTTTACTGATTAAAATAAACTTGGTATTTGAATAGTGTTGTTCTTTCTAATGTTAAGGATACCTGTTTGGCTTAATACCAGCTGCAAAATAAAGTATGTTTCCAAATGACTTTCGGGAAGCTGATTCACAATAGTCTGTAGAAAATCAGCAAGTTTATCTTAATAGTTTCAAAAAAAAAAAAAAAGTGGTGGCTTCCTTTAATTTTGAATCATGAGAGCATAGTGGAATAAAATATTTGGTGAATAATATTGGAATTGGATTAGTGACATTTTAAATATAAATGTGTATCCTATTTTGGTGCCAAACGATTTGAAACAAAAGTCGTTGTAGGTGCTTGAGAAGGTAATCATAGGCCAAAAATAAAATTTTTCTCTCTCTGGGAGGTTGACTCCTGATTATATCTCTTTTAGAGACATATCTATAAATAGATATTTTAAATAAAGAAAGGGAAATAGAGAAAAATCAGTTTAAAAAATAGGTCAAGTAAGCATTCAGTTAGTCTGATCTCCAACATTCATTCTCCTTGTGTTGCCCATGCTTTTTGAAAATCTCTCTCTACTTATTGCTAACATTTAAGGTACTTTTTTAAAAGTATTGGATGGGTACGTTGAAACTTAAGCTGTGTCTTTGATGTGTGGAGTTGTTCGGTCCCTTTCTGAGTATTAAATCAAGTGTTTTTTTCAGTTCTGCTAAAATAATCACTTGGATTATTTTCCATTCGTATTTTTAATATAATTGAGTCTCTCGGGGCACCACTTTACATTTGCCAACTCTAGTATGATTTCCTTTGTTCAAAGACCTCATGTAGTTCTATTTGTCACGAGTGTTGTAAATAGTGACTCGCTCAGGTTGTGTCATCTCCCCCATAGCAGCGACAAAAAAACCATATATATGCACACATATGCATATCAGTTGTTTAGTGTGAAAATACTCCTTGCCCCCTTGTTCTCTTAGCATCCACAGCTGTGAAGGATGCAGACGGCACCGCCTTTGCCCGCCAGCTCCTTTAGCAAAGGCTTCCGTAGCAAATGTGGGACATTAGCTGTCTTGAGAGGGTGGATTCAGACCTAATAACGTGTACTATGCAAGATCTGTTTATATCCCGCTGTGTTCATTTGGTTTGCTCCATCAGTTTAAATGGGGTTGAGTATCTATTTTGTACCGGGCATTGTAATCCGATGTGAGTTGAGCTTGGGTTTAACATGTATTTCTGCTGTAGAACTGACCCAGGCATCGTGGAGTTGTTAGTAAAAGCAGAAACCACGGGACACGCTCATCCTTGGTTTCTGCTGCTCCGTTGAGGTGATTCCAGGCCATCCTGCCTTCCAGTCTGCAGAACTTCCTTGGTTTCCCCTTGGTGATGGGGATCCATGACTTCTTCCCTCCCGAGGGTCGATCCGAAGTTGTCTCCAGGTGTGAGGCTGATCATCGGCTTACCCCGTGAGCTGTTCGGAAATAGTGTCATTTCATTTGCCGTGTTCTAGGAAGCTCCATAAAGCAAGGCCTGAACTCACTGTTGAAAAACTCCTTTGTTTCTCCCTAAAAGCACAGGATGTTTACTTCTATCAGATCAGTTCTTTTCGGTATACCAGCCTGAACATGTGTGTGTCTTTGCCTAAGTACCTATTGCTTCATAAGATAACACCACAAAATTGAACAGAGTTAGTGAAAAACTGTTCCTTGGTTGGCATCGAAACCAGATACCAAAGAAAAGCAAGTGATTGTAAGACTCACGTGGGTAGGGCTGACTGACGTTATTTTTCTTTCTCAGGTTTTTTTTAAATTTTTTTTTTTTTTTTTTTAATTGTAGGGGTTTGTGAGGAGGTGTGCTCAGTTGCCTTGTTTTTGTTGAGACAGAGTCTCACTTTGTCGCCCTGGGAAGGGTGCAGTGGCATCATCCTCGCTCACTGTAATTTCCAACCTCCAAGTGCTCCCTCTGTCTCAGCCTCCTGGATAGCTGGGGCTACAGGCACATGTCACGATGCCTGGTGGCTGGGTTTTATTTTTTCCTTTCTTTTTAGTAGAGACAGGGTCTCACTCGTTCTCAGGCTGGTCTCCAACTCCTGAGCTCAAGCCATCCTCCCGCCTCGGCCTCCCAGAGTGCTAGGATTATAGGTGTGAGCCACCGCGCCCGGCCTCTTTCTAAGTTTTGTGTAACAATTTTCTGTTTAAAAAAACAAAAAAACTTGTTTTGCACTAACTACATGCTTGAGAGCAAGACTCCGTTCCTTGCGTAGTCATGATCTAGACGGTGGTGATAATAATAGCAAACCTTAATTGTGCACCCCTTGTGTGCCAGGTACTGTTATACTATGTGGGGGACCCCTTTAACCTCACAGCGATCCCGTCTGGTGGGTGTGGTTATTGCTGTTGTCCTCAAATGAAACGGGGAAACCGAGTGATGTTGAGTCAGCGGCTGGGACCGCAGAGCTGAATTCTGAGCCGAACTGTTCACCTTCCCGCTGCACCCTGTGTCGGGCAGATTCGGCCTTGGCAGCTCTTTGTCCATATTTGCCTTCAAAGGCTGGAACATTTTAATCAAAGGAGTGTAAATCCTGAATGTGCTTGCATGTTCTAAAATGACAGATTCTAATGCGAGGTAGTATCCCTTCCTCCCTCCCGCCCACCTTTTTTTCCCCAGAGGGGTACTTTAGCTTCATTGCAGGACAACCTTGTAGACTTTTAGAGCTTTGAGTTCCCGGAGGAGCATCCTGAAATCTCCCCCAATCAAATGTTAGACCTTAAAGATCACAGAGTCCCGGCATGGCAGATCCCTGACCGCAGGTTACAGTAGAGAGTGAGTGGTCACATCTCTGCCTGGGGTCTTAGTGTCATTGCAGGTGGTCACCCATAGGAGATTGGAACAGGAACTGGAGAATCAATTTATTTGCCATTTTTAATTTATTCTCAAAGCAAAAATTCTAGATTAGGTTCCTGTGGTCCGAGGTGGGTGAGCTGTCTGTCCGAGGTCACATACCTAATAGGTGGCAGGTGAGTTTGACTCCAAGCCTAGTGCTCTCTGCCACCCCAGTCGCCTTGATTCTCTTTGAATGCAGGTCCACTCACAGGATTCGGCTGCTCAAAAATGTGCAGGGCTCCCTTTTACTTACAACTGGTTTCTCGGACCCTCAGGGCTTCTGTGATAAAAAGTTACAGTGAAAGTTGCTTCATCAAATCCCAATAGCCCTTTATATGCAGAGTATTTAGTGGCGGGGTTGGGGAGGGGGTTGCTGAGATGCATCAGATTTCAAAGCTCTGCCCTCAAGGAGTTCACAGGCTAGCCAAGGGCTGGAAGTATAATGTCAATGTAGGAATGCTTAGAATACCAGGCAGAAAGCCATAGTTTTTATCAGAGGTGGGAAGTACTTTTGCAGTTCAAAGGCATGAGAGATGATCGTGGATTGGCCGTGACCAGGAAAGACTTCGGGGAGGAGATGACGTTGACTAGATCTTCATAGAAGAACAGATGTGTGGACGTGTTGGCTGGGGCAGCATGAGGACCACAGAGATGCAGGGATGGCTTGTGTCTGAGCAGCAGGAACTATTTGGCTGGATCATGTGGGCTGCAGGTGGAAGATAAGGCTGGACAATGGCCTCATGTCATGCAGGGTCTGGACTGTGGGGCCATCAGCTGATACTCAATTTAGAAAGTATCTGGGAGACACTGAAAGTTTTTGAGCAGAGAAATTAAGTGATTGGGGCTGCATTTTAATAAGATAAGGCTGGTTTGGTGGTAAGGATGGACTAGAGAAGGGGACTCCCCACCCCCACACCGTTCTGAATTAATGTCACTTAGAAAACGAGCCTCAGAAACTGAGCAGCTGGAGGTTTGGGCACAGAGGCACTTAAGGCTCACAACCAACTTCAGGCATGAATGGATGTTGTCAACCTAGGAAGTGGATTGGCACGAAACTAGTGCTCTTTGGAAATAAATAGCAATTGTGAGTGCTAAAACAAGCATCTACCAAGCTAATTAGAAGACACATTAAAGGAAATTATCATTCTCACAAGCATGGAATGGTTATGATTTTGTGTGTATGCGTGTGGGTTTGATAACAGCGTATAACTGAAGAACAGTTATACAACTGTGTGGTTTTATACAAAGGAAAAAATTTACACTAAAGATGTTTAAGGTAATTCTTTAAAGTTCTTGCTAATTAGTCTGCCAGAGTTAATGACTCTGGATGCATAACCTACTTTTTTTTTTTTTTTTTTTTAAAGACCTTTGTGTCATTGGAAGCATTTTGGTTGATTTTTCATGGTATGTAAAGTGCTAAAAGTACTGTTTTTAATATGAGAGAACTGAGAAAAGTTGAGGCCAGTTCATTTGTATAATTCTCTTAGAGCAGAAGTAATTTAATGGAGAAAAGATTAATTTTATATTCTATTATTGCTCTTTTCCCAGTGACTGTACTTGATTGTTTAGGGAAGAAGTCTTGGCTGACTTAGCTCACCCTTCCCAAATTCTTCCCCCTCTTTATAGACACACTTACTCCATGTCTTTCTCACTGTCACTCTGCCAGCCCTGTTATTCTTTAGTGACCCCATAGCATTGCCAGTGTGCTTTTTACTGTCATATGTCATTATAAATATTATTACCCGTTTGTATTCCTATCATACCATGAACTCCTTGAGAACAAGGCTCCTGTTCATTTTTGTACCATAGGGTATACGTGCTCAACAGACATAAAAAAAAAAAATGGATGGACTAATATATATTTACAGTAAAGTCGGGGTGGGATTTTGGGGAGTAAAAGGAAAATTGTTGTAATTGCTGTAATTAATTGTAAACAACCACACTTTGAGGGAGGTAATGTTGTTGCACTCTGCTCCCTATTTCATAGTTTAGAAATGATATGCAGAAACCTTTGAGTTTAATTAAGTAGTTGATGAAATTTTGAAGGGTGGGAAAATGGCAGACCCAGTTCTTGTTCCCTAGCATAAATAGGATGGGCCCTTACAGAACACAGGTGACAAGGGGGGAGAATGGGGGGAGGGCAGGATGAATGGGGGGCTGCCTGCATTCTTTGGCGATGCCGAATTTGACCTTCAGTGATCAGAGGCACTCGGTTAAGCCATTTGAAGGCAGTGTTTTAACTTAGAGCAGGTTATAGGGGTGGACAGATATAGTCTGTATCCCTGGAGGTCCACCGGCATGGCGCACGCTTGGGTGCTGGAGTTCAGCTGTGTCCTCAGCCCTGTTCAAACAGCTGCAGAGCAGAACGTGGGCCACCTTGGTTACTTGGCGAAGATTTGCCTTGAAAAGGGGAGGTAGCGAGCAGAGCATTATCAGGTGTGTTGAGCAGTACAGTTTGGGCACCAAGTCTGCTGTGAACTGGAGTTCAGTGCTGGGAACTGGATATTTACCTGTTTATACCTAAGGGAATCACACCCCATCAGGGCTGTCACCGTGCCCAGGGTGGAGCCACACCCTGAGTGTGCTCAGCAGGTGGTGGCATGTGTGCAGGGCTTCAGCCAGGGCTGGGAGCCAGCGGCCAGGCCATTTGCTTGTCTCACCATCCGAGTTCAGAGAATAAAAGTGGGCCAGGGCCAAGTCAGGTTTTCTTTCTTTTGCACTCTGCCTGTGACACTCTCAGAGGTTGAGTAACAGTTAGGGCTTATGTACGGAAAGCTTGGATTGGAGACTATCCTTAGAGCACGTAAGTCCAGTTAAGCGATGGAACTGACATCATAAGGAAACTGAGTTGACAGAGAATTTCAAAGAAGAAAAATTCTGTACACGTTTTTGAAAACAAATCCATACTTGCAAAGAGATTGGAACCTCATCACTTAACATTGTATATTTTCATCCTTTTAAAAATGTCTTTCATATTCTTGTGAGTTTGGAGGTCACACTAAGTCTGATCATTTCCTGCTTTTATTTTATTTTTATTTTTAATTAATTTTTTTTTTTTTAAGACAGGGTCTTGCACTGTTACTCAGGCTGAAGTGCAGTGGCACCACTGTAGGTCACTGTAACTTTGAACTTCTGGCCTCAAGTGATCCTTCTGAGTAGCTAGGACTGCAGGTGCATACCACCATGCCTGTGTAATTAAAAAAAATTTTTTTTTTTTGGTAGAGACAGGGTCTCCCTATGTTGTCCACACTAGTCTTAAATTCCTGGCCTCCACTGATCCTTGCTTTAGTCTTGGCCTTCCTAAGTTTCCTGCTTTTAGAAACATAAATGTTTCCCTATATTAATATTATTTCAGACATTCTTAATGGCTTGCATATTTCTTTGTATGGATACAGTAGACATATGTTTATTTAACTTTTCTTCTTGGATCTTTAATTTTCTAAGTTACACTGCACTGAACTTGTTTATATGCAAATACTTGTCTAAATATCCAATTTAGTCTTTAGAGTCCACTAGAGGAATTAATGGGTCAAAAGAAACAAGCTTTATGTATATTGCCATGTTGCTTTTTAGGAAGGCTGTAATTTTAGAGTTCTACCAGCATACCAACATTGTCTGAAAGTACATGCTTCATTCCACTTTTATCTATGTAATAATATAATTTTTTAAATTTTGCTAAATTTTACTTTAAAATTATAATAAAAAATGTCTCTTGTTACCTTCCTGGAACTGCACTGAAGGAGCATGTCCACTGCCGAACTTGCATCCAGCAGCATTTGGATTGCAACAGTAGCAGGCTGGGAGCTTCCAGGCAGAAGCCCAGAGAGAACTTGATGTCACCTTTCAAGATGCTTCTGCTACTTCTTGTATTAAGAAGAAGTCATTTTGGAAGTAACCGCTCATTAGCTCAATTAATGGGGTTGAATTAAAAAGGCACAGCTAGTTGAGTCTTCTCAGACTGCTCGTGGTTCTGGAGCATTCTGCGAGGGCCCGTCAGGTTACTTCTGCCTTCAGAGCTGAGCTCCTCTCTTCCCCGTGCCCTGAACACCCCTTTCAGAGGAGCTTGGGGAGTTAATCAAGGAGCAGCGTTAACCAGCTGCTGTGCTAGCTCAGGTGGCACCCCACCTGCTCCTCACTATCTCATTATCTTGTTTTAGTTTCTCCAGCGTGCTTCTTACTAACTGAAATTACCTTACGTGTTTGACTTTGTCTGTATTATAACGAGCACTCGGTTTTTCTAGTTCATGCTGGATCTCCAGGATCTGGCCCATAGTAGGTGCTGAGTATATGTTCATTGAGTGACTTCTAGAGGGTTTTTATTGCCCACAGAAACAAGTGCCGACGTTTATCCCCATCTTCAATTTGCTCCAAGCAGTGAGTCTCATGTCTTGCTGCTTCCTGGTTAGGGATGGGGGCTCTCCCGTTTCCCGGAATGCCTCCTTTCACACGAGTCTGGGTCTGAGGAAATGTTGAGTCTGGAGGACCCAACTCAGTTGCTAGTCTCTTCCACAAAACCTTTCCTAACTGGCTCTGTGCTCATCCTTTTGAACCTCTGAAAGTCATTTTAATTATCTTACGAATGCCTTGTAGCACGTTCTTGTGTTGTAACCGCCTGTGTGATTGTCTCTTGGACTGCTAGGTCTCTTTGAGTCAGGGAGTCTCTGAATCTCTTCCTCAAAGGTCTTTGGTTCCCGTATTCCTATTTTTCCCCCTCTGGAAATTTCCTCAACATTTCTCATCTTGCATCTTAAGGCGTTTTTTTGGACAATTAAATGTTTAAAATATTAGAGCTGGTAGGAATCTTGGCCAATGTCTAGTCTCATTAGGATGTGTACCTGCACTGTGGTTTTTCCATTAACTTTTGCCCCAGGAGTTTCGAATCAGCTTTGGGGTTAGTAGCAAATGTAGATAATTGTTTCCTGATTAGGAGTCAGATTTGACACTTCCTATTGAAATGTTTTGCTGTCTGGGATACGAAGCAGATGGTCGCTTATGGCAGAACAGATGTCTGTGTTGAATTAGAGCATTTTAAATCTGCTGTTGTACCTTGAAGTGTTTCCCTTGGCAAATACCCACTTCTGACCTACTTGTTTCAGGTTTGGGTGATTTTTCCCCTTAATATGAGGCTACACGGACCCATACAAAAACGTCTGATTAAAAATGAGCAATAAAGCCTAATCCAGCGTTGGTTAATCCATCATGCGTTATTCTGATGCAAGTACACTGTCTTGATTGACCGAGTAAACTGTGATTCATTGCTAAATACATAGTTAAATGCAAACTGTTGATTCATAACACTAAAAGAAATAATTTCAATTGAATATAGTTTGATTCTTCAGATTATCTATTGAGTGGCGTTATCAGTGGAGGAATTGCGTAGACTTTAGGCAGTCTGTTTGGGTTTGAAATTCAGCTCTGTCATGTAAGACCTATGTAACCTTTTGGCAAAGTACTTAACATTGGAATACCTCGGTTTTCTCTTCAGTAAAATGGGGTGGTGTGTAATAATAGTACTTAATTTGAGGGTTGAATGAGGATTACATAAGTGAATAAATGAAGAGTGCTGAGAATGCTCACTGGTTCATAAACACTGCAGAAATGTTAGCTGCTGTTATTAATATTATTAATGTATCTTTTCTTCCTTTACCTCTGAGAAAGCAGGGCCCTCACTGCTTCTGTTTTTAGCACAAAGGCTGGAAGAAGCCCCAATCTTAAGCAGAAGTGCTCTGCTCCAACCGGTGCCTGGGCTACGTGGTGTGGCGGCTGGCTTCTTCTAAGCTGCTGGTGGCACCAGTATTACCTGGGATTCATGTAGTGTGGACGGACTGCTTTAGTTTGAAAGTGTGAGTTTTTGGACATCTTGTTTAGGTTTGAGCCTTCACTCTCCTATTTTATATTCTTCTTTGTTTGAGGGTAGAGATGTCGGATAAAGGTACCGGAAAACCAGTGTGTTGAGTTTGAACTGTGTTTTCTTTTGGCAGATGTGTATCTTTTTCACAATACTACGTATTCCTTTTAGCCTATATAGTACCAAAGGCAAGGGAGGATGCTAACGTCTAATAACTGGCAAATATGTGTTTTTCCTGCTATAGGTGGTACTCAAAATTTTGAGACCTAACACTGTCTCCTAAACTTTTCAACGTATTGGAAAGCAAAGTGTGTACAGTTACGGACAACGTAGCAATGAAGATACTTGAGTTTTCCTCTTACAGCACTTTGAGTGAGTCTGTGCCAGGCCAGTGAGAAGCACAAGATAGTAAGGTGCTAATCTGGATTTGTCCTGTCCCAGTAAAACGTCTTACGGACAAGGAAATCTGCTGGCACTCCTGGTCTCAGTTTTGCCTCTTTTTTTCTTTCCAGCAACAGTTCCCACCGTTTCCATGCTGCCCTGAACACACACCAAACTTTTTTTTTTTGTTTTAAGTGACTTTTCATTATGGAAATTTTCAAAGATGCTTAAGTAGAGAATAGAATAATGAGCCCACAGGTACTCAACACTCAGCTCCAGCAACTGTATGTAACTCCCTTCCCTGCTTCCTCCTGCCCCTACTGGGTTATTTCAAAGTAAATCCCCTCAAATATATCATTTTTTTCCCCTATAAATTCTTCTGTAGTGTCACTCAAAGATAAAGACTCTTAGGAAGTTTTATTTTTAACTGTATTTACCCACCGCTATTTTTCATTCAAGGAAATTGCATTCACTGGCTGAAGGATGGCAGGTTGGCCGTCGCCTGTCTCAGGGGATTGTGTGTTAGGAGATCTTGTATTTGATGAGCAACCCAGATTTCGATGGCCTTCCTTCAGACATTTCAAAGGAATCCTAGGTCACTTGTTCTTCTGAAGGTCTTGCAGACATACGACTATTGATAATGAAATTTCTATTGGGTGCCTTGAAAATTGTAAACCTGAGATGAGCTTCCCAACTAACACACATGGTGGCGAGGCCCCTCAGTCTTCAGGGAGGCCAGGTGTGAGCAGCCCCAGGGTGTTGTACAGATGCTATTTTCTTTATATGCCATGAAGTGCAAAGGGTTGGGGAACCAAAGCCTATTTATTGGCGATGGCCACATGAACCAGAAGTGAGAATCCAGCGATTACTCTAGTGACATATTTGGATCTTGTAACTATGTGGCTGGGAGAGGATGAAGTCAGTTGAACTTATTTCAATTTTGAAAAGAAAGCTCTACCTGAAAACTAGTATTTGGGGGTAGTTTTTCTGCATAGTAAATATAGTGGCAGAGAAGTGTGCAATCTATGTTCTAGCAAAAACATTGAGTTGGGACCCAGGAGATACGGGTCCTAGGACAAATGTCATCTCTTGAGTGTGCAGGTGGCCTTTGGCTAGTCATGGCTCTGGGTTTTAGTTTGTAGGAGGTGGATGACGAATGGGCTATAAAGGCAACGAAGATTGCTTTGGCCCTGGTGGAGCGATGGTGTCCTTATCTTAAGGCTGATGAGTCCAGGGTGGTAGTTCTCATCCCTGTATGACTCAACATGCCTCTTTTTTCTTTGACTTTTGATTTTGAAATAATGATAGATTCACAGCAAGTTGCAATGCTACTACAGACACCTGGTGCCAAGCCTATTCTGTACTAGTTTTCTATGCTGTACTATATTTCTTTGGTTCCCTATTAGAAAAGAAGTGTAAGAAGTGTTTCATGTCCAGTGCTCATTGAGTTATATCTAGTCTCAGTGTTGAGTTTCGGTTCATGGAAGCAGCTGTAAGTATTTTCTTGTGTTCATTTATTTTAGTTCTCATTTATCTTCAGTGTCCATGATTCTGTAGCTTCCCCCCAACCCCGCCTTTCTTTCTTCTTGGGCAACACGGGGTAGCAAAAATGATCCTCTGTGTTGCCTTTGTTTGCATAACCTATTCTGTCTGACACAACCTTCAATCATGACCCGATTTAGCTGTTTTGGGCACACCCATTATAATTTATATCATGGGGGATTTCCAGTGTCATTAAGCCTTGTCACCCATCACCAGCTTAAATTTAAGGAGCTTTGAGGTGTGCCCTTTCGGGGAGCGGGCTCACACTCCTCCAGTTATTGCATTTTAGGTAGCAGCTCTTCTTCGGAATTTTTATTTTCTTCTGTGAATGAGTAACAGTGAAATTAATCCAAACTTGGTGCTTGCAGGATTAAAACATATTTCCATATTACACTGTAAGTTGAAGGGCCATAGTGCTTGAGTGCCCGGACTAGAAAATGATTCATCGTTAGGTGTCGTTCTGTCGAAAGCATGATGTGATGGAGGAAAAGGAAATGGAAGGTGAAACAGTGACTCCCCTAACCACAATTCACTTGCTTAGTATCCTTCATTGCGAAGCTGCTCTCCGGCAGTTCCTTGTGAGGTGGAGTGTGGTGGAGCGGAAAGGCTTTGGAATAATACTTTGCCATTTTACTAGCCACATCAGTTTGAAAAATTGCTTCAATCTCTCAGAACTTGGGTTTTCATATCTGTAAAATGGGAAGAATACTGCTTTTCTTGGAGGGATTTGTTAGTAAGAATGTATGAAATAATGGTGGGAGGAAACTGGTAGGTATTCAAAAAAGTTGGTGTGATTTTGAGATTCTTTTTCTGCATTCAAATAGGCTAATATTTCGTAGCCTAGCTTTTCCCATTTCAATACTAAACGCTGATTGTGTGAGAGGGTTTGTTAGAGTGTCCCATGTAGATAATTGTAGCATTTTGTAAATATTTCATAGTTTGGGAAGATATTGGACAATAGGCTAACAACACTGTGTTTACAAAGGAGTCAGGAACAGACGCATTTTGGGAGTAATGGTCAAAGATTAATAAAAAGGAAGTTGGTTTAGGAAATTAAATTTTATGCCTACATATTTCATGTCTAAAAAGGTAGGTTTGTCTTAGAAGAGAGGAGAATTTTGGAATAGCATAGTGAAGCTCTTCTGATGCCAGGGCAAAACCGAGGCACCATTTACTCTGAATTTTATAACATTTAGCAGAAAAATGTGTCCCTTACAGGATTAACTGAGGTCCAGAATCTTGGGCATGGTCCTAATGCAATGGTTTTTAGGACGTGTTTTCTAAATGATAACTTAGGAGTCAGCAAGTGGAAAAGGAAGGGCAGGTAGATGACGGACAGGTTATAACATGTCAGCTCATGTTGCTGTAAATTTCTGTCAGCCAGGTACTGTGTGAGAAGAGAATGTGAACTCTAATTTTTTTGGGGGCGTTGTGACTAATAATTAGCTATAAAATTCAGTCATGATCACTGTATTTGAATCTCTCATGCAGATATCCTGGAAATATGTATTTTTGATGTGAGAACATTTTGATGAAGGCTCAAAGGATTCAAAATGCCATCACAGACTTCAGAATGGCTTTGAATCAAAAACCATCGCACGTACCAAAGGAATCAAGGAGCATTTTCCTTACACAGAAATTTAAGGAATTATTTATCTCGTTTAGAACCCTCCTTTTGTGATTTGAGTCTAAAACTTGAAACTAAGATTCATGCAGAAAGGCCAAGTATACGAGTGAAATTTTAGGAGAAAGCAAAAGAGAAGAATTTGTTAATATTAGGAGAGTTCTCATTTCTTTTCATCCTGACTGTTTAGCAGAACCTGGGAGCTTGGGACTGTAAACATTTTATTGGTTCAGAAGGGCAGAAATTGTCTTTAAAAAGATGAATTTTTTTTTTTGGCGGGTGGGATAGGAGTAGGATAAGGGCTATTGTCCACCTGTATAGTGGTATCAGTCCAGACTAGTAGCCTAGTCCCGGTGCTGGTTATGCTTAGCATCTTACTGCGAGTTAGGTGCACCTGTTTGAGCCCAGAATAAGGCACCTTGATCGTGGCTAAGCTCTCAGTCTCCAGGACTAGAGCAACAGGGGCCACTGAATATAATTCCCAGATACTGTTGTCTCTGAGGCAGGTGAGCACAGTCTGCTTTGAGCCTTGAGATGAATGACTATCTTGTTGATTTGTCATTATCATTTTAGTTCGTAATTAGTTGACTGAGACAGAAAGGTAAAAATTGGGAAAAAAAAAAAACAGAAAAAACCCCCACAAACCTGTTGTCCACATTTAGGATTGGATGTTTTCTTTTTTCCCATCCCTCATCTCAGTTCTCATTCTGATGCCAATTCTTTGGTTATGCATATCCTCAAGGAGAGACTATCCTTGAAAATGATTTAATAAGAAAACTGCTAAGAAGCAGATGCAGCTGCCGACCCCGGAGGCCAGGTTCGGTTGTGTGTTAGCACCAAAGCCGCAGGTTCAAGTCCCAGTGGCACTGAGCAGGGGCAGAGTCCCCAGCTATGATGTCACGAGTGACCAGCTGAGCTTCGTGGAGGGAGGATTCACTATGTGAAGGTGGATGGCCTTGAACCTGGGCTGTGGTGCTTGGCCGGGCAGTTCTTAACGAAGCTGTCAATCATCCCTGCCTCATTGAAAATGTGTCTTTGGTCCAGTATACCTGTTTTAAGAACCTTGGAAAGGCCGGGCGTGGTGGCTCACGCCTGTAATCCTAGCACTCTGGGAGGCCGAGGTGGGCGGATCGTTTGAGCTCAGGAGTTCGAGACCAGCCTGAGCAAGAGCGAGACCCCATCTCTACTAAAAATAGAAAGAAATTATATGGACAGCTAAAAATATATATAGAAAAAAATTAGCCGGGCATGGTGGCACATGCCTGTAGTCCCAGCTACTCGGGAGGCTGAGACAGGAGGATCGCTTGAGTTCAGGAGTTTGAGGTTGCTGTGAGCTAGGCTGACGCCACGGCACTCACTCTAGCCTGGGCAACAGAGTGAGACTCTGTCTCAAAAAAAAAAAAAAAAAAAAAAAAAAAAGAACCTTGGAAAAATGACAGTCTCACTTTGTTCATAAGTTTTAAGGATTTCTTACATGTAGTCTTGCATCTTTACAGTCAGAGGTGTAGGAGGTGTAGGTCCTTGCCAATAAGCCCAACTCATGTTCTCATCACCGTTTTCATCCTTGGCTTTAGCTGTAGTGTCTCTTCCTGTTATTAGTTACTCCTAGATGCCATTTATTAAAAGGGGGAAGGTTATTTGTATGACAGTTATTTTTTTTTTGAGACAGAGTCTCACTTTGTTGCCCAGGCTAGAGTGAGTGCCATGGCGTCAGCCTAGCTCACAGCAACCTCAAACTCCTGAGCTCAAGGGATCCTCCTGTCTCAGCCTCCCGAGTAGTTGGGACTACAGGCATGCACCACCATGCCCGGCTAATTTTTTCTATATATATTTTTAGCTGTCCATATAATTTCTTTCTATTGTTAGTAGAGATGGGGTCTCGCTCTTGCTCAGGCTGGTCTCGAACTCCTGAGCTCAAACGATCCGCCCACCTCGGCCTCCCAGAGTGCTAGGATTACAGGCGTGAGCCACCGCGCCCGGCCTGACAGTTATTTTATTTTATTTTTTTTTTTGAGACAGAATCTCACTCTGTTGCCCGGGCTAGAGTGAGTGCCGTGGCATCAGTCTAGCTCACAGCAACCTCAAACTCCTGGGCTTGAGCGATCCTACTGCCTCAGCCTCCGGAGTAGCTGGGACTACAGGCATGCGCCACCATGCCCGGCTAATTTTTTGTATATATATATTTTAGTTGTCCATATAATTTCTTTCTATTTTTAGTAGAGACGGGGTCTCACTCTTGCTCAGGCTGGTCTCGAACTCCTGACCTCGAGCGATCCACCCGCCTCGGCCTCCCAGAGTGCTAGGATTACAGGCGTGAGCCACCGCGCCCGGCCCTGACAGTTATTTTTGATGAGATGTTGTACATGTGTAGTTTAAAGTCAAGGGATTGTCTGTCATCCAACACAGTCTGAAGTAGTTTTTGGAAGTTGGCATGGTTTCATTTTAGCTTGTCCAATTTGTTCAGAGAAGCATAGCATTTATAGATGTTAGTGGAAGAAAGAAAAAGATAATATGCCTGTTTTTAAAGTTAGCAATTTTTAACAATTGTATCTATGATATGAAAAGGACAGATTCATTGCAACAAATATCCTTTATTAATAAAGCATGTCATGTATAGCCATGTGGGTACATGCACAATAGGTAAATATAAAATACGGTTCTTGCTTTCAAGGAACTTATTTTGGGAAGTAAGGGGCAAGGTACAAGATGTTTTCTAAGTCAGGGTTTGTAGGAGTAGGCATCTATTGCTTACAGTTTTTAGTGTAACGTTGAACAGATACTTGCATGTTTTCCAGTAAATTAATGATCCAGTAACATAAAACATTCCATATGTTGACTGACTTATGGTGATTACTTTTTGTTTTTTTCTACATTATCATAAAAACCATAAAAATAACATAAAAATATGTTATTTAGAGGAAGCTACTTTAAAAAGTTTTCATAAGTGTGACCATTTTTGTCCTGTTAACATGCTATTGGTCTGACAAGCACTCCTACTTTCAGATAGTTTTAAAAAGTATCCTAGATCAGAAATATTTGCTCCTTTTTTTTTTTTGAGACAGGAACTCACTTTGTTGCCTAGGCTAGAGTGCAGTGGTGTCATGATAACTCACTGCAACCTCAAACTCCTGGGCTCAAGTGATCCTTCTGCCTCAGCCTCCTGAGTAGCTGGGACTACAGGCATGTGCCACGATGCCCAGCTAATTTTTTTCTATTTTTGGTAGAGACAGGGTCTTGCTGGTCTTAAACTCCTGACCTCAAGCGATCCTCGTGTGTCTTGGCCTCCCAAAGTGTGTTAGGATTACAGGCATAACCCTGCCTTTGCTCCTTCTTAAGTTTGTTTGTTTCTCCTTATACTTTTTCCTTTGAGATCACTTTTGTGGCCCTGCTTTTGTGTGGCTCTTCCTGTCTGTGAATCTCTGCTTCTCTGCATGGCCAGATTTGCTGGTCTGGAGGTACAAGAGGATTTGAAGCAAAGATCCTCTTGGATTTTATTAATAAGACATCTGAACATCCAGAATTCACACAGCCCTCTGCTATGCCCTGGTGGGATGGGCTGCTGGGAGGATATTCTTATCAATAAATAGCTAAATATTTACTTTTATTTGACTGGGTGATCTGATGCATAGCAGCACAATACAAAATTGCATTATTCGCCAGAGCATGAGTTACTTTCTGTAAGTGTTATCCATGTGGTTAGGTCTTTAGAAATGTTTGTGCCTTTGCCATTTTAAATGACTACACTCCGAGGCTTCATTTGTGATCTCGTCTTACATAGGCAGTTTGCAAAGGTAAAGTTAATTGGTGTGTTCCAACAGTTGACATGGCGCTGTGGGTTCACGGTCAGCACCAGTGTGCCTGTTCTTCAAGGTTTGCCTGGAGCTTATCTGCCAGCTTCTCCAAGGGTGTCCTAGGCTCTTAGTTTGTTTTTCCATTTGTCAATCCAAGTGCCCGTGGGTCGTGGGTAGAGTGTCATGCAGCTTTGGTCCTCATTTGGTTGTGTGTGAGGAAGAGACTTCATTTGTACACACAGCCATCAGGATCTGAGCTGGAGCTGCAGGAGGCAAGGTGCTTTCTGGATTCAGGGAGGACCAGCCCCGGGGCTGTATCCCTGGGACTGGAAACAGCAACAGGCAGAGGTGATGGAAGTGCATTAAGGAGGAGGCTTTCACCTGCTGCTCTAGGTAATTTTTTTCCATTATAAAACATTTCATGATGGAATATCTGGAAAAATAGGTAGTGTTAGAGAAAGAAAAGACTTTTCACTCTGACTCTGAGACTGATCTCTGTTAATGTTTTGGCGTAGAAGGATAGGCTTTCTTGAAACAAAAGCTTTGGTATTCCCAGACAGCCCCTCCTCTGCATATGGAGATAATAACCCCAAATCAAAGCACTGTCTTTGGGTAATTACTGAATTCCAATCTTTGTAGTTTTAGTTGTGTGGCAGGTAATAGCATCTCTCTTTTGATTAAGGACAGGTGTGTCTGTTGTAAGTTGTACAGTGCATGGTCTGGCACTTGCATGTTGTTTGACTATTTTGTGAAGAGATTCTATTGAATTGAGAGACAATGAGTATTTTACATAAGTGTGATTACATTTGATCACATAAAATACTTTAAAATGCCATGGCTGGTCTTCCTATCAGCTCTGACTTAGCTTCAGATTTTTTTTTTTTCCATGAGAATATTAGCTTTTGCTATGGTTTCAGGAACATTTAAATGTCTTTTCTTAAAAGCTCATAACATAAATAATATAAAGGACTGACTTGTGTCAGTAGAGCAGTAGTCTGTGCTTCATGCCAAATTGGAAATACTGTGTGCACAACATGCTGACTTGAATAAGTTATTTTCAAGTTGTCTTATTAAGGTTTGAACTAGGGATGGAAAGAAGATGGCCTTTGTCACATACTTCTTTAATGTAATTAGAAGATGAGTTCTCTTTGGGTAGATTAACCCATGTAGTATATTACAGTTTTACAAGTAACCTTAGAAGCTGGGTTTTTCTCATGCCATAGAAAAATTCCCTGCAAAAATAAATTGTTATTCTGTAAGAAAATATGACTGCAATGTCATATACTGAGAAAAGCATTAGATGAACAAATTAGGAGAACTAATGTCTGAGATGCATAGGCAACTCTGCCTCCCTATCTTAGAAGCATACGGTGGTCCGCAAAGTCGAGGTATTATTATTTCGACTATGATCTTCATCAGCACACTAACCAATTCCATTTTGATTAGGTAATTATGTGCCAGGTACTAGGCTGACTATTTTTACTACATTTATTAATACTTATAACAACTCAGTGAGGGTGTAATCCTCATTTTGCAGAGAAATGGATGGATTTATGGAACATAAGTACCTTCCCTGAGATCCTATCAACAGTGCGTGGAAATGATGGGTTTGAACCTGGTTTTGTCTGATGGCAAAGCCGATGTGCCGCTGTGGGCCTCCCACTCCTAATTTACAGTACAAAGGAGCATAGATGAGAAACAAAATGACTCTTACGTCACTGCCAAGAATAACCCGAGCTGACATTAGAAAATGTATAAACATTTAGAAGACTTAATTAGTACAGAGAAGAAATAAGGTTCTCTGCTCCTGACTGCTCTCCTCTAAATGGAAACATGTGAATTGTGTCTTCTGTATAAACTTCTAATTTTCTATGGTTTTAGGGGAGTGTATGTGTGTGTGAGTGAGAGATTGAGACAGACTGAGAGAAAGAAGATGTGAGCCCAGTGTTGGCACTGTAACTAGTGTGTCTGTAGCTTTCTAGAAATGGAATTTCTGGGCCATTTTATTTTGAAAATAATCACCCTCTTCTGTTTTTACTTGAAATGTGATATTTTCCATAAATTAAGACATGCTTATTTCTGTGTTGTGTATACTTTTGTTTATTTTTTTTCTCTTTTTCTCTTCTCAATCCCAAACTGTTTTTAATTCTAAAAAAGGCACCTCTGTATTGTGTTTTGTTTTCATAACATTCATAACTGAATTTTCTGCTTTTACTTTTCAAGATTGTAACTTTGGACTCATTTTGCCAAAGTGGACCCATCCCACAAAAGCAAAACAGATAGAGATTCTGCTGATATTTTCACTGGGACTGCATTGTATTTCTGTTATTTTTGGAGGGAATTGATGTTTTTAAAATTGTCAATTCTGACTCTCCAAGAAAGAATATACTTATCCAAGAATATATATTAATTTCTCTTTTACTTAAGTTTTCTTTTTGTCACTTTCTAAAGTTCTACATTTATATCATACAAGGTCTATGCATTTATATGTTTACTAGGTGTTTAAATGTTTGCTATTGTCAACTTTTTCTCATTGTGTTTTAAACTGTTTATAGTTTATAGGAAAAGCAATTATTTTATATTTTTATAACCTTCAAAACTAAGAATTTCTTTAGTTTTATGATAATTCAAGTTATTCTCTTGGGTTTTCCAGGTATGCAGTTTAATTATATGCAAACAATGATGACTTTGCCTCCTTTCTGTAGTTATAGCAAACATTTACTTCTCTGTTTAATTGCATGGGCTAGTATTTCCAGAATAGTGTTAAATAATCATAGTGTTAGTAAGCATCCAGTTAACTGTATGCCAGACTGCATCATAATATTTTCGGTGTAATCATTTGAAAGTCTACCATAAGAACATGCAACTGCTGTTTATATAATTTTGGAGACAGGTGAAGAGAAAATAAATGTAATAAATGTAAAAGTCTATGGGGGGAGATAAGAGAATAGGACTAGAGTTTGGAAGGTAAATAATGGGAAAATCTAATGGGAGAAAATTAGTCCAGGTTGATGGGTTGCACTTCCTGCTGTGGCGCTATCTGCTGATGCAGTTAGTATTTAATAACCAGTTGTGCATCAGGCCAGTGGTGTTATGAAGATAAGGAAGATAACATCCCTTTGTGAAGTGTTTGTGGCATCGGGGCACTCTGTAGGTGTTGATGAGTACAAATGAAGGGGGAATTCATAGTGATTAGTGTAGTAGAAGCGTGAAGGTTATAATGTGTCCTGAGCTGCACATTGTCATGGGATTTTATTAGAAGGCGACATTATCTGCCTTCACCGTTTCACCGCTGCAGGCCTGGAACCGTGCCTGGCGCGGAGTAGGTGCTCGGGTCTGTGTTCATGAACGAATGAATGAAGCCCCCTCTCCTTGTTCTTGGCCAGTGTTGTGGAGCCGCGGAGCTAGGTTTTTGCAGGTAGAGAGAGTGGGAGGAGAGGGAGCGGTTGCTACTTGAAGAGTCTGATACTGGGGAACTGTCACAAACGGGGATGGGGCAAGTCCTTTCTGTTTAAGGTGGGGGCGCCTGCAGAAAAGCGAGAGGTGACAGGGAGGGCGCAGGTGTGGCCGGCAGCAGGGCTTTCGAACCGTGCAGCGTGGAGGGGTTCTGGTGGCCGAGGTGGGGACCACAACCCTTGAGGGGCCGGCCGACCTGGTCACTTCGTCCCACATTGCCTGTTTCCCCGCGATGTTCAAGACGGGAAAGCGGATTGTCCAGGTGGTGGCCTCACATGGGATCCTGTTCCACGGCCGACTTTGGTTTAAGTCTCATAGGGTAGGAAACTGTGTCACCGTGACGAGGGGAGCCTGGAACCGTGAGGAGAAGATTTTTGCTTTTCCAGCCACCTTAGGCGAAGACAGCCAGGGACAGAGGGGTTCAGGAAGGGATGCCGTTGAGTCAGCCAGTTGCGGCGTCTGCCTCAGAACCATCCCATAAAAGCTGTTTTTTAACGCGCGTTCTTTCGCTCACTGGATTGTGAACGTGTTTCAACACCTTTCACAAGTGGTTTTTAGATCACTGTTAGTCACGGAACCTTTGAGCGAGGGAACTCATGCGGGGAGCCCTACGTGACCGACGCACCTACGTGACCGACGCACCAACGTGACGGACGCACCTACGTGACGGACGCACCGCGCCCCCCTCTCTGCGGCTCAGACGGGTGGAGTCTTGGAAGCCCCTGGAGGCTCAGTGAGAGTGTCCGCAAAGAATAAAATTTCTTTTCTGTTTTTTTTTTTTTTTTTTTTAACTTCCCAAACATCCTTCTGGAGAAAACTTTCATTTGTAGTTGAGATAAGGTAGCAGTAGAAATTACCGCTATGAGGATTTGACTTTGTGTTTATAGCTCCAAACTTTTTGCTTTTCTTCTCCCCCCCCCCTTTTTTAAAGGAGGAAAATAATAATGTGTTGAGCATTTAGAAATAGCTTCCTTACTAAAATACGAAACCCTGCAAGATTTGGGCTGCGGGTAGAACCTCAAGGAGAATTTCTAGGTGGGAAAGGAATTGACATCGTCATGTTCCCCAGAGATGTTACCTCTCTCTAGGGCCCTCGCCTGGCTTTCTTTGGTCACGGTCACCCCAGATGCTTGGCGTGGGTGATATTCCCGGTCCTGTTTCCTCATTTTTAAAGCTAAAGAGAAAACCCCCAGCAAACTAGTCAGAAAATATAAACAAGTTAAAAGATTGTTCTTTGGGATGCCACGCCATCTCCCTGCTCTCTTCCCCTCCCATCCCCTGCTTCTCTCTCTCTCTCTTAAAAAGATAAACTTTTAAACTTTTATGTCTTAAAAAAGAAAGATAAAACATTGATTTCCAACGATCAGATTTGTGTTCTTTATACTCTTAGTGAAAGCAGAAGTGAGAACCAAATTCTCTTTGGTTGAAGATATTTGGTTTCAACAAAACCGCACGTAGGCGTGGGAACCCGGGACGCTTTCTCTGCCTTCTCTAGTCCCTGCAGGGAAGGGACAAGGGGTCTGATGTACAGTGACCCTGAACCCCAGGAGCCCAGGCGTCCTCGGCAGAAGTCAGAGCGCCCTTCCAGTGCATGTCTGACAGATTGTTCTCCTTCTGCCTGCAAGAGGATATGCTTCCCCTTTAATAAAAATGTCATAGGAATTTATTCCTGTTTTATAAGTGAGTGTCCAATTGATCCGTTAGTAGAAACAAATAAATTCGTGTTCCTCAGAGGAGATTCCTAGAAACTTAACAGAGAAAGGGAATTGGGTATGTAGATAGCTGCTCTTTTGAGGTTCTTTCATAATTTTTCCACTTTTTAAAAAACAGTTAAATCAATGAAGTTGACAGTTTTTATCCATTACAGATGGTTGTGATTTTTTTCTTTCTGCTTTGTATGAAGCTGGCTAAAATTTGGGGCTTCTTATGGATATATTTGCAAAAGTACTTAGAAACCTAAAATTGAGACATTTTACTCCCATGGTTTTAAGAAATAAATTATGTTGTCAAAATTTTGAAATAGAAATTCTTTTCTTTCTTTCTTTTTTTTTTGAGACAGGGTCTCGCTCTGTCACCCAGGCTGGAGTGCAGTGGCTCCATCAGTCATAGTTCACTGCAGCCTAAAACTCCTGTGCTCAAGTGATCCTCCTGCCTCAGCCTCCCAAGTAGCTAGGATTACAGGCATGCACCACCACCATGCTCGGGCTGATCTCCCACCTTGGCCTCCCAAAGTGCTGGGATTACAAGCATGAGCCACTGTGCCTGGCTGCGAAATAGAAATTACTTTCAATAGTAGAGTTACTCTTAAAGGCTTCCGTGTTTCTCAATTATTTTCTAAGAATTACTGTGCTATTTTCTTTATATAATATGAGGTCACTAGGTTCACTCATAGCAGTTGTGTGTAAAACCATTTCATCTGTGTGGGGGAAGCAAGCCCTGCTCTAGCTTACCAAAGGACTAAGTATGTTTTGCCATGGAGTTTATTAATGTGGTTACAGGATGTTTTAAGAATCCTTAACCTTTTACTGCTTTTAAAAAGTTCATGTGCCTGTGCTTGTCTCTCATTTCTATGTGAATTTTTAGCACAGAGCTACCGAGAGAAGTACCTTTAATAAACACACTTTTGATAAGTTGCGTGTATCTCATTTCTATGTGAATTTTTAGCACAGAACTACTTAGGGAAGTACCTTTAATACAGTTTTGATAGGTTGCTGTGGGACTGAGTCTGGTATTTCTTGTCCAGCTATGTCACAGGGTAGGGGTTTTGTATACATTATTGATTCTGTGATGTACATAATATGATCTCCTTTTGATAGAAGACTGAATTAAAGCCTTGTGAAGTTAAGTAACTTGCACAATTTCTCAGAGCCTGTAAGTGAGACAGGCGGGATTAGAACCCACAGATGTCTGGCTCTGGAGCTCCTTGCTGGGAGGGAGGGCAGTGAAGTCTCTGGGCTATGAGGTGTGATGAGACCACTTATTGGAGAGGGTATTTTGTCAGAGGAGCCTCTAGTATGGGAGGGGTGGGGGAGCCTGGGATTTCTCCCTGTCCTAAGAATTCAAGGTTCTGTTTCCTCTCTCCCCAAATGAGATGCTGTATGCTAAAGGTAAGCTTATTAGAGCAATTGCAGAACATCACTCAGCCTAAGCAAAGACTTTTGGGTTAGAAATTGCAAATTGTTGTAAAATGGGACTATCAATTGCTAAGTAACAACAAAGTGATTTTGGAAAAAAATAAACTAATAATGTGTTTTGCATTTATTGGGGAGAAACTTTGGTACTTGAAGAAAAATCTTTTGGGACAGAGAGACCACCTTAGGGACAGGGAGACCATTTGTAGGATTTGGTGATAAATAACTGAAAATTACTACCGTTAGGTATAATTGCTAACACACTGCAAAACTATAATCTGCTTCTTAAAAAGATATGAGTCTTTAGTTTTTTAAGTAAAATTGTACTATGGAATGGGCATCAAACATGACTTCTGGTATGTTAAAATATTGAATATGTCTGAAAAAAGTTAAATTTTAAAAAGTTGTGTGGGTGAGTTCTCAAGGCTATTCTTTTTGGATCGGGACGGCTAATCCTATTAGAAATTCTATTATATTACAGAATATTATTTTTATTGCCCTACTTTTGATTTTTAAAGGATAATAATCCTGAGAGGACAAATGAAGAGAGCTTTTTTTTTTTTTGAGACAGAGTCTCACTCTGTTGCCCGGGCTAGAGTGAGTGCCGTGGCGTCAGCCTAGCTCACAGCAACCTCAAACTCCTGGGCTTAAGTGATCCTACTGCCTCAGCCTCCCGAGTAGCTGGGACTACAGGCATGTGCCACCATGCCCGGCTAATTTTTTGTCTATATATATTTTTAGCTGTCCATATAATTTCTTTCTATTTTTAGTAGAGACGGGGTCTCGCTCTTGCTCAGGCTGGTCTCGAACTCCTGACCTCCAGCGATCCACCCTCCTCAGCCTCCCAGAGTGCTAGGATTACAGGCGTGAGCCACCGCGCCAGGCCTGAAGAGAGCTTTTTATGTAGAAAATTTGAAGGGTTAATAGTTATCACTCAGTCACACTAAAAAAATTTTGTAAGATGTAGAAATAGGAGGCCTGCCCACATTGCGAAGTCTTCCTGTGTGACGATTCATCCGAGCATTGCAGGAACACAGGCAGCCCTGGGGTGGCCACTGGAACTCTTCTGGTCCCTAGGGCAAGAGGTGTGGCCTGTGATTATGATGACCGTTTGGAGACAAGATTTCCAAACTTCCCTCTCATCACACAGGTCTCTCCAATGATTCTGTTTTTATTTGAGATTTTGGCATTTTGTTTGTCTTGGATATTTTTGCGTCTGTTCCCCCCCCACCCCAATGATTGCATCGAACACTTTGTCGTGACTGCTGAGATTTGGGGACCCCCTTAGGTTGTGTCAGAGGCAAGTGCCTCTGATTTCACCCTCACCCCGGCCTTGCTCCCATCCCCGCCTTGTAAACACTATCATTCTTTGTAGTTTGTCATTAAAAATCTTTATCAAAGCCAAGTAATTTAGAGGTTTAATCAGGGAGATTCCAGTGATAGGCTGGCAAGTGGGTGCCTATTATGCTGAGTTAGTGGCTGGGCAACAGCAGTTGTGAAAACCCAACATAAAAACAGAGCTGGAAGGCAGATCTGGAAGGCACGACTTTTCAACCCTGGAAGGTAAATCATAAACGGCCAAATATTGGATTCACTTAACACATTTTTTGTATTACTTGATGATAAACAGAGTAGTATCCTCACTGTTGAATTCCTCTTAATGATGAATATGTTTTAAAACTGGGATTTGTCGTGGTAACTATTTCAAGATTTGCCTGGATAATGCAAATCTTCCCTTTACATAGGTAATGTTAGGAGAAACAGAGCTATCTGGCTTGTTGCCTTTTAACAATAAAATTAAGTTGTTGTGCTATTTATTATTATTTCTAGGGGACACTAGGGAGAGCCGTTTGACCAGAGGGAGGTGCAGGGTGAAGTGCAAGGTGACTGGCTGAGCAGCTGAGATTCCTGCTGCTCTGTCGGTTGGTCGTCTGGATCGGCCTGGGCCTGGCTGTTTTGTTGCTGCTTTCACAGGCTCTGAGTGTCTGGAGATCTCGTTAACTAGCAGAGACATGCTGCTACTCTGAGCAATTTTGCAGGCAGCCGTGAGCGTGGAGGGAGTCTGTGCCAGGTGCCCGGTGCTGCTATATATGGCAGGGAAGGGCAGCAGGGAGGACCCACTGTGCTCCTAGCCAGGGGCAGCAGCCGTGAGTGACCATGGGGCAGTCATGTGGCTTATGTGAGCCCACAGACTGCCCCCCTGTTTTCCTCTTCCCTCCTCCAGCCTTGGCACCGCTTTTAGACACTGATGTGCAGGTTGCATCTTCATGTTAATGGAACAATCAGTGCAACTTTAGCTGCCCATTGCCAGTCGGTGTTGTATATAAAACCTGTCAAGGCTAATTAGGATGTCTGTGTGGCTCAGAGAAAGTAGATTTTAGATACAGGAGAGTTTGGCTACTTGCCTTTGTGCTTCTGTGTTCTGTGTTAGTTGGCATGGGATTGCAGGACCAAGGACTGGGGATCTCGAGAAGACTTGGTGTGTCAGCAGATTGGATTAGTCTCTTGGTCCCTCACTCTGTCCATCAGTGAAATGGACGTATTGTGTGCATTTTCATCCTCCCACCTCCCACGGTGATTCTGGGGAGGTTAAGACAATAGAAGTAAAAACACCTTGGAAAAAAAAAAAAAAGCAATTCTTATGCTAGGTGATACCAAGTGTTGTCATTGAACCTGCTTGTTAGGAATTTGACTTATTGTTATCCTGTATGTTTTAAGAAATTTTGTGATCTTCTCTGTTTTAACGCTTTCAAAATCTAAAGAGTTGTCCTGTGAGTTTGCAAGTAAAAATCAGTCCTTATTTTTTGCATTGACATGTTTTGGCCAACTTCTGTTGACTTCTGTGTAGTATGTGCTTCAATGACTTCTGCAAAACTGTAAGAACTTTCCTATGAAAGTAAAGCCTACTGAATTCATAGATGATGAGGGATAATGTGATCGCAGAATTTTCTGTCCCAGGGAAACAGGGACCACAGTGGCACTCACCAGTGTGGGGAGAGTTTTTGTGCTGATAGCTGGGTATTCATCTCTGGTCCACACGCGGATGGCTATGCTCACTGCTGCATAGATTGGTGTCCAGAAAACACCACACAAACAGGCATTAGCTATTCCCTTTCTTGGTCACCCAAAATTTTCCTTTAAAATAAAAATATTAATAAATATTTGCTTTATAAAAGCATAGCAGTGAACTTTTCCATGGATAATTCCCTTATTTCTAGGTTTGACATTTTATCGCGTTTGGAGATGTAGTATTGAGTATTCCATTAGCCTACTGGTTTGCTCATCTAGTTCCATTAAGCCAAAATACTCATTTTAGGGGGGAAAATGTTGTTGTGTAAATGAGTCTTTTGCATTTACATTTGCCTGGGTTCAAAGTTGAACTTGGGAGTTAGTGATTTGAGACATTGATAACGTTACCTGCTCAACCTGTTGTCCATGTGGTGCTATTTCTGCATAAGTAGACTTATGAAGTCAAGTTTCACATTTAAAAAATTTTAAACTACTCTTTACCCTACTCGGTATAATTAGTAGACTTAGTTGATCTTCTTATGCTGTGAAGTCTGGATCTCAATTAAAAAAAAAGGATATATGTCAGTTTGTTTTTTCGTTCAAAATAAAAATTCTCCCTGAATCACCAGGAGGAGAGGGGAGAGGACATAATTTGTTGTTCTTATGTTATGGGAGAGGCTGCTGAGGGAGACTGAAGCTTCACAACTGGTTGGCTTGAGTTGGGGGGGGTGCAGTGGGGGGTTGGGGGGCAGCCCTGGGAGCTGACAGGTAGCAGGAGTGGGAGGGGCGGTGAGGGCGGAGCCAGAAGAGCAACCCGGCTCTGAACACGCCTTTCGCAGTCCGGCCAGTTACGAATGATAGAAAACTGCTTTTCGTTAGAACTAGCAAAGGGACAGATGAAGGAAGTTGTCTAGTGCTACTGCCAGAGTCAAGAGGTCGGTGCCTCTGGGATTCTTGGTCCTGTGTATACTTCCGTTGACACGGAGACCAGATCCACTGATACATTTATTTTTTACTTATTTATTTTTTTCCGTTTTGCTTTCAAAGCATCCATGTGTCCTTGAATTAACTGCTATCTCACAATCTAGGAGTGCTCTTGGAGCCTTCTCCTGCCACTGAGCTCAGAGGGAGCTTTCTGTTGCTGGCTGCGCTGCCTCCTGCCCGGACCTGCTCGTCGTCCCCAGAGGAGGCGGAGGTGGTGGCTGCGGCAGAGGGAGCTGCCTCTCTTCCCTCTTGAAGTGGTTTCAGATTTCCTTCCCTTATCCTCTTGGGGCGGGGTGGAGGACTCTCACCAGCTGTCTTTGTGTTTTCTGTCTCTCTAGCTAAAGTCATCTGACATCTTTCCTTCCTTTCCCTTCTCCGTGAACTTGCAGCGGTGTCACTTGTGGGTCAGTGCGTAGGAGGGTGAACCTTAGCAGTTCTGAGTTGCTCCCCAGCTCTTCCTTGTGACTTACCATTTCCCTGCTTCTTTGGCAGGAGAGAGAGAAGATTCCCCACTGAGCTTCAGAATATATTCTGTATTGCATGTACAGAGAGAGACTTTCTACGTGGAGAAACTTCTGTAGGATTGAAGTGAAGAGACAGTGCTTGGTAGACTTTCTATTCCCTGTTCCCACTGAATTGACCATCATAGGAAAACCAGTGGTTTAGGATGCATTCCTAAGGTCAGGGAAAGCTGTCGGGATCTTCTGATTCACTCTAGAATGATCCGGAGCACCGTTGAGGCTAGACAAGGTGGTTGGTGGAAGTAGATGGTGATTCCTGTTGGGCAGCGGTCTTGGCGTAAGTGGAGGGGTTGTCGTGGACCCTCTGGGACAGAGGGGAGCTCTTGAGGCCTTTTGCAACTTCACAACACAGTTCTGTGATTCCTCGCTCCACCCACCCCCAAGCATTCCTGGAATTACAGCATTTCAATTAATACAAGTCCAGTGGACACTTACCTTGCTAGTTCCTTGGGTAGTACTTGGAGTGGTTCATCCCTTTCCTGTTTCTTGAACAGCTTTTGGTGCAGTCATTATTAATGCATTTGTAAAACAACCTTTTTATTTTGGAATAACTGTAGATTTATAGAAAAGTTGCAAAGATAGTATGGAGAATATACCCCTCACCCAGTCCTTCATGCTAACATCTTACACCACTGTGAGACATTTGTCAGAATGAAGGAACCAACGTTGGTATGTTAATTTAACTAAACTGCAGATTTTATTTGATGGTCAGCAGTGTTTCCATTCATACCCTCTTTCTATTCCAGAGTCCAGCATAGACAACTACATTGCATTTAGTTGTCAACTTCATTTCATGTAATAAAAACTTTACATACATTTTAATAATTGGTAATTTTGTTTCAGGTGGTGGTTGGGAGAGTGAGTTACCTTCGGCTAGCTGTACTGTTTCTTCACTTCTATTTGTAAATTTTTGTTCAGAGATATCAATTATAGCCATTCACTGAACCACCTCTATTTCTACTTGCTCTGGTTCTATGTTTTGTAATACAGCGTATTTTAAGCACTTTACAAATAAAACTAGCAATACGTTGTGTGAAGGGGCAGGGCTTCCCTCCACTTTAATGAAGTGTTGAATACACAGCAATTTTGATGTGCTATGGAGCTTATGAAAAGTGGGTTTCTACCTTAGGACTAGATGGGTCTAGCACCAGCTTTCCCAGGACCAGTGGTACTTGTAAAAGCCTGATCATTCCCTCCAGCTATCTATTAAAGGTCTTTTCCTTACAATTATGGATGCATGTATCATGTAGGAGGATTTAGTCCTCTCTGTGGTGCTTGTGTGTGTGCGCATGTGTATGTATGTATGTGTGTATATAGGGTGGGGAGCAGGGGAAAAGGAGGTGGTGTCCCTTACTCGATTAAACTGGCATTCAAGAAAGAGAGAAAGAATAGAATAGAGGATATTCAAGTGCATTGCCTGTAGTAAGACCCTTGGCCTTTAGGATGAAGTTTAGAGTCTTAGCTTATTCGACAAGATGCCCACACCTGGTCTTGCCTTCCTCCTGAGGCTTTGCCTGGTGCGTCCTCTGCTCTGGGTGCTCCACCTCGGCTGACGCAGGCTTCCCTGCTGTGATGTGCCACGTTCTAGTGTTCCTGTTTTCTTAGATGTGCATCATGCCGATTTGTGGTGTGTCTTAGTTCACTTGAGCTGCTATAACAAAATAGCTGAGACTAAGTAATTTGTAAACAACAGATTTATTTCTCATTGTTTTGGAGGCTGGAAGTCCAAGATCAAGGCACCGGCAGGTTCGGCGTCTGGTGAGGGCCTGGTCTCTGCTTCAAGGTGGTGCCTTGCTGCTGTGTGGCTAAAGGCAGAGGGGCAAAGGGCTTAGCTGGTTTCCTCCAGCTCTTTTTTTTTTTTTTTTTGGAGACAGAGTCTCGCTCCGTTGCCTGGGCTAGAGTGCCATGGCGTCAGCCCAGCTCACAGCAACCTCAAACTCCTGGGTTCAAGCAGTCCTTCTGCCTCAGCCTCCCGAGTAGCTGGGACTACAGGCATGTGCCACCATGCCCGGCTGACTGTTTCTATATCTACTTTTAGTTGTCCACATAATTTCTTTGTATTTTTAGTAGAGACAGGGTCTCACTCTTGCTCAGGCTGGTCTCGAACTCCTGACCTCAAGCGATCCTCCCACCTTGGCCTCCCAGAGTGCTAGGATTACAGGCGTGAGCCACTGGGCCCGGCCCTCTCGAGCTCTTTGTAACATAAGGCTGATCCCCTCATAAAGACCTCTCCTCTTAATACTGCTGCATTGGGGATTAAGTTTCAATGTGAACTTTGGAGGGGACACAAACATTCAAACCAGAGCACTGTTTGAAGATGTGGTTTTGCCTCCCCCAAGCATAAGCTTGCGAGGAAGAGGATGTGACCCTCCCCTCTGTGGCCCTAGGGTAAGTGCTGCCCAGTCGTGGGCGGCAGATACCTTTCTGGATCCATGATGGGGCCCATGTGGCGGTGACTGTACAACTTCATCTGTCCTTTAAGGCAAATTGCAGCCAAGCACCTCGAGGAGGGCTTTCAGCCTCTGACCATTGTTAGTGCTGAGGTGGGAAATCCTCCGTGCCCGACCACATAATCACAGAATAAACTTTGGCTTCTGTTAAAAAGTGAAAGGCAAATTGTATGAGTGAGATACCTTTGACCTCACCAACTATTAGCTCAGCCGGCTAAATAAACAGCCTGTGTAATGAATTCTTGGGACCAGGTCAATATCACATGCCGCTGCTTCTCTCTCTTCCCCCAACCCTCTTCTCTTGTCATTGATGTTTCTGTGACTGGATCTCAGTGTTCTCAGCTGGGATTGTGTAGAGTCTCACAGTAAAAGGGGAAGGAGAAATGAGACTTGTTGCTTCTGGCCTTTTGGAATGTCTAAAAGAACCTCTTTTCAAAATTTTGAAATAACTCTTCATCTTTCATCAGTGTAGTTGTCACTTTTGTAAGAATTTAGATAATAGCACAGAATTTTTTATTCGAGCTATCTATTTCTGTCTCATTTCTTTTATAGTCTGATTCATGAAAGAAAAATCACGTCTAAATCAAGTTTAACCAGATACGTATTATAAATGTACGGAGGGGTATAGGAGGTGAGCTTACCTTTCATAGGAAATCGTTTGTTCGTGTATTTGCTCCACAGATGTTTCTAAAGCATGTGCTCTGTGCTGGGCCCCATGCTAGGTGCTGGGGCCTCATCGGTGAATAGGAAACACAGGTTCCTGGTTGCGTGCGGTTGGCTTATGGTCTAGTTGCGTGGATGCTGGTGTCGGTCACCAAAGGTGGGAAGTCCAGGGAGGAGCACGTTCTCAGGGATAAGGAGAAACCGTGCCGGTCCCTGTGGTCAGGCGGGTTGTTTGGCTAGGGGGACCTTATCAGCAGGATCAGAGTGGGGAGGGGGCCTTGCAGTCAGCCCATTTGAGACCCTCCTGATTTTCCCCAGATGTCAAGGCAGCACATAATATTGGGCCTAATTTCTAGGCCTTACACCACGTATTTGAATTAAAAATAATGCTTTACACTTATTTAATACTGTAGAGAATGGTCCCCGCATTTTAGAAGGTAGTAAAGTATTTGAGAAGGTAAGACATGCATGGGTAATTACAAAATCAGAAATCATTATGCAGGTGTCATGGGGAGGATGTGGTCCCTATAGCTTCTTGATATGTTATGCCTGGGTCGGGGTCCAGAGAGCTGATTGGTCATTTGCCTGCAGCTCTGTGTGGCCGGATGGGAGGTTAGGGGGCTGGAGGTGGCCTCTGGGGAACAGCTCTTCAGTGTGCATAGTTGACCTTAGATCTCTAAGGGCTGTAGGCTATTTTGGTTTTCCCCACAGAGGGTGCATCTGCTCGGTGGAGGGAGTCTGTCATCGGTCTAAGGGACTTTTTACTACCTAAAATTTTAACTCCTGTTGTGGTTCTTGCTAAAAGGAAGAAAACATGCCTGAGTAAAAGAAATTGAGTGTTTCAAATATTGATCTCTAGTTAATGATGTGCATGCTGAAGTGATTAGGGGCAAAGTGTACTGATGTCTGTAACTGACTTTGAAATGCCTAAAAAAATGAGATGGAATAACAGAGTGGGTAGAGAGAGGGCTGGATGGGTAGATTTGGAATAAAGCAAATGTGGCAGACTGTTAAGTATGGAATCTAAATAGTGGGTACGTGGGTATTCGTAGTGTAATTCTCCCATAGGTTTGGATAGTCTCATAATAAAATAGTGGACGAAAAATGTTTCAAAGTAATTGAGATGTGTTTCATTAGCAGGCAAAACTGGCATTAGAAAAGAGAGTTGGAGATATTTGAGTGCACATGTAGTGGGACTGTTCAATAGAGATTTTTTTTTTTTTTGTTTGTGTGTAATGCAGGGTTTAGGTGTAAAAAATGTGTTTTTGTGGTTTGAAATCACTGGCCTCAGGTGTTTTCTTTGTAATAAAGAATGCAGTAGTAGTATGAAGCCCCGCTGCAAGATGTGACATACTCTATCACTCTCAGCCTACAGGCCAGTCAAGGGAAAGCTAGAATAAGCCAGTGGGATTCGATGTGTCTAACTTAATGAATTTTTGTTCAAGGGTTTAATGTTGTTAAAAAATTTAGCATGAGAATTAGATTATACCTTCAGCGCTGGTTATTTTTTGTCGTGTTTTGTTTTCAATTTTAGGCAAAAGAAAAGGAAATGTTTCATTGGTGGGGCAAAAATCTGAATGTGTATATTCAGTTGCAAATACTGCATTTCTTTTGAAAAGTATTTTTTTTAAGAAAAGAAGCTGATGAGAGTGGCTCTCTTGGGCTACTTATTTTTTAATACTTTCCTTCTTTCAGAATGACTCGATTTGGGTATGATTTTAAAAGTCTTCATTCCTTGTGGAAAACACTTTGGAAAAAAATGCATATGAAGAAAAACTAATTTTTATCACTTTAAGAAAAAGGTCATTACGCGAGTGGAATATATACCAGATGTAACATATTTCTTTAAAAAAAATTGGGATTCCACTACAGTGCATATATTGCCTTGCTAAAGTGATTACAGGCAAAGTGTAATGACATCTGCCACTTACTTTGAAATGAATACAAAAATAAGGTGGATTAATTGCTTCAATTTTTTTTTTTTTTTTAAAAAAAAGGCCTGATGGGAATGCTTTTGAATAAATAATTGCATACATCTTTGTTTTCTCAGGGGAAACCTCTGAAGCCCATTTGGTAAGGTTAGGTAACATTTTGGTAGGCATTGCTGATGAAGTCAGGGCTATGGAATGCTTAAAGCCTAAGCCAGATTTGGGGGCTGGCAAGCAGATCTGTTGTGTTGGAACAGATAGTTTGAGGAGGAGGAAGAGAATTCAGATTGTGGTTAGTCACATTAGGGTTCAATGTCAGATTGAGTCAGGATTTCAATTTGCATCGAGTGAGAACTCCTGAAATCATCGCTGCATATTGCATGAGTATCTCGTAATATGGAGCTATCATTACTTATGTAACTCTTCCTCCAATGATAATAATATATTTTTTCAGATATTCTGCTAAAAATATCTCCTACAGCATCTTAGATCTATTCCTGCGTATGGAAGTTTTCCTATAGATGAGTAGCTTGGGGCAAAGGAAATGTACATCTTACGTTTTATTAGATATTGACAAATTGCCTTAAAAATAATTTGTCTCTCTGCCTTTTGTAAATACTAGGTTATTTCCTTACTATTTTCCTTTGTCAGTTGGATAGTCAAAAAGTGGTACATCATTGCTTCAATTTCCTTTAGCACTGGTGAGTTTTACTGTTTTCTTACATGCTAATATTTTTGCCTCAGAATTTCCTATGTATTTATCCATTTTTCTTTTGGGTTGCCTTTCTTATAAGTAACAGTAGTAACTTTAACTGTGATACGCATTGGAAATATATTTTCTGTCTTTTTTCTGCTGGTTAGCTTTTTTTTTTTGATGGTATATACCATGTTCTGTACAGAAATTTTAAACTTTCTGGCTTTGGGATTTTAACATCTAGTGTCTTGCATTAAGAAGGTCTTACCTCCAATTGCAAGTTATATTCTCTATTTTTAAATCAAATACTTTAAAAATAATAAAAGAAAACATTTAGAGTCTAATCTTAAATTCATCTGGAACTGATTTTGTGTTTGCTAAGGTAGAAATCTGATGTCTTCCCCACATCCATCCCCCCAAGTGGAGGGCCAATTGTTTTGACACAGCATCTAAAGTTTTTATTTTTCAAATGCCCCATGCATTTCTTATATGAATAAATCTTCACTGATAGTAATTTGACAGATCTTTAAGTGCAGAAGTGTATTATCCGTGTGCCTTTAGAAAGTACTTTGTTCCAGCCTGAGCAAGAGGGAGACCCTGTCTCCACTAAAAAAATAGAAATTAGCTGGACAACTAAAAATATATATACAAAAAATTAGCCGGGCATGGTGGCACATGTCTGTAGTCCCAGCTACTCGGGAGGCTGAGGCAAGAGGATCACTTAAGCCCAGGAATTTGAGGTTGCTGTGAGCTAGGCTGATGCCATGGCACTCTAGCACGGGCAACAGAGTGAGACTCTGTCTCAAAAAATAAATAAATAAATAAAAAAAAAAAAAAAAAAGAAAAAAAAAGAAAGTACTTTGTTGCTATAACATGTTTATTTTTCAAGGGTTGCATTATGATAGACATGTTTTAAAGGATTTTATTTTGAACCTAAGAAATTGTAACATTCTAAATTAGGAAATTAGAAAACTGTTTTATTTTGCAGTTCATTCTCTATCACTTTTAAAGCCATATGGTTTGCTTACATACTGTGTACTTTTTTCCTCTGAATCAGTGATTGTTTTGTTATTTATGGGGTTCATTTTGTCAATGGGAAATAAATAGAAAACAGCTTTGATTTTTCCTTTACAGAGGCATAATTTATTCTCTTTTTTGGTGGATTATAGATAGCTTTATATTAGGGGTTTTGAGAAAGATGGTTTACATTAAGTTTGAGTCTGCTTACCAGAACAAATGCCTGATAAAAACTCTAATCATGCTTGTCACTAGTTTTTTTTTTTTTTTTTTTTAAATTGGATCCTTTTTCTCATTAGTGACAGCATGGAAATATGTTTGCATTAAAATCTTAAGACAACTCTTAGTAAACAAATTTTTTTCCCCCTTAAATTTTGTCTTGAAGAATTCTGAGAAGAGTGATTATAATGGCACTTTCGACACATACTGTCAGCGATACTGGGAAAGTTCCACTTCATGTGCAACCGGGAGGTGACTGGTTAGTCATGACTTGGTTAGTCATGCCTTTGTGCATAGTGATTAATGGTGTTATCTTTGAACTTTGGTATAAAGTCTAAGTACAGGGAAGCCAGCGTTTCATTGTAATGGTAATTGATACTTCTGTGTTTGTAGCTGGTAGAGGTGTATTGCCCACCACCTGTGTTGTTCTTTTTTTATTATTTTATTTTTTTTTTTGAGAAGAGTCTTACTCTGTTGTCCAGGCTAGAGTGCCATGGCCATCAGCTTAGCTCACAGCAACCTCAAACTCCTGGGCTCAAGCAATCCTTCTGCCTCGGCCTCCCGAGTAGCTGGGACTACAGGCATGGGCTACCATGCCCGGCTGATTTTTTCTATATATTTTTAGTTGTCCAGATAATTTCTTTCTATTTTTTTTTAGTAGAGATGGGGTCTTGCTGTTGTTCAGGCTGGTGTGGTGTTCTTGAGAAACTTCATGTTTCATTGTCTGACCTTGGCACAAGACTCTTCTATTGCGGTGTCACCTCACTTCCTCTAGAGGTCAGGAGAGAGAGTGGGAGCCAAAGAATGGGGTGGGGGTGGGGCAGAGACACTGGTCACAGAGGAGCACCTCCTGCGAGCCCCTTGCCTGGTGCTGAGGGACAAGGCGCTCTCAGACAGGTAGCCGCTATTTGTAGCCGCACTCCAGGGTGTGCCTCATGCTGGCTATGAGCATTGCTGGGGGAGGTGTGGGTTTGTCAAGGCTGGTTGTCCATTTATCTGAAGGTTCAGCTTTTGTTTCATTAAGGCAGATATTATGGAATAAGACGTAAATTTCATAAGCATTTAAAAAATAAAATCAAAGTACTCCAAAAGAGGCTTTGAAGACATTTTGTAGTGGGCAGGTGGGCGGTGGTGCAGTTTACTTAAGACCTTCTACCCTAGAATGTCTTCCCTTTGGCTGCTTTTGCATTTACTTGAGCAGGTAACATGAACTATATTGTCAGGCTTGGCTGTGCTTTTTTAAATATTATTGGTGACTGTGCAGTAGTTTCATGTTTCCATGAGATTGCATATCTTAATGGAGGTATATAATGTTTTCTTCTAATAGCTCTTTGGCATGGGGGTCTTTTAAAGTGGGAGACAGGGAAAACACGCTGCTGTTTATATTTCTTAAGGAAAGATTAATAGCTGATAAATTTGCAAGTAGCTATTCCTTTTGGAGAGTTAGTCTTGCAAAATTCTTTCTCTGCGTTTTATTCTTAAGCTCTCAATTCTGAGAAGCTGAGAAAACTGTCCCTTGGAATTTTTTTTTTTTTTTTTTTTTTTTTTGAGACAGAGTCTCACTCTGTTGCCCAGGCTAGAGTGAGTGCCGTGGCGTCAGCCTAGCTCACAGCAACCTCAAACTCCTGAGCTCAAGCGATCCTCCTGTCTCAGCCTCCCGAGTAGCTGGGACTACAGGCATGCGCCACCATGCCCGGCTAATTTTTTCTATATATATATTTTTAGCTGTCCATATAATTTCTTTCTATTTTTAGTAGAGGTGGGGTCTCGCTCTTGCTCAGGCTGGTCTCGAACTCCTGAGCTCAAAGGATCCGCCCACCTCGGCCTCCCAGAGTGCTAGGATTACAGGCGTGAGCCACCGCGCCCGGCCTTGTCCCTTGGAATTTTTTCCCATTATGTTAATACTTGTCTCACTGAATTTATTAGGCTGACTTTCTTTGCTTACCTCTTGTAAATATTTGCAAATTCATTACAGTATTTACTTTCCCTGTGGTTTAAATTAAAAATAAAGATTTTGGTAAAACATGTATGGCATGCTGAAAAAAAAATTGGACTAGGAGTTAGGAGTTGGAAGTTTTAGATCTTGCTGTCCAATTACTATTGGATTTTGAAAAAATTATCATTTGATTTTGAACCTTAACTTTTCTCCTTTGCTGTTGATCTCCAGAGTCTTCACAATCTCTTATAGTCCGGTGATTTTAATGGCAAATAATTATTTTATATTCTTTTATGACCTAAAAAGGGTTGCTGTTTTATGAAGAATCTTAGTTTCATAGAACAGTCGGCTATAGGTTTTTGTGTTGCTTTGAAACAAACTTGGAGCAATAGTTCAGGTGACGTGATACCTGCTTAGCACCTACTCTAGTCAGCACTAGAGCGGTAAGTGTAACTTTTACACCTGTCAATGTCAGCAGTTACTGTCAAGGACTAAGATTTTAAAAGAGTTAAGATAAAAGACTCGTGTAAAAGACCAGCCCTCCAGATAAGAGTTTTGATTGCAGTTTATAGGGCAGCTGAAGCTCTCATACCAGAATATATTTTCTTTGCATACATTGTCTGCATTGCAGCTTAAGGCTCAGACCTGCTCTGTAGAAGAGTAACTAAAAGAAGATGATCAGTCATAATTTTATATTTTGACATTTCTTTTCCGAATAAGATCGTAATAAAGCAAAGAGAGAAAAAAGTACAAAGAAATCGTTCAAAGCATATTCAATAGATGCTTATAGTGATGACTTCATCATTATGTATACACAAATATTTTTATCGTATGGAGACCCTGCCTGTGGAAATTTGTAGCTGTAAAATTCTTAAGTCTGGGGAACAAAGTTGTGGAACTGACACCAATAGAGCTATGTAACCAGACCAAATTGTGGGCTGCTTCCCCCACCCCCATTGCTTTTGGGATTAGGTCATTTCCCTTCAATTGAGAGACATTACAGTAAGTACACCTGTCAAACTCAATGCTAGATTTATAAAGCATGACTTGAAGGACATGGTTTACTATGTCATATACGGCATTCTCTTTGAGAGTCCGCAAGAGAAGTTTCTTTCTGGCATAGAAATAGTTGGGGCTCTCTTTTCATACATAGGTGCTCATTAAAGGGGATTCCTTCCTCCTCTGGGCTGCTGGAATCCTTCTAGCATCTGTGACCCACATCTGCCCACGGCGCAAGACCTCATGGAGTGCGTTTTGGATACTGCCTTCGGTGTCATCCTCTGTTTTAGCATTTGATTTCTCTACTCCTGATTTATAGGTTATTATTAAAAAATAATCCTTCATTATGCAGGTTTGTGGTACCGCAGATAGTGAAAGCTTTTCAATCTGAAAACTCATTAATTAATTTAGTTTCCAGATCTAGTTAATTTATCCTGTAGAGAAACAAACAAACAAAAAATTTGGATTTTGAGAGAGAGAAAAAGGGAGAATTGTGGTTGTACATAGGATGCCTTTGTATCCCTGCTGCTGCTTTTGATATATTCCTGGACTTCATTTGATGATATGTTGTTAATGATTTTTGTGCCTGTGTCTTTATCTGATTTGGGCATCAGGTTTATGTTGGCCTTTAACAACTATTTTAGGTCTGAATACAGCCCTGAGAAATTATTTTATTGAGCATTTTAAGAAGCACACTAAAATTCTTTATGAATTGCTCTTCAGTTCTGATTCAGGCTATACAACCTATTAAAATTCTCCAAAACACATATTGAAAAAGCCCCTGATTTTGATTGAGGGGGTGACAGTGGATGTGCTTTTCATCAGAAGGGAGGATCTTTCCCTTTTTTGTCCATCTTTTCAAATTTAATCTCTCCCTGGGGATGGATGGATTACAGATGAGCACACAAACAGCCAGGAGTGAAGCGCGATGAACTAGCTGGGCTGCTGTCAGATTTCCGGCCCCTCTCAGAGACTGCTTGTTGCATAATAAAGTTAATTTGTGTGCGTAACTTCCTTCATGTATTTTTAATGAAGTGGAAACTTTTCTGGGCACTTGTCAGGCTAGGTTATTGTAGCAGACTCTTCTATATTAAATCAAGTGATACTATTTAAAGATGTGTAGCTTCCATTTTACACATACAATACTTCAATTCTCACAACAGCTCTTTGGAATAGCACTGTATCTTTTAAAAAGCAGGCTGCTTTCAGCATTTTAAGGGTTTATATTTAGAGTCATGCATCGCTTAAGGACAGGGATTGGTTCTGAGAAATGCATCATTAGGCAGTTTTGTCATTGTGCGAACATCAGAATGTACTTGCACAAATCTAGGTGGTATAGCCGATTGCACGCCCAGGCTGTATGGTACATGGCTTATTGCTCCCAGGCTACAAACATGTACAGCATGTCGTTGTACTGAATACTGTAGGCAGTTGGAACGCAATGGTAAGTGTTTGTGTATCTACAACATACCTAAACATAGAAAAGGTGCAATAAAAATAACAATTATAATCTTACGGGACCACTGTCTTTATGTCGTCTGTCATTGACCAAAATGTGACTGTATAAGGATGGTTTGAGAATCTTGCCTGATGTGAAACCCAGGCTATTACATTCAGTATAACAAACTATTTTAAAAATTAATGTACCTCCTGAGAATTTTGGATTTTTTGATTGCTGCTTCTAGGCAGCGAGAAAGGAAAGACAAGTACGGAAACGGTCGTATTCTGCTGGATAATAAAAAACTTTCACTGGAGCTGGCAGTGACTTCATCTAAATTGGGAACACTTGAATATAGGCAACAGTGTGACATATTAATACTAACTGTAAACCGGTTAGTGTAGCATTAGGATAAATAGAAGTGTATCATTTTAAAGTGGGGAGTACTTTGGGGTATGTATTTATTGGTCTTTTATTAGTCATGTGTTGTGATACATTTAAGGATTGGAGAGAAGTTTGCTGCTTTCTTTCTGAAGTGCCACTAGGTCCCTGCAGTCTGGGGAAGTGTTCAGCATGTGGGATTAGCTGGCTACTAATGTGGCCATCTTTCTAATCTATGAAAATGTCCAGAAATGACATTTACTTAGTGTCAGAATCTTTTAGACATTTTATTTGCTCTTTAATGCACTGGTTTCCTAAAGTATGTTTGTATGTATTGGAAGCAACTATATAATTTTGTTAGATATTCAAGAGCTTAAATTTGAGAGGGTTTTCTAAAAACTGTGTTTAATTACTGAGGAAAATGAAGATCCATTTTACCCACACTTAAGCCTCAGAATACCTAGAATCTGGTAAAATAGACTCAATATACCTGGCCTTTGATCCAGAATGCATCGAAAGGGTCTTATGTTGTCTCAGGGTTGACATTGTTTTTGTTTGTTTTGAGACAGGGTCTCACTCTGTAGCTCTGGCTGGAGCACAGTAGCCTGATCACAGCTCACTGCAGCTTTGAGCTCCTGGGCTCAAGTGACCCTCCTGCCTCAGCCTCTCGAGTAGCTGGGACTACAGGTGTGCACCACCATACCTGGCTAACTTTTAAAAGTTTTTGTAGAGATAGGGTCTCACTATGTTGCTCAGGCTGGTCTCAAACTGCTGGACTCCAGTGATCCTCCCCCTTCAGCCTCCCAAAGTGCTGGGATTACAGGTGTGAGCCACTGCTTGGCTGAGGGTTGACATTGTTGAACACTGCTTGTCAGATATCAGGTACCTCAGAAGACTGTGCCCAATAAATGGTTGTGAGTGAGGATGGAAGGGTTGGTTGGAGCAGGGTGAGTGGATGGGGGTGTCGAATGCTTATGTCATGCACAGTAGGGAAACCCGCTTTTCATTCTCAAACAGGAGAACGTTTAACAACAGGGCTGGACGAACTTTATTCCAGCAACGGTGTGTAGGATTGGGAATGGAGAGAGGTAAGACCAGGGACAGAAAGAAAATCTTAAAGGCTTCAAAGTGTCCATATATCCCCATGTATATAAACTTGATTTTTTTGGTTTTGGTTGAAAGAAGAAACACAGCAGTCTATCTCGTTGCTGCGTATAGACTTGCTTCAGTTAAATGGACATTGGCCCCTTACAAAGCGCAGGTGGTGATGTTTTGCACTTTGAGGTTGGAGCAGTCTGGAAGGAGACTGACTTGGGGTTCCTGGCAGGCTTCCCCTGCCTGCAGAGAGGTAGTTTGGACAGCATTGCTTTAGTGTCATCTGTCATGGCCAGCCTGAGAAAATGAGAAGGTGCCACAGAAAACATCAGAACGTGCAGCTCTTCCCAGGACCCGGGGAGCCCAGGCGGAGCAGGCGCCCACCCTGCTCTACCGCTTAGCTGTGGCGTGTGCTCTCCATGTAGCAGGAACCCACCCCATCCTGCACCTCTCGCTGGCTCACTTGGCTCCCGTGAGCACATGCACTTAGGACTGTTGGGCCAGTGTGTTTAGCTTCTTAGAATGATGTCATAGCCCACCGCGCCGTGTGCAGTGGGGATGGGTGGTCTGATTTCTGTGGGCTCAAAGGATGGTATGATGTCGGGAGGGGCCTTTACATCTTGTGCTACCCCTTTATTTTGCAGGTGGGGAAATGACCAGAGTGGATAATTGCCTCAGTGTACCCGGCTCGTTCTTGGCAAAGCAAAGACTAGGTGATTCCCAGTCCCCAGAAAAGCAAGGAAAGTTGCCAGTAACTGAGGGCTCTGAGACATCCTGAGGCCGGGGGAGAAGCCCCTCTTCCGTCTGTGCTCAGGGCGGAGGGACAGTAAAGAGACGGAATGCTGGCCTTTCCTATACACATGAGAGAGAGAGAGGCTTTTGTTTTAGGAAACCAATGACACTATCTGCTCTAAATCTAAAAATAGAGCTGAGAGCTTTAGGAAGCTCTATGGCATCTGTTAATGGCTAAAACACATTTTAGGCAGAAATCCTCACGGTGCTAATTGATTACCTATATGCATCTTTAAAGCTGGAAAGAACTTTAACCAAATTCCAATCTAAAGAAATGTATACTTAGGTACTGCAGTTAGCTGCTCCACGACCGAGAATGTGGGATTTTTTTTTCTTTTTTAAATCACCAGTGTGTGTACACCCAAGACAGTTGAATTTGGCCACATCAAGCAAGTTATGTTTTAGGTGTACTAGAGAATCTGCCTACTTGCAGAGCAGCTTTGGTTATTCAGTTGCAACGCTATAGTTAGGCTGGGTTACTGATTCAATTGGTGCGGGTTGGGGTGGTGGGTAGCTGGTTAGTAAAGCTCCCCAGGTGTTCTTGATACAGCCAGGATTGCGAAGCATCGTTTATTCCCTCGTTCCTCCTGAGATAGATTAACACTAGGTATCGTTCTCCCCAAAGGTAGAAATCCTGGCTCGTGATAATGGCAACTAATACTTACTGGGCAGTGAATTAAATGCCTTGAGCAATAAATTTTGACAGCTTTTAAAATTTTTGACTTATTTTACCATTTTAACAACTCTGTGCGTTGGGTGCTCTTGTTACTCACCGTTCTCAGATGAGGGAAATTAAGGCAGAGCGAGGTCGAGTGATTTGCTCCAGCTGGGTCCTTCATTGGCAACACCTGTTGCTCGTGCTGAACGAGCTGATGCTGCCTCCGTATTTATTGGCAGAGGCTGTGTAGCTCGTGAAGGTGGTTTTAAAAGCTCTGGCGTTTGTGCTGCTTAGGCATTTGCTCCAGAGCTCGTCTTCTTTGTCCCTCGGATTACAGCGTCCGGTGGTCTGTGTGACATGTAGCACGGTGAGTTGTCTTATCTGTCCCCAGAGCTCTCCCTCACCCAGCCCCTAGCCTTTGGTGTTAAGAGTTAATAATACAGCATAGCAATAGAGAGAAAAACAAAAATATCTCATGGTCTGTTTTCTAATTCCTGGGCTTAAGGAAAACTAGCCAAATTAACTTATATGTATTTTTTCCATTGTAATATTTTCCTGTGGTTCTATGTGCTATGTTAACTGTGGTCCTAATCAAATTATTTTAAATATAATCCTTTTGTAGTTCATAAGCAGGATGATTGGGTTTTCAGGAGTGTGCATGAGATAGGCCTCCGTCAATCCTTGTTACGAAGTTGGCACATTCCCTGTCTAACTTGCAAAAACATTATTTTAAATATTTTATTGGGATTAGGAAGAGGGTGGCCTATATGTAACCTAATATTTTTTACTAGCAAGCTTAGAAATTTACTAGCAAATTTAGAAATGTATGAGCTTAAAAAAACCAAGTCATATAAGAAAATTGAAGGGAAATAAACAACAGTGCTGTCTCCACCATTTTAAACGAGTGGGTGCTCCTGCAAGCTTTTACAAATGGCTATTATTTGGAAGGTCATTTTTTTTTTTTTTTTTTTTTTTTGAGACAGAGTCTCACTCTGTTGCCTGGGCTAGAGTGCTGTGGCGTCAGCCTAGCTCACAGCAACTTCACACTCCTGGGCTCAAGTGATCCTCCTGTCTCAGCCTCCTTGAGTAGCTGGGACTACAGGCATGCACCACCATGTCCGGCTGATTTTTTTCTGTATGTTTTTTAGTTGTCCAGCTAATTTTTTTCTTTCTTTCTTCCTTTCTTTTTTTCTTTTTCTTTTTCTTTTTTTTCTGAGACAGAGTCTTACTCTGTCACGCCGGCTAGAGTGCCGTGGCATCAGCCTAGCTCACAGCAATCTCATACTCCTGGGCTCAAGCAATCCTACTGCCTCAGCCTCCCGAATAGCTGGGACTCCAGGCATGCACCACCATGCTCGGCTAATTTTTTCTATATAATTTTAGTTGCCCAGATAATTTCTTTTTATATATATATATATATTTTTTTTAGTAGAGACGGGGTCTCGCTCTTGCTTAGGCTGGTTGTGAACTCCTGAGCTCAAAAGATCCTCCTGCCTCAGCCTCCCAGAGTGCTAGGATTACAGGCATAAGCCACTGCACCTGGCCTTCTATTTTTTTTTTTTTTTTTTAAGTAGAGACAGGGTCTCGATCTTGCTCAGGCTGGTCTCGAACTCCTGAGCTCAAAACAATCTGCCCGCCTCGGCCTCCCAGGTGCCTGGCCTGGAAGGTAATTTTAATTGCATGGAGAAAGCCAAAGATCACCATGCTTTTTTCCAACTACATTGCACTGACTTTTTTTTTTTTTTTAAAACCTTATGAGTGTTATCTAGAAAAGTATCCTAAACAACAGAGGATACGTCTTGTAGCCTCCTCAGATTGTATTTTCTCGTGAACACTTGGGTTTATTTGAATTTCTGATTAAACTGTTCCCATGGTGGATATGAAGGTTTCATTAAGAACATGTTTTTGGAGCCTGGCACGGTGGCTCACAGAGTTTGTAATCCTGGGACTTTTGTGTGGCTGAGGTGGGAGGATTGCTTGAGGCCAGAAGTTCGAGACCAGGCTGGGCAACATAGCTAGACCTCATCTCTGCAAAAAGTAAAAACATCAGCTGGACGCCGTGGCTAGTGCCCATTGTTCTAGCCTGGCTGATAGAGTGAGATACTGTTTCTATTAAAAGGAAAAAAATGTTTTTGCCTCGATGATGTAAGAACTCCCATTTCTCTCTGTAAGAATAGGAATCTGTATGCTCGTAGAGTGCCCTCTATTGGCGGCTGTGGGTTTTAATAGAAGTAACAGACGTGGGAACTCAAACTTGACACTCAAAGGGGCTCTCAAGCCAGACTCCCCGTCCGCAGTGACCTCTGTTGAGTGATTAACCCGCCTGAGGTCTGTGCAGACAGCCCCTAAAGACGCCGCCCCCATCCCTGGTCCGTGCTTCCCTGCGGTGTGGTGCAGACCCTCAATGCCTCCGATCGATACTGCAGCGTATTTGAAAACACAATGTGCTAGGATGATGCACAATGTATGAAGTGGTTGGGTTTTTTTCCCCTGCAAGCAGGGAACAGCTGTGGAAAATAGGAAGTTTAAAAGTTTGCTGACGACATAAAGCTGAGATTAATTACCACGATAGGATTGTATGGAATATATTTTGTTTTTTAAAACATTGCTTGGAATAATCAGTAATCCAGGCTGAAAGACGTTTATGATTTTAGCTGAGACAGATGTTGACTTTAAAATGTGGGGAGTCAGTTACAGAAATCAAAGGCATTGTGTTCCTTTACAGAAAAGAATAGAAAAAAGCAACCAGAAAGGAAGCGTAATGGCCCCATTGGTGGGTGGGGGAAGTGTTTGTGTCTGTCCCAGATGTCATTCACTGATGACTTTTCTCATAAGGTTACGTTGGATACATATAAATAAAAAGTAAATCCCTTCAGAGTGATATACGTATTTTTTAAATTATTTTTTTAAGGGAAAATTTCAAATATGCTACGGTTGTTAAGAGAATAACATACCTCCACGTACCTATCACCCAACTTCAACAATTAACATGTTTGGCCAATCTTGTTTTTTCTATATCCCTGCACTATTTCCATCCCATCATTTTAAGCAAATCCCAGATATCGGACAGACCAGTAAATATTTCATTATGTTCAATATGTGTATTTGGCAGATGGGAATATTAAATTAACATCCTGCCCTCTCTGCCCTCAGCCACACTTTGTAAAGATGATTCTGTGGCTCGAAAGATGGTTTTAAACAATGCTTTGTGATGGAGGCCTTACACAGGTGTTAGAGCCTAGGCAAGAAGACGCGTGGGACAGGTGTGCACAGGAGGTGTGGGGCAGGTGTGTCCCACTGTGAAGAGTGAGACGGAGCGATTGTAGGGCGCTGTGCAGACATCAAGCCTAACCCCAACCTGCTGTCACTTCAGAGTAAGTGGCCAGGCCAGTTCTTCAGTCCTCACTTGTCACAACACCTCCGTGGGTGATTTTTATGTTCGTAGTATACCCTGCTGCCCTGTGCAGAAGCGTTGAGCCAGTTTATTATTAAAACATGGATTAGGTGCACTGTAATTGGTTTCCTGTGCAGGCGACAACCAGTGGAAACAGCAAGGGTGACGATGACAGCGTGGGGATGGGCAAAATCTTCCTTGTTACTGTTTAGACCATATTAAAGCCATTGATTTCCTAGTGTTAGAGTTGCTATATTTACAATTTAATATCTGCTTAATTGACGGTATTGGTGTAACCCAGAAATGTGTTTTTTCATAGAATGTGGATTAGCAGTGATACTTAACGCTTTATTTATATCTTCCACCAGATAGCTGAGGCTGTCATACTGGATTTCTTACTTGCTGCTTTACTTTCATGCTAATTGGTGAAAGCTGGGGCTCTGACAACTGTGAGAGACGCCCGTACAGCTGTGTGTGTGTGTGATCTGAGATGTGGGACAAGGCGCTTTGGTCCCCTGGTGCCCCATGAGTGGATGGGCCCCCTGGTCACTTAGCACATCACTTGTGGACAGCAGACACTCTCTGGGAGTGCTCTCGACCTCCTCCTCAGTCTCCCCTTCTGGCTCCGGCTGGGAGTGTCACAGTGTTGCCCAGCAGCTGTGCTAGGCTGGACACCAGGGTTGGGTTCCCTGCCCCGCTGCCCGGGCACACCCTGTGTGTGCAGCTGAAGCATTCCTGGGGTGTCGGCCTCTGTTGTTCTTTTCACATGGTTTACTTTACACCCTGTTCTTCCCTTAGTTATTTGACTCTTTTCAAAGACAGGGTGGAGGTATAGGGAAGAAATAACTTAATTTGAAGATTAGAATTCTGTTACTTTTAGAATGCAATCCGCTCAACTCTGCAGTTGATTTCTTTTGGTTGCCATCGCTCTTTGTAAAGAGCGACGTTCCTTAAGATTTATTAATATATATAACCAAGTCAGTTTTTGCCTCAGTATCATATTACACAAGCTACTTCAAGGGTATTTTGAGTATTTAATATAGATTAAAAACTAATCACCATTCTTAAGATATTTCTATTGCTTTTCTGGTATAATGCAGTACAAAGTTCTATCAAATGCCCTCTAGTTAGCCTGAAAAGTGTTTTCTTTACTTCATCTTAACGTTGTGGCTTTTGATTGAGGGTGACAGTCCTTAAAGGGAAATTATTTTGTTTAAATTACAGTGGAGTTAGCTTTACACAATTAGGGAACGTTTTTATGATATAGGTGGTATATACTAAGGCATATATTTTAATAATAAATACTATTTAGGTGAGTTGAGAAGAATTTTTGATTCAGTACAAAATGGCATTTACAAAGCAAACTTTTAAAAAGTTACGAAAAACAAAAAAAAGTGTTAGTGTACATACGTGTGTGTGTGTGTATATGTGTATGTGTGTAAAAAAAAAAAAATTAAAAAGAATGTCAGTAACACAAACTAGGTTCATTTACTCCAGGGAGAAATTGTTTCCTAACATGCCTTGTACCATGAACTAAAATTTTGGTGCCAGTCCTGTTCCTGGGTCCATCCAATATAGGGACATGTTTTTGCAGGAATATCAGGTGACTGAGACAGGGCCGGGAGGTTTCGCATCAAAACAAACACCCACGTAACCACGTGGACTTTGCCCTGCAAGTTGTTTGGTATCATAGATGTTCAGTGAGAACGGGTTCTAGTATTCACCTGTGTGGCTGTGCTAATGTTATGGTAATTAAATCACACTGTGATAGTTCCTACTCAGCTGTAATATGAGAGTTGAAGGTCTCGAACTTAATTTAGATAAATTCGTAGTCCAAATCTCTAGTTGGCCTCACATATCTTTATGTCTTTCTGGTGGGAAGAAGGGAAAGAGGGCCGTGGATTGAGGTTATACTGGAAACGTCTGAGTGCTGTGTGATGGAACAGGTCTGGCTACACGGGCGGGTGGTGGTTTCTCTTGCTCTCATAGGAACATGTTTTTGGCCCTAGTTGTCCAACGAGTTTTGTGTTTTCCTTGTCTAGTCTTGTTGACCTGCTATTTATATTAGTCTTTTGATAAACAGAGCTGCTGCAATACACCAAGGGAATGTTTTAAGGAACTAGTAAAACAAATTTGAGGGCTGAGAGTTTTATCCAGAAAGGATTTGACGAGAAAAAAAAACAAAAAAACAAAAAAAAAAACACACCACCAAAAAAACGAGGGGGGGGGTGGTATGGCGGGGAGTGGTAGTGGAGAATGATGCAACTCTATGATAATACAATAATCCTTCAAATTTTAGAATTTGATTTTGGGGCTTTGGAAATGCTCACTTTTCCTCTTTTAATCTTCCATTGTGGATTTACATCCGCTTTTGTTGGCCGCATATTACCTTGTTATATAGGTAATGATGATGACATTAAGGTTAGGATTCAAGCACTGGCCACTTCCACACCGATCTAAAAAGGGCTCTGCCCTAGTCTACCCTGAGAAGGGATCTCGTGGATCTGGCTCAACTCAACATGCCCACATACGGGGGGGGGGGAAAAAGAATGAATAAGGTAAAAACCCAAGTGCTGAAGGCATGCATTGTGTCCTGGCTCTATTCTTAGTGGTTCCAACACACCGTATATGTTTTGACCTTCTCACTTTTGTCCTAAGATTTCCCCTGATTGAAATGAAATAATTCCTCCATGAAGTGTTCTTTCTCTTTAGTGTTTACTGAATTTTTGTAATTCCTGTACTGCTGGGTTGGCACTTCATTTTTATATTTAAGTACTGTGAGCGAACTTTGCATCTACCTGTGGCTTGCCTCCCAAAACCGATGTTAAAGTCTTGGAGAGCTGGGGGTGTTATTACAGACTTGATTGTACCCCCTTTATTTCAAAATGTAATTACTTTCAGACTGGATAGGCGTGGTTGTCTTCTACTTAGGAAAAAAGGCTGCCTGGGGTGTGTTGAATTTTTGCAATACAGCCTCATGGACTGGTAGAGCAATGTATGAACCTCAGATAATCCAACCCCTTCATTTTTATATAAAAGGCCTTACTTGGGTGCCCATAAAGAGGAAATAACTTGTGCAGTGTCGGGCCACTTAACCACACAGAATCATTTTATTGCCTTTTCTGTGGCTGCTGGTAGGAGGGGGCTTGCACTTGCTAGATGCCCTTGTCACCGAAGCACAGGTTTCTTGTCGCACACTGTGTGCCTTTCCAGCTTCGCAAACTACTTTTGCTCCTGTTTTGTCCCCTCCCCCTGTCTGATAAGTTTATGGTTACGAGTTTTATTGTTGTTTGAGGTAGTCCATCTGACACTTTAATTACTAGTTGTGTAATTATGTTTTGCTTGAGTTCTCATAGAGCTGATTTGTTTCCTTCCGTGCATGATTTTGTCAGATACTTCAAAGTGTCCTACAGAATATTAATAGTGCAGACCAGTTGTATTTGTGCCTGCTATATTTTCTGCTTTTGTGCTTCGATTGTGTTGCTTAATTTTTTTTCCCTAAGATACTATATACCGTAATTTCTTAAAATAAATTGAAGGCACAGGTAACTAAATATCAAATATCTCATAAGGGGAAACTTCACAGGAATAGAGAACTAGCCATGTATTTAAGGGATTAATGAATTATACAGAATTAACATATGTAATCACCTTTATGTGTATTTCATAAGGTATCTCGGAGCCCTTCTTTACAAATTGTCCCATTTTAAATGGATGTCCCTATTTGAAACTGACCAGATTACCCAAGATAAAGTCTTGAGTCATACTAGAGCCTTTCAGAAAAAAATCTAACTGGCAACAAATTTTGAAACAAATAGGTTAGTAAAGGAATACAAATTGATGTTTGACTTGAGATAGTAACGGATATCAAGGAGTGTTCTAGGGTGTGGGGGCTGTGTTGGAGGGTCCCCGTGGTTTCAAGTGCCAGACTACAGCTTCTAGAAGGATAGGGACCACTCACTGCTATAATCCTGCATCTAGGTTGGTGCGGAATGAGTGTTCCATAAACACTTAATGAATACTGTTGCCTGTCAGACTCATCAGGGTGATACATTGTAAAACATGCATATCTTCAAGACACTATTTTAAGTGCTTTGAAGAGTTGGGGCATAGATAAAGTATGTCATGGACAGATACATTGAAGCCAGGAGTTGAATTTTGAGTAAGATTTCTGCAAGTCAAAAAATGGGGACGGATTCCAGGAGGTACGAACAGATAAGTCTGAGCAACAAGGAGATCGCATGGACTGAATCGTTCCTATCTTGTTCTATATGAATATACTTATTAATGCCCTTGGTCTGTCTGTGTCACTCTGTCCCTGCTGAAAATCTTTCCTAAGCGTTGACGCGTGTTTCTTGCCTACAAAGATGTCCATGGTGCTAAGGTTCACGGAGCACCGTCTCGTCTCTGGCAGATCTTTTGGAGATACCATCACAGATCCCTCCCTTCGTAGGAGTATCCTGGGTAGAGAGGGGAACCCCACCTCTGGCATCAGCAACTCTCATCAGCAACTCTCGGGAGACATTGGGAACAGGCCCCTCCACCCTCCCGAGTGACTGTGGTCTGAGCTATCTCGCTGTCGGGCGTCCACTGCCTTGGGGGCCACGCTCGTGCTGTGATGTGGGGGTGCTGTGGGACTCTAACCTGGACCCCACCCAGCATGGGGTGTGCTGGCTTCGAGTACAGGGGCCACAAGGTGCAGCTGGGTGACTGTTGGCCCAGGATTCCAAGTCGGCAATCAGAGGTAGGTGCAATCCTCTGTGAGAATTCCTTATTTCTTAATAGACTCCTCTGCTGTCTTAGTTTAGGAACGTTTCTTCCTATTGAGCTGTGTTTAGTAGGGCCAGGTGTGAGGAATTAACACACAGTTAAGTAATTTGAGAGAATTTCCTTCAGTAAGAAAAATCGGGAGGTAGTTTTTGGATTAAGTAATGTGATGGGGGCCGTGGAGGAGCTGCTTTGGGGTCAAGTTTTTTGTTTGTTTGTTTTAGAATTCGGAGCCATTTAGAATTTATCGTGTTTCAGTGAGGTTTTCTTTCCAGATCAGAAAAATTCCTTTTGGTCTGAGTCAGCCTCTCTTGTTTGAGAGAAGTTAGTTAAACGTGAGAGGTTTTCCTTTTGTTAGGTGGGATGAGTAACCTTCAGGATCTGCTAGGTTTGGTTGTTTTGGATTATTTCTTTTATAAATATAAGAGAAACATTCAACATTTTAATTGGCCTTTAAAAACATCACACAGTATAGTAGTCACTGTCTTAACCGCTTGTGTGTGCGCTGCGGGTCCCAGAGGCTGTAGGGTGGGTTTCTATCTCGAGGTGTCCCTGACTATTTTATGTGTATGGGTTGTTTTTTCTACAGCTTTGAATCCAGCCCTGCCCGAGCATGGGAGGGAATGCATCTTAAATTTGTTTCTCTTTGATAGGTCACATAGTGTGAAGCATGACTTCCTCAGTATTTATTGTTTTTCCCCATTCTAAGGGGACTGGGGGAAGGTCTTCTATCTTGGTTGTTGCTTCAATTTCTCCCTTTCAAATTTGTCCCCTTGGCAAATTTGTCAGACCCTCCTGGAAGAGGCAGCGTGTCCCGAAGCGTGGATTTCCACGTCCCATTGGAGCCATGTCTGAGCCAAAGCTGCCCTTGCTGTGTCATGTTAGTTACGTGGTGGTGATCTTGGACAAATCAAGTTTCCTGGTCCTTAGCCGCCTCATCTACATAGGGGAGCTGGAAGCATTTGCCTTGCAGGACTGATGTGAAAACCGTCACGTGGGAAGGAGGGTTGCACGTTAAGAAGTGCCCCGTGATCGGGCCCCACGGCTGGACCCGTGTGGAGCGTGGGTGAGGGAACAGAGTGGTTGCTGATGGTGGCAAACCTTGCAAACAGATTTCGAGTTCAGGAGCAGAATGTCCTGTAGGTCCACACTGACCTTCAGGGACTTAGGTGTGGATTATTGCATATCTGTTGGCTCTGTTTCCTTCCTTGAGTAAAGCCTTCTGTTCCCTGTTCACCAGCTCACCAGGGAACCCGGCGTCCCATCCCCTGGCGCATCTTAAACCTGCCAGGACTAGAGTGGGGTGAATCTTTGCCTTGCCCTCCTCCTGGGGCCTGAGCAAGTGTATCCAGGCTCGAACTCGCTTCTGCCTGGAACCCAGTCACGCTGGGGACCCTCCTGTGGGTGAGGACAAAGGTATTCGCGCTGCAATTTGGGCTCCTTTCTGTCGCAAGGGAAAAGTATCTGGATGTCGTCTTTCCCGCATCTCAAATGTTGTGTGGAATGTAAGCTAGAATAACCACAGGGCATTTCCTGAGCCAGCCCAGCGAGGCAGCAAAGGACACAGGGTGAACGGGGGCGTTGGTTCTGACACGGCCCGGCATGTCCACGGAGTGTCTTCTGGCAGTTAGGGGAGCACAGGCCTGTGTTTGTTGATTATATTCTCTGGGAAACTGTTATGTAAGTTCTTTCCTTTACCCAATAAGGATATTGTTTTTATTTTTTTCTTTAGTACTCACCATTTATACAACACAGTACTTTGTTCTTTGTTCTATGCTTAAAAAAAAAAAAAAAACAAAAAAACAAAAAAAAAAACTACAACTGAAGATGGTCCCTGCCTTTGGGGATCTTACCTAGAGATAAACAAAACACCAGGCATGTACAGGAAATAGGCTATTAAGTGACACATACGTGGTCTGGATAAATACTTTAGGGTTGGAGCACATTTCACAGAGGAGGTGGTTTTTGAACTTTATTTGGAAAGATAATACATGATCTGGGTGGTTGGAAGCGTGGAGATGAAAGCATCTAGCTGTGTGGAAGAGAATGAACGAAAGCATGAAGATTAATTAATTCACTCGACTGATATTTCTGTCTCAGACACTTTTCCCGGTGTTTGGGGTTTCTTGGTGAACAGAACAATTGAAGATCCAGATACGGTGAGGCAGTGTTGAGACCTGTCACGAGAAACAGTCTTGGGAAGACCTTTGAGTGTTTGGCCCAGGATGTTGGAGTTTTGACCTTGACAATGAGTCACTGCGAGTGACTCATAATACAGGACAGTGACATGATAACGGGGATATTTTGTGAAGATAAATGTGGTAGCAAGGTGTGGGGCAGGCCTGAAGAGACAGGAGTCCAGCATCGGGGAGATGAGTTGAATGGTAGCTATTGAGTGCATAGAGTGGAGGGAATGGGAAGGGAAGAAACGTATTCGCTGGTTACTTAAGATGATATGATTTTAAAATTGCAAACACATTTATTATGGAAAGTCAGAAAATATAGGCAGGTACTACCCATTGTGTATAGCAATTCTTCTTGTCTTTTGTCTATGCCTATAGGTAGCACGCCCCTCAAACTAAAGGTGAGATGATCCCTTGGTATTGTGTGAACAACATCTTGAATTGCTGTATCTTGTTTCATTGATTGTACTCAGCCTATTTCTTGTTTTATATATAGCTGGTTTCTTATTCTCTATTATATATTAAAACATCTGATTCAGTACATCTTAACCATATATCTTTCTCCACATTTTTCATTATTGGGTCAATGAGTATGCTCAATTATAAGCATTTTGAAGCATGGTGCCAAATTTCACCCCCCCCCCCGTCCCCCCTCTCTGCCCAAACATGTGTGACAGTTTAGTACTAAGGAACAGTATGTGAGAATGCTGGCTTCCTGTATTCTCATGAACCCTGGGTCGTTAAATTTGTTTACAATTAATCTGGTTTGCCAATTTGTTATGAAAACCTTAAATAGTAGCTGAGAGGATCGTACACAGTACAGCTATTGTCGGGTGACCTCTGGTGGGGCTTGGCCGGGGCAGATGGGAGATTCTGTGATGAGAGAGCCCCGAGGTACATCCCTGTCCCTCCCTGCTTTGGGCTGTGTGTGTCTCTGCAGTGGCTGAGTCTCTTCCCGAGTTCCAGCTCCTGCCTCACTGTCCTCCATGGGTCCAGCTTCGCCAGGCACTGCAGCCTCGGGCTCTGGAGCCACCTCCCTTTGTCCTTTAAGTACCTTCCTGCTCCTGCTGATCTGTGGGGACCCCCATCCCCACCCACTTCCACCCTGGTTTGGAGTGTCAACTCTGCTTACGAGTCTTTGCAGCCAATTCCCTATATTAAATTCCCTCTGTGTAGGATACTTGGGGTGATTTACATTTTCCTCATTGCACTCTGAATGTTAGGTATTTATTTGTGGGGTGTGTGTATGCATGTGTACAGGGTGAGCATCCTGAATCCAGCAATCTGCAATCCAAAATACTCCAAAATCTGGAACTTTTTGAGTACTCACATGATGCCATAAGTGGAAAATTCCACACGGTACTTAATACAAACTTGGTTTCATGCAAAAAAATTTTTTGAAAATACTGCATAAGATTACCTTCAGCCTATGTGTCTAAAGTGTTTATGAAACATGAATGAATTTTGTGTTGAGACTTGGGTCCCATCCCCAAGATATCTCATTGTATGTATGCAGATGTTCCAAAATTCGAAAAAATCAGCAATCCCAAACACTTATGGCCCGAAGCATTTCAAGTAAGGGGTACTCAACCTGTATATGTGTGTGCATGTGTACATGTAAATGTGTGTGTGTGTGTGTGTGTATGTATGTATATTTTAGCTATTTTAAAGTTAGTAGCAGACATCTTGGCACTTTAAATACTTCAGAACATATCCCCTAAGAATAAAAATGTTTCCTTGTATATCCATAAAACTGTTATCACACCTAAGAAAAGTAAGAATAATTTCCTAGTATCATCTGATATCGATTCCATATTAAAAACACCCAAGTTGTGCCAAGATGTCTTTTACAGTGACTTCTTTAACCCCAGCAAGGATCCAGTCAAGACTCACACCTTGAATTTCGTTATGCCTCCTTAGTCTCCTTGATCTAGAACAGTCCTCCAGATTGTTGTAGTAGTTTTGAGACAGGGTCTTGCTCTACTGGCCAGGCTGCAGTGCAGTGGCATCATCACAGTCCACTACAACCTCCAACTCTTGCCCTCCTGCCTCAGCCTCCTGAGTAGCTGGGACTACGGGCATGCCCCACCACACCCCCCTGATTTTTCTATTTTTGGTAGAGATGGGGTCTTGCCCTTGCTCAGGCTGGTCTTGAACTCCTGACTTCAAGCGATCCTCCTGCCTTGGTCTCTCAGAGTGCTAGGATTACAGATGTGAGCCACCGGGCCTGGCCCCATCCAGATTGTTTTTTTAAAGACGGGCTTTTAATATTTTCTCTTGAAAACTTTCTATTCTACTGACTGAAGAAATGAACTACAGATACACTCTTCACCCAGAGAATCTCATCAGTTATTAACATTTTGCTACATTTGCTTTTTTCTTGCTATATAAACACATAGATACGCATTAGCAATAATGCTAATTGTATTATGTGGGGGGAACCATTTGAGACTAAACTACGGATAATATAAGACTTCTTACCCCTAAAAACATCAGCATTCATTCCCTCAAAACAAGAATATTTTTTTTATTCATGATAAATTATTAAGTGAACAGTGCAAGTTAAAAACAATAGTTTCATTTTTTTTTCCCCACCCCCCTTTCCCGAGTCAGCACCTTCAAGTGTTACCACTCCCCAAACGGTGCGCAATGCACTCATTGTGTAGGCATACCCCCATCCCCTCCCCCACCCCCCACCTCAGTCTGATGTCCAGTTGGTGTCGTTCCCAGATTTGTATTTAGGTGATGATCAGGGAAACCAATTTTCTGGTGAGTACATGTGATGCATGAAAACAAGAATATTTTTTAAGTGATCACAGTACAATGATCACATTCAGGAAATTCACCAGTTGTATGAATCTGTTACCTAATATGACAAATTTATTCAGTCGTCCTTTTAAGCAATTTTTTTCTTGTGCAGACGCAGGATCAACTCTTGGATTCGTGACACCACTGTGCTTAAATGTCAGGTGGAGTGGCTTTTTTTTTTTTTAATCAGTGCAGTTGGGTTATTTAAATAAAAAAAAACAAACCAAAAAAACGTTCACGTTATGGAATTGCCTGATTGCTTCCCTGTGGTATGATTTACCTTGGTTCTCTGTCCCCCATATTTCTTGCCCGTGAAAAGTGGTCATGGTCTGAATAGGTTCAGTCGGAGGAGGAAGCTGCTGCCGTTAGGCATGAAGGCAACAGGAATTTCGTTTGAGAAGGCAGATAAGTTATAGAAGCTTAATAAATTTGAAGTAAAACCAGGACTTGATAAAAACATTGTCCAGTTGTGAGTTATTCCCAAATGGGGTGTTCTTTTATTCGTTGTATAAAAATTTCCTGGCAGGCTTTTTAAAACAAGCTCCTTGGGGGATTCAGACAGCTCCCAGGGTGATGGGCAGTGAAAGGTGGATGTTTGAAATGGGAGTGTTGGGAGGACTCTGGTCTATGAGGACGTGTTTTTTTTCAATCCTCTGCCCAGAGCATAGTTGAAACAGCTGAGAGAGACTGTCTGACAGTGAACACTGAGACTGATCTATATGCTTGTCACAGGAGACGTGGTAACCATTTAAAAGAGGTAATAGCTAACATGTGTTTGATTGAAGAAGTCTGGGTAAGACCACTACACCCATGAATTTATGGGCTAACACATACTATGTAGAAGAAACAGTGTTTAAGCTTCGTCCCCACCCTCCACACCCATTCTGAGTCACTGGTTCTCAAACATTAGTATGTATCAGAATCACCTGGAGAGCTTGTTTAAATGCAGATTGCTGGGTCCCACCTCTAGAGATTTTGATGCAGTAGGAACCCGGGTGTACCTAGCATTGGAATTTTGGATGAGTTCTCGTGTGATGCTGCTGTTGGTCTGGACTCCACTTGGAGAACCACTGCTTTAAATCATGGATATGAGATCAGAGCATGTAATAAAATATTTAGATGAATGGTCTTTCCAACTTGGTTTTACCAGCACAAACCATTTTATTAAAAGGCATATTTTATGGACTTTCTCTTTCTGCACTATATTAGAACTGGAGCTGTTGCAAAGAGGTTGGGAAGAGGGGCTGTAGAGAGAAGACAGCAGCCTGATGCTGTAGATTGCAACTCGTTGGTGTTAGTCTGAGAGAGGGCAGACCAAGGTTGGGGTCCTGGCTGACAGTATTTATTAATTGTGACCTCTTGTGAGCAATTTATGCTCTGTGAGTCTCAGTTCTCTGGTCTGAAAATAAGAATTATAAACCCACCCCAATATTAATGCACACGAATGCATTTTGAAAATTGTAAAACAGTGCAGGTGTAAATGGTGGGTAGGTGCTGTGTCACTCATGCTGTGGCTCTGTCCTGTGCCAGCTCTGTGGTCGGGGTCCTTTCCCTCGACTTGCATGGAATGGTGGAGGCTTTGAGGGTCATAGGTGACTGTGTTGACGTGGAAGTCATGCTGGATTTGGAGGTCAACAGTGGGCTGATGTCCCATGTCAGTGCACAATGTGTGACCCTAGGAGAGATCATGTGCTAGTTCTGATAAAGTGAGATGGCTGACAGTTATTTCCTTGAGGTTGGACCTCACCTTTGATGTCATGCTGCCTTTTTTATTTTTGATTGACATGATAAGTGAAGCCATCCACACTTCAAGGGAGGCAGCAGGTTCGTGGTTTGCTTTGTGTGTGTTGTGGTGCTGAGGTGTTGGTGTTGGGTGTGGTTTGGGGCCAGAGAAGTGGAGGCCGAGGAATGCACTGACTATTACATATCAGCCCCTCTATGGTGGTACAGGGCATTATTTTAAGGTTGAACGTCAGCTGTGACATCTGACCATATGCGTCTTCTACCCTCATTGAGAAGGCGGCACAAAAATCTGTTTAATGTTTAACAGGATAACTAACAACATTGAAAATTGAGTCCTGTGTTTCAGATTATATGAAGATAGAGGCATTTTTGAAATGGAACTGATGAAATCCCGAAAAGTCAGAATTGCCTTATTATGTCTGTCTTAAGTGCCAATGATTTATTTATTTTTTTTTAAAGAGAACTTCAGAATATATTTTAAAGATGTTTTCATTTTGGCTTATATAAAGGTTTACTTACCCAGAGAATCTAGAATGATGCATAATTCCTGTTGATTGTGCTCTTCTGTTGATTTTAAAAAATGTTTTATTTGTTATATTGTTAACAGTGACTTCCTTTGTCTTAGCAACAAAGTTATCCTGTGGCTAATTGGATTGATGGATGCTAAACCGTTAAGCTCTGTGCAATGGTTATTAAAGGAATTTTTCAAACTGTTTTCTGGAAGGGGTTCCCTCCACCCCCCCAAATCCTCTGTCTTCTGTGTTCTGAGGGGGCTTGGTTTCTGTCTGTTTTCATAAATTGCGTTGGGTTCTCTGTGGGACTTTTTAATGTGGGGAAACACATGTCATTCTGGGGCATTAACTTGAAATCATTTTTTGTTATTTTTCTGTTACTCAGCATCTTGACTTACTTGACTGGTCTTGTAATTTTATTACCCTTTATATTGTATCTCCTGCCTTTGCTTTTTTCCCCTTTAGTTCTCTGGGGAGATATTTTCAACTCTTTTCAGTTCTCCTATTGAGCTTTTCATTTTCAGTATTTTAATTACCAAATGCTTTTCAAAAAAAATTCTCTTTGTGTTTCTTTTTTCTTTCTTTCTTTTTTTTTTCTTCTTTCCCTCACTCCTCATCCTCCCCTGAAACTTTGGATGCACTGTCATCTGAACTTGCTTAGGGCATCACTGATGGGTTTTTAAAGAGCATCTTTTTATAGAGTCTCTGGTTCTTTCAAGTTGTGTTTACTCTTTGTTTTGGTCTGTCTTCCATCCTTGGCGCTGTCTTCAACAGTTTGTGCCTGGGCAGCTGGCTCCGACAGGAGGGCTGCTGAGGACGGCTGGAGGAGAGGGAGGGTCATGGCTGGGGCCAGATTCCCAGGCTTTTCTCTTCTGATGGTTAGAACCCAGGGAATGATCTTCCAGCCTCTTGCCTGGCTTGGCGCAAGCCCGGCCCCCAGCTTTCTGGGAACAAGCGGAAACAGAAGGCTGCTCTGTATTCAGTAGTGAACGTTTATCTCCTCCCATTTTTAACACAGAGCTTCTGCAGTTGTCCCCAGTCCAGACCTGCTGTCTTATACCCAGGGGAGGGACAGGGACCTGCTGTGTGGAGTCTCCCAGGAAGCTGAGGCTTTAAGTGATGCTCAGACTTTCAGCCAAACCCACTCTTTTCCTTCCCACCTTCCTTCCTGTGTTCAGACACACTTGGTTCTCCCCGTTCTCTGTGGGCTCCGCAGGGGAAGTCACGTGGCTTCCTGGCTCTCTGCTCAGCCTCCTTGGGGGGCTCCCTTTGCAGCTCAGAGAAGTGTGTCACCACGGGGCCATCTGCTTTCCAGCTTCCAGAAATCAAGTTGCCCGTGTTTCCCTCTGGTCTTTTTGTGGGATTATGCCTGGAAAAATAAAAAACAACCAACCCCCCCTTCCCCCAATGTATTGTAGTTTTGATGGACTTTTCAGGAGAAGAGCAGCTTAAACGTGTGTCTGTTGATCTGAGGTTTTTACCTTTCCACTTCTGCCTTTTGGACACTTCTTGTGTTCACAGCTTTCTGAATCCACTCTGCCACTCCCCTTGCCTCTCACCCCTCCCCCCGCTCTGGGTGCCCCTCTCGCCCCTCCCCCTGCTCCGGTTGCTCCTTTTCTGCTCCCCTCCCATCAATCTGCTCACCTGGTAGGAGCCAATTCTGCCAAATCCTCCCTCACAAATCTCTCCGGAGCCTTCTTGCTGACAGTCATCCTTCCCTCCTCTAAACTCACGCAGCACTTTGTGGTCTATTTTTCTTCGGACATGTGGTCTCTGCCTCTTTTTTAACTACTTATTTATGTTTTATCTGATGAATTGTAATTTCTGACAGTGAGCAATAATTGTTGCTTTGCCTTCAATAATTAGCACGTAGTAAATACTGAAGTTTTTTTGTTTTTTCTACATGGATTTTTAGCAATCTTTTTTTCTAGTCTTCTGTTTATAAGTGTATTTTCATTTGAAAATTGGACAGGATATTGACCACTGCTGTATGCCATGGTTACTGCAGAAGTAGGATGCTCTTTGCAGTTGCAAGTACTTTCTTTGAAACTTGCATACAATGTGCAGAGGCGATACATTATTCCGGTTACAACTCAAGAGAAGCTCATTAGCTTGTTGCATAAGGTGACGATGCTCTTTATGGAATCTGGGAGATTTCTTGAAGGTGGGACACGAATCAGTCTATCCTTCGGACTTTTCCTGCACTGTTTTCTCTTAGTGATCCTGGAATTGAGTGGCCATCAGCATGCCTTACAGCTTGCATCTTGGGGAGTTACCTGTGCTTACGTTCTGACTTGGTCTCAGGAAATGTTCTCTCCACCCTCTTGCTCCCGGTCTAGGCCAGGCTCTAGCCCATTCTTTATCTGGATGAGCAGCAGAGATTCCTCTTGTCGTTTTGTCTCCAGACTTCTCTGGGCTTGGCCCCATCCCTGGGGGGCAGCCTTTCCTGACCGGGCCATTTGCTTCTTGATAGTCTACTTGATGGCTGAACTTGGCTCCTCACATGTTGCTCATGTGTGATGGACTTTTGGTAGTCATAATGTAAAATTTTTATTGGGGTTTAAATCTTTGGTTATTTTAAGTGGACATATCCTAATTGAGAAATATTTTTTCATTTTTAAGATTGAATATTGTGTCATGTTTGTGTTTTAACCCAGTGACTGGTATAATTATTGTAAAATTAGTGTTGATTAGGAGTGTAAAAAGTGGCTTGTCACAGCTTACGTTTCTAAGTTTTGACAGACAGGACAGCAATGAATTTTATTATTCCAAACTTTTGAATGCAAATAGCCACAAAGTAGAACCGAGTATGTTCCAACTTTTCCCCTATTGCATACTTGACTATTCCCTTGAAAACACAGCAGGCCCCTCTGTCTGTTGAAAGAGAAATATGTTGATGAAAGTCGCCAGTCAAAATCTCCCAAGAGACCATTGTTCCAAGGAGTTGTATTTCTCAGTGGCAGAAATATCCTTCCTGGTTTTTATACTCTTGTGGGAGGAGGTCATTCTTAGAGGCCGTGCTCACACCTGATTTTTTACAGCGTAGCGTGCTTTTGTTGGGATTTCTGGTGATCTCAACTCCCTGTCTTTGAAGAGTCATTTCCATTCCGCACAGTTTTGTGGAGAGGCAGCCTGATGTTGGCCTTGGCGGGATGTTGTCACGGCTGCTCGGCATAGCCGAGCGTTGAGTCAACAACTGAGTCTCAGAATTAGAAAAGCCTTGATCAGTTAGTTGGACGATTAAGAGCCAAGTTTATAGAGTATTCCAAAGAGGGGGGCAGTGATCACTGGTGTCAGATTCTGCTGACAGACGAAGATGAGGTTGCAGAACAGACTTCCTTTTGCTTTGGGCATTGTGGAGGCTGTTGGTGACATGATGAGTGGTTTTGGGAGTGTGTGGGGAGAGGAAGCCTGGTTGGAATTGGTTATGGGAAGAGACAGACCTGAAACAACAAGTGTAGAAAATTCTTTAAAGAACGTTGCTGTGAAGAGTATCAGAGAATTGGTACAGTAACTGGAAGCTAAAGTAGGGTCTACAAAAGGTTTTGTACTGCATATGTAAAAATAAAGCATTAAGGATCTTCAAGGCTAAGCTTGATTCCTGACTACTGTTTTCCATACTATTACGGTTTTTTAGGAACATTAACGGTGGGCTGGAGATAGACTTCTATTCTGCCCTGTGGGTGTGATGGTCAGGACGTAGCCCTTGGAGAAGAAGATACCTGAGAAGTCCTGATGGGTGGACAGGATTGGTGGAAGGAGAAGTTAGGACCCAGGCATTGGGGGCTCTGGGCTCGAGCTTTGTGGGTCCAGCCTTACAGGACTTAATACAAGAAGTAAAAGATGAAGTTCTGGGTAAGAGGCTAGAATGTGTAGTGACTTCAGGAGGATGAAGTTTTGAGGTTGAGAGAGTCTTGAGGGTAGAGATTTATTTCGAAGGGGTGGCCCCAAATGTTACATAAACGCTGCAGGTTGTGATCTCATCTGGAGAGTGAAGAGGATTAGGAAGCTTAAAGAACAGTTTTTGTGAAACACATGTTGAGGGTCAGTGTGTGTGTGTGTGTGTGTGTGTGTGTGTGTATGAGTGTTTCAGAAATGAAAGTTGATACTTAGCCCGTGAGGCCACCCTAGAGCTTGCTTGGTAGGGAGGGGAGGACAGGATGAGGCTGCTGTTAGTGGCCAGGGACTGATGGCCAGGGGGACACCTTTCTGTTATGCATCCCCAGGGAATTTGTTATTGCCAAGTTCCCTTGGAGAGTTAATACCATTTGGTAAGGAAGACTGGGGACTAGGAATACAGTTTGTTTTGGGACTTTGTTCTTTGGTGGCTTAACCAAAGAACTGAATCTGGAAGTGACAAATTCTGGAGCGCTCATGAGTGGCAGGTTCCCTGGAGGACATTACAATAGGGGATTTCATGTGCAGTCAGGTCCCACAAAGGAAGAGGATGCCCAGATGTGTGTGTGTGTGTGTGTGTGTGTGTGTGTGTTGCAAACTGACTCTTGGTGTTCTGGATGAACAATTCCTTTTATAGAAGTCCATGTGGTTTAGGGTGCAGAGTAACTGGAAGTTATTTGCATAGTAGTTTTTATGGTAATGTTTAAGAACTTTGAGGATTAATGTTTGAGCTGATGGCTGTGCTGGTTAAAAAGTGACAAGGTAAGAAGTGTTCCATTTTAGTGGCTCCTAGGCATGCCTTCGTTAGAGACTCACTTGGGGGGCTGCTTAAGAATGTGGATTCTCACTCCCCTTCCCCACCCCAGGGTCTCAGTCCATAGGTCTGGTTAGGATCCAGGAATCTGTATTGTAACTATTACTGATCTTTTGCCTCTGTCGTCCTGGCTTTGCTTCAAGAAAGAACTGTATCAAATATCACTTTTTAGATTGGAAAAATCTAAAAAGAGTGTTAACTTGAACTTTTGGATAGCGGTTTGGTGTTGCAGAGAATACACATTGGTATGTTTTCACTGGAGTATTTGAGAATGATAGTGGAAGTTCAAAAGCAAACAACTATGTTCCCTCGTCAAATAATTTGAAAACAGGGTTTTAACGATTTTTTTTAATGTATATCATATAGAAGTGTATACAATTGAAAATGATGTCCTTTTTCTCCCTTCTGCCCAATTCTACTTCCCGCAAGAACCACTACAAATTTTGGTGTGATTTTAGACACTTGAATATGTATATATACAGGTGTGTGTGATTTTGCCTTTATAAAAAGAGGCTCAAACCACACAGCTGTTCTGAGCCTGCTTGGTCCACTTGTGGTCTTGTCAACATCCTTCTGTGTCGGTATCTTGACTTCTTTGTCCCTAAAGAGCACTTAGGGCCACTGAGGTGTGCAACCCACTTTTTGCAGATGAGCAAAAGTAGGAGTTTTTCACGTATATAATATATGCTCTTACTGGGATATCTTTGTAGATTGCGTTGAGGGGATTAATGCATATTTTGTATATTGGACAGTGGAAAACCTAATATACTTTAGAGAAATCAATATTTCCTCTGCACTGAGTCTTGCTGGTTTCTGCAATTCCTATCATAACAGTGTATCAGCATCTGAGCCAAAGGGAAGAGTCTGCATGACTCAGTCCACCATAAAAAAGGAAAATGGACTCAATAATACCAAATTTAAGCAGCTACCTGAATTTTAAATCCATTGCAGTATTGCTGATACGGTCGATTCCTTTTTATGGGCAGGAAGTTACCACGGTTTTAAATTGTCAAATTACCTTTTGGTGGTGGCTGACTCACTGTGTTCAATATTTCTGTTCTTTCGTGTAGGATCCGAACTACTGGATACAGGTGCATCGCTTGGAGCACGGCGATGGAGGAATCCTGGACCTAGATGACATTCTCTGTGATGTGGCAGATGATAAAGACAGAGTGAGTTCACGCCCAGGGGAAGCTGCTCTGAACGCATTTTCCTGGGACTGGGGAGGGAGGTTGGGTAGGTAGGAGTCCTTTCATTTCTGTTTTAGACGCATACTGTAAGGAACAGTTGGGCCACTCACTTTAGTATGTTTTGTTTTATAGCAAGTATCCTGAATCTTCACTGCCTTGAATGCCAGGGTATCAAGATTTTCTTGATACCTAGGACTTTAATATTAAGTTTTGGAATTTTTAAATTGGAGGTTTTTAAAGGGAAATACCACAAAAGGTTTCTGTGCCCTTTCCTCCCTTAGTTTAACCAAACATAACCTCTTTCTGGACAAGTGGGGCCCATCTGTGTGATCACTGTGTTGTACGATACATGAGGTCCCCGAGCTGGGTCCCAGCCTTGGCCCAGCGATTATCTGTCCCCACGGCGGGCCCGAGGGCCGCACTGCCTTGCTTACGGGCTGAGCGAGTGTGTCCCAGGCATCCTCCCTGCGGTGCACTGGCTTTCAGGAAGCATCTTTCTCCGTCATTGCTCCGGGTGTGCTCTTACGTGAACACCATCTTCAGCGTAGTCTGTGATTTTGGCATCGTAAACACGGCCACCTACGGCACCTCAGTGTTACTTTCCTCCCCCTCCTCCTTTTTTATGTACCCTTGGAAGAAATCGGGAGGAGAGCAGACTCTAAACATGTTAAGAATAAGTGACAGGATGCTTGACTCTGCATGCAGAAGTTGTCACATTGTTCACTGTGGTGACAGGAGGAGCCCTGAGCAGGCTCACGGAGCCATGTGGCCACACCTTTTGTGTTTGGCTCGCGAGGAATTGCAGAAGGGCTCATAGCCACATGCGCCATTGCACTGTCTCAGCTGCATGGAGGCAGCTGCCTGGTAGAGCGACTTCTTCATAACACTCCACGGTGACAGCACAGGGTGTCCTCACGCCAGCCGGGTTGCGTCATGAGGTTGGAAGATGGTCAGATCCTGTGGATGCTCATCCTGCTTCCTTGTGGGCACCGTGGTTACTCGACCTTTGTCTCGCCTCCCACCCGCCCCTTGACTGGGCTGGGAGCTGGGTGAGCAAAGCTGTCCTGGGCTTGTTCACACCCACATTCCTGACAATTAGCAGCGTGCCTGGCTCAGAGGTGGTGGATATCTTCCGTGTTTTCTTGAAATCTCAAGGAAAACAAAAAAATTGCAGATACCAAATACTGCGTAAATTCAGAACTTTTTTGTCTATTTATGATTTGATGCCTTTTTTTTTTTTTTTTTTGTATTATTTCTCCTTTTCAGTGAGCCGGGCATCTGGTAACTCTCAAATCCTTTTCTGCAATCCACGTGCACAGTACTATCTAGAGATTTATAAATTACAGTTTATCGTGTGGTTCAACTCCAAAGTTACAGCAGCTTACAAAGATTGATGAAGAATTTAAGCAGGTGCCCTTTCCCAACCATGATTATTAGAAAGGGATCAGCTGATAGTGTATTGATCTTCAGTATTTTCCTTGTCTCTCTTCCTTATTTTCTTCCCTTCCTTTCCTTCCTGTATAAAAATAACACACAACTCCTTGTGAGGAAACATTGGGAAATGCAGAAACATACAAAGGAAGTAATCACCTGTGATCCCATTGACATGCCAAGCTCATCACTGTTGTTGAGTGAGCTTTTCTTCCTGAACTTTCTTCAGATAGAGACACATAGTCTTTCTCTTTTAAAATAAAGAGGCTTTGAATAGTAGCTTGTTGGTTTTGTGGTGGTTTTTTTTTTTTTTTTCTTTTTGAGACAGAGTCTCACCCTGTTGGCCAGGCTAGAGTGCCGTGGCGTCAGCCTAGCTCACAGCAACCTCAAACTCCTGGGCTCAAGCGATCCTCGTGCCTCAGCCTCCCGAGTAGCTGGAACTACAGGCATACACCACCATGCCCGGCTAATTTTTCTATATATATTTTTAGCTGTCCATATAATTTCTTTCTACTTTTAGTAGAGACAGGGTCTCACTCTTGCTCAGGCTGATCGCAAACTCCTGATCTCGAGCGATCCTCCTGCCTTGGCCTCCCAGAGGGCTAGGATTACAGGCGTGAGCCACCGTGCCTGGCCGAGTCTTTTGTTTTATGTGTGCTTTTGTGCACTTACACCACTATGGAGAAAGCAGGGTAAGAGGGGTCCTCCCGTGTCCTGTCCTCATCAGCGTCCTCTGTACTCTGAACAGCTGGGATGAGCACACCTGTGTCTCCACCGTGTTTCCTTTTTCCTTGTGTAGACCGAGGCTTTCCCTCAAGGTGGTACCATCCTGCCTTATACTTTGTGCCTTTTGGTAGATCGAGTAAGAATCACATATAACACGGCTTCTGTGATGTGCCTGGCTCTGGCACGTGGCTTGGAATAACCTGTTGTGGAAGTTGAGTTGCACCAGGTGGATTTATGGGCTGTGCACCGTCTCTGTGCTCCTGAGCGGAATTGACCCATGTGTTGAGCACAGTGCCGTGAGGTCTTAAGGGTTTACGAAGTACCAGTTACTGTTCATCCTTCCTAACCAATGTGCACGCCCGGTCAACATAAAGACTCTAGACAGAGTTTACATGTTGAGTCAGTAGAATATCAAGATACAGGTGTCCAGCAGTGTGATTTTTAAAAAGTCTTTTGAAACGTAGGGAGACTGACTTTATGGCCCAGCATGTGGGCTTTTTGTAGGATGTTCCATGTGTGCTTGAGAAGAATGTATTTTGCAGTTGTTGCACTAAAGGTTATAAAAATCAGTTAGGTTACAGTGATGTTGTTTGGATCTTTGGGGTAATTTGTCATTGAGCAACTAAAAGTAATGCACTTTTCTTTCAACACAAGTAACTGTTACATCACGCAAAAGCCAAAATGTTTCTGATCCATCTTCTGAGATAGTTGAATATTAAAATCACAGAATTCTTAAAAGTATCTTTTAGATTTTGTAACCTTGTGCAGATTTGATGATGAATCTGTATTTTCTAGATTCTTTTATTGTATTTCCTGTACAAGTTAAAAAGTCCTTTAACCTGCCAAAAAGGTTTTAAACATGAATAAGTGGAATCCATTTTTAGACAACTTTATGTCACGCTGATTGAATCCATTTCCAAATAGAAAAATACTAGAGAGTACGGTGTACCACAGACTGAAATAGCTTTTAAATCAGTGTTATTATTCAGAAATACTTTAAAAATATAATGCGTAGTTTAAATATTTTTTCAGTTGTGACTGTAAAAAATACGATTAATTAATCTAGACTCACAATACCCAGGTTCACAGGTATTGTTGGGTGTGTTACTCAAATCGAGGAATCGTGGAACATTGTTGGTGGTGTGGCTCTTGTCCATGGCTCTGAAATTCGATTCTGCTTCAATCATTCTGGAGCATTTTCAACTAATTTTGGTGGTTACTCTAAGGATCTTGACACTTGCTTTGATTTTTGCCTTAAAAAAATCACAGCTCTTCTAAATAATTCCTTTAAAAAAAAGTCATATTTTTTGACCTCCCCACCCCGCCCAATGCTTAAAATGCAGGTGCGCCCCCCCCCCCCAAAGCCTAGCGAAGTAGGATCTCTGTGATCTGCACCTGGGCACCTCCAGGTGCTATTTATGCTCACTGAACTTGGAAACCACAGCCTCGATGGTCCCTTTCTCTGCGATGGGGAAAGTTTTATCAAAGGTGCAAAATCTGTACCTGGCCATTATGAATTTATAAAATTATTAAAAAAATTTTTTTTTAATGGAGGGGAAATTAGGATTGAGAGGCAGTATTTTAAAAGACTGCAAAAGAAAATTGAAGTAAATTAGCCATACTTTTGCTCATTATCCTTTAGAGTTCAGGGCATGGCACTAAGGAAGTTTTCTTTTAGTGCCTTCAATTTCTGGGATTTACCCACATTTGTTCAGAGTGTAGGTCGTCTAGAGTGTAGGTACTCCAGTGTAGGTCGTCTTGGCTTCTTGGGGTAGGTTTGGTTTCTAATGTATTGATATTCATAAGCTATCTGTTTCTGGTACAGGCTAATGTTTGGTTATGTAGTTTCTTCAGTTACTTAGTCTCTTTAATAATTAGTATGTGTTTTAAAAAATTGTATGTCTCTTGTTGAATCTTAAGATTATTAGCTAAAATAAAAAAAAAAAACTACGTTGAATGTACTACCTTTTGGTCCTTGGGTTAGGGCTGTGTATCCTAAAGCACCGAGTTTTGTGAGGCTCTAGTATTAATAGTATTACGAGTATTAATTATGTTGCAAGTATTCATAGCATTCAGTACTTACTTAGAGACCTGTTTCTCGTTTTTCTCAAGTTTTGCTTTCACCATCTCTCATGCTCAACCTCAGTTCAGTTAGACCTGAGATAAAATGAAGCAAAGATGGTCTGCTTGCCTTTTGAAAGGGTTTTAGAAAAATACCTTTCTTTTCCTTTGTAAGACAGAGGAGGGGGTGTGGTGTTCCAGACTCCTAATTCATAATGCTTGTGCATATTTTGTTGTGTGTTTTTTCTGAGTGAAATGTGTGTATTAGTGCATTTGATCACTCCATTTTTCATTTACTGGAAGAAAAGAATGTTCAAAGAGCTTAACAAAAAAATAGTCCTGCTACGAGGGCTCCTGTCGTGAGGCAGGAGTTGTGATTGGATCCTATTGTAGCTCTCTGTTTTGGCAAGGAATGGGTTAAAGAGACTTCTTTGAACCTGAATGTACTCACACCCTGCTCTGACTCCAAGGTGTGTGTTGATACACCCTGTTCTACTCTTGACAAACTACTCCTGTCCTGTTGAACTGGTGAAGGTTGTTTTGCTTTGGTTCAGTGGAGGAGCCTGTGGCCAGCTGACTTCCGTGGCGCCATATGCAAAGTCCGTGCTGTGCGTCGCGGGTTATTGAGGTGGAATGGGTTCTATTCTCCATTTGCCAGCTGTTTCCTGAAGACTGAGCAAAACACAGGTTGTTTGGGGATCATTTTATTCTATAGTTAGTTTTGAAATCTGGGTCCTTGTGGATTTTGCCTTCCTAATGGATTGAGATGGCAGACAGAGCGAAGAGGAAACCTGCAAAGAGGTATTACTCTTTTTCTGGTACCTCTCGGAAGGATTCAGTGAAGGCGCTGAGATTTTCAAGGTCATTGAACCTCAAAAGAGCCGCTTCAGAAATGGGCAAAAGACAGGTTGGTACAAAAATTTCTGACCTCTTTAAAATTTTTTTTGGAGTTGAAAGTGACATGTATTCTTTCTGTTTATTGCCGAATATTCTTTTTGAAAAAATGTCTTGATTAATTTTTGAACATTGTTGTATGGCTTCAAAATTATACTGATATTTTCTGTGCTGTTAATCCATTGGTGGTTGTTGCTTATTTATTAGTGTTTCTGTTTATTCAGTATGAGGGTGTAAATTACCATGGGTCACCATGCTAACAGTTGTAATGTTAGCAGAAGGTTCCAATTACTAACATGGAATCTTCTGCTAAAACATGGCTTTAATGCTACCCAAACATGTCACTAAGAGGGTCGGTTGACCTTTTATACATAAATAAAATACTACAATAAAAACAAATGAGTACTTATGGAACGCTATTCCTATGAAATTATATAATTGTTTGGAATTAAGTTTACATTTCCTAAAGATACTTTTAAACTACTGAATGGAAATAAAAATGACAGGAGGTGATTCTAACTCTGCTTTCGGTGTAGGCTGTTCCAAAGAATACATAGCATATCTTTTAACAGTATTGTGTGTTCAAAATCAGATTCCTTTCTTAATGTTATTTTAAAAGATTCATTTTCTTAATCTTTTTGGAGCTAATTTGTAATTACCTAACAACAATAATGATGATAATTAAAAGGTAAAAATAACCTCACACATAAAATGTAATTTTTTTCCCCTTTATAATTTAGTTTTGGAATCGTGCCATGGCTCACTTGTGCCCTCTAGTGGTCTTCTGTCAGAACGGTTGTTTTTGAGCTGCGAAATCATTGAGAACTAGTCATGACATCCATGTTCCAGCTAGGGGAGGAAAATGGTGCTTTCAGTATTACAGATGAATTTGTCAGAACTGTTTCCTTTTTACTATTCAAATTCAGCTCAGATAAGTGGTATCGATTCTGGTCAGTGAGTGATCTGTGTTTTGGGACTATCTCTTAAGGGTTTATACACGTGGATGCTTAACACGTGTCATCAGTTTATTTTGGTCCTCACATGTTTGCTCAATCTTGAGCAGTATTGGTTTTACCTTTCCTTTATTTTCCTTATTGTCATGGGGAACGTTGACATACTGGAAATAAATCAAGTTTGAGATATTCAAAATCTCTATTTTATAAATAATTTCCTCCAGCAGAAATCACCACCATGATAGACATTGGTAAAGAATTTCCAGCGATTATTTCAATATGATGTTCAGATTAATGTAATTTGAGTAAAGACAGAGTCAAACCTGTTTTTAACAAGTTAAACTTTCTACGTCGTGTGTACCCAAAGTAACACTGCGGATGAACGAGGAAATCGAGGTACTGCCTGAAAGTGTCGTGCTGATTCGGTTGGCAAAATCTTTTCTCTTCCCATTTGAAGATGCAGGGTATTTAAAACTACACTTGAACCTGAGGGTGGTGGCCTTAAGTGTCCCTGTTTGGTACTTGAGAGAGTAAATATGAGTGTCTTGTATTGTCCTTACGGATTCCAAGGATTCTGTGGCATTGTTTATAGAAGTAGGGTGTTGACCTAGAGCTCATGCCAAAATCTAATTGGTTTAATTAAATTCTGCTGAGTATTTCTACCTTCCTGCCCTAAACTATTTCTAATTGCTTGTCCTTCCAGTGGCGCTAATAATGATGGTGTTCTGCTCTTGTAAGCATGCCTGTAAATTAAGTTCCAAACTGGCTGGTAGAAAGGTGTTAACTTTTTTATCTTAGAGATGGGTTATGGCGTTTTGGAAAGTGCATAGGGACATTGGTGGTCTAGGTGAAGAGTTTGTTGTTGTGTTTTTTTTTTTCCCTCCAGCAAGAAACATCCCCTCTTGAGAGCATTTTGTGTGCGAGAAGTTAGCATGTGACATTTAAAGCAGCCACATGATTTCAGTTTTATGCATCACTTTGGGGTAAGGTTTCCATACAAAACATAAGTTTTAAGGTCATTCTTTTATATACTTTTTTGGAGGGGGGGAGGGGTTGTAGTTAGAACAAGAGTATAATCATACCTCTAAGATTTGTCAAGAGAATTGAGATGATTATAGGGAAAAACAAAACAAAACAAAACCGTAAGATAAGCTGAAATAGCCTATAATTGGGCATTTTTTGGGCATGGTAGGTGAGGGGTTCAATTTTATAGCACGCACAGCTGAAATTCCTGCCTCAGCAAAAACAGAACACAGTGTTTGAAGTAAATGGTTGAAACTAATGCGTTCAGATGTATGCCTGACCCAGTGCCTGGACTTCAGTCATTTACTTTGGCACCTGTGTTACGATTATCTATATACCTAAGTCTATATACTGACATTAATTATATAGAAAACAACAGTCTAGATGTAGAAGTCAGCAGTACGATACATTCTGACAGGGTTGCTTAATAGTGGAAAAACAATGATGCTATCTGGGAAAGGCAGATTTTTAAAATTCAAAAAGGAAACTTTAAAAGCTGTAACCCAGAGATACAGTTTATATAATTTCTCTATTACAAAGATGTCCTTTTTAAGGAAATCTAAAATAGAAGGCACAACTCAAATAATGCTGCCTTGATCTTGTTAGGGACTTACTGTTTTGAGCCCTCTTAGTTCAAAGGTAAGACACAAAGGGAACTGCATGGGTAAGCTACCCGCCTTTGGGTCAAAATTAAAGTTAATACTGAAGTCTCTAATCCGATTGCTAATTAAAAATCTCCTAGCCCCTCAAACATAAAGCATGACGTTGTTCATAATAGTCATTCTCTGGTTATCTAACTTTGAGTCCCTTTCCAGTATAAACCTCTGGGAGATAAATAACTTTGTCAAAGAATATTTTTTAACTCTGCCTAGTATAATTTTAGTTTTATCGTGGGATTGAAAGGAAAATTTTTAATAAATGACTTTGGAATATGTCTTACACGTATATTTGAAGACCATCAGAGATGTCAGATACCTTAGATACATTTTTTTAAATCACATTTGATGCCAATACTCGAACCATCAGAACATGGTGAAACAGCCATTTTGTGAAGGATCCTGTTCCTTTTCATTAACTCCAAGCTAATTACCACCTCCTCTCTTACCATGGGCAAGTTTGTTAGTAGGTACAGGTACTTCTCCCCTTCTCTTGCCCTTGTCTTGTCATCAGTTGCGTTCACTTGTATCCTGTGACTCCTGGCACCCAGGAAGCGCTCAGTAAACATACGTTGAACGAATGGATGAAATAGACAGACATGGCACCCAGACTACCTTTGCCTTTGAGAAGGTCCTATTGTGCAAGTGAGTTTTTTCTTCTTGGGCTTATTCGTGAAAATTGAATATTTACCATTAGATACAACTTCACAAAAGAGGCTTTGGAGTGTTCTTTTCTTCCTGTATTTGGAGACATTTATTTTTATGAGGATCACGATAATGAAATTTTACAAAGCCAGGTTTGAAGGAAGAGGAATTGCCTGTTGTCGTCTCCCTCTTCTCTCAACTCGTCCTGGATTTTGAACTCGCTTGAAGCTACTCAGATTTATGTGAACTGTGAGGGACACGGAGGTTCCAGTTCAGATCTTTGATGGGATGTAGTAACCATGGTGCAGTCGCACTGGGCAGGTTATGTCAGCGAGGCAGCATCTATAAAAGCAGAAGCGCAACAAATGAGGGATCCCTTGGACCCCGTGGACTGAGGGAGGTTAATAAGGAGAAACCTAAGTATCCGGTGGTGTAGTCGGGTTTTTGTTGAGTAATTCCCGCGGTGCCACCTGGAGTCTAAAGGTGATGGTGAGTTAACTTGTGAGCTTTGACGAGGCGCGTAGGGAAATAGAGGTTCTTGGGCATTTTGTATTGTCGCAAAGAGCATCAACAGTGACTAGAGACAGCATCAGTTTCTTGCTCCTTTGTTAGCCATGTAATTAGTATATATTACATGAATATATACGCTACAGTTTTTAAAACAATCATTAATGACTTGATAATGTACTTTCTGTACTTATACAAGGATTTTTTTTTTTGTGAGACTTGACATCTGTTTAGTGATAAAGAAATCAGGTGGGTTTATGAGAATTTCTTTTTTAGTAAGTTTATTCCCCTAGCTTATTTGAATTGCTGTACTTACTTTGATAACACATTCTGGAAATCTTAATAACTTTCACAGATTATATTAGGCACAGAGAGTTCGGCAAGTTTGTTTGGTGTGGGTTTTTTTTTTGTTTTTTTTTGTTTTTTTTTTTTTTTTGCTTAGGAAAAAATTTTTTCCTTGTCCTTGTGGTTTTACTTACGTTGCCTATGTCAGTAGGGTGCCTTTGCTGGAGGGTGCTCGTTTTCTTTTTTGGGCTAAAAAAGAGTAAGTGCTACTTATTCACAGATCCAAGTGATGTCTCCCCCTCTCTTTGCCCCATGCATATTTAAATAATTAACAAACACTTCTCTACTGTCGACAAATTCTCTGCAAGCCATTACGGAAGAACAGGGGAGAGTATGCTTGAGAACTCAGAAGGCAGTTAGAGGAGGGTATTCAATATTCCACAGGCTAAGACTAGCCTGGGACGTTCTTAGCAGCCTTATCTGAAGCCTTAACTGCGCCCTGTGTTCACTGTGTCCCTTTGTCAGATCCATCTTTGTCTAGAATCGGATGCTTGGAAGTAGAAAAAGGAACGTTTTGAGAATGAGCAAAGCTGGTTAAAGGGCCAGCAGTTTACTCGAGACACTCTTGAGATGTGTCAGCTCCCTTTTTTTTTTAAAGAAAGTGAGCACAGGCGAAGTGTGTGATTTCCCTGACGAATGTATCTGCAGTAAAGCATCCGAGGAACTCCCTGCCCCTTGGTACCTTCCCAGGTAGACCTGCTGGTCCTAGGAGCAGAACTGAGCCTCTCCCCAGGGTGCTCCTGGCCTGTGGGAGCTGACTGTGGGAAGACTTCCAGGATGAGAATATACCTCTCTGGGTCTGCTCCATGATTAGGAACCTTTATCTAATGCTAATTGGACTACAGTCTCCTGCCTTCCGCACTGAAGGGCTTATCTGGAGGTCAAAGCCTCTTTTCTGTGTTATCTCATGTCATTGTCTGGGCAGGTCCCTCCCTGGACAAGCTTGTTTGCCCAAGCTGTGATAACAACTGGGTCTTTGTGCTTCTTTCTGTAGTGATCATTGGATCTGGATGAAGGCCAGATGGTGGGCGGATCATAATCGAGGCCCAATTTTGGCTATAGGTGAATAAATAGGTCGTGTCCATTCTTTCTTCTTTTCCTTTTATTCTATGCAAAGAAGATGAGGCTATAATAATAGCTGTCATTTCCTGTCCCTGACCTCTGTAGAAAACAGATTGGCCTCTGTTTTTCTCCTACCCATTTGTTCTGTATTAATTCCATCAGACCACCAGAGTGGTGGTGGCTAGCCAACTCGCTTTCCTTCCAGCAAATGCTAGCAGTTTTTTTGGGACAGGACCTTAACCAGGCATGTTCAATAAAAATGTTTGACATTTGCAGCGTATCAATGTCCCGAGTCACTTTATTTGTACATTTGGGATATTTGAAAGTAGATATTATTTCATAATAAACTGCTGCCTTATTAATTATAGATGAGTTAGCTTTGTCAGCATGTTGGGTACACAAAATGCATCTTTTCGTCCCTTGTTTCTCGAGTAATTACAGCTTCAATTAAGGAGTTTCTTTCCTTGAGAGTCCCACTGTGTTCTGAAGGGCTATGTCACATAAAAGCCGAAAACTCCGTTACAGAGCTCTCGTACTGGCTCTCCCTGTCCAGTTAATCCTAACCCTTCTGCCACGTGTAAAAAGCAAACTCAATGTGTGAAAGGACGTCTGTTGTCAGTTCAGGTTTTCAGAGTCACATTTTTTTAAATTACTAGTTCATTCCATCAATGGATTCAGTTCCTCATCTAGTATGAGGGGCAAATCGGGACACAACCAAAAAAAAAATTGTTTAAAAAATTGTAACAGAACGTGATATTTTGGTATCAAGTTTTCAGATAATTTTTCCAGTCGGGAAACAGCTGAGCGCAGGTTCTGTTGCGTGGCTCAGTGCCCTGCATTCTCGCGGAGCAGGAATCGCTGTTGTGTTTGGTGCTGATCGAGTCTGGTGTTGGCAGTTTTGGCCAGGGCATCCCTAATGGTTGCTGCACCTACACCTTATAACCCTGAGCCTTGTCTGTTCCTTGGTGTGTGTTTGGGTCAGTGAGCAGATGACAAATACACTTTACTCTCCAATGCATCTTCATTTGGTTCGGTTTTGCCTCGCATTTGCTATGCATTTGATCAGGGCTGCTGTGTGCATATCCACACCCCCAGCGGCTCCCATACGCCACGGTGTGGTGCAGAAGCCCTGTGCCTGGTGGTTTACACCTGTTTCTGCGTCTCTGAAAACATCCACATGTTTAAGGTGTACTTTATGTTCTGGAATCCTACTCTAAGTTTAGAGAAAATATACACATATAATATAGGCATTTATATAAATGTTATGGGTGGTTCCACTAAACTTGTATGCTATGATAAATCTTAATTAAAAAATCAAGGAAACTTTTAGAAACCAGTTTCAAATTAGAAAATTATTTCCCCCCAATTATTGGAGTTGGGAGAGGAATACAGTGGGAGGCAAGAAGAAGAAGTTGCATGTATAATAGTAGTAATAATACATAATGTTTGGCCATTATTTTGGTTAAAACCAAATTGTATTTTCTTAAGAGTTACTGATGGTATGGGTTGTTTCAACAATAGAGGGAAAAATTTGGGGAAAAACAAATGCATTTTAAATTAATATGCCTTCTCCCTTTCCCTCCCCTCCCCAAAGTTGGATAAATTCTGATAGATTTCCAAGCACTTTTTAGCAAATGTATTTTATGAAAATGAAGGTGTTAATTCCAGTGTGTGGCTAATGTAAATAAGCTTTGAATGGACTATTTCTAGGGAACAGCATGCCTGTGTGGAAAGCAGTATGATGGTGATAATTTTAATAAATGTATCCACCTGAGGTCCTAGGGTCTGTTTTATAACCTCTAGATGGCGTGGGTTAGTCATAGAGGGTCTAACTAGACACATCATTTTGGGGCTACAGGAAGAAGAGGTGAGGCTTTCCTGTGTTAGGTAGTGACATATTTATTAGAAATTAACAGTGTTACTCTGGGTAGTGCTTGCTGGTTTTTTCAGTGGAGTCATTTTCACCATACTTTTACATAAAAAATGTAAATTGATACAGTGTGTGTTGCGGGGGGATTAAAAGTGATTCAGACTTCAAGGAGAAGTGTTAACATACCTTTATTCAATTAAACAATTACGTCTTGATTTAAATGTTACTGCGTATCATCTAGCATAAGGCTGTGAACACTGAAGTGGCCTTTGGGTGCTGTGACATAGTAAGTGGAACTTTCTTTAAAATATTCCAGCCAAAAAGATAAGAAAGTGAAGGGATGAAGCAATAGCAACAAAGGAAAATAATAATTGCAGCTGAGTGAGAGATACATAGGAGTTCATCGAACTATCGTTTCTACTTCTTGTGCAAGCTTGGAAAATTGCATCATTAAAAAACTAAAGTTTCTGTAATTATGTTTTTAAATATTGGAAATAATTTTATGTGTCTCCCTTATTTAATGAAGCAACTGAGGCCCGGATGGCGTGTGTCGATCTGCACTGTGTCCCAGAGCTTGTCGGAGGCAGAGCTGCTCACGGGGCGCAGGTCTCCTTGTCCCCTGCTTTGTGACATCTACCTGCTTTTTAGCATCAGACACCTAGGGGTGCACACCAGGCCAAGGCTTATGCGTGCTCTTGCAGTGCATTAATAGTTCTTAAATAACATGGATTTTGTGGGTAAATCCTAACGAGTAAAATTGTAGAAAGCAAATAACAATACTTTGAAAATAATATTATGTACATTTAACAATTCTTCTTTGATACGTACCATTGTAAGTGCTAATTTAATACACTTGACGATCGCCACTCTGAATGGGTCCTGGTGTTTTGTCCATTCTGTAGATGAGGAGTTCGAGGTCCAATGGGAAGGGTCCGGGATTAAGCTGTTACTTCTCAACTCCGACTCGGCCCTTTGTACCCTGCTTTGCAATGACTTGTTGGTCATCTGCAGCCTAGAAGAGGACGACATGGTGCTCCGTTTTTCCTTGTTTGCTCGCTGCTCCTGTTGGCATTGCCTTGCCGTGGCCGGCAAGTGGAAGTTAGTTCTAGTTTTCAGCGTTTCCCCCTCAGGTCTCCCGGGAGACGTCAACACCAGCCCTCAGAGGGTGTGGCCCAGCTCTGGGAAGTCCTTCTGCTTATCCCCCCACATCCCTGCCTGGTATGCAGCTCCTCCTCCTTCTTAGAGGCTGACACCACATGCCGGGGTCGCCTCTCCAGGCTTCTGGGTTCTCCTGACCCAGTCTCCGGTGCTCCTCAGGTGACCTGTCGATCCTGTTCCTTCTATTGAATTCTCGTTGTGATTTCTGTTTTCCTTACTGCAATCCTGACTGTACTTTTGGTGTCTCTTAAATGATACCCAGGATTCAGCAAATTGAATAACAAAATAATGGTAAATTTATTCCAAGTACTACTGCAATTTAAAATAGTATCTAGCTATTAATTAGTACTGGTGCATATCTTCACAACTTTACCAAAGGGTATAAAAACCCAAACCATCTTTTAAAAAACTCTGAATGATGCCACTTACAGTTTTGATCTCCGGAAGAGTTAAAATGAAGCTGAGAAGCAGGAAAGGTAGCAGCGATGTGTTAATTAGTAAAATCTTGTGGCTTTGGGGAAAGATTGGGATCCAATTAGAATACACGGTGATCAGGTGATTTTACTGAGATGTAAGTGGACTTTTTTTTTTTTTTTTGACGTAAATTGTTGCATCACCAAATGATTTTCAGACGACAAACTTCGTTGTCTCAGTTCTTCTTCTTCTCTCTTCTTTTCACCCTGAGATTCAAGGAAATGTGAGATGTTGGATAGTGCCCATGTTCTCGTCCGGGGGCTTTTCTTATTTGTGCTGTTGCCAGGGCTCTAACAGACCTGGGCGTTGAGGGTCAAAGTTTGCATGAGAACCTAATTCCGTACGGGGTAAACTGCAGAAAGTGGGACAAGCCTGGCTCTTTCCCTCCCTTAGGCGCGGTTTTGAATGTTTAATAAAAGGCTGTTCCCTCACAACATGTTTACATCAAGATGCATGCGTGCCTTAGCTTGGTGCTTTTGCAATTTTTATGTAGCATCTGTTACCAAATCGGAGAACGCTAACAAGGCCTTAATACAGATAGCAGAGAGGACAGCAGGGAGTTGCTCCTGTCGGTTTCTGACTTCTCCTGCGGTCTTGAGTTATTATTCATAATGTAAATTCTCTCTTCGTTCCCAGCATGTACATAATTAATGAAAAAGACTATCCAAGGAAGTTCGGCAGCCACAAGTAGGTCACCATTACCAGATGTTTAATTATTGTCATTAGGAAGCATTTGGAAATACCTGATGAGCTTTCTGAAAGCATAACAATAAGCAAATCCCTCTGGATCTTGATGGATTGGTTCTTTTGTATTGAATGATGATTAAAGCGACTTCTTCCCAACATCTTTATCAAAAAGAGGTAATAATTATGCTACACTCAATATGAAATACACGTCGCCCTCCTTTTCATATGTTCTCTGATTTCCTTCAGCGGTGCCAAGTTTTAATTAATGTGCTTCAATAGTACGAAAACTTGAGCATCTGTAATTACATCTTTAGTAGCAATATTTAAAACCTTTACTGTCAATATATTTATCATGTAACACTTCCTGGAATTAAGGTCAGTTATCTGGAAATGAAATGTGTTTTGGATGTGTGGTTTTTTTTTTCTTTTTTCTTTTTTCTTGAAGATTAAAATAAAATACAAAATAGGAGAAGCCAACAGAAAGCCCACAAACATGACAATTCTTACGGTTTTGGAGGTAAATGAATTTGACAAAGGTAGGGAATTTTAAAAAATTATTCTTGTTTTTACTTTTTTCTTCGACCTGAAATTTGTATACCATAAAAAATTGACACATTTTGCTAATATGTGAGAGGGCCATTTCCAAGCCATTCTTCTCAAATGTTTGAGTTCACATTGACTATAATTAAGAAAAAAAAATGCTTTTGGTTTTTGGGTTCAGGTCTGAGGAGCAGAGGGAATCTCTGTATCTCTTGTTCTTTGCTGCTTTCTCTTACTGCATCTCTTGTCATTCTTAGCCTTTGTTCATTCCTGTTCTTGTGGCTTGTCTTTATGGAATTTAAAGTTCTCAAAAACCAAAATTGCTTAGTCTCCAGTTAGCTTTAAGATGGACCCACTGGCTCCCCCTTGTGGCTACTTTCTGTATTGCCATTCACAGGGCTCTTGGTTTCACAGCAGGTAATGTGACTTTGTTACTGCTCTAGAAGTGACAGTGTCTGTACTCATCAGAGTTCTCATTCCCTTATTTACTCTCATCTGCATTCTGTAGGATTGGGAAGCGAACAGTTTGAGAAGAGCCATAAAACGGAAGATACTGAGAGCCAGATATCAGGGCTGAGTTTTGGAGGATCATCTAGTGCTTTTCTCTGCATTCAGCTCTCTCCTGCAGGGTTGGTAGTGACGTCATGCACATGACACTCGCACACATACTCGGTCCTACGTGATCAGGAGAAACACAGGCTAGGGAAATGCCTGTTGTGTTTTACAGATAAAAAACAAAATCAATGCAAACTAATATTCTAGGAAGACTTATAGACAAACACTGTACATAGTGAAAAAGCTAAACATGTGGCCCTAGAAGAGAAACTCACATAAAGTCCTTGTGTTATGTACAACTCAAACTTCATATCTTAGAAACCCGTAATGGT